>NC_140585.1:365371979-365987979 GCF_964204655.1 Triturus cristatus
CAGCAATACTGTTTATCTTTAGAGTTGAAAACCAAGCTGTGTTGATATAAAACGAATACTTTGCTATATTGTAGCTCTCAGACTTCCTTCTCATCCGGATTGTAATTTATTTAAATGGCTATGTGTCCTCGGCATCATCATACGTGTTTGTTGGCACCATCATTACCGCTTAGTGTGATTATGTCACGGCACATATGTCCAGTTTAGCCTAGTGTCCTGTGATTACATTCTGTAATTAGTGAGTTTACTTAGTTTTGGATGCAGAGTTATTTAACTGCCTAGTGGACACAAGGAGAATCGTCGAAAACAATCCTGCTTCATAGGAAATTATTCAGTCTCAGAAAAACAATGCAGTCAACGCGCCCCCTGTTGTGGTTTTATAATCTCCTGTGATGTACACTATATGTTGATGCTGTTTTGGATAGACCATAGATGAGTCATGTGAAAGCGTGAAACGAAACAGACTATTCCAGAGTACCTGCATGTCCTTGGAGCCAGTGCCCTTCTAGTGAAAGGAATACACACCAAACTTGAGAAACAGATGCACTTTTCCTCAGTAATCCATTGGGATGTGGATGGGCACAATAAGTAGTGCTAAGCTGAAACCCACATTGCCAGCTCACCACGACATGGCATGCGATTGTAATCTGGGTGGGTATTTGATCGCTGCCCAATACACATTCACCAAGGTACCTAATGCCTCCCCTGAAAAGCGCGATCACTCCTGGATCACTGAAAATTAAGACAGTCTCCAGGGGTCAAAGCAAAAGATGTGCCCGGTCATCAAGTTCTTATATTATGGTGATTAACATGTTTCCTAGTGCTCGGCTTTCTACAGACAGAGATTTCTACTAGTCTGATCCATTGAAATAGTGGGAGGAGCAAATATGTATTTTTTTCTTCATAAGTGCACTTCAGCCTAAGGTGAAAGAGCATTCCACAAGGCTGGGGTGTGGACAGCAAAAGAACTATCACTCTCATATTGCCTGAGTAAATAGTGGAAGCATGGAGACAAAGGGGGGCACTAGTAGGCCAGAATTTGATTAGTGCTAAGTGCACTTAAGGGTGTGTTGACAAATCCTGTCTTTGGGAGGGGTGATGCTGGGGATGTACCAACAGCTGTGTGGTGCAGGAGGAAAGCACTTAAGTTGTAGTCAGAAGGGTGCTCGAAGCAGGGGAATCTCTTGTTTTTAAGCACCTGGCCCAAGAGCTAAGGGGAACAGCAGTGTCCTTGACAAGCTTACAAACTTTGCACCATGATCATAGGAAGGGCCGGGTATAAACCTTGCAGTAGTCCATTTATGAGTCACCAAAGCAGAACAAGCATTTAACAATGCAATAGGTCTCGCATTTGCAAGAGTTTGAGCCCTTGGCATTGTAAATGACAATGCCTTTTATTTATGTATTGGTTTTGTAAACATAAATAAAAGGCATTGTCATTTACAATGCAATAGCTTAAACGCGCGCAAATGCAAGACCTATTGCATTGCAAATGCTTGTTTTACTGTGCAGTTCATAAATTGCAATGGTAATATAGGTTAGAAAGTTATGTTTTTTTTGTCCCAGTCTTTCATTGTCCTAACAGGAGCGGCCCCTGCAGGTAAGAGTGGTGGGGCAGGATGGGGGAGGAATTGACAGACAATGACGCGGGAAAATTAAATTAATTATTAATTTCCCATCATGTTGAGTCTCCCCCCACCCCGTTTCACCACTCTTACCTTTATGGGCCGCTTCTGTGTCCTAATTTTGCTAAATGGGGTTTGTTTGGGGAGAATTAAATGCTTACTAGTAAAGTCAACCCTAACCACTGTGTTATGTTCTGAATCCTGAGTTTGTGCTTCCCCAAACCAAACACTCTTAAAAAAGGCCTACCAGAATGGATGGCGTGAATCCTACACATTATAGTTCCCCTTTGCCTAGTGTAACATTTTAGATACACTGATTTACACACATATGATTCATTGTCTCTGCATTTGTTTGTGATGTAAAATACTCCAACGCCCTTCACTTCTATGAGAGGTGCTAGGAAACCAATCAATTTCATGTGAGAGAGGGGCAATGGCGAGAGGAAAGACACTGTTAGAGAGTGATAGTGAGAGAATTATTGCAGAGCACCACTTCCTGGTGCACTGTAAGGTCATCATTAACTATGCTTTAAAAACGAATAGAATTGAATATACAATGAAAAATGTGTTTTAGAATGCACCATTTTTGGCATTTGTTTCCAAATTTTCTTGGGGGGAGAACCCCAGCCCCCTTGCAGTGGTCAGGCTCGCTCGCTGCTCTTGATCGCTAAGCACTGCATGGGAGCTGGTCTGACAAAATTTGCCAGGGATGCTGTGGGTTCCCAGTCAAGCCCTGAGGAGACCATTCCACCAACTTGCTCTTCAACATACAACATTAATTATCCTTGGTAAAAGGCATTCTGCACACATAATAGTGAAAGGGCTATATTCAGTTAAGGTAGGAGGGATACGATAAGCCTTACCCATTTTCTCTACTTCTCTCATCCAAATGAATGCATTTTTCCTGGCCAATTGCAACGTCAACTTAATGACTTTATCTAATCTCTATGTTTATTAGAAACACAATTCCTATCCAAAATTCACTTGAATTCAACTGAGGTATAATGAGCATCACTAACAGAGATGATTCTTCTAAAAAGACACTCCCTGCGGAAAAGCTCATCCAAATCAACCAATTCCACAGACTTCACTTCCGGCCACTTTGAAAAATAATCCATGAGTGTTATCACAAGTACATTCCTTTCATCAAGTTACCCCACTGATCTCATGATATCAGTTCCAACCATCTCCCAAACCATACTGGGACACTCTACAGGATGAAGTGGTGGTCTCAAGATCTTACTAAGACCTCTATTTCTCTGTCCTATCCCGGCCACCAATAATACTCTTTTGGCCTTCTTTTACTTCTGACAATCCCTAAATGACCTTCATGACATAACTCCAGGATCCCTTTTCTCTCTAACAAGATTGTCATCTTCCCCTGATAATTAATTGCAAATTTCCCAAAAAGGCATAATTTTACAGTCAACTTTGCATTTGGAAGGCCAACCCATCATCACATAATCACACAATTCGTTGAAAAGCTCATCTCCATCTCTAACTTCAATCAATTCCTCTTTTGAAATGCTCTTCCATACCACACTAAAATGTTCTGTATTATCCTGAGAAACCTCCTCTAATGGTAAAGGTAGTCTACATAACCATTCAGCAACTCTGATGATTACTCCTGGAAGATACTACACACTATAATCATAGTCCAGCAATGTCATAGAAAATTTGACAATCCTATAGGTGGTATTCAGTAATCCTTTAGTAGTTAAAACATTAACCAAGGCTTTGTGGTCACATCGTACAACAACATGTGATTCCAAACAAATTGACGTAAGTGTTCTACTCTCTATAATACAGCCAAGGACTCTTTCAATTGCTGAATGCCGTTTCTCAGCTGGAGACAAGGCTCTGGAGGCAAATGCAATAGTCACGTTCATTATGAATATCCTTGTTTTCTCCCATGATCATTATCCAAGGCCTCAATGGGTTCTATAAAGCTATCATTCAAAAGTTTTTCTATTTCATTATTCACCAAATCTCTCACAGTCATAGGCAAGGCCCCTGCTTTATGCACTCAAGGTGCTGCATGTCCCTCACCAACACCAATTCCGCCAGAAAAAGACAAAAGAAAACTCCTTGAGAAATTGTTGGTATTATGCCTCCTCCTCTCCAACCACCAAAACCTTTTCTGAATTATTAGGATTTAAAATGATATGCAGAACTCATTAGTCAATTCATCCAAATACTGATGGACCCTCCTCAGTTACATACAATTTTCCAATATCCTTCCTGTTTATAAACTTAAAATAAACCGTGTGATAACCAATCATAGGTACACAGTCCCCATTAAAGCTTTCTAGCCTCACATCTGACGGTAGTAATTGTTCAGCCAGCACCTTGACAAATGTGTCTTTCCGTTTATTTTTGCCAATAATGGTGGATGGAGAGCCAGAATATGCCACAATGAGCATCGCCACTCCACCCAACTTAATGCTGCATATAGGTTTATTACGCAATTTTGTATTAGGCAATCAGTCTTTTCTCAGCACTATTATCCATGCCAATACTCAAAATACAGTATATGTACACAAGGGAAACCCAAAGATCGTGAGGGACCAAGGGTCCTTGAGTAATTCTAGAGACAACGGGACCTTAACAAAAAGTGAAATACAGTCTTTCTGGATACAGAAATCAGTTCCATAAACAGATTCAATGATCAGAGTTTTCCATTTTATTACTACAAATTGAACAAAAATTTGAATTACCTCAGCCAGCAAAATTTCAAAAACCAAAGCTCAAGAGAGCAAACAAACAATGAACTGAAACAAACAATGAGCAAAAAAACAATAATGCACAGAAAGCCAGGTGTTGACAACTGACAATAAAAACATATAGACATATACAGGCACTTCTTATTAAAAGCAAAACACTACTGCACCCAAAGCAAAAGAAACTACAAAGCATAGTGTACCGGGTCAGAGTGTATGTCGACAACGTTTCAATCCCATAAAGATATGGGATCATCATCAGGACTGAGGATCAGTTGCCTCTCATAGTATCAATTGATATATTACACGAAGCACCTGATTTTTCAACAATCTGTAGTTAATCACACAACAGGCTTTTCCAACACAATTAGTGCCTGTTCATGAGTATTATACAAAGATGAAGCACATGGTGCACTGTTGTATCCAAAAATTGCTGCGGATTTGCGGGGGAATCCAAATATACACCCATATAACAAAACGATCAATTTTAGTGCTGCTTCAGGAACCTCACATGGAGCGGTAAATAAAAAGTACGTTTATTGGTGCTGAACGCCGCCACTGAGCCCAGTGGTGGTTGCAACTGACCCTTTCAGATGCAAAGATTCTACAGAACAAATATGCATCAAACAAAACACAGAGAAGAGTGTGTGCCTAGTCACACTCTCAACACTCTAAATGAATTACCCAGCATAACAGTTATCTGGTCAGAGTGGCAGCAGAGCACTTCACAATAACTGAGATAATTATAGGTGCAGTTAACAGGAAGTAACGTCTGAATGATATTAAAGATATGATGTCATAGCAGACACCAGGAGTTGGGGAATGGATAGTCAGTGTGAGAGGAAGAGTCTCTGGTGGGTTGTAAGTCCTTCAGAATACCAGGAGATTTTGACTCAGCCAGTGTTTTAGCATCATGAGCCATCACCTTGGAGATAAGCAGTAGAACAATTGATTCATGGTGCTAGTTTTATTAGCTGAGGATATCTCTGTTTTTTAGTTGGTCTTACTGCTAGTTGCTGTCTGTCCTCCTGCGGTTTATATACTGGATAAGAGTGAGGCCAGTACAAAATCCATCAGTGGAATTTCCTCCATCATAGGGATGCATGAAGATGAGATTTTACCAGTAGATTCTCCTACAAATACAACACTTTTTAGTAGGATTACTAGTTGTCCAGAAGAAACCTCTGATTTTCTGACACTTTCAAAGGGTAGGATATGTAACCTAACCTCTGACCTTAATTTGCCCTTTTTAGTTGTCATCGATGTTACTGATTACTAGAACTTCAGTTTAAATGCTCTTGAGCGCTGGCCAGTTATAACTCCACTAGTGTTTTGTAAGTAAGACAAAGCAAAATAATGGAGGTGGTGCTTTACTAATTGCTGTAAAATTGTAGCAAACGTTTTGTCTCCACAGTTCATAGGTGTGATAGAGCTGTGAATTTTGTTGTGGAATTTCCTACATCTGCGCCTTTTTGTCAAAGCTAGAAATAGTGCTGATCAAAATTGTGAAAATGTATTACTTAAAAAAATATAATAGTAGGGCAAATAGCCTTTGATTAGCCAAATTTCTCTAACCATAGATAAGGCCAAATTCAGCAAAACAACCTGGTGGGGTCATTTTCCAGAAAGGTTAGATGATAACTGGTGTTGCTAGTTTTGAAAATTTTGAGCTAAAAAAAAACTCAAATAAATCCCTGTAAACATTGTTTGTGAGCCTCACCTTTAGCTTTGTTTCCTGCTAGTGTCACCCCCAGTTTGTGTTAATTTTATGTTTGTTAAATATCCAGTATAAAACAACCATGAGTATTATCTTATATACTAAGGCATAGATTTACTCAAATATTATGCAAACCTATGGGAACTTGCTGTGCTGCTTTGAGTGAAAGAGAGAGACCTGAAACGCATCATATCTCATAAGCTATGGTGCACTTCTGCCCTCTCCTAGCACTGGCGCACTTGTGGCAGCCTAGCGCCAATGCAGGCATCCTTGCACCATGGCACAAGAGTACCTGTGTTGTCATCAAAATAGTTGTTTGCAGCAAGGAGTAAATTCCTGCCAAAAAAATATTCTATTGACTTATTCCCTTTTGCTAGTGTGCTACAGAATGCAGTAGACTTGCAGAGAGGAGGTAACAAGGAGAAATGAAGATATTTCTCCCCGTCACGCCAGCCTCCAGTATGTGCACCATTTTGGAGCAAACCCAGGTTTACAGAATCTAGGGAATCTGAGTTTCCAATACAATGCATGGGTGGATGCACAGGAACACCCATGCTCCACTCATGTAACGCCTCCCACATGTAAAGCAATGTAGGGCATAACCATGCACTGCGTTGCCGTACTTTGCAATGCCAAATGTATTTCAGGATTTTAAACAGCCACGCTAAGCTACCCAAATTGGGCTTTGCATTGCTTTTGAAAATCCCGAAATTCATTTTGTGTCATGGCTGCACCAAAAAAGTGGTGCACCCATGGTGCAAAATGTTTGTGAATCTGGGCCTAAATGTATTATATACATTGTATAATACTTTTTAGGAGGGGATTGCCTAACTTGCATAATGCTGTATGGCTCTTATATATACTATGTATAACTTTGCCATTTGTCTGTTAAACACTTTAGTTTCATATTTAACAAAAACAAAAAAGTGCATGGGAAATATGACTTTGGACCATTTGTGGTGCAATAATACCCTGAGCATTCAATGACAACACGACCTTAAGGCGCCTTTGGCTGTGCTTGTCACATCTCCCTCGAGCAAGGGCATCCTTCATGGTGGTGTCTGGCTCTGGAGCGGGACTAACCATGGCCAGATGTGTGATGTGTGTACCTGAGCGGGTGTGTCAACAGCAGAATTTAACAGACAATGTTAGAGCGGTTCTATTTATAATGTGCCCTTGCTCGTCTGAATTAAGGTTTCTCTAAAAAAACTCTATTCTTCTGTCTTTTGCTACCATGAATAACTTCTTATCTATAAATAGGAAAAGAAAGTGAAACTCATCTCTCCAGGGGCCCGTGGGTTTTTGTTCTGTCCAACCAATTAACACTATCTGGAAAGCAGCAAGCACAGATGGAAATTTGCTGATGGTACAAAAAGAGATTTTCTTGCTGATGTTGAACGTCTTCTCCTCGTAAGAAATACGCAGAAGAGCAACATATCCATAAGGCCATTTCAGCTCTTCATTTATTTATTCCCTGTCACATATTGCCGTGTGGCCACCTTCGCTGGTAATCAAAATAGTGGTCCAGAGAACACCAGGGCAGTTAGATGCCTCCTGGTTTTGCGTTTTCATGTTTATTCTACCATTTGCTCGTGCCCTCGAGTGCACACGAGCTTGTAAGCCTCTGTATTGGTGGCCACCAGAAGGGTAGAATGTTTGGCTTGGCCTCAGGCAGTGTTTCAGGATGTGGGTCCTTAGAATCCTACACATCTGCCCCAATCCTCCCATTTTTAAGGCTGTCCCACACTCATTCCAACATAGTAACTTTCCAATGGAAAACATGGTGTGGGCATTTCATGATGTTGGCTACGCCATTTGTTCTCCAAGTGAATGCGCACTAGAGTGTCATCGGTTTACCTATAGCAGCATCCCCCATCCTGTGTTGGTCGACTCACAGTGGTGTAGAGAGTTTGAGCTCTGATGAGTATCAGCCCTTGAACCGAAGGAGATTCTAATTATGGATATATCAGCTCCTTCACATCAATTCGGTATGCCTGGGAGGGGCAGTGCTCTTGTACTGATTATAAGTTTCCCTGCAGGCTGCTTGTACTTTAGGGTCATATTTTGTATGTGTGCATCTGTGTAAACAGTAAAGCAGATGTATTCTGCCCTCATATGTTGGTTGCAACAGTCCAAAGGGGCAAGCATGCTGCTCCATTCACTGCTGGTAATAGATGTCTCTCCAGTCCATCTTGTATACAGATGTTCTACAGTCTATTCATCTCTTTGGTTTTGTAAATTCTTCAGATGCTGCATCAGCACGTTCTTTTAATTCACATGTTTATCTCAATGGCAAGTTCATTGCGAGGAGTCTATCCTTCGTGCAGATGTGATCTTTTAAGATGAATGAAAAGGATATTTTAGTCAAGTTAACAGAATATATCCATGAGTCTACTGGTATCCACAGGTAGGTAACAACGTCTACCTGTGACAACAGGTTTCCCAAAAGTAATTTCCTGTCCTTAAAAATCATGATGTGTTTCAATTCTGTTTATTAATCAAAACACATGGCTACGAAAAGTAAATCGAAGCACAGTCTGCACACAGAGGAGTAGGCACGCAATACACAAGACTCCGCCTAAAAGCAAAATGTTGGGAGTTGAGAGCATCTTTCAATGTTGTTACCCACCTAAGAGCTGGAGACCCCTCTCTGACAGAGAGATCCAAGGGATCAGCATGGGAGGAAGGGGCAGAGGCGAGGAGAGAGGTTCAGTCAACAGTACCTTTCAGCAGGAACCTGCTTCCTCTGCCACTCAATGAGTGTTCCTGGTTTTGTGAGCTCCAGATATCTCCAGAACAGCAAGGCTGGAGGAGACCTCTGCATCACTCTGTTTATCCCCTGCACCTTCCCACCAGGAGCAGACAGGAGCACAGCACTCGCCCTTTGCTTCACCCGAGAGTGCAGCACAGTGAGGAGACTGCAGGACTCTACTTATCCCCTGTATTTTCTCGCATGCACCGCACAGTCTGCAGACTGGAGCGCATTGCTTGTCCATTGCTTCACCTGAGAGTGCAGCAGAGTGAGGAGACTGCACGGCTCTACTTATCCCCTGTATTATCTCACATGCACCGCACAGTCTGCAGACTGGAGCGCGTTGCTTGTCCATTGCTTCACCTGAGAGTGCAGCAGAGTGAGGAGACTGCACGGCTCTACTTATCCCCTGTATTATCTCACATGCACCGCACAGTCTGCAGACTAGAGCGCATTGCTTGTCCATTGCTTCACCTGAGAGTGCAGCAGAGTGAGGAGACTGCAGGACTCTACTTATCCCCTGTATTATCTCACATGCACTGCACAGTGTGCAGACTGGAGCACAATACTTGTCCATTGCTTAACCCGAGAGTGCTGCAGTGAGGAGACTGCACAGCTCTACTTATCCCCTGTATTTTCTCGCATGCACTGCACAGTCTGCAGACTAGAGTGCATTGCTTGTCCCCTGCTTCACCCGAGAGTGCAGCAGAGTGAGGAGACTGCAGGACTCTACTTATCCCCTGTATTATCTCACATGCACTGCACAGTCTGCAGACTGGAGCGCATTGCTTGTCCATTGTTCAACTGAGAGTGCAGTAGAGTGAGGAGACTGCAGGACTCTACTTATCCCCTGTATTATCTCACATGCACTGCACAGTGTGCAGACTGGAGCACAATACTTGTCCATTGCTTAACCCGAGAGTGCTGCAGTGAGGAGACTGCACGGCTCTACTTATCCCCTGTATTTTCTCGCATGCACCGCACAGTCTGCAGACTAGAGCAAATTGCTTGTCCATTGCTTCACCTGAGAGTGCAGCAGAGTGAGGAGACTGCACGGCTCTACTTATCCCCTGTATTATCTCACATGCACTGCACAGTCTGCAGACTGGAGCGCATTGCTTGTCCATTGCTTCACCTGAGAGTGCAGCAGAGTGAGGAGACTGCAGGACTCTACTTATCCCCTGTATTATCTCACATGCACTGCACAGTCTGCAGACTGGAGCGCATTGCTTGTCCATTGCTTCACCTGAGAGTGCAGCAGAGTGAGGAGACTGCACGGCTCTACTTATCCCCTGTATTATCTCACATGCACTGCACAGTGTGCAGACTAGAGCGCATTGCTTGTCCATTGCTTCACCTGAGAGTGCAGCAGAGTGAGGAGACTGCACGGCTCTACTTATCCCCTGTATTTTCTCGCATGCACTGCACAGTCTGCAGACTAGAGTGCATTGCTTGTCCCCTGTTTCACCTGAGAGTGCAGCAGAGTGAGGAGACTGCACGCCTCTACTTATCCCCTGTATTATCTCACATGCACTGCACAGTCTGCAGACTGGAGCGCATTGCTTGTCCATTGCTTCACCTGAGAGTGCAGCAGAGTGAGGAGACTGCACTGCTCTACTTATCCCCTGTATTATCTCACATGCACCGCACAGTCTGCAGACTGGAGCGCATTACTTGTCCATCGTTCACCTGAGAGTGCAGTAGAGTGAGGAGACTGCAGGACTCTACTTATCCCCTGTATTATCTCACATGCACTGCACAGTCTGCAGACTAGAGCGCATTGCTTGTCCATTGCTTCCCCCGAGAGTGCAGCAGAGTGAGGAGACTGCAGGACTCTACTTATCCCCTGTATTATCTCACATGCACTGCACAGTCTGCAGACTGGAGCGCATTGCTTGTCCATTGTTCACCTGAGAGTGCAGTAGAGTGAGGAGACTGCAGGACTCTACTTATCCCCTGTATTATCTCACATGCACTGCACAGTCTGCAGACAGGAGCACAGCACTCGCCCTTTGCTTCACCTGAGAGTGCAGCAGACTGAGGAGACTGCAGGACTCTACTTATCCCCTGTATTATCTCACATGCACCGCACAGTCTGCAGACTGGAGCGCATTGCTTGTCCATTGCTTCACCTGAGAGTGCAGCAGAGTGAGGAGACTGCAGGACTCTACTTATCCCCTGTATTATCTCACATGCACCGCACAGTCTGCAGACTGGAGCGCATTGCTTGTCCATTGCTTCACCTGAGAGTGCAGCAGAGTGAGGAGACTGCACGGCTCTACTTATCCCCTGTATTATCTCACATGCACTGCACAGTCTGCAGACTGGAGCGCATTGCTTGTCCCCTGCTTCACCTGAGAGTGCAGCAGAGTGAGGAGACTGCACGACTCTACTTATCCCCTGTATTTTCTCGCATGCACTGCACAGTCTGCAGACTAGAGTGCATTGCTTGTCCCCTGTTTCACCCGAGAGTGCAGCAGAGTGAGGAGACTGCAAGCCTCTACTTATCCCCTGTATTATCTCACATGCACTGCACAGTCTGCAGACTGGAGCGCATTGCTTTTCCATTGCTTCACCTGAGAGTGCAGCAGAGTGAGGAGACTGCACTGCTCTACTTATCCCCTGTATTATCTCACATGCACCGCACAGTCTGCAGACTGGAGCGCATTACTTGTCCATTGTTCACCTGAGAGTGCAGTAGAGTGAGGAGACTGCAGGACTCTACTTATCCCCTGTATTATCTCACATGCACTGCACAGTGTGCAGACTGGAGCGCATTGCTTGTCCATTGCTTAACCCGAGAGTGCAGCAGAGTGAGGAGACTGCAGGACTCTACTTATCCCCTGTATTATCTCACATGCACTGCACAGTGTGCAGACTGGAGCACAATACTTGTCCATTGCTTAACCCGAGAGTGCTGCAGTGAGGAGACTGCACAGCTCTACTTATCCCCTGTATTTTCTCGCATGCACTGCACAGTCTGCAGACTAGAGTGCATTGCTTGTCCCCTGTTTCACCCGAGAGTGCAGCAGAGTGAGGAGACTGCAAGCCTCTACTTATCCCCTGTATTATCTCACATGCACTGCACAGTCTGCAGACTGGAGCGCATTGCTTTTCCATTGCTTCACCTGAGAGTGCAGCAGAGTGAGGAGACTGCACGGCTCTACTTATCCCCTGTATTATCTCACATGCACCGCACAGTCTGCAGACTGGAGCGCATTATTTGTCCATTGTTCACCTGAGAGTGCAGTAGAGTGAGGAGACTGCAGGACTCTACTTATCCCCTGTATTATCTCACATGCACCGCACAGTGTGCAGACTAGAGCGCATTGCTTGTCCATTGCTTCCCCCGAGAGTGCAGCAGAGTGAGGAGACTGCACGGCTCTACTTATCCCCTGTATTATCTCACATGCACTGCACAGTGTGCAGACTGGAGCGCATTGCTTGTCCATTGCTTCACCTGAGAGTGCAGCAGAGTGAGGAGACTGCAGGACTCTACTTATCCCCTGTATTATCTCACATGCACTGCACAGTCTGCAGACTGGAGCGCATTGCTTGTCCATTGCTTCACCTGAGAGTGCAGCAGAGTGAGGAGACTGCACGGCTCTACTTATCCCCTGTATTATCTCACATGCACTGCACAGTCTGCAGACTAGAGCAAATTGCTTGTCCATTGCTTCACCCGAGAGTGCAGCAGAGTGAGGAGACTGCAGGACTCTACTTATCCCCTGTATTATCTCACATGCACTGCACAGTGTGCAGACTGGAGCGCATTGCTTGTCCATTGCTTAACCCGAGAGTGCAGCAGAGTGAGGACACTGCAACACTGCTTATTCCCTGCATCTTTCCAGGTGCACTGCACCAAGAGCAGACAGGAAAGCAGTGCTTGTCCTGTGCTTCACCCGAGAGCGCTGCACAGTGAGGAAGCAGTTGCCTGCATTGCTTCCGCTTCAGCCCATGTGCACTGCACAGTAAGGAACAAACAGCACTTTCTTTGGCACTGGCCTACCCCAGGTTGCGCTACACAGTGAGGAAGCAACCCCTGTCTGCGCCCACACCTTAATCTAAGTCGGTGTGTTCTTCTTCTGCTCCCCGCCCCAGTTCATTTATTCGCCATGTCCCTCTCATCCTGTGTCTCCAGGATGTCCTGTCTTCTCCTAGAGACACTGCTCCATGGGAGGTTGTGCAGGACATGCAACCAGCCCCTTCCTCGTGTACTCTCGAGCCGGAAGGGGCGGGTTACCTCGAGTTGCATTATCTTTAGAGAGTCCTAGTCTTCAACAGTAAGGGCCAATGCTGACCACCGGCAACCATGACCCACACTACACACCTTGTACGCTGATGGAACTTCTTGGGGAAACAAATATGCAGCAAGGGTAAAACCTTGCAGGTCTGATTTAGGAAGCTACCTTTGTTTGGGTAGGAACAAAAGACCCGCACATGGCATAATCTGTAGCCACATGATTGTGGTAACCGCAGCATTTAAATCGGTGCACCTCAGACCCAATAGCCAGTGTCAAAATTGTACTTCTGCTGAAGAATGTAGTTTCATTGAGGTATAGGTGTCTCAGAAAAAAAATACTTTTGATAAATGATACACAATTTTTGATAAATCGCACTCTATTGGTTGTTCAAGCCAACCAATGAGACAACTGCTTGGGAACGCTTTCTTCTTTCTTGAAGAATCTCTTCCACTGACAGCTGGAATTACTTTTTTAAACATCTTGTATAATTTTTTGCAGTATGCTTCGAGTCAGATGACTCCATATTAGTGGACAACCCGAGAATGTGGTGAGACTGTGTCCTGCTGGCACTTAAACCTCACTCTCAGCCGAATGTCATCTATCCACCAACTCGCATCTATCCACCAACTCGCGCCACATCTCATGACACTCAAACTAATGCACCCATCGCCTGGGTAAAGGTGGCCCTTCACACCCTTGAGCATCAGTGGCACCTCTCCTGCTGAACCAATTTCAGCTATGCCCCAGATCACACACTTTCAAAGTGTTGACACAGAGGGCCATTTTATGGGATGGGCATTGAGGACAGCACCCGTGCCACATGGTCAAAACATAATGAGAATATTCCTCCCAGCTGTGAGATCCAATTGTCAGCTTGTTGTATGAGGTTAAAATACCCCTGGAGGTAAATCCCACCAACTGTGAATATTAAACCAAAGGTATTTCCCATTAGAAGACCTACTACTGCCCCGGAACTATGTCATTCAATGCACAACATGAAATCATCTCTGACGTTCTCATAAAATGGGTAAAATCCATAGAACTTCTTCAACTCACCTTCGATTAAAGTACATTTTTTGTCCAGTTGTACTTTTTTCTGCCTGGCAGCAAACAGTGCTGCTCGGTGGTAAATGGTACTGCACAAAGTCCTCCTGCTAAATGCGTGAGGCTGGGCACTACAGCGAACCCTGCGGCTCCAAACACTGTGGTGATTATTCTCTGTGGCATTGACCTTTGGTGATAGCTCACACTGCAGCAGGAGTGGGGGCTTGCAGTACCACCACGGTACTGCAGAAAAGCTGCTGTTTATCCCCAGTGGAGGGTTGCATGATCCGTATGCAATCAGTGACCGTGCCTCATGCTTTCTGAAAGACGCTATTGTAATAGAAACACACAGGCTCTCTCTGATGGCCCAGGTAAATCTGATGGGCTGGCGAGTGATGTTATTGGCTGCACAAGGATGACGGTATGTGCACGAGCACCAGGGGTCGGGTCAGCAGGCGAAGGGTCTGGCTGATTATAGTGAAAATCAGGCAGGAATCGGTGTGAAAAACGCATTCCCACACATTACTCACTGTAATCAACTGTAATACATTCATCACAAGTCAGTGGCTGAGTCGGAATTACAAGTACTGCAGATTTACTGCACACCTGAGTTGTTTATCCCATGCACATTTCACTTGGGAAACCCCTGGTACAACTTACACGGGGAAAACAGATTGAAGCAAGCATTGGTAATGCTTTGGTTTCGCCTATGTAAGGAATAAAGACCCGTTTTCATCGTCCTGGAGAAGGAAAGAGCTCCCTAACAGATAACAAGGGGAGAGGATGTGATGCAGTGGCCAGAGCTGCGGACTCGAGAGCTGGGGATCCTGGTTCGAGTCTTGGCGGTGCTGACAACATCCTGTGATTCTATGCAAATCACTCACTGTCTGGGGGATAAATTGTTATATAAATATAATCACATGAATGGATGAGAGGCAACACAATCACATTTAGCTCTATTCAGTGATAAGTACAATTTCAGACAAGTTAGTCCATATCTTCCAATTTCGGTAGGATATTCTTTTATTCTTTTGATAATTCCGATATCCTACTTTGATATTTTCAAACATACTGATGCAAATAACATGTTTCGCCACCAAACAAGGGTTTCTTCAGGGCTCTCTAGATAAATGTAGCAATCAATCAATGCAACGTTAGCCAAAGTCCTGCTACGACTCCAAGTTCCTCATCACCTTCAATGAACAGTTCTGTAGTTATACACTTGAGAAAAGTCGATTCCTGATTATTTACAGCAACTCCATGTGGTCTTTTAGGCAAAGCAGTTCGGTCCTGGCCAGTGGTCGAAGTGGGGAAAAAAAAGTAGGGGGACTGTGGGCGGAGCATCAGGGGGCGGGAATATTCCGAGGATTGGGTCAGTGGGCAGAGTCAGAGGTGTGGCTAGAAAGAGCAAAACATCCCAATTTTTAGTATGTTTGGCATTTCACGGACGAGTTACAGCTTATAATGTTATTTAACCCCTTCAGTGCCCATGACGAGCTGGACTCGTCATGGGCCGCGGTGGCGCTGTGCCCATGACGAGTCCAGCTCGTCATAGACCCCGCCCGCTAATGCAACGGCCGGCACTGGGCGGGGAAAGGGGCGGGCACTGAAGGGGTTAATGCAACCAATAGATACACGTTTATTTGAGGTTTAATAGATGAGTTATTGACATTAAAATACATTTACAATGTGGGATACGTATTCAATCGCAGAATGTCCCAAATACGCATATAGGTGGAATCATAAGCCATTTGTGTCCGAACCATGCAGTTTCTTTCATTAGCACTTCTCCTCCCTTTTTCTAACCATTTCTGAACATAGCATTTGGCTTTAGATTCGATGACAGGAAGCCCCACGTGTTGGGAAGCACTGTTGATGACATCATTCTGTGCCCCATGGTCAATGCAAAATTGTATTCATGTGTTTTTACATGCTTCACGCAACATGTCATGAAGCCAGCATTAGATGCCTCTTAGTTTCCTGTTATTGTATCTAGACCTAGCACTCTAAAACAACCCAGACCTGTTGGTTTTGCAGATGCTTTTAGCAGTGTCAGATGAATGAGATACAACTATTTTATAAGTAGTTTGTGTAATTACCACTCAAGTTAGATAGCAATCAGAATTGCAAATGCATCAATTCTGAAATTATGAGACTCAAACATTGGTAGAGTCAAAAATAGGTAGTGGTCCTCAGATTATCTCAATCAGTTATTTTCTCGCCTACAGGCTACTATCCTCTGCAATCACTATTAGGCACCTTCCTCCTTTGTCTCTCCATGAGCACTGTAGGCGTCTAGAAATACCACCCACCAGACATTGCATGAGAGAAGTTCAAACATAAATGGCAAGATATCCTAGTTTGCAAATGTTTTCCACATAATTATAACTCTGCCGTGTTTGCCACATAAAGCACCATCTGCTTCATAAGCTGATGGTTTTACCTAAAAATTTGTTTGTATCTCAAATGGATCAAAACAACGTGACTTGTGTTGCTGTGAAGTGGAGGGCCCTTTACAAAGGTTGACTGGTCACGTTCTCAGGGCTGCTATTAATGAGGCGAAAGCTTTGCAGAGACTGTTCGTATGTGTAAAAATTCCAAAATAACAAAGTATCAGAAAATGTACCACATTAAGCTGCAGTCTTTCTTTGCTGCATAATTTAGTCAACACTGAAACATAATTTTGCCCTCCATTACTGCGTAATTGAAGCGGCCCAAAAGCAGGCAGCACATGTTAAAAGTGCTTGCTGCTTGAAGCAAAGAGACACCATGAAGTTTGAGAACTTGGGGACATATTTACGGGAATGGTGGTGCAACGCATCACGTTACTTTGCTGTGCTGACCTGCGTCACAGGGAAAGGGCAGAAATGCACCGTCTTTCTCCAATACTGTGCATTCCTGCCCTTTCCAAGTGTGCTGGTGCTGTTTCGTCAGCCTAGCGCCAACGCAGGCACCCTTGCACCATGGTGCAAGGGTACCTCCGTTGCATGCAGCATTGTTTTTGTGCACAAAAGCAAACCTGAGAGGCTTTTTCCTCTTTGTATGAGTGCTGTACATATAGAAAGAGGAAAACAGGGAGAAATAAAGATTTTTCTCCTTGTTGTGCCTCCCTTGGGGAGGCGTAAGATTTTGAATCAGTCCCAGGTTTACAAGTCCTAGTAAATCTGGGAATGCATAAAAAACGTGAGAGTTGAGTGGGAACACCCACTGCAAAGCCTCCCTTGTGCAGAGTAAGTCAAAGCAGCAATTTGCGCTGTGTTGCATTACTCCATATTTATGAAAACATTCAAAGCCATGCAAAGTGGCTTTGCGTGGCTTCATAAATATGACTTGCAGATTTGTGACGTGCATTTACCACGTTCCGTGGTGCAAGCATGACGCAAGGCCCTTGTAAACATGCCCCTTAGTCTGGTGTGCATGCAAATCCTGCATTGCCAATCCCTGGTGAGTTGCATTAATACTGCTGGAACAAGGCCAATGGAGGCACCTATGTGTGAGGCGGACTGGCCTCAAGGGTCCTGTGACCTCAGTGACAAAGTCACTGCTGTTCTAGGGTGTGCTGCTTCGTAGGCCTACCCGCAACACTGTAGGTGAACTTCAGTATGGATTGTGATGGACAGGCCTTAAAGGTTAACCCATACTGGCCACCGGTAGGGTCCACTTGCTGGTGCTTAGAGACCATGGCTTCTGTGGTCTAGTATGGCCTTCTAAGGTCTAGTAGGGGAATGTGCTCCCTCGGGAGAGTGGTCTGGTGGACTGGTCATGAAGCCCGATTCCACAGTTCCAGATTTTGTAGCTCTGGCCATAGTGCCACATCCTATCCTCCCTGAGCACCCTTCTGTCCTACTGAGAGACACTTGCACTGCCTTCAGCTACAACCCAATTCTTCCCCATTATAAACACCAAGCTGTGACTCAATTCAAATTACGCACTGCCTGAAAAAAGTAACAACATCCTGGAAAAAGCAAACACTCATAGGCACAGGAAGATTATGTAAAGCGTGCGAAATATAAGCAGAAACGACATGGCTACTTTAGTTTTTACACTCCTTGTTTAGAAATAAATGAGTGTTTTTTGCCTCAAACGTCGAGGACATGAAAACTGTGCTCTTAGTGTACACAGGTGTGCCTTTGGTGTTCTCGTGGACAGCAAGGAAGGGCATAAGCAGGGCTCAGAAGATTAAGGGATGAAAATCTGATCTGACTCACAGAAACCCACAGGGCTCCTCCACATTCATGTAAGCCAGCTAGCTGCTCAAACATCGACATTATGTATTCAAGTGTCCTGCTAACTATACCTTTTGAACTGTCTGGCTTGCGAACTCTCCTACCCACAAAAATCTTGAAAGAGATCTTGAGGGTAAAAGGCAAAATTATATTTTCATTCGGGAAGTGAAGGATACATCCAACTTTATTTTTTGTGGTGATACTTTCGTACATTAGTTAGGCTGTAATGCATTGCTAAAATAAAATCACAAACCTAAAAGGTCCCAAAGGCAAGACCCATTGGCTTTGCCAATGCTTGTTTAGATATCTCATTTGCTAAATGGGGCACTTTTAATTTGGTGCCAGACAGGGCCAAACTGGGAACCCAAAGCAGCCCTGGCAAATTTGTGTCCATCCCCTGCACAGTGTGATGCATGCGAACGCAGCAAGCAAGCCTGATGACTGCAAAAGGGACACGGGGAGAGGGTGTTCTCTCCCCTGGAAAATTTTGGAAAAAATTACATAAATGGTGCATTCTACAACACATTGTATTATGTATTCCATTGTATTAGCTTTTAGCGAACAGTAAATGATGACCTTACGGTGCACCAGGATACGACAATCTTGTTGGGGCCCTTCAAGGATTCCCTCACTATCACCCTCCAACCGCGCCCCTCATCTCTCCATTGCCCCTCTCTCACATGTATTTAAATTGTTTTATAGTGCCTCTCATACCAGTGAGGAACTTGGAGCACTTTACATCATGCACACATACAGAGACAATTAATCATACGTGTGTAATTCAATGTTTAGAAAATGTTTACAAGACAAAAGGGGCTACAAGGTGTTAGGATTCACATGCCATCAATTCTGGTTGGCATTTTTTTAAGATCTGGAACACAACCCGAGGGTTCAAAATGTAACACAGTAGTTGAATTTTCTAATAAGAATGTATTTCTTCCCAAACAAACCAATTTTAGCAGTATTAGGATAATGAATGACTGGGGAAAAACATAACTTCCAAACCCTCACCATGCAGTTTGCATGCAGCTCTCTGTGACAAAAGCAGTAACCTACTGAGCTTTGCCCATTAAATACAGTTCTGTGATTTGTATGGTACAGGTTCTTTGTAGCAGGCATTTTAACCCTCTGCGCTACAATGGATGGGTCAAAACTGGCAATAGACAATACTCCAATCTCTCTCCAACAGGAAGATCAACCACCAGAGATATAAATCTTGACTCTTTTATTGTTGCCTGAAATCTGCTGGGCTTACAAGGAATCCTGCAGTGATTTTTGCGTTTTGAGAGTGAGAAGTGAGTCATTGTGCTGGACAGCCCTGCGGGTTTTGTTACTGGGGGTCGGTTTTGCAGCCTCCAGTAATAAAACCAGCCTCCCTTCCGATGCCCAGTACACCAGCCCGGCTTTGGAGCCAGGGCTTATTTGTTTTCACAGTCAGACCCTGGATGGGGTTCACAAGGGGCTCTGGTGCTCGGGTGTCACAGAAATGGACAACTCGGGCTGCTTTTATGTTATATCCTTAGAAAAGGGTAAACAGTATTTTCAAAAAGACCACATCCCTGAACATAGACAGAGAAGCAGTACACATTTTATAAAATATAATACGGAAAACAGCAGATAAGACATTAAACATTTTCCACATTTATTTTTTAAAAGCGCCAAGGTTTGAGCACAGTCTGCCACGAATTCCACATGAAGTCCTCTTACTTTCCGTGTGGTATTGTCAGTCTGGGTGAGCTGGAAAATAAAGGGCAGATGAGGTCAAGGGCGGGGCGCTAATGCGTCCTAATGTGTCCATTGTATTGGTCACAGTGGGGGCAGGTGGGTGGCCTCCTCACTAAGGGCCTCATGTAGGTAGCCAAATACCGGTCGGTAACGGCCGAAATTCGGTAAATATCCCGTTACCGACCGGTATTTAGGCATTTGCGATGTAGGTGGCTGATTTCTGGATTCGGCATTTACCGAATCGGAATTTAAGAAATCAGTATAATACCGATTCGGTAGATACCGAATCCAGAAATGCTATGTAGGGGGCACTCAAGTGAGTGCATCATTGGTGTCTGGATTCGTTATTTACCACCAACTACAAGTTGATGGTAAATGACGAATACCTTTCAAAAAGCATTTTTGTGCCATTTGAAAAGTGCCATGTGGCAGACATACATGCCCTTAGGGCATGTATGTGCGCCACATGTGCACACATGCACGAATCAGGGGTGCAACAGGGTGTCAATGTGACACCCTGCCACCCATGATAATGCCTCCCCTATTACCGATTCGGTATTTATCGAATCGGTAATGGTAACTGGCTTCCCATTCATTCCTATGGGCCTCCAGGCCCATAGGAATGAATGGGAAGGGATGCATTATTACCGATTCGGTAAATACCGATTCTTAAATACCGATATTTACCGAATCGGTAATAATTACCGATTGTTTACCTACATTACATTTACCGATTCATAAATACCGAATCGGTAAAATTCGGTATTTAAGAATCGGTAAATGTAATTTACCTACATATGGCCCTATATGAGGTGTAAATCACTGCACAGCCGGGCCCATCAGAGGTAGCCGGGTTTTTGTGCCGATTGATTGCTCCTCCAGTTCACCACGGCTCCTACAGTGTTGCTGGGCAGGTCCCTGCCCACAGATACAGTGGGGAAGGGGGTGGGGGTCCTGGCAACTGCAGAGGCCTTCTTCGCTATGCACCACACCGGCCTGGATGATCCTGTCGTTTTTTTTTAAAACTCAGAGCATTCCTGTCGTCCTGGGACGCATTTTTTAAATGAAGAAGTAGGGGAATGGACTATGTTAAAATAAAAAAAGTAGGGGCACGCCGTGCCCTTCCGTTCCCGCCCACTTCGACCACTGGTCCCGGCAGACTCAGTTCGGCAACGCCATCCGGCCCGCTGAGTTTCCATTCACGCCAGTAAAATACCTAAAAGAACACATGGTGTTGCTGTATATAATCAGGAATCCAGCTCTATCTCAAGAGGGCAATCCCATGCAAATGAGGAAATATCTTTACCTGTGCATCCACACCATAGTATGAACACAGGCGCAATCGCAAAGAAGCTATCAGGAGATTCACTGACAGTGTGCCACAGAAAATTAGCACACTCTCTGTGAACCCCCTGATGGCAACCCTCTGGATGAGTTCAGGGGGTCCCGTGGACTCCCCAGACATTCTATTGCAGGTGGGTGCGTTCACTCTTTCCCTGTTTGTGCCAAGAGCACCCGTTTGAAGGTGTGCCATGGTGCAAAGAGGGAAAGTGCACCCTATATGTAATAGGGCCCCAGCGTTGTGAAAATTGCACATCAAGTGGTTTGAGCAAGCTGATCTAATTTGTGATGCAATCTGTATGGGAATCGCCCTTTATCAGGGCTTCCTAATGAGTATTAATTGGGCAGTACACAATTTGCAACCCCCTGTGAATGGCTGATAATGCGGGAATGTGGTTGGCAAGGGATAGCTGACCACCGTCTCTGTATTTGCATTTCTCGAATGGCATACGTTTATTTATAAAAGCATCCCATGTCGATTAGAAGGAGAGGTTCTGCTGTACATAAGCAAGGTTTCAGTTACTTCCTAGGCCCTCAGTTCTGTTTGTGGCATTTCTGCCGATGCCATCAGTGCCCTTGTAATGCTCCATACTTAACCATCAGCCAAATCTCCCAATGCAAATTGTTGTGTTTACAGTTTGTGCCTATGTTGGAGCAATAGCCCAGGGTCTCACAGTTCCCAGTGGCCATTAGGGAGTCACCATTTGTGCCAGGGTGCATGAGATCACTCTGCATCAGGGGTCAGTGTCCACCATAACTATCACCTGTCAGTATCAGTGTTTCTAGAACCAGTGGTGGCATCTCAGGGCCAGTGAACACATAACCAGTGTCATCAGAGAATATCACTTCCAGTGATCCTGGTGCTCCTTATTGGCTGTGTCATTTGTGCCCCTTATTGTCAGCACTAAACACCCCCTCAGAACCAGTGCAACCAATTCTCATTAGTGGTCGAGAGGTCCCGTGCCTGCATCGCTTTACAGTGACTGCGCTCATCGGCATGTCCACGTCCTTCGTGGTGCCTTTCCTCAGTGCCATCTCGCAGTGACTCCAGTGAATTACATAACCAGTACCAACAGCGCTGATCACTGTCAGTAAGCTTACTTCCTGCATTTCAGGATTCAGGGGTGAGATGCAATCCACAAGAGGATCATAGACAACCGTCACAATCCTCAACTGTTCCACCCTAGGAACAAAAATAATACGTAGGTTAGGAACCCGGGGAAAAATGAGGGAAAGGACTCCAAAGACACAGGTTCAGAATGCCACCCAAGGAAACAAAGATCACCCCAGAACCACTGCTGAGAGAGCTTGAATACTCTTTGTTTATGCAGGGGCGGAGTCATGGATGGTTGCACAAGTGATGATGGATGCCATCCTTGGGGGGGCAATAGGCTCAGGTTATTAGGGTCTTGGAGTACAGAGGTTTAGCCTCTCTGTTGTCTTGTATTGATATTGTGCCCAGTGGTTCCCCATTCTCCAGCATCTTTCAGTGTTGTGGACAGATCTTGGTGCTTCCGGGAGCCATAAGCCATACATTATACGGTGTATAACCTCCTTGCTTTCTCTGGTTTCATGACAACACCCTTACTGCATACCCTGCTTTGCGATTTTATTGACATTGGCTCTCAATATCAGTGTTTTCGTTTTTATTAGTGGTAACACCCCCTGTCCTCCACGCTGATAGTACTCTATTTCCACAGGGTCCACATTTGCCTCCTCCTCTACTTAGTGGGAATTTCATCAGATCTCTTTCTTGCCAGTATCTACTGTGCTCTCAGTGCATATTTGCAAAAAACAACTATGAGTCAACAGTGTTTTTCAGGACCTCAGACCAGTCCATCACATTTTCTGCCCACTGCACCCCTAAGACAGAGACCGCCACGTTAAAATCAGTCTTGTTTCTGCTTCAATAGGAAAAGTCTCGCAAAAACTGCCAGGCCTGCTCTCCTCCGGGCCAGAACACAAGCAAACCCAGACCCGTTTCAGCCTACTTAGGCCTCCTCAGTGAGGTCTTTGCCTGTGTTGATTCAGTGATGGCCCGTGTAGGGCGTTTTACCGGGGCGGTGACGTGGCGCAGAGGAGGGGCAGGGTGGGGGGTTGCAAAATGCAGCAAACGGCCGGTATCAGGTAAGTTACGAAAAAAATTAATAAAACGAATTTCGTTGCGCGCGCTGCATCACATTTGGCGATGTAGCGCGCGCAACGACATTCGTTTTATTAATTTTTTTCTTAACTTACCTGAACTCGGCCGTATGCCGCATTTTGCAACCCCCCGCCCTGCCCCTCCTCTGCGCCACGTCACCGCCCCGGTAAAACGCCCTACACGGGCCGTCACTGGTTGATTTGCATATGGCTGGTCCCTGTCTAAAGTGGTACACTGGGCAAATAAAGATGAACTGGAATGCAGCACATGTAATTACCAGGGTCTGAGAATTAATTCAGAATTCCCTATGTGACAAAGTGCCCCAAGTGTCCTAAATACTATGGGCCAACCATGACTTGAAGATCCATGTCTCCCTCTGTGCCTTGAGTGGTGATGAGCTCCATCGGCCAAAGTGTTAGGAATTATTCCGCGTGACCCTGTGTCCCTCATGGCCAGATGCTCAGGTGCACTTATGCCAATGGCCTCAGGTACCACAGCAACTCCATGACAGCGATCTCTGAACCTCCAGTGAAACGTAATCAGACATGCCAATTTTATCAAGACTTTCACGTGATCCCTACATTTGTTTCCTATTTTTCTTGGAATTGTCTGATTTGTGTTTATGTTAGAACTGATAGGAGTTCATTCCCCCAATCCACCTCCCAGTGTTTCTTCTAAATCTTTCATTGTAGTTCTAATAATCCTGCAGGTATCAGACCTGCCAAATCACACATAGTACCATGTGTCAAAGGATATTGGCACTTCTCGAATGGTCACCATGTGAACAACTGATATCACATCGTCAACACAAGGTGAGCTGGAGATGTCCTCACTGAGTGGGTTTCAGTTCATGTTTAGAGGGTGTGTGGGGTTAAAATCAATTATGTATTTTACAACCTAGAGGGGACACTATAGGTGGCTTCAGAAGTGTTTTACTTGATGTTTGAGGAGTATTAGGAGTATGTGCTCAGGTGGGACATGGCACAAAAGCCCACCTTCTCATCTGGACCCCAACCCCCCATTGTCTCTTCAAAATCTGTGACAGTTCAAAACCCCACGCCCACTCCAGATCCGCCCAATTGAAGCTCTGCTTCCTCACTCACATGGTGATAGCGTTTACAAAGTTAGTAGGTCAAAGCCTGCTCTTAGCTCCTCATTGCCACGGATTCCACAAGCACGTTGAAAGGTCTAAAGGATAATTGAGTAGCAAATTAAAACCTAAATTTAATCAAGTAAAGGCCAGATTCAAAAATACCTTTGCATTGTGGTGTCATGAGCGGTATCTCGGTGACATTTCCGCATTCAGGCTTGTGTCTTGCCACCTAGCATGCAGGCATTCTTCTGCTATAATCTCTTGCAATGTTTAAGCAGTGGTGTAACGAAAGTTACACAGTGGTGCCCCCGCATTGACACTAAACTATAATCTTGATACAGCACAATTGGTTTTATGGAAATAATTGACAGAAAAAAAGTTAAACAGGGGTGGCTCCTCCATTTGAGCAGAGGAGCGTCGCCTCACAAACAAATGCCCTAGGTCAGAGCTAAAAAAGAAAATGGTTATACAGTTTATTTATTACCAATTTATTTTTCAGCAACATATCCATCCCGACCTGAGCGTCAGGAGGCGGCGAGGCCATTGCTGCTGAGTGGCAGCAAGGAGCTTTGTGCTCTCGAGTTTAAAATGCACGTCTCTTTACCCGGCCATCTTGCGATGGCAGCCAGGCATGCACATTTGAAACCTCTCTAACCCAAGACGGCTGAGTTAGAGAAGGCAAAGGTCTCCAGTGCTCTTGTGAGCGCTGATAGAGGCCACTCCCACCAATCCTAGTTCTGCTCTCATGCTGCATGAGAGCAGCGCCAGGATTGGTTTGGGATTCGGGAGCCTGCCTGCCTCGAGGAGAGAAGGATAAAGGAGCATGTCACGCTCTTAGAAAAGGTAAGTACCTTTTATTTTTCATTTTTTTAATTGCTCCCCCCACCCTACCACTCTCGGGAAATGCCACCCGCCACTGGTTAACCTACTTTTGAAGAATAATAGCTCTTTGACAACATTGTCTGCATATAATTTGCCCACTACTAGCATACAGACCACAGCAGGCGCCTGTGGAGAGGGCCAAGCTCTGTGTGTGATGTAATGCCCAACAAGAAACCTGTCCTACACTGTGGCATGAGGTATCGTAAAGAAGCAGCAGCAGGTGAGGACGCAGGACGAGTATCAGACGGTGTGGCATTCATTGTTTCCCTCCCCCGTTCACTCACAATCTGAGGGAGACTTTACACTGCTCTCTCTTGAGAGTGCTCTACAGGAAGGGAGCAGCACTCTCTAGACACAGTATCTGCAGTGCAAGGGCCTGTGATGCACCTCTTCAATCAGCAGAGAATTCCATCCATTCTGAACCCTGTCAAGCGAGGGGATGGATTCCATTAAAGCTCCCATGCTGGAAATAGGAAACTGAGCTCCAGAATAGAGCTTAGCACATTCCTTTTGACTGTCAGCTGTGGGCTGATGGCTTCCTTCACTCACCGGATCCCACTGATGAGTTGCGGTGTGATATTAGGAGCTGAACAGCCATATAGGATGGAAGATGGAGGGATAGCTAGTGCATGCACCTATCCACACCTTGCTGTGACAGGGGCTTACCAACAACAAACAATCATGACTGTAAATACAGTATCCCCATTAGAGACACAACACAACAGGGAAAGACACACACATATGGACCTAGCAATACGATAAGACACAGAGCCTCACTGCTACCTTTGTTACTTGTTGCATAGTAACATGCGTGTTGTGTGAGTATAATAGTGTTTTTTTGATGCAGTATGTCTTTTACAATAGGACTTTTTTGCCACTGGAAATTATCTCTCCATACTCACTGTGGTTGTACTTTGTAGGTAGTTACAGACTTATAATACACGGAATTCTGCAATCCCATTATTAAAAATCCATCTCTAATTTCTTTATAGTCGGCGACTTGAGACACGCCCGTTCGCCGATTATAAAAATATGACGTAGATACTGAACTGTAATAACTAATTAAAGTTGAGTCCTGACATCACAATGCCTGCTACCAGAGTGAGCAGCAAGGGTAATGGCAGGTCACATTACAGAGCATATTAAAAGCAGCTGTTTAAAGAACAAAAACAAAACATCGCCCTTCTTTCTTCTGCTCTCTTTTTCTAGCTGTACAATGACAAGCAACAAATATCTATCCGTTTTTTGATGTGTTTACTTTTGCACTAGAGATTCTATTTTTATTCTTCATGTTTGTCAACATGCTTTCTCTTTCAAATGGCTGAGCTATGCTCCAAGGATTTAAGTGGTTTTGGGGCAGATGATGATGTGACCATGATTTAAAAGAAATGAAGAACCACCTGCCGTACACAATAGGGATATTGCAAATTATCTCGGAGATCGAAAACCGTATAAAGGTTCTGGCCTCATTCTTCGATATGGTCATAGAACTCCTCTGTGATTTGCAACATCCTTATAATGTAAGGCAAGGGGGACTATATCCCATGTACGATTACCCCGTTTCATCTAGAGACATACTGTTTGATAACCTTTCTGTCTGCCAGAGATAATCTGCCTTTTTTTGTTTTTGGAGTACATCACAGTGCTTATAACATATGCATCTGGTGGGGTTCTACTCATTGATCACATAGACACAGCCACATATGTTTATGGCTGCCATAAAGCCACGGAGGCTGCCCAAGTGATTGCAACATGACGCCGCCATTGTTTATCTCATGCGTTTATCATAATTCAGAAGTCAGCAGTCTTGTACATAAAATATCTTCGATTTTAATTCATGTCTGTGGTTTAAAATGGTCAAATCAGCTTCTGCTCAAGAGGTTTGAAGCAGACTTTCTCTATGTGTACTAAAAAGGCACAATCCAAGTGCAAGGTAGGGCAATTTGCATATCAGCATTTGCATTTAAGGTTTATCTACATTAATTAAACGCATCACAAAATTTGAGGTCAATTGGCACTGTGGGTGAACAGTCTGGGATTTTGTAATGAACTCTAAACAAGCAGAATGTAAGAGATAGTTGGTAACGCGTTAATCAATAGGAACCGCTGAGGAATGGGTACATTCGATTCCGTCTTTTATAAACTCATATGTGCCATTAAGGAGCGCGATGAATCATATAGCATTTTAGCAAATATAATTGTTCATAAACAAAGGAGCCCAATGCAGTAGAGATGGTATTCGCTGGCCGTTTCATTTCAAAAAACATTTTCAGTATTACTTATAAAATCTAGATTGGTTTAAATTCCCATTTACTCATACGATTACAAAAAATCCTTAAATGCAAAATATTTACAATACTCAAGTCGATGAGAGACTTTGGAAGCGCCCGAACACTCTTCGTTTATTATTTCTGTCCTCTCTACCTTCCAAAATAATTGAGCTTGATGTCGGGGTTATTCTGTGTAGGGTGGGAGAAGCTGTGATGTTATCGACTTTCCAACTCACATTTATACCAAACCTCTTTTGCTAATACCTTTGGCCCCATTTGCTGAATCTTCACAAAACTTTCCAAAAACAAAGTTTATCCACCTCAGCTCCTTCCTGAAAAGTTTGGTGGTGATTCGTCAGCAGGGGCTGTGAAAAAAGGGGGTCCCATGTATTTTCTACAGACTTCTTTAGACAAGACTACAGCAAAAACTGCTGAACGTAATTACATCAAATTTAGTAGGAAACTAGATCTTGGCCCACAGATTGTGCTTTTTGTGATTTGGTGTAAATCCGTTCAGAAGCTTTTGAGAAATTAAGCAACAAAAATAACTGCATATCTGGACGATTGGGTCCCAGAGACTCTTGGGAGACTCTTGTGGGGGTGCCAATTTAAAAATAGAGCATTCTGATTGGCCCAGGGAGCTGTATTTCCCTTGCGCCATCTGGCTTCTGTAGGATTCAGACTGGCTTCCAGCAACATGAGAAAAATGCTGCTGGCAGCCATTACAGGATTTCGGGACTTAGTCCACTGTCTAAAGTTTAAATATACAAATAATATAAGGGGGCATGGTAGCCTGACACCCCTAGGCCCCATGGGTACCCCCCCCCCCCCTTAGGCCACAAAGAAAAAATTGTTTGCAAAAAATGATACAATACTTGGTGACTTTTGTGGGATCGAAAAAAGAAATGCTTGCTGGGCCGCATTTATTAACTATAAGCCATGGGGCTGTGTTCATAAAGGGGAGGGGACTTTGTGCTCTTCCTCCTCGAGCCTGCAGAGGGCCCAGGAAGCCCGCCCCTGGCACTAAACAACTTGTTATGGGTAGGGGGGGCACACTGCCCTCATTACCGAGCCTGCAGAGGCCAAAATGTTTTTATATGGGAAGGAGAGGACGCACACCCCCTACCTGAGCTTCTAAAGGCCCCATAGAGCCCGCCCCCCTGGGGCTGAAATTTAACATGCGGCAACAGATTAAAATATTGCTCCTGCCCACAGGGAGTAGCATGAGGAGCTGTGTGCTTGGAGACAGCTGGGGTACCAGGGGCCTTGGGGCTCCCCCGGCGGCCATCAACTAGAGTATGGTGGGTGTCCTGGATGGACATCAGAGCACTTACCTTTTACTTTTATTGTGCATGCCAGTGGGAGATGAGATCCCTGGGGCCTAAATTGGCCCGGGGAGGAGTGCCGGATACCCCTCTCCCTCTAAGAATGACATTGGGCCCTGAGGGATGGGGTCCCCGGGTCCAAAGTCAGCCCGGGAAGGGAGGCAATGTGCCCTCCACCCCATGGAAACTGGGCCAGGCCCCGGGGAATGGGGTCCCCAGGGCTGAAGTCAGCACAGGGAGGGGGGGTCGCATGCCCTTCTCCCCATGAAAGTTGTGCAAAGCCCCAGGGAGTGGTATTTGCATTTACATATGGTAATTAAATATTACTTTACATTTATTTTAAAACTATAAATTCACTAAAAAAACAAAGGGTAAAGTAATGTTATAGTTAGGTGTAATAAAAAGATCAGTTTTTTAAAAACTTAGAAATTCACTTAAAAACAAAGGTTAAAGTAATGGTATAGTTAGGTGAATTTGTCAGTGACAACATTAACGTTTTGAACAAAAAGAAAAGCGGAAATTCACCAGTTATAATTTGTGCTCCTGCCATGGACTGCTTATGACCTCACATGTGACATCCCTCATGACATGTTCTATGAAATCATTTTTGATATCACTGTTGACATCTCAAATGACAGCAGTGATGACATGTCATGTGAGGTCATCATAAGCAGAGCATGGCGGGGGCGCAAGTTATAGTTAGCCCTGCTAACTAAAGTTGGTGAATTTCTTTTGTTGTTGTTGTTTTTTTAGTTCAAACTGTTAATGTTGTCATTGACAAATTCACCGACCGACACCTATTTCACCCCATCAGACATTTACTAATAGCAAGAGAGGGGAAAAAACACATAAAGCGGAAAGACGAGGGATGAGAAAGACGGAAAAACCAGCACAAATGGAGAAAGTAGAAACCTGCAAGAGGGAGGATGTCAGCTGGTAAACATTTGTTTGAAGTCTGTAGTATTCATTGCAGCCTGCCTGAACAATAACATATAATGCCCTGTCTGCCCTCATTCTGAAGCACGCAGTATCATCCACTGATATGTTAGACAGGCTCTTTGTAACATATGGACATTGATAACTCTTACAACATATATCTCTTTGTTTCATTTTGTGATTATTAGTCAATGAATGATTAATCTATACTTTCTGTAAGTCGACTTCCATTTAAAGCCAAAGACAAAAGGCATCTTCATCATTGCAATTTGCTGTAAGATCAAAAGAAGAAAATTCTGGAAATGTTCTCTGGTGTACTTCCACCTCCTTCCCCCGTGATATTTAGTGAAATATACAATCTCAACACCCATGAATCCTAATAATTGTTTTCTGTGCATCAGACAAAGTATTATTTCCATTTTCCTCTCCCCGGGAGCACTTCCTCCTTGGTGTTTTGCTGCATAAAGAAAACATATGCTCCACAAATACTAATTTAACACCCACGCTTCAGACTTAAATATGCATCTAGTTTAACAGGATTTGTGCTACATGCCACCTTCTCTGCCATCCAGTTCTTATTTTAGTGCTCCTCGTTGGCATTAGATCATACCTTGTACGGTAATTAAAATATTTAAAGGTCAAGCTATAAGACTGCTAAGAAACATGATTGCTTCTTGTTTTCCACGAGATCGTCAAGATTATCTGGATGATTTAGTATTTCTTTTTTTTAATTATTTGTTTTATTTAGTTTTATAGAGCATAACAGAATACAACAAAAACAGAACAGTTCGTCTCGGAATAAAAACAAGCATTGGCATAGCCAATAGGTCTCGCCTTTAGGACCTTATAAGTGTTTAGCCATGCAACAGTTGCATAACTAAATACTTATAAGGTCCCAAAAGCGAGACCTATTGTCTATGCAAAGTGAAAGTGATCGCTATCGTGATCACGAACAAACATCAAAGTGGCCTTGAGGCCGCAAAAGTGAAAGTAATCGCAGTAAAGCGCGGCGCGCGCGCCCGCGCACATGCACTGTAGCTCTAGGCTGGCCTGGTAGCACTTTTTGGAGCCCTTTCAATAAGTCTCAATAAGTCTCGCCAGACCAGCGCATGCGCTGGGTCAGGCGAGACATAAAAAGGCTGTACATTATAACCCGCAGTGGGTCAGATATCAGGTTATCATTTCTCTTTGTTGTACATTATAAATGGATTTGTGGTGCAACATTAAAGTATAGAACGAGGAGCGCGTGATATCCATGGTACCGAGCATAGAGTTGTGGGAAAAGTAAAGTACCCATTTCTAAGGAGGGGGTGTCCACTATCGGGAGATGCGGTTCCCCTTCCCGCCGAGGCTATATATGTAGGGATAGAGGGGGGAGGGAAGAGGGAAGAGGGAAGGAGGCTGAGCATTGTGTGCAGTTCACTTGGGGTCAAATCTGCGTGCCGGCTTCGCTTAGCGGTGTGCATTAGTCCAGGGAGTGGTTTCCATTTTCTAATGGAAACCACTGTAAGTATGATCTCAGCGACTGCCAAATGTGTTTAGGTCCAGATGCAGGCGGCTGGAGAGAGGCCTAGACATCACTTGTATTGTCGCACTTTACTGAGTGTTGCATCCAGCGTTTAACTGTGGGGTGGGATGTGACTCCCCAATGCATAGATACTTGGCGTTTGGCTATATTAGCGCGATGGCGGTGTATGGCCGAATTCCCTTCGCAGTGGTTGGACATATCCCAAGAGGGCTGTAAGCTGAGTGGGTTCCACCTCGGCCTCCACCACCTGTGACAAGACATGAAACACTACCTCCCAGTGTGCCAGTATAGGTGCACAGTTCCACGCCAAGTGGATGACGTCAGCGTGCTCAGCAGCCTCTTTGGGGCAGTTATGGGGTTTGGTAGGGTCAAATTTGGACATTAAGTGGTATATGAGTGATGTAAGTATTTAAAATGAAAACGTTTGTTTAGATGATTATTTGAGGCTCATCTGTATTCTTCGCAACAGTAGAAGCACGTCTTGTCCGGTAAGGGGTACCCAAGTCTCTCTCCCAGGCCACTCTGGCTGCTCTGTCAGACACAGGTTTCCTATTGGACGCTGTGTGGTAAAGTCTGGATGATAAATGTGTTCCATCAGTTGTGATTATCAATGATGGTGGGTGGAATTCAGGCGGTTCTAGAGGAGCATTGCGAATTCTGGCTCGTATCGTGCTGTGTAACATATGCAGTATAAATCTATCAGTCTGTGTAACATCGCAGCCTTCCACAAGGCATGTGACCAAACGTAATCCTTCCTCGTCAAACATGTCTCTGGATGATTTAGTATTTCAATATTTAATACGTTTAAATTATTTTGTAAAGAATTAGTTGGGGTGAAGATGTTGCCCTTGGTATCTGAAGCTGGACTACGGTTTCAGCATATTTTAAAGAATTGCCAATGTTTAAGTTTAACAGGCAGATACTGATACAGGAAGTGATTTCATCCATGACATTATTAAGCAACTTTAGCAAACAGATTACCCAGGCAGGGTTGAAAATGTGGGTCTAAGCGTCAATAGACATTATTGGAGAAATGGACTCCTTTGGCCAATATTTGGCAAATCATCACTAGTTAGTGGACACTGCATCATAGAGGATGGCCTAAATCCTCTTTTTTATTAAGTTGTGGTCAAAGTTTAATCTAGTCCGTATATGCAATTCCTTATTTCGAACCATAGCTCAATTGCACTTTAAATTACTCTTTGTTTATTTTAAATCCACCAGTCTTAGTAAACCCAGTTTGATGCGCCCCAGGGTTGTACATTTACCTTACTTAGCCTAATAACTTGATTGCTGGATATTCCATTAAATAAAGGCTGACTACGGAGAGAGTAAAAAAAGTGCTTATATTATTAAGAGCTAATGTATCTAATAAGATCTAATAGGTTTTTCTAAAATGTATCAGGGAACGCCAGCCTTGCGGTCTGTGCACTGCTACAAAATAAGATTAAACATGGCAGATCACATGGCTGATACCAGCAACCTGCAATTCTTTATATGTTTTCAGAATTAAATATCAATCTGCACAAATATAATTGGTAAAAAAAGATGATACAAATAATTCTGTTTAGTTTGAAGTTGCATTTTGTGTGCCATTCAAATAAGTGATATGTGATAGAACAGTATGCGTAAGGTGCCTTGAAATGCATTGCGTTATGCATGATCTGACCTTTTCTTTCTATTTTTATTTGCTTAGCAGTAATCTGGGAGGGCATATTTTATTTTGGAGTTTTGTAAAGAGCTCTACTTGTAGCTTTCTGCCTACTATAGACCACGGGAAGAGGTGAGCAGTGTAATGGGAGGAGGCACAGTCCAACTAAATGTGAGGTGAAACATCCCTAACTGGCAAAACTCGACTGCTCCCCTTGCCAACGTAAAAGATCAGATCAATGCCAGTCCAAAAAGAAAAGCATTCCTTATAAGTTTCAGGAGGCACTTGGGCTGGGCTCCCAATCCATGCTGAGGTCTAGGAATTCCTGAGTTTGGGATTTAGGACACACAGGGTCATGCCTGTGTGATTTTGTCATTTGAAGTTCGTTATGGGATAAGGTGTGTATTGGTTGATGTTTGTTTCCTGTCTGGAATGTAAGTTGATGTAATGCAATGTGGCTACACTCTGAATTCAGCTGGATTCTTTGTTCCAGTAGTCCTGTCCCTTGTGTATCTATGTTTTGCTATTGAATAACCCACCACTCTCTTTAGGTCAATATTTAAACGCTTATAAATGTTGGCGCATTACACAATTGTTTTCCCTGGAGAGTATTGATTCTGCGTTATGGGGGCACACATGGTAAGCAAGAAACATGATTTGGCATCATATTAGGACTGAAGTATTGCTTTTGAATATCTATAAGCCCTAATATTACAGAATCCTTGCTACTCAATTGTGCAGTTTTAATATTTGCATATATACATATAATGTGTCCCATCACATGACTGAGGGTATATTTGACATCACAAAACTACAATGTACCATCATGTAAAGAATAGTGGCAAAAAGCTCAGCTAGAGAGCTAAAGCTTTCAAGCCAGACCTAAAAAGCATTGCACCATCACATGCTTTTGCTGTTTGATGGTATTTTAGTTACAAGTAGTGCCGTGTGTTCTGAAGGCAGGAAAAGGTATTTAGAAGAATTGCAGGAAAGTCTAGGTAGATACCTTCATCGTGATATAACATTTGCAGTATTAGAGCTCCTATCACGATAAGCTGTTTATTCGCGTGCACAGTATGTTATGGTAATGACAATAGAAAAAAAAAAATGATAATGCTACTACCAGATCACAAAGTTCTTGTTCTCATTTTAAATTAAATATATCATTTGATTTTGAGTTTATTAGACCATGTGTGTCACCATTAATGGTGCTTATCCAGTAGCATTTGCTTCCTGTCCTCATGTATTGACTGGTTGCATTTGCAGGCCTTTGGACAGTCGTTCTCCATCCATCGCAAAGTTGCTGAAGATGGTGAGACCAGGGAGGAGACTCTTCTGCAGGAAAATGCGTCGAAAGAAGCCTACTACCTGGGGAGGATTCTGGAGATACAGAACGAGGTGAAGCAAAGCCGGACTGTGGTGGCCAACGTCCAGGGCGAGAATGACCGACTCACAGCGGTTGTCCGGGACCTGAAGGAGGTAAATAATTGACACCCAATTTTCCCTCCTTAAACCCACTGTGTCAGCAAATGTACAATTCCTAGCTGTTCCTCTTGCCTTGAGAAAGCTTTGCGTTCATGGTCCCTGAGGCTGGTTTTCCTCCGATCCGGGGACAAAAGCACAAAACAACTCTTAGGAATGAAATAATCTAGCAATAGACACAACGTAAAATGCCAGTCTTTGGTAGGTTAGCGAATACACTGGTGAATGTTCTGCACTTAGGATCCACAACTTGGTTTTAGCTATAAATCGGAGCATGGATGGGGCCGTCATGATTGAAACAGATTTACAGAAATCTTCGAAACGTAGTGAATGCTTCAGGTGAGTAACCTGGTAAAATATGGTTCTGGTTTGATTTTCTTACAAATATGGACATACCTGTTTGATTGAGTCTATTTGATGGCTACCCACATCCACGGTGGGAAAGTATCATTTATAGCATTTATGTACTGTCACAAGTTCGATGGTAGGTAAACTTCATAGGTAGGAAACTTATCACTTCCATGTATTTGGGCAAATGGCCAAGTAACTGTGCGAGAGGCTGGCTTCACCCAAGAGATCCCAGCCTTCTATTCCACATAGTGATGACCTATACCAGAAAAGTCATGAAAACAACAGGTCTATTAAAATATTTCTGTATTATGTGCCATATCCAATGGAGTTCTGCAAGTATGTAAAAGTTGTAGTTGGCAGCTTCCTATCATGGGGAGAGGATGTAGCCTTATGGCTAGAGCGGTCGACTCTGAAGCTGAAGAACCAGGTTCGAGTCTGGGCAGACGCTCAACATCCTGTGGTTCTGGGCAAATCACTTAATCGCCTCATGCCCAACAAAACTGAATGCGTCCATCTGTAACGAAACTGGTGCTCATGTAAAGTGCTTTGATACCTGATATCTTCGGGTCTGGTTCGGGTGATAAAAAACTCTAAAAAACAAAACAAAAATGGTGTTAAATGAAGAGGCTTGGTATATGATTACCGTCAACGGATGTTTGGCTGTCATATATTATGTTTGGGACTTGCTAGGTCTCTGTACCCTCCCCTAGCCTATGTCCCTTATTCCCGCACCCCTGGGGCTGACTCTTTTGCCCCCATGATCCACCTGTGTCCATATCGTCATTCTCCCTTTTCCTCTCACCTGTCCCATTTTCTGAAGTTTCACAGTGAGGTTCAACGCATAACCTTCTCTCGCCAGCCAATGGAGGGACTAAAAAGTTTATTTGCAGTTAGTGTGGGATAATAGTAATGCAGATCACGAGTTCCAAAAGCCCTACAGGGGCCTCCAACAACTAAAATTACTCATTTACCTAATGGCAAGTTGTGCTGCAGGCTGGAGGAAGGTTTCAGAGCATCACCCATCATTGCCCTCATGGACCCATTCTAGTCACAGCCTCTTTGAGTGTGGGACGTGTTAGAACATATTTGTAAGGGTTGATTTTAATTTAGAGTCCTGTCCAGTCCTGGCTGTACCACGGTACCCCCAATGCACCATGAATTGCATGTTACTGTAATGTCTACAGCATGAAACTAACTACCCTCCAACACATTATCCCAATAGCCTAGAGCGATAAACTCTGTGGGCTACACGTTGCTAGAAGGAAGAGCCGTTTGCTATTTCAGTTTTCAAAAAGCAGTTATTTTTTCCAACATCCATGACACACACTTGCTCCATAAACTAAGATGCACCCCAGTTTAATAAGCTATTATGCAGCCCAGTTCTATCACCAACAGTGTGCCCCCGTTAAATTAGCCACTATACGGGCTAGCACAATTGTCCATTATTTATGCAGTTCCATCAGCATGACACTCTCTAGTCCTATCAATCATGTTATGCCCTCATCCTGTAAACTATGACATGCCTCAAGCAGATTAGACGCAGCATGCTCCAGTCCCATGAATCTTTACATTCCTCAGCTCCATCATTTATGGCATCCACACAACTACCATCTGCTTGGATATGTCATAATCTCATCAGCCATGACATTCCAAATCCCTTCAACCATGATATGCCCGATTCACAACACCTTAATATGCCCTAGTCGAGGCACGTCACATTCTCCCAGCTATGCTATTTCATATTTCTTGAATCTATAACATGTCCTCATGTCACCATATATAATATGACTTAATCTCACCGGCCATGTCATTCACTAATACAAACACCCATGATATGCCACAGTCCCATCATTTATGCCATGATCATCCCTTCCAGCCAATAATCAGCCATTACACAATCCATTCCCGTCAGCCATAAAATACACTTTAAATCCATTGGTCGTCACATATCCATACCAGCTCTATCCTCACCTCTTTTAGCCCTTGTATTTTTGGAGGTTATTTAGAGTAGGACGGGTGGTCAGCCAGGCTGTTGGAGGCCATTACCTCTACTTTTTGAGCTGAAGACCAGACACCAATTGTAGTGATCCCCCAAAAACTGTCCACCATACTTAGTGGTCCCCCAAAGACCGCCCATCATACTTAGTGATCCCCATCATATTAAGTGATCGCTAACAACATGGCAGGGATCATCTTGGCAAAGTGCATTCACTGGAGTAGCAGAAGCCCTATCGTACACATAAAATACCGCCTGGCTGCCATGCATGGTGGACTGTCAGCATTTATATTTAGCAGAAACAAACGCCTAGGGATTAAGTTTATGTCTGCAAACCAATAAATAAGTGCCTTAAACGCACCAGGAGTTTTCCCACAACGTGTGGGTTTTACTTCTGTTGATCTTGGTTGACAATCCAGACTTTCCTTGGTGGTCCTGAACAGCAAATATGTATGGTGGAAAAGCTGCCCTAAATAGTGGGTTCCTTCTGAGATTTAAAGGCCTGTGGCTGACGGGTTGTTGGTCAAAGGTTGCCATAGGTAAAGCGACTGGAGGTGCTGCCAGAAGAAACCTGAAGCTCCTCTCACCTCTAAATTGGGCATTAACCATTTTTAGAGAAGGCCCCACATTTGCCTTCCATAATAAATGACCCCACTACTTCGCCTATGGAGGTCTGCGGGAATCTTTGAATAGGAGAAGCATGCTAATACGTGTGCAGCAGCTTTCATGACAGCAAGAAGGCTAAATCTCCAAATTGCCATGCTTAATACTAAAGGTCATCTGGAAAACAGGAGTTGTGAGGGAGGAAGCACAGAAGACGAGCTAGCTCTTCAGCTCAGCGGAAGCAGCCTAGGGCATCTCTTTCATTGTATGGAAGAAGTTCATATTGATAAGAAGGCCAACTAATATCCCCGCCACCTCAGGTCTTATTTTAGTCCTGAGAAAAGGAGGGTATGATGTTGCCCACAGATAGTAGATATCCTTCTCAAAGGCACCCTCAGATGTTCTTGCTACAAGCCTTGAACCTGCTCAGGTTTCTTTTCTGCCTCTCGCAAGGGACACTGCGACAGGCTGGCAACCACTCTCCATTGCCCATCTGTACTTTCAACGCTGCATCACAGCTGCTTTCTTCCAGCTTTAAGCCTTGTTTACAGCACGTGGGGCCTTAAGTCACTGGTATTAATTTTACAAATGAATCATCTCATCTGATGCCCAGCCAGAAAATGAACAAATGCCAGCAGGCACTTAGCAGATGAAATCAGATTAGACTGGATGCTAAAGCAGTGAAATGGGCTGTATTTCAACACAATGAGCATTCGCCAGATATAAAAAGATTAGAGCCACTCTTCCAGCAGTTAACAGTAGTATCAGGACTACTAACAGAGCTAAAGTATCAATTTAAAGTGAGAAGAATCAATGCAGCTGTTCTACTCTGAGCTTACACAGAAGAAAGGGAAACAACGTACTGAGCAAGACTCCAGATCTTTATTGAAAATATATCTGATTTGACGTTCCAGGGCCCCATGCCATGCAGACAGGGCTTGAAAGCAAAAGACTAACCTTTATTAGTAGAACTATGAGGAGTTGCTGTTTCCTGCTCAGCTCTTTTAAAAGGCAAAGTGAGTGCAAGCAGAGGGGCTGCAGCAGCCATCTTGAATTTTATAGGGAAACAACATGCTTGTGAATCTGTAATACTGTGGTCAGAAGCAAACACTTGTGCTGTGAATATCTTTAAAGTACAGAATGAGACAATTGATTCAAGAAAAATATTTGAAGTGACATTTAAAGAAGATGAGTGTGGCCATTACACGCAACCACCTTTCATTCCAACGCCTCGTTAGCTGTACGTGCGCTACACAAAACGTCTCAATACAACAAAGGCATAATATTGGGAAGAGATCGCTCATAAACAGACTACTATCGTCAACATTACTTTAATACCAGCATTCGAATATTAGAATAGCTGTGTTTTGTTTTTCTCTTCACAGCTCCACCCAATGGGTGGTGCACTTTTGGGCAAATATTCCTGTCGCTATCACCCTGCACCGTGTGTTCGCTTTCTTTGCACTGAGCCCTTTATTAATTTTCATGACTCGTGTCATATTGTCATTTTTAAGCAATCATTTTTCATTTGGCTTAAATCTTTGTTTACATGGATGGTTGTCTTTATTTGTTCGTTGTTCGGTGAGTGCTGATGTGGTTTGGTGGCCGTACCATATGAATCTGAAATATTCTCTGAAATTATACCTCTGGGGTCACTCTTGCAGTGGCAGCTCCTCTGCTAAGGCGAAGGAGCGTCGCCCCACTGCTTTTTTGCAGTGAGACAAAGGGAAAATAAAGTCATAATAACTTGTGTTATGATCATTTTATTTTCTCCTACTTCTGCGACGGGGGCAGGGGAGGAGTGGTAGCTCCCTCCCAACTGTGCAATGCCTGCTTGGCCGACCCTCTCGGGCCACCCAAAACAATCTTGCGCACTTCGCATGTTCCCCATACAGGCTGCAATACAGCCTGCATGGAGAGCATGCCCAGGCTCCCAGTCAGCATTGTGATTGGCAGATTGGGAGCCTGGGTGGGCTTCCTGTTGAGGCTGAGCGTGGGAGGACTATGGAGGAGAGACGCGGTGAGGAAGTGGCGAGAAGGTACATTTTTATTATATTTTTTTATACCCGCTTCCTCTCCGCGGGCCCCCCACCCACTACCTCCAATCCATGCCGCCCATCGCTGTACTCTTGTCATACACAAAAGTTCAACCTGTTCCCACAGGGGGCCAATGGGGCAGCTCCTGTAGTTTTTTACTAGCCTGCAACTAAAAGGACCCTGCTAGTTTGCTAAGTAAATACTTAACAAACTAGTGGAGTGCTTTTTTTGATGGTCATATAATGGGCAGGCACCACACCAGCAAAGCCAAGCAGCTGCATCATTGTTCATCACTTTAAGAGGAGGAAGGACCTGATACAATGATAAATCTTTGAAGCTTCCTTTACAGTTTGCAGCAGCGAGAGGTGCTCCTGAGTGTAACTCAACTATAAAGACATACTGAAAGAGGAATAGGAAATTACAGGAGGATGTGAGATGACCGCTGACAATTTCAGAGCGGACCTGACAAAATTCCTCACTAAACTGAGCATGGTGATGTAAAATGATTCCAGCTGGACCGGGGGCCGTATTATGGAGAGTGCCCCAGGGGTGCAATGAGCATGTACGCCTGCTTTGCATGCCCCCGGGGCACTTTGGTATTACAGAAAGGGTTCAGACGCTTGTGGGGACCTTACTGTAATGCAGATAGTGCTGGCGCAAATGTAGTGCCAGGGCTATCACTAGAGGGTGTTCCCTCATTTGCATGGGCCGCGAACTCATGCAAATGAGGGAATCCCTTTACCTTGCCAGCGCCATATTATAGACATGGGCGCAGACGTAAAGAAGCTGTCAGGAGGCGCACTGACAGTGAGCCACCTGGAGGGGGAAAAGGTGGTTCTATGGACCCCCCTAGACATCCCCTTGTCAGCAGTTGCAGTCACTCACTACACCTGCCTGCAAGGGAATCTCTCTCTCCTCATAAAAGTGCAGGCGGGTTGCCGCCCGCACAGTGAAACACGGAGCAGCTACTTCAAAGCCACTCTGTTCTTCACTTGATGCGGTGGCCGAGGGCACCACGACTTCGCTACTGCCCTGAGGGCGGCGCATTCAATGTAATAGGGTGTGCTTTCCTTGTTTGCACCCGACACACCTGTTTTAAGGTGTGCTGTGAGGCAAACAGGGAAAGAGAGCCGTATGTGTAATAGGGTCCCTGATATTTAGTGTTGGTGAGCTTTTTGGAATGAAGCCATCACTAGGTAAATAAGCAATTTCGAAAGAAACAGCAAAAGGGGGCTTCAGTAGCTTGGAAGAAAAACTGATTGAGGGCAACGAATAGCTAATAGGAAAAAATGGAAGTTAGCCTGGACCATTTATGCACCCAGGATATGAAAACTACACCCCACCTACGATCAGGATTGTCCCACCTCTCCTGCATTACATGAAATGTATGATATATTTTCACTATTACAATTATTGCCTGGGAAATATTTTTTCACATTCTTATCCCTGGCTAACCAGACAATAATTAATTATCTTGCCTACCAGTTACAGCACACTCATGACCCAGGATATGCTTCTTTGAGCAAAGTGTTCCCATTATAAACATAAATATCTGTCTGTTGACATACATCATAAAATAGATTCATAATATACTCAGATGGACCTGCCAACTGACTCTCCTGTTCACTTTGGGGCAAATAATGGAATCATGTCTATAATTCCATGCACGGTCCGGTTAGACTGCTCTTGTGTACTCTCTGCACTACAACATTTCACAGTACTCATACAGTAAGCAAAGTCAGAAAGCGGGTTATTCATTTGTAAGGCTGTGATCCCTACCAACCTAATAAAGGCAGCTCAAAACACAGTTCCGTGAGAATTCCCTGAGAATCTCTGCTCCACTCGTTGTGGCTATGGCACAGGAACAGGCACTCGCCAGAGGAGTATATATTAGTTCAAGCAGCACCAACAATTTCAAAATGTCAAGATCACTACTTAATAAAATTCCAAAATCAATTTAGGAAAATAAAAAAACAAATTTGAGCAAAAAGAAAACAAGATCATTAAAAATAGGTTGCAGAGAATAGGTGATAAGAAAGTTTTAAGGCAGCAAGCAGCTAGAAAAGTACAATGTCATTAATAAGCAACAGGTCGCAATTGACCGGGGCCTAGGCACAATTTCACACTGACTATGGCTGAGCAGAGATCGAATACACAAAGCAGGCCATCCCAATCCAAGCTTTCACCTTCACATGTAGTGTCTGTCATGGAAGGCACAATCTTCCAGCCAGGCAAGGACCAATGCTTCTGACGGCGAGTGTCCTGTTGAAGCCATGGGTTTTGGTGCCAAAAGCTCTGAGTAGGACAAAGCTGGATTTCGTGACCCCCCAGTGTGCTTCATTGGTTGGATACTTTTTGCTCCCTCGTGCGGGTCCAAAGTTTTACTGTCGAACAGACTCACTTTTTTGGGAGTCAAAATCCTCCAGTGGGGTAACTTAGAAAGTATAACCAGACAGGGCTCCATGAGGATGGGTAGCTTTACCACGAGGTCCTGCTGAACCTGTTTTCAGCACGGCAAAAAAGGGTGCAAAAAAGCTCAGAGTTGGACAAACCTGGTTTTCTTGTCCACATAAGGTGTGACGTTCCTGGGCATAACTCTGAACCTTGAGCCGGTCCAACAAGGTAGTAAAAGTGAGTAAGTCCCACTTTTCTCCCGCTGCTACAAAAGTTCCTTCTGGTCCGTCCTGTAGCACCTAGCTGCTCAGGGCAGGCTCCTAGGCACCACGTCTCTCTCCAGCGAGGACACCTGCCGGGTTTCAGTACTCTGTAATGGGCTGGGCCCTCTTGGAGTCTTGTGCCCCTGAAGCAGACAAACAGGAGGCCAACCACTTGACTCTTAGAGAGTGGTTGCAGTCCCTGAGTGCTAGCAGGATTCCTTGAGTGAGTCCTCTTCTTCCAGCATCAGTCTGGAATCTTCTTCAAATAGAGCCTTCTTCTTCAGATGGAGACTTCCCAAGGTTAGGAATGTTCTGCGGGAAGCAGTGTTGTGGTGCCAGATTTATACTGTGCACCAGCCAGGGATTGCTGACATTCTGCCATTGAATCCTAATTGCAGCACTTCTTCCTTCTCTTCCTGTAAAATTATGCCGAAGCTCCTGTTTCACTTAGGCAGCCCTGTCTTCAGCTCATTACCCCCTCCCTTATTTAGATAGGATATGCTCCTTTTCTACCTTATAGCGTCTAAACTGGTACTCTCCTCTCACTGTGGCTGGAGCCTTGATGTCGTGAAGGGTCCTGGGAAGGACTAGGATAAGCCCTCCCTGGCACCTCCAAGTCCAAAGAGGTAGTGTTAATGCTAACCAATGCCATCTGCTCTTGTCCACTCTCATACAGCCAGACCTACTAAGTGGTCAGCCGTTAATTCCTCTCTTCCTGAGCACAGATGTAGGCCATTGTCTTCTGATCCAGGGCTGTTAACTCTCCTAGTCAACAGTATATTCCTGGTTTGGATTGGTGATGAGTGGCAGCACTGTTTTTAAGCGAGTTATGGCTCAAGCAGCCTAATGTATATTTTTCTACAGTATCTTTCCACTGAAGTTATTGAACATCAGATTCTACCATAAAATCAGATATAGAAAATTAAGTAAGGAGTAACTCTGAAGGGCGTTGCTAGCACTGTCCTAGGTATAGAAATAGAATTCAATATTTTAACCCCACCTAGTCCTATTTTATGGAAAATGTAGCTGAACCTACACAGTTCAACAATAGCTTTAAGAATTTCATTCACTGTGAGGGCACACTTTTTAAATATGGCATGTGCCATTTTATATATTGAGTACCTTACCATATGGACTTACAAGTTACATATTAATATATACACAATGGGTTTCCCCACATTTTCAAGGCCGTTTTGCTTGTCATGTGTTACAGCAGTTCTTTAAAATACAGATCACCCAGAGTACAGTGGTGCTCCTGGTAGACATAGATCTGTCATATATTTGGGAGGTGTAAATACTCATTGGAACCCATGTGTGCCATTTAACCTTTCCTGTCATTTTTGAGCTTTAAACACCGTCTACAATGGCCTTGTGGGGAAAGTAAATAGGTCAAACTGTCCCAATTGCATGTTTTAACAGGAAGCACAGACACTTTCTGACTGTTAAGAAGTGCTAAAGTACTAGAGCCAGCAAAATAAGACATGACAAATAGGTGATCTTAATACAAATGTATTAATTATCTCCACAAAAGCATTAATTACTGCAATGTCCATTCATTTACAGCAAAATGTGTTCTGGAATCAATAATAAATTGTGTTTACACCACAAAACACAGCACATATGCCATTTCTGAGAAAAGTAAATAGCAAACATTATTATCCAATATGTGGTGCTCAATCTATCCGCCTTGGAAGGATAGACGGCTAAGGGCCATATGTATCAAAATAGAGTTTTGCGATTCTCAAATAGCGATTTTCAGCGAATCGCAATTTGAGAATCGCAAAATGCAATGTATGTGGGATTTGCTAATAATTTTGCGAATCCCACATTTTCCTTATTTGCGAATCGCAAATTGAGATTCGCAAATAAGGAGAACCTTCCCATTCAGTCCTATGGGCTAGGAGGCCCATTGGAATGAATGGGAAGGCATTCTCAATTTGCGATTAGCAATTAGAGAATCGCAAATTGAGAATGCAATTTCAACGATGCCAGGGTGTCAAAAGGACACCCTGTTGCACCCCTGAAATGTGCATGTGTGCACATGTGGCACACATACATGCCCTAAAGGCATGTATGTGCGCCACATGGCACTTTAAAAAATGAAAAATAGTGCATTTTTAAGTGAAATCGCAATTTACCACCTTGAAGTTGGTGGTAATTTGCGATTCCTTAAGGCCAAATCGCACTTTCTGTTGTGCTTCTTACATTGCATTTAAGGAATCACAATTTGCGATTCCTTAAATGCAATCGCAAAATAGGGAATCGCTAAATTTGCGATTCCTTATTTTGCGAGGGGGTTTTTGTGTGATACATTGCACACTGCTAATTTGCGATCGCAAACGCTGAAATTCTGTGAATTTCAGCATTATGCGATCGCATATTGGCTTCATACATATGGCCCTAAGTCTGCTTTTTACTGATATTTGAATGCATGACCTCCAAAACATTGCAAGTGTCATTGACAAATAATCGGCTTACCGTGTCATCCTCCCAGCACAGTGGCTTTCCACGCTTCTACTGAAACAACTGAACTAGCTTACCTGTTAACTATAATTTGTAGCAAAAATGGCCAGGACTAGTTTTCCTACCGACATCGCGTGTGTCTGCAACCCTAGGGAAAAATAGCACCTTCACTGTGGAGGATCACCAAGCTGTTAACCGTATTGTTAATTGTATTGTATCCCTTTTGACCACGGACTGCGATCAGACCTGGAGTGACGCGAGTTGGTCAGCATGCAGGATCAGCACACAAAGTCACTCAAGGGAGTTCCAGCGTAAGCTACTTTTTTCGCAATTCTGGATCCATGTATGACTATACAACTTCATCACTTCTCTCTGATTCTATACATCACCCACAGAGGCATTGGTAATCTGATGGCCCTTTCTTCATCGCAGTCAGGGGTGAGAAAACAGGGTGTCTAACTGTTGCCCACCCAATGAGGACCAATAATTAGTAGCCAATTTACAAATTAGTGATTAAGTTTAAGTACACTGTTATCAGACTATAGCACTCTCTGTCATGCATTAGAAATCACATAATTGTAAGCACAGTTTCTACGGAAACAACATTAAGACAAAATAAGAGACTCAAGGCAAATTTAGATAATTTGGTTACTGTATTTGAGATCCAAAATCAATGCATATAAGTAACATTTTAAGCAGTTCAGTCATGAGTCTTACAGTTTTAGTATAAAACTGCACATTTAGTCAAAGCAAATCTATTGTTAACTAAAAGAATCCATAAAGAGGATGGTTCAGGTTAGTGTTTCCTATCACCAACAAAGGCAGGAGGATGGTTCAAAAGAGTTCTGTTAGCATGGGCAAAGAGATCAAGTTAGAGTCCACTAAGGAAAGTGCATGGGCATGGCTAAGGAGAATGGACCAATAACTAGGAAAGTGCAAGTTTGTTCTCTCACCAGCCAGCTCCAAATAGTCCAGCAGGCAAGTTCTTTTTATACTCCAAATTGTACATTTGTGGCATCAGTTGGTCTGACCCTCATGTATATACACAAAACCCTTTAATTAAAAAGGGGAGGGAATAGGATGCTACGTGGCAGCCAGGGTAAGCTGGCCTCCAGTTAACATGTATCACACAACAAGAAGCTACCCTGAAAAATGGGGCTCCTATCTCGTCTCTAAGAGGCTGAGATGAATCCACTTCAGTATGCTGACTCAAGTCGAACTCTGCTATGAAAATTTCAAATAACCTGTAAAGATAAAATATATAACACAGCATAAGCGAACATTTTTTGACTCACACTGGCAAGAAACTAATCAGACTCAAATAATGCACAATTTGCATTGAAGTGCATGGGGTTGTGAGCACATGTGTCACTGCATACGTGGTTCTCAAAGGTAAAAACAGTTGTGAGACCAGCTCACTCTCTTACGGGTTAGGGGTAGTGATCTCCCATGGGAAGGGAGGATTGAGGGACCCCTGTATCACACTCTAAGGACAATGTTTTTTGGGAAAGATCAAAGAAATAGAGGTAGTCAAAGAAACACATTTAATTAAAGGTTTCAGCATTGCATTCATTTATATTAGCAGTGGAGACTAGCTCTAAGGTTGTTAAAATGACACCCATGCAACCCCTTACTGCCTCAAGATGCGTCCCTCATGGTGCTCCTATGGCCCGTCCTCGTTGCTACCCCGATGGTAACTAGCTCAGGGCAGGAGCGCAGTATATATAGGGCCAGAGAGATAATTGATTAGTTAATTAGTGTTATTGGCGCCTCCGGGTACGTAATAACTTGCACCTGTGAATAATCACCATTATGCTGTCACCACGCCACGTGGTGCTTTGTTAACTCGTTTTGTTTCCGTTGTCTCCAACTCCGTCTGACTAGCGTGTCATGGGTGCGGGACAGAGACCTGAAAATGCAGCGAGAAAGTATATCGCAGTAAAGGCGAGCCGCTGAGATCATGCGTATTCGCTCGCGGGGAACCATCAGTGTGTTCCAGGTTCTGCGCGTGCGCTAAAGAGAAAGGATCCTACATGGAGTTGACATGGAGGAAAAATATCCTCCTTGCCGATGTTACCGTGGTGACTAAAGATACAAATAAGGCAACTAACCGGGAAAGGGAATATACGGTATTACAACTCCCAAGGATCTTGGGGCTGTACTGTGCAAAGAATCTGTGATCATAAAAGATGCTTTAAAGTCACAGGAAAAGTGACTGTGCAATTATATATGTAAAAAACTCTGTGTACAGTGGCATATATACTAAGATATTTCATTATAGCATGGTATTTACAGAGCCCCAATGGATGGGTGTCTGTCGTATTAAGACTGTGCTTTAGAAAAATACAGAGTCCGTGATCTAGTCAGTGAGGTTTGATCCAGGTGTGTTTCGTCTGACTTGATAAGGTGATCCCATCTGTTAGGTTTAAGGTGTTCTAAGCCATATGGAGCCATGGAATTTCATCATTCAGGCCCTGATCCCATGATTTGAGGCGGTACACCCATCGTTGTTCACGGATATGTAATTTCCTTTGTATGTCAGGGATGCCAGGGTGCATGTTCTCCAGCACAACCCATTCCAGGTCTTTGTCACAGTGTCCTTTCTCCAAGAAATGTTGTGTTAGTTTTGTAGTTGTCTTTTTACATCTGATGGTACTCCGATGTTCATTGATCCTTACTTTGACTTTTTGGAGTGTCATGCCCACGTAAAAAAGGTTGCAGGGACACTTTTTTAGACAAACCACGTTTTCACTGTTGCAGTTTGTTAAATTCCTCAGGATCCACGGTCTATCTGTGTTTATTTCAACCTCCTTAGCGTGATGGGTGTATTGACATGCCACACAGTTTCCGCAGGGATAGTGGGCAACTGGTCTGTTATGATCCCATAAGGTTGTCTGGCTTTGTGTGTTCTGTGGTAGTGTTTTCGAATGTACTAGTTTGTCTCGGATGTTCGTGTTTCTTTTAAAAGCGAACATCGGTGTGGACCATCGTTTACCTGCCCCGTTTAGTATTCGCCAGTGTTTACGGATGACGTTCTGGACCTTGTTGGAAATTGGGGTGTGCCTGGTAACACATACTACCTTGTAATTTTCTTGTTTCTCATGGTGTTCCAACAGCGCCTCTCTGTTATTGTTTCAGGCTCTTTTTCTCGCCTTCGTGACCATTTTTCTTGCGTAGTGGCGTTGTATCAATTTGTTTTCCAGAGTCTGGACTTGCCTGTCGTATGTTTCAAGCGACGAACACTTTCTCCTCACATGGAGAAATTCTCCCAGCGGCAGATTCTGGCTCAGTGCTCTTGGATGGAAACTCTTGTACATGAGAAGACTGTTTTTGTCAGTAGGTGTGTTGTGAACCTTCGTTCTCAGTCCTTTCTCATCTAAGGTGATCACAAGGTCCAAAAAGACTGCTTCGTTTTTGTTGATGTTGCTTGTGAATTTGAGGTGCTCATCACTTGTGTTGACCCACTCGCAAAAGTCAAAAGTCAACAGCTTGTTGTTGATTTCCATGCCAGGCGATGAGGATGTCATCAATGTACCTATGCCATAACTTCAGTAGTTGCTGACCCTCATGTGCCCATTCTTCCATTCACCAGGTACAAAATTGATACTTCAACATATTTTCCCATGTTGCTCATGAGAAACGACTGTGCATTCTCTCCTCACAGGTTAGTTGACCAAGAGATTAAGTTGAGAGGTCAAGTTCCCACCATTTCACACACAATGAAGTACTGGAAAAAGTGTCTTGATTGAAGAATGTTTCATAATCAGAACAGATAAAGTAACATTTGAGGAAACATAACAAAAGTCCATTACACCAGGTTATGAAATAATGCAGTCCAGGGAAAAGGAAATTCAATGCAATTTAAAGTTAGCATTTCCTTTTAGTAAAATGAACTCATAATTAAGTTCAAACATAACAAAATAAATCAATCATATCATATATGAACTAACTGTAACGTTTGTCAATGGTTATTACATTAAAATGTTCAACGCTGATTATGGCCTACTACCAGAATTTTAAAAGTACCTACGTGCAAACTATTTTTAAGAATCATTATGGTAAAATTGTTTTAGAAAATCTAAGGCTCCAATAATGTCAAGCAGTTATGCTGAAAGTTTCACTCATGTACCATAAAGCATGAATGCATAGCACCAACAGCTCAGTTGTTATGGTGCATTACAACGAAAGCAATAGAGATGCTAAGTCTCATTTTTCATATTTGCACAATTGTTTGTAAGGCTCATTTGTTACATAGATATACGGCTTCATATTGATAGTTTGTGTTATTTTGCATCATAGAAAGCATTTTTTATCAAAGTCAAAGCTTTATTTCGATAAAAAGTCATTATCATAAAAGCAGCTCAGTGTATAAAAAGTTACAGTTAAGAATAACAGTAATAAATTTAAAAAGATTTTATATCTCTGTTCCAACATTTAGGAAGGGCAATAGTTTCAAAAAATGTTTGTTCAGTTAAACTAGCCAACTAGTTGGTTAAATTTTAGAGGTTAACCAATTATAGCAGCATTTTCAGTTTAAGAAATTTTTCTAACAAAGAATTAGACAGATTGTTTTAGCTTTTTGGCTCGGATAGCCCAAGCCCAGGATAGAAACTTGGCTAGGGCGCAAGCATAGGGTACGCTACTGTCCGAAGTAAGTATCCTGATTGCCACATCATGACTCCTAGTCCCCAGCTGACGGCATAGGTTTTTGAGCCAGACCCTCCTTGGAGTAGCATATTCGCCGCACACAAACATAAAATGTGCTAATGTTTCCGGTTTAACAAGACACGATGGGCATAGCTCAGACATTTCCATACAGGATTTCCATCTTTTAGTAAAGGTATTAAGTGGTAAGGTTCCCATTCTAAATCTAAAATACAAGGCCCTATCAAAGGGTTTTCCAATTGCATCCAGGTACAGTTCCCGCCTGGGGCAGTCTTTGAACCTCAGAAAGTCCTCTGTTAGCCTGCCCAGGGAGGTGCTAGAGTTTCTTTGAGAACAAATCCAGTCCCAATAAAGCTTTTTAAGTGTTTGCTTTGGGGGTGAAGTTCTACTTAGCCATGATTCAAGTTGACCCAACTTAATTAATAAGTTTTTCATGTCTTTTAGCCATTTGATTTTATACCAGCTTGGTGATGACATGATTTCCTTGAGGCCTCTGGCATATCCGCTTAGTTCTTCTACCCGCCAAATACGGGCCCATAATAATAAAGGGCGAAATTTCGTGATTTCGCCAATCTGGGTACAGCCAAGGTCCATGAATAAAGGAAGTGTCGGGGTGCCTTGTGGAAGGGACATTATTTCTCTGCAGAATTTGTTCTCAGATCTCTGCAGAGCGTCAGTGGACGAAAAGCCCCAGAGTTCCGCCCCATAAAGGGCAGAGCTAACTCCTTTAGCTGTGTAAATCTCAAGGACTGTTCCTATAGGCCTTGTTGTACTGGAACGTTGCTCTCTTAATAGGGCACCTGTAGTCCTTTTGTGGCTCAACAGCATTTTATCTAGGTGTGGCGTCCAGTCCATTTTATCCGAAAGGCGTATCCCAAGGTAATCAAAGACCTTTACCCTTTCCAGAAGCTCAGCGTTTAGGGTGGGGGAACGCACATGTTGTTTCGGTGGATTGAGGACAAGGTACTTCGTTTTGTTAGTATTTATTACCAGACCTCGTTTGGTACAAAATGATTGGAAATTGTCCAAAAGTCTCTGGAGTCCCATTGGGGTTTTGGAGATTAAAAGCGTATCATCTGCGAAGAGGAGGGTCGGTATGCGTTCGCCAGCCAGGGATGGCTCGTCAGATGGATGTTTGAGGAGATGCTCAACCACCCCATTGATGTAGAGAGAGAAAAGGGTGGGAGCCAGAACACATCCCTGGCGGACTCCTCTCTCGACCGGAATACTGCCCGTTTTCTCCCCTCCAGGGCCCCACCTGACCTGGGCAAAGCTGTCCTGGTGTAGTCTGACTAATAGGGATAGTAGATAATGTGGCAGCCCCATGTCAGCAAGTACTTTCCATAATAGGTCCCTAGGTACAAGGTCAAAGGCAGTCTTTAAATCGATAAACGCGAGGTAAAGACTGCCCTTGCCTATAACCACAACCTTCCAATATACCATCATGAGCCTGAATGCCTGCTCAATCGTTCCAGTACCCACTCTAAAACCTGCCTGGAAGTCGGAAAGGATTTTATTTTCTTCTACCCAATTTAGGATTCTAAGTAACAGGACTTTGCCGACAACTTTTTGGCTGGTATCTAACAAGCTGATTGGCCTATAGTTAGATGGGTCATCCCTCGAACCTTTCTTATGGATGGGGACCACCTCCGCCCCTTTCCACGATGAGGGAATAGGGGCACCCCTACAGATGGCAACAAGAAGGGAGTGGATCAATTTGCCCCATTTGGTGCTATCGGATTTTAGCAGGTCCCCGGGAATCCCATCAGGTCCGGCCGCTTTTTGTGGAATGATAGAGCTTATTGCGTATTCCACTTCCTTTAGCGTAAAATCAAAGTCAGTGGGGCAGAGTGCATAGTTTGTGGTAGGCAGGGATATAGCAGACCCTCTCCCGTTGGAGCCGTCATGGCAGGAGTAGAGTTTGGAGAAGTGGTCCTCCCACACCTGGCTTGAGATGTTACAGGTTAGCAGATCACTGTCTGGTCTGTTACGTGCCCTTATAGTGTCCCAAAAATATTTAGAGTCTTTTTTCAGGCTGGCTTCTTTAAGGGTTGACCAGTAGGCATCTTCCCACTCCCTTTTGGCCAACCACAAGACCTTTTTATATTCCCTTCTAGCTATTTGAATTGATAAGGGGGACTTCCCTTTAACTGCCTCAATTAGACATGTCTTGGCCTTTCTGCATGGTGCAGAATACCAGTCATGTCTGCCTTTGGGTTTGGTTAGAGGTTTGGTTTTCCCTATAATCCCTTGTACCCAGAAAAGGTCCCCTATAGTTTTTATGGCTACTTCGTAGACAGTTGTTACCTTATCTGCTGCCATAAATAAATCTATGGAGCTGATTACATCTTGTGTGCCATTAATCACCTCTTCAATAGTGGACAATTTATTAGTATTACACAAGATCTTATTCCACTTAAGGCGTCTTCCACAAGAGGAGACAGTAATCTCCTGTGGACAGCTCGGTGGTGCTAGCGGCGCTCTGGTAGACCAAGAATTCATTAGGGTTAGGGAAAGTGAGTTATGATCACTCTCTATGGTAGGAATAACAACCATATCGATGACCGAACTCCAGAGCCCCCGGTCCAGCAGAATATAGTCTATCCTTGTGGAGTGACCAACTCTGTTGAACGTTGGGGCACCCATCTGATCAGAACGTGTGCGGCCATTGGCTGCTCTTAATCCAAACTCTAATGTAAGTGCGTTAAGCTGTATTGCACTGCGAGTCCAGCGCTTAATGGGTGGGATAGAGAGGATGGGAATACCCCACCTACTGTCCTCTTCTCCTAAATCGGGTATTCCTTCTAGGGGGAGTGGCTCATATGTGCAGTTGAAATCTCCTGCTATTATGATATGGCCAGGTTCGTTATGGTCCCCTAATTGGGCCTCAAGTTCCGCTACTGTTGGTGAGATGCACCCATTTTTGGAGCCTCTAACGTAGACATCGTAGAGATCTACAAGTAGTCCCCCACGTTGGCCCGATAGAGAGATACCAAGGATGTCTGGGTTTCCTGCCTTTTTTATGGTTATCCGACAGTTGAGCGAAATGCTTACCCAGATGATAAGCCCCCCTGATGGCCGCCCCTTCCCTGCCTTAGGTTTTACAGCTGGTGTATAAAATGTGACAAACCCGACACGGTGCAGTGGCTCAGTGATCCAGGTCTCTTGGAATACGCAAATCTTGTGGGCGTCAATCAGGACGTTCCACTCCGGGAGGCCTAATTTCCTAGAGATCCCCGCAAGGTTCCAACTAAGAATTTTTATCTCGCCATGTGTTGGATCACCGTCGGGGATGGTAATAATTTTAGAATTTGGTGGGTCTACACTGTCCCTAGTAAATATGTGGGCAAGTGGTATTAGGGGTGCCTCTGTTGGGGATTCGGAACATATAGGGAGAGATGTGGCTGGCGGAACATCCTCCATATCGTTATCGGTGATAGTGAGATTTATATCTGGACCTTCCATGAAGTTGAGTCAGTCTACCTCATCTAGCACACAGTATCTATTTGGATGAGCGAATTGTGAATACGAGGGGTCGAAAGAAGGGGGCAAGTCCTGCCATGGCTGTTGCCAATGATGGTTAGCGAATTGTGGAGGCTGAAGGGGTTGCTGCCACTGCTGAGCAGCCTGATATAGGGGTGGTAGATGTTGAAAAGGTTGTTGCCACTGAAGACTAGCATGATGTGGGAATAAAGATGAGAATTGTGGTGGTTGTTGCCAGTGTTTAGTGGTATGTTGCGGGGGATACTCAGACCCTCTGTTAGTTGGAAAAGTAGGCCGATGGGGATTTAGTCTTGGCGGCATGGGAAGGAAATAAGACAAAGGGAGTGGATTGATTTGGGTAGCAGGACCACTATTGGGTGTATTGCATATGTAGCTGGCTGCCCCTATATCCCTAAAGTTAACTGTAATTACATCCCCTGCTATTGTTTTCTTACTCCTGCCCACCCAGTCCCCTCTACGCACTGTAAGAATTTCACCACTCATATTGCTAGGTAAAGGTTTGTGTAGTTGAAGCCACTGAGCACATTTGTTTTTTAGCTCTACAAAGGTTTCTTTTACTCCCTCCTTCAGTGGGGGAACGGCTGTCAGCACAACCACAAAAGGAGAGACTTCCGGTGGCAGGCTAATTGACTTAAAGCGCGCCTGCTTTGGCTTAGAGCCTTCGGGCTTGTTTGTAGAATGAGGAGCTGCAGTGTTAGTAGACTTTCCTGTGAGATCTTTTGCTTGTAAGTTGGTAGTTTTATTTCCACCAGCAGATTGTTGCAAAGCCGAAGTAGGACCCACCGCCTTCGGAGTAGATAGGGGTGGGGATTGAGCAGAAGTATTCCCTGTTTGGGACAGGTGTAATACAGCTGAATCCTTGGTAGCTGATGGTATTTTTGCCTTGTTAGATGCATCTTTAGGGGGCTTGACGCAAGGTAAAGGTTTGGGAAGCGTTTCTTTAATCCCTTGTGACTGAATAGACCCAGGCCCATTCATCTTATTAGGCCATTTCGAAGTTATTAGCGACGTGAGTCTGTCAAGTTTGGAGATTAAAGGCTTTATTTGCGCTGCTATTGTGGCCTCAAGGTCCAGTTTAAGATCTGTTACCATATTTTCAACCCAGCAGGGTATGCCTGACGCCAGGTGCGGGGTAGGCGATATCAAGTTGTGATTCCTTGCTTTAGCTTTAGGTTTTTCCTTAGACTTGGTCTTGGACGCCACCTTTGTAGGAATAGTAACCCTGCCCCCAGTGTCGATAGGTACAGAAAGTGTTCCTTTGTCCATTTGCCCATCTAGGCTTGGCTTCGTCTTTTCAGATGTCTGGCAGACTTCTAGATCTGGGGTAACCTCAAGATCAACATAAGACGGATCCGAGTCAGATTGGGTGACTGACAAATCGACAACGTTCGGAACTGTGAATTCGCCAGCGGTGGTCAAGGGTAGGGGTAAGGAACAATTAATCAAAGCTTGCTGGGAGGGTGAATTTGCGTTTGCAAGAGAGCCCAAGGAAGAGCGCTTAGCGTTCATGAGGTCCAAGGAAACTCTTTTTTCCAGCAATATAATACTTTTATCGATGGTCTCATTCACCCGTGAAATAAAAAGATCTATAGGTCCAGTCACTTGTGCTACCGCCATGGCTTTTTTAGTACAGCTTCTAGTTCTATTGCGCATAGTTGACATCTGTGGTGCTGGGTCAAATGCAAGAAGGGGCCTCTCAAAAGCGGTAGATGATAGGGCTAGGAGGCGGGCACTATGTGTTTATAAAAGGAGATGGAAATCACAGTTCCGCCTACCTTGCCAACGGATGAAGGGCGAGGATACAGGGGTTCAGGGCCAGGGCCGTCCTCTGCCTTCCTTGAACGGCCTTAAACGCCCCGGCCTTTGCCCCGCGCGCGTCCCGCGTGCGCGTTGCTGCCACAGCTTATCTAAGGAGAGGTCAAGTGGAGGGGGCGGGAAGAGGACCAGCTGTGACCGATCCGCGCCGCTAGGCACGCTGGTCCTCGCAGTCCCGCCTCTGACCTTGGTGACCAGCTGTTGGTTTCCAGGAAGCGCGTTGGTGTTCATGCACGTCGAGGGACAGGAGGCTAAGTCCACAGTAACCAAAATCTTTGCCTACGAGCGGCTCCCGCGAAGCGGGGGCCGCGAGGCGTGGCAAAATGGCCGGAGTGGCGAAGTGGCCGGAGAGCAACAGGAATCAAGAGCAGCGCTCCAAACAGTAAGGGACCCTGGATGGCCAGCTGGAGGTGTCTGGGGATGATGCGGGTCTTCTTGTTGTCACGGGCAGCGTTGCCGGCCAGCTCCAGGATCTCAGCGGTCAGCGTAAATACCTATCCAACTCGCTGTTCGGGCGTCTGCTAGGTGCAACCTTCAACGCTGTAAACTGAGCAGCTCAGCCGAGCAGAAATATGGCTTTCAAGCGTGGTCTGGCCGCGGACAAAGATGACCTTTCCTCACTCGATCGCCGGCTCCCACTGAAGCGGCTTCACCGGATTCGGAGTTGCTGCCAGGAGGTGGTTGTAATCATTTTCCATGTGTCTCTATTGCTGGTTTCTAGGGAGGGCCTTCTAAGTTTGGTAAGCTACTGACCCCTTAGGTGATGGCAGAGACCACTCTAGCTGTGGAACAAAACTCTTCTCTTCCAGCTTGGAACTGTTGCAGTTTGTTAAATTCCTCAGGATCCACGGTCTATCTGTGTTTATTTCAACCTCCTTAGCGTGATGGGTGTATTGACATGCCACACAGTTTCCGCAGGGATAGTGGGCAACTGGTCTGTTATGATCCCATAAGGTTGTCTGGCTTTGTGTGTTCTGTGGTAGTGTTTTCGAATGTACTAGTTTGTCTCGGATGTTCGTGTTTCTTTTAAAAGCGAACATCGGTGTGGACCATCGTTTACCTGCCCCGTTTAGTATTCGCCAGTGTTTACGGATGACGTTCTGGACCTTGTTGGAAATTGGGGTGTGCCTGGTAACACATACTACCTTGTAATTTTCTTGTTTCTCATGGTGTTCCAACAGCGCCTCTCTGTTATTGTTTCAGGCTCTTTTTCTCGCCTTCGTGACCATTTTTCTTGCGTAGTGGCGTTGTATCAATTTGTTTTCCAGAGTCTGGACTTGCCTGTCGTATGTTTCAAGCGACGAACACTTTCTCCTCACATGGAGGAATTGTCCCAGCGGCAGATTCTGGCTCAGTGCTCTTGGATGGAAACTCTCGTACATGAGAAGACTGTTTTTGTCAGTAGGTGTGTTGTGAACCTTCGTTCTCAGTCCTTTCTCATCTAAGGTGATCACAAGGTCCAAAAAGACTGCTTCGTTTTTGTTGATGTTGCTTGTGAATTTGAGGTGCTCATCACTTGTGTTGACCCACTCGCAAAAGTCAAAAGTCAACAGCTTGTTGTTGATTTCCATGCCAGGCGATGAGGATGTCATCAATGTACCTATGCCATAACTTCAGTAGTTGCTGACCCTCATGTGCCCATTCTTCCATTCACCAGGTACAAAATTGATACTTCAACATATTTTCCCATGTTGCTCATGAGAAACGACTGTGCATTCTCTCCTCACAGGTTAGTTGACCAAGAGATTAAGTTGAGAGGTCAAGTTCCCACCATTTCACACACAATGAAGTACTGGAAAAAGTGTCTTGATTGAAGAATGTTTCATAATCAGAACAGATAAAGTAACATTTGAGGAAACATAACAAAAGTCCATTACACCAGGTTATGAAATAATGCAGTCCAGGGAAAAGGAAATTCAATGCAATTTAAAGTTAGCATTTCCTTTTAGTAAAATGAACTCATAATTAAGTTCAAACATAACAAAATAAATCAATCATATCATATATGAACTAACTGTAACGTTTGTCAATGGTTATTACATTAAAATGTTCAACGCTGATTATGGCCTACTACCAGAATTTTAAAAGTACCTACGTGCAAACTATTTTTAAGAATCATTATGGTAAAATTGTTTTAGCAAATCTAAGGCTCCAATAATGTCAAGCAGTTATGCTGAAAGTTTCACTCATGTACCATAAAGCATGAATGCATAGCACCAACAGCTCAGTTGTTATGGTGCATTACAACGAAAGCAATAGAGATGCTAAGTCTCATTTTTCATATTTGCACAGTTTTATGTAAGACTCATTTGTTACATAGATATACTGCATCATTCTGATAGTTTGTGTTATTTTACATCATAGAAAGCATTTTTAATTAGTTATCCTTCATAACGGCTTTGTAAAAAATTTAAGGTTATCAGTTAATAAACGTGTTAAATTCATTATTCTATTAATCCCGCTATTTCTACAAATCCAAGCCCACTTCTATGGTGCTGGTACTTCTGCTTTCCTTAGTTTCAGTGTTGTTTTTCTAGATGTGTGCAACGTGCACATCAGAGATTCGGTGTCATAATCGTGTTTTGTGTGGTGTAAAGAATGATCAGCTTTTATGCTGTAACAAAGGTCAAACAGTGCTGTCACTCTTGTATTGTGTTCAACAAATCCTAGCTTAAGCCAGCAGACTGGGAGAAATACACTTGTGTTGCAGATGCTTCTTTCATTCATAATTGCTGATTTACAGGCTGCAACATACCCGAGGTAGAAATGTGCGGAATTTAACAATGTGTCCCAGTTTTGGTAGTGCTGCTTAGATCTGCCATTAAACTGAGCAGTCTTTTCATATATAATAATTGGAACCTATCTTCCCAATACCTTACTGTATGCTTTGAATCCCAGTGTGATCTCGCCCTGGAAAAAGAGAGCACATGGGCAGATTGTCTACAAAGTGGCTATGAATATACAGACCCTCCCCTCTCCCCAAGTAGGGAAAGAAATATATATGAAGCACAGACCATGACTTCATGATTGCTGCAAATGTGACCAATGGAATGGTTTACAAAAAGTGAAATACATTTTGACTATGAAACTGACCAGGGAATATTTGTTTGAAAGACAGAATCAAAACTGGAAAAAGATTTGTGGATGAGCAGAGCTATAGAGAGCCAATTTCTCACCATGTACCAGTATGAAATGCGGAAAGGCTGTTTGTAGTGGATCTGCTGTTTGTAACCTTAAAGAATGAAAAAAGTAGTGCTTTTAGTACTGTAACATATTTTAAAGTACAGGGGAGTCCGTAACCGGACAAGTGCATTGTTTAGGATAACCGTACAAGTAAAATGCCACCAACACCCATCTGAGTCAAAAAAGAAAGTTATTATTAATGTGCAGTGCCCCCCTCACTATTATGGGTCCTGGTGTCACTTCACCTGCTGCACCAAAGATATTTACTCACACCCTTGTTTCCGGAGCCTTCCTTACTTTCACGCAGATGAAGTAGGTCTCAATCTGATTAAATCAATCATCACAGACATAGCAAAACTGCGTCCCCGCACGTAATGGCGAGGTGCACCCAAACATTGATTTAGTGCGCCCAGAATCTTATTTAGTCTCGCTATCTGCCAAATATACAAATCCTTGCACCAAGTGTGAACCACAGGTTGGCCCAACTTTATTAAAGCGTGGGGGGGCGGGTCTTATGTTACACTTCTGCTCAGGAGAGGAACTCTTGCATTTGCTAATTTCTGGTCTTTAATACATTTCTGATAGCCTTCTAGAAAGAAAAGTTATATTTGAACCTAATTTAGCCATAGAGAATTCAACACAGGGGACAGATCGGATTCACACTATGCTCCAAACCTCTCAGCTGTCTAGTTCGTAGTGGCACCAGTGAAAAGAATCGTGTGAGGACTTTGTGGGCTTGGGGCCTTTCTATAATGTGCTAATAATGTGTCTGGAATCAGGGAGTAGAAAGCACCAGTGCAGGGGACTGCTGTTTGGAGAGTAGGGTTTCCCCACCTCTCCAACAGTGTGAGGTATCTCTCACCATCTTTCAGAGGCAGTATGAGGTATCTTTCCCCACCTCTCAGAGGCAGAGTGTGGCATCTCTCTCCACCTCTCAGAGTGTTAGGTATATTGCTGGGTAAAAGATTGCAGCCTGATTGAATAAGCAAGTCTCAAGTTCTGATTCTTGATTTCAGGCCGAATTTCATTTAGGCAGGTCTTTGTGGTAATTGGCGTCCAAAACTACAGAGCCAGCACTGAGAAGCACAGCCTGCTTGACTTCTTAAAGCAGGGTTTGTGGAGAATTCAGCTGAAACTGTGGACAAGTAATGATGGCCCTGAGCATGTCAGCTAGACTTCACCAACTTTCTTTCACCTTGTTTACATATATTTTTAAATTAGAACTCTGTCTGATATATAAAAAAGATTCCCAGACAAAAACCATCATGACATATTTAGCAGGTTGAAACTCTAACATAACTACTAACCACAATGATGAGACAGTTCATTGCGTAGAACGCATTGCGGATGTGGGTTGACTGAACATATCCCAGGTCAAGCAAAAGAAATGGCTGCACTGTCATTGACACCAAGATTCAAACAGGCACCAGATGTCAGTGCAGTTGTAACTTGCACCCGTGAAGCTCCTGTCCAAGTTCTACAAGTCCTCTTTCTTTTGTGAGGAGTAGAAATAAAAAGGAGACAAGGGAACTTCCAGAGCACAGGGTAGATTGAAGGAGGAATAGAACACCATCATCCAGCAACAGAGGATCCAAAGCTCAGCGAATGGGTAACGGTTAAGGCAGAGGTCTTCAAACTTTTGTATGTTGAGCCCCCCCAGCTGAATTTTTTTAGATGTTGGACCCCGCCACCACCTGAAAGAAATTTCTGGAATCGACCGCCACGCGTATATTCCGGGCATATCCAGAAAATATTGTTCAATACAATAAGAGTGTTTAGTAAACTGCAGGTTTGTGAGTGGGTGTGGTGAAATGACAGAGGCTTATTACACAGCTCAAAACACCACTTTTCAAGATAAAATGTCCGCAGATTGTTTTTACTAGGATGCTTTGTTTCACACATGACATCGATTGATATTAACACCCTCAACAGAAATGTGACATGGTGTGCCTGTTTTTCAGAGACGATCAGTCTGTGGGTGGATTCTTGCTACTGCCATCCTCAGATTGTGCTCCACATCCAGTCTTGAACGGTACTTAGTATTTAACACCGCAAGTGCTGAAAACCCAATCTCACATAAATAAGACGAGCTGAAAGGCAAGAGAGTTTTGGTAGCAGTTTCTCCCAAAGCTGAATATTCTGCAGACATTTTCAGCCAAGACAGGGACTGTAAGGGAGACAGTGTTAGATTTTTCGAGCACTCCCTAGTTCAGAGCTCATACACGAGAAACAATTCATCTCTAGAAATCATTAACAAACATTTTAGGCAGCATTATAATGGAATAATTGCCCACCAACCAGTTATGGATCCGAAGACAGTTGAAAGTCCACAGACAGGGCGTTGAACGAACACCTAATTGAGAATTTCTAAGTAGTACGATAAGTTGCTTGCCTGAAGCAGTGGGAGTTTAGGACACGTCTGGCTTATGTTTAAAAAAAATAGAACTGATAATAAATTAATGATGTTGTCTATTTTACATCAGGGTAATGTTGTCTGACAGACTTTGTGATGGCATGGACAGGTTAGTAATTTTGGGTGCCCTGGGCCAAAACTATTTTGGGGGCCCCTGTTCAGTACAGCTTTGAGTTTAACTCTGCCATACCCTATTTAGCCAGGCTACGAACGGTGCACAGGCACTGTAGTCTAAATTCTAAAAGCGTTTACATCTAATATTCCGAGATAGTGATGTGTTTTCACTGTTGTAACAAAGCAGCAGCCCACTAATTTTACAGTGAATAATATCTGTGATATCCTCCAATTTCTCATATGTGAGGACTCGCTTGAAGCTAACTTTTTTATGGTTAACGTTTTTATGGTTGTTGCATGAAACAAACACATTTCTCTGCAAATAGTAATAGACTCCCTCACATCAATCACATTAAAAAGAGATTCAACAAAACGGTATTTGCAAGAATCTGTTTAGGAATTATTCCAGGCCATCAAGGCAAAAACAGAACTGTCTCTATCAAGGGGCCCCTAGAAGGCTGGATTGCAGTGCATTTAGATGTCTCCTTTTGTAATTTAGGACGAAAACCTTGATGGGGCAGGACATGCCCATACTTGTGTACAGGGGTGAGTGAGGTGACCATATGAATTTGGGTGCGCATGTTGGTGCAGAGTGGGACGAATTAATGTATGGTTAGTGGTGGGCTTATTTGAGTGAGATTGCAGATTGAACAGTGAGGGGGACAGTTGAGTGAAGTGTCACGAGTGCAGGTTGTGTCGTGTGCTCGTGTGACTGCAGGGTGAGGTACAGGGTGAACAGCGCAAGTGCATTGTGAGTGCAGAGTGATCACTGAGTGGAGGGTAAATGGATCAATGGTGTGAGTGCATGGTGATCAGTGTGAGTGCAGGGTGAGCGGGTGAATGGTGTGAGTGCATGGTGATCAGTGTGAGTGGAGGGTAAGTGGGTGAATGGTGTGAGTGTATCGGATCAGTGTGAGGGCAGGGTGAGGGTGAAAGTGAAGGGCGAGAATGAGGAGCGAGTTGTCTGAATGCAAGGTGCAATCCCAGACATTTGAAGTAACTCAGCATCTTATTGACCGCAGCGTAGGGTTTCAAATGTGTTAAACTATTGCTATTATGGCAGTAACCAGGGATCAGGGTGGAGGAAAGAAATAGTGTGCTGATCCCTCAACAAACTTCCAGTCTTATGTTTAGGGTAGCCAGCTCATTATTTTGATGTCACAGATGGTATAAAAATAAGCAGCCACCTAAAGCCGTATTTTCAGCACTTGTCTGTGCATACTTTGAACAGCAAATAGAAATAGAAAGAACTTTTAATTGTTTTCTAGAGCTGCCTGAATGATCCATGACTGATAATAAAAGGGAACAAAAACAGAAAAGTCACATTACAAATGAATACATACTACTTTATTTATAACCATATTTAGTGTCAAGACAAGCAATTTGCAGGCTGGCTGGCATTTTGCGAGCCTGCCTGTGTAATTTTAAAAGAAACTTTCAGGGATTTTTGAAGGATTTTGAGGGCCCTGGGCCAAATGTATTTTGGGGGCCCCTGTTTGGACCAGCTTTGATTTTATGATCCAGTCTCAGCTCTTTCATGCCTTCTTTGGTCAAATACTAAATGTGTGTACATATGATATTCAGGGATAGTGATGTGTGTTTTCAGTATGTAACACAACAGCACTTCACTAATATTACTGCAAATAATCTCTGTCACACCCTCCCATTTCTCATATGCGAAGTCCTGTATTGATCTAAAATAACTTTTTATATGGATGTTACATGATGCATAAACAACTTTTGGCTGCAAAATGTCTGTAATAGACTCTTCTTATACATTAAAAATGAATGATAGAATAACGCTATTTACAACATTTTGTTTAAAAAAAATGTCAAGGTCATGAGGGCAAGACTCTGTAGAACAGAGCTGGCTCTTTCAGCACCTCCTCCCCCCACACGCTTTAAAAGGCTGGGGCCCTGGGCCAGAGCCCACCTTGCCCATGCCTTAAAACATCCCTGGAAACTTTGTCTCCTTTCTGGGAAGAGCTATCTCTCCCAGGAGGGGGTTAATTCATAGACCTGAAATGCTTCAGCTGCAGTGGGAGGCAAGGGGGCTCCTCTGCTGTGATATCGAACGCGAAGGAACAGGACTGTCTGTTCGTTTGCTTTCGGTTTTAGCAGAAGAGACATCCTGCCTCCCACTGCAGCTCAAGTGTTTCAGCTCTATGAATTAACCCCCCCCCCCCCCTGGGAGAGTTAGCAAAACAAAAGTATGGGATCGTAAGGAAAGATTAGAGAGGAGTGTGCGCTCCCCCTGAGATGGCGTCGCGCCCCTCCAGGGGGGCGCGCCCCACAGATTGAAGATCTCTGGGTTAAGGCCAAGAGTAGTGGTGGAGGAGTCAGAGAGGGAGAATGAAGCGGTATCTTCTCTGTTATAATACAACTGTCAAAAAGATCCAATCGGTATGTAAGATTCACTCAGTGTGTATTTGCCAAAGGTGATTTCTTCATTGAAGAAATATTTCCTTTTATTTCATACATTTTCACAAAAAAAAGCGGATGCTTTCTATAACCATATACCTAGGAAGGCAAATATGGCAAAAATGTTAGCAGAAATAGGATTTATCAGGAGCGCTGACACAAAAATTAACATTTATATCAACAATCATATAATACATTGTAACAAACGTTCGAAAACATAAGGAGTCCATTAATTTGGACATTGCTGAAAATATGGCGCGGAATCTATTGGTATGTAGAGTCCATCAACTATGTCAATACAATAGTGCAACATATTTTCAAGGATTGTTCTGTATCAAGACAAATCAAACTTGAACATTAATGCTGGTTATGTGGATGAATGGTGGCGACTGTTGTTGCATTTGATGGTGGGTATGTGATTGTGTCGATCTATGATATTTTTGTGGACGCATGATGGTGGATATGTTCGCGTATGATGGGTTGTGTGGACTAATTAAGATATATATACATATTGATATAGAAACAGCTATAGATGTATCAATATCTAGATATCAATATTGTTAGGTTATTCACTAACAGTAAATGCATCATAAAAAAAATATTGTTATGCTGTAAATTTAAAATAAAATTAAATGAAAATCGTAAAGGTTTAATATTAAATGAGATTCATAAGGGCTAGGAAAATAAATTAGGGTAAGGTTTTTACATTAAATAAGTTACAAATTAATTCATTAAAGTTATAGGTCAAAAAAAGAAGAGAAGATGTCATTCACATGTAGGATACTAGACTAGTTGTTCTCACAAAATCACACTTCTACTTGTCAGGTTTGAAAATTAGGTTACACTGCGAGGAAATGTGCAAGGCACAACCCTGAGCCCTAAAGCTCCAAGCCATCTTGAGTAATTACATTTAGCAAGCATAGTCAGTATTATAGGAATCCTTGAACTACTACAAAACAATAAGCATATTTGATTTAAACGGTTAATATTTTCAGGTCTATATGTTATTTGAGTATAACAGCATAATATAGATAAGATTTTAAATTTGATTTCACGGTGTTTACTGTTTTTGACTAAATTTATAAATTATAATATAAATAATTGTAAAGGTAGAATTGAGGCAAAATAGCCCAAAAAGACACAACAATGTTTTTTAATATTGAATCAATAATTTTATTTAATAAATAGCAATTGCAACCAATTTCGCTCCATCTGCACACATATGTAGCATGACAGTATTACAGCTAACTTGTGAAATTGAAATATTCATGAAGCCTCTGTGGGGTAACCCAGTAGAGTGTCTCAAACCAATAAGCCTCTCTTTCTACAATCCTATTTTATGAGTCTCATTTCTTTTGTGCCTTGAAGAGTTTCTGTATCCACGACCTCAGATGACTCCCTTAGTTTTTGTCAATAAAATATAGCACTATTGATGGTTTGATACTGACAGTCCTTATAGCAGGTCTTAGTTCTCCTACCGTAGTCATTCCCCAAACTTTGAGCTGCTATTTAGCTTCCAGCACATAAATCAGAACAGAAGGGTGTTCAGAAGTCATAGATTCTCATTAAGGGTGGGCGGAATTTGCGAAATCGACTTTCGCAAATTATCGCGAAATTGCGCAAAATCTCCGCGAGCACGCGGAACTTTCGCGAAGATGCGGAGATTGCTTTTCCCGCCCGTTCACGATGTGTTTTTGCGTGCTCGCGGGGAAATATATCTCCAACTTGCCCATACGGTCGCTAATGGGCGTGGCCATCTTGCTCGCGATGCTTATTTCCTGTTCCGGTCGATTGACATGTTCGCGATCGCAAACTCTCGCGGGATAGCGTGACCGGCTACCAACAATCCAACATCTCGTGGCACACGCGAACGGATAGGAAAACTCATCGGCGAATGCAGGGACCCCGTAAGTCGCGACCGCGCGCACGAAAATGCATTTTTAAAGCGCGAACAAGAAAAATACTTCAGTTTCCTGGCAGATTGCGTAAGTTTTGACATTTTCGCGCTCTCCGCGGAACGCGAAAATGTCAAAATATCGCAATTTCCGCCCAGGCCTAATTCTCATATAGGATAATCTGAAACATTATCCCTTCTCTGAGCGTATTAACTTTGATTTGAGGGCAACAAATCACTCTCTTTAATAGCTATTTGCAAACATAAATATAAATTATAGGTGCAAATAAGTAAATTCTTGCTTCTTGGAAGTCAGAAAATGTGCAAAGAGTAAACAGGCAATTGCAAGTATGGCAGACTTTCTGTTATCATAGGCATGGGGTTAGTGATGGACCTGAAAAATCAAGGCAACACCAATAAACTCATACATTTTTTGATATTCTGAAAATATTTTTAGGTCGTTTTACACCCCGGAGATCCATGGAAATGACTCCTTGGAAGGGGCAAACTAAATGTCTTTTGAGGATAATAAAGGGATGGGAAACCCCCATATTCCATTCGGTAGAAACATCTATCTTCCAGTAAGGAAAGGCACGTATTCAACATGACTACCACTTTGGATTAGCATAATTGCAGACCCTGCCTAAGATAACACATGGAAGAACAAATTCACAACTTGCATAGCATTTGATGGATAGTCTAGAGGATTTCTGTGAATCCCTGAAATTTCAGTTAAGTATGCAAATGATGGACATAACTGTACTATTCTTCCAAATATTCAAGTGAAATTTTGCAAACCAAACCTTTTATGTGACAGGACTAAAGTTCGGTGACGCATTCCGTTTGGGTAAATGAGCACTCATTGCCTTTACAATTCTTACTTGCTTCCATTAAATGGAAAATACATTTACATACCCAGATGATAGTCAGCCAGCTAATCTAGCTTCTGTGTTTTTCTAGGGCCCTCATTGTCTAAAAACAGACCACCAAAGATGTGTTGTTTAAAAAAAAAGCTATCAGCGTGCTGGTTGAAGTATTTCACCTGAAATGAGAAAATTCCCAGGGTGATGGTGGGTTGCCTAAACTTGTCAGAAACGGCAACTGAATTATACCCTTCAAATCTTAATTGCTTAATTTGAAGAGGTGTTTGCAGGGGCTCAGCACTTGCCCTTAGTTCCCAACACCAACAGCTGTTACTGCCTACCACATGGCGGTGCTGTTTATCTAATTTTGAGGTAAGCACCTCCGCAATGTTTAACAATTGAATGTACATTAAAAATGGATTATACCACCACATACAGGCCATTTTGACAGTTTGGGGTAACCTTGAATAATCCAAATTTTTGACTCATAGGAGGGTGCTGATTAGTAGTTGTGTTGGTACTGACATTTGGCAGCACTGGCAGGGGCAGTTGGCAGCGCAAGTTGCAATGGGGTCCAGAAAAATATCTTTGGCCCTTGCACTTGTTTTTAATTTTTTTTTCCAAATTAAACACTGCTTTAAATGTTGCCTAAGGACATATCCCAGAACAAGGGAGCTCACTCTGCCACTCACTTGTACTTTGAATTTTTAGAATTCACAGCTCCTCTGCGCTTGGGTCGGCATCCTATCACCCGCAAGCAGATCTGCTGCCAGTTTGGCTTCTCTGCTTTTCCCTGGATCTCATTACTGTTTTTCTCTAGCCTTATACCGACCCATCACTGTTGAAACGAATCCTGCGAGGGGATATTGGAGCTGACTTCAGCGTTTTGTAATCACAAGGGCATTGATTTTGCTTCCTTTTCCATCCCGCTCGTAAAGCCACCATACAGTGATGGAAAATGATGAAAACGAAAAAGAAATCAAGTGAGACTGGATGAGACTCTGTTGCTTTCTGGGACAGACACTCACTGGCCTTGATTATGCGTGGCCTGGGAGAAGTTGGGCTGCATATGGTAAATACCAACACCATTCCAAGATGTCCACCAGAAAATGTGGAATAACATGTCTAATTTTGTGTTTACTCAAAAAATGTCACACCCATGGGAGTTTCCATTTGTTTTCTAGCCTGGCAGGGCTTGGCATATTCAACTTGCTAAAATCCACCAAAGGAAGCTGGGGGAGGGGAATTACTGCAGTACTAGGAATTCAGATCGCTGAGCAAACGGGGGTTTATCAATAGATTGTGATACAGTGCGTCACCTCGAATGGACCCACCTCAGATCAACGTTTTGACAGCATCCTGCAGGATTTCAGTGAATGGCATTGCCCTGTTTTTTGGTTTAGCAGATAATGCGGCAACGGAAGGGTCTACCAGGCTGCAGTGCTGAAGTAGCAATTTCTTTTTCTTTAACCTCAGAGATTTGAGGTGTGCTCGTCGTTGCTCGATAATTGCTTTTTTTCAAACTGAGAAATCTCATCAAGAGATCCATATGCTGCGAATTTGCCGCCTAAGTGTTTTTTTTATGTATTTTACCTTTGAGCCGTGTTCACTGATGCCTGTCTGCTGTTCTGTAGATGATAGGTCATCAGAGAGATGGATCCAGAAAGGGAGACAGAGAGAGAAAGAGATGGGATGCAGGAGCCTCTCTAATCTCATTATGTGAGAAATGAAGGACAGGGGCAGAACCAAAGTCAGGGGGAGAGCAGTGTCATGCCTTATTGTGACCGCACACATTTGAACTCTGCTTAGGATGAAAAAATTGCTTACTCACTTATGAGGAACAAAAAAGTCTGTGTAAGTAAGTCTTATTTAAGTCATACAGTGGTAAGAATGCAGCATTACATATAATATATGCGTATCCGCAGAGTGTGGTATATTACCATTTACGAGTGTGGGAATGGCAGTGACTCATGAGAGGTGAATCCTCGGTATATCAGGGTGCACCTCCCCTCCCTTCCATCAACAATGGTAATAAATAGCATATTATACTCTGCACATTTGCACAAATAGCTTATGGTATGGGAATTGTTTTTTAAGTGTTTTTTTTATTTTAACAAAATGTGTTTAACCACAATTAAAAAGCAAGGGCTTAAATGTGTGCAATAAGCTAAAATACTTTGAAGATCCCTCCATGCTATCAGAGTAGTTGTTTCCCTGCATAAAGTAATTATTACGTGAAGGCTGTTTTTCTCCTATCAGTTTTACTCTACTGTGGAAATAAGCTCGAATGTGACCTTTTGCACTCTAGTATTAAATGTGTGAATATGTGTCTTTTCTAGAGTTACTCTAAATAACCTGTTATTGGGGCCACAATTGTTTTCACTGCCATAGCATACACATGATTTTTTTTTTTTAACGGTTTTTATTGTTTTAGTTTGAAAGCAACATCTTAACATCCTTATATCGAGTCACAAATATTTTCCAAATCAATCAATCCCCCCCCAACAGCCGACCTATTATCTCCTTCCCACCCCTGCTCTCCCCCCTCCCCCTACAGTGTGCTCCGTTCCGTATATACCATGTTTCACACGGACTAGTCCTTGGGGTTTACCGGAAATGTGCCTTCTCTATGGTATGGCCTCCCTCCCCATTTTGCCTGGCTCTTTCCCTGTCTAATGCTCTTCCTGGTCTCGCGCTCCCCCCGTAGCTCCCTGTGGTCCGCCATCCAAAAGGGGTTCCAGTTCATCTTCCAAGTCTCTGACAGGCCTACGCAGTGCCTCTACTAATGCCTCCCAGGCCCGTGCCCCTTCCAGCATTACCTCTTTCTGCGATCTATGCGCCAGCCGCAATTTAGTCACACTTTCGCTCGCTGCCCACTTAAGAAATTCGTGTTTCCATCTCTGGACTCTAGGTCCCTGACTGTGTTTCCAATGGCTGGTTATCTCCCTTTTAGCTATTATCAGTCCCAAATCAATAAATTTGCTGGTCACCTTGTTGTGTTTTGTGTGCGGGTACCAATGCAGCAAACTCACCCCCATATCCTTGCTAAGTGTTCGCTCTGTAATCACCTTCAGCTCTGTTATTACTTCCCTCCAATATACTATCAGATTCGGGCAGGACCACAACATATGCTGAAAGTCCGCTTCCGCAGTCCCACATCTAGGGCAGCTAGCGTTCTCCACCTTAAAGATCTGTTGGATTTGCTTCGGGGTCATATATGCCCTGTGAAGCACATAGAATTGTATGAGCTGAAACCTAGCGTTCCGTGTAATTTTCCATGCCCTTTCCACTAGTTTAGGCCAGGTAACTTCTGGGATGTCTCTCTCTAGGTCCCGCTCCCACTTCCCCTTTAGTCAGTCCAGCGGTTGCCTTCCCTCCTTCTCCATCCTCCTGTTAAGGCACGTGACGGCCTTGATCGTGCCTGCAGCCATGGCCACATATTGACAAACCAACGACGTCTCTGGTTCCGTCAGCCCCATCTTCCACCTGCGTTGTATCCCCGCTACCAGCGCCGCATGCAATAAGTAGTGCCCCCGCGGCAGGTCATATCTATCTTGCAGGGTCGAGAATGGCAGTAACGCGCCGTCCTCATAGAGGTCGCCCACCATAAATACTCCCCTCTCCTCCCACTCTCCCAGAGCAGACCAATCTCCTCCGTGGGGCAACGCCGTACATGCTCCGATCGGGAGCTCGGGCGCATAAGGGCTCTCTACTCCATGCTTTTTATGGCACCTGATCCAGCATCGCTGTAACGTTCCTCCTCACTAGTAATAGTATCTTTACGCAGTTTCTGCCCCAGCAGGATATAGGAGATCACATGTCGCGGTACCCAGCAGTTATTGCCTAGGCAGGGTCCCCTAAACATCGCTGCCACTGCCTGCGTAAGCCACTGTAGTTGGGCCGCCAGATAATAACGCTCAAAATCTGGGACTGCCCACCCCCCTGCTGCTCTGGGGCGCATCATTATATCTATGGCATCCCGTCTCCTACTGTTCCCCATATAAAGCCTCCTACCATCGCCCTCAACTGCCGAAATACCGCTCCAGGTATCCATAGTGGGAGGGTCCTAAAATAATATAACAGCCTCGGTAACACTACCATTTTTAACAAGGCCACCCTCCCAGCCACCGATATCTGCAAGGCGGACCAGAACTCCATATTCCCCTTGACTCCTCGAATTGCCCTACCAATGTTACCTTCCGGGAGCCCGTCGTGCGTGTGATAGATGTGAACCCCCAAATAGGGCAGGCACTGCGCCTCCCAGCGGATTCCGTGCTCTTTGGGTAGCGCCGGCAAGTCCGGCCACACCGGAAATAGGCAAGTTTTCAGCCAATTGACCCGTAACCCTGATCTACTTCCATACCCTGTCAGCAACTGTTTCGCCGCCTCCAGAGCCTCCCCGGTATCTTCCAGAAACAATAAGAGGTCATCTGCGTACAGCGAGATGTATTGTACATCTCCCTGTAATGTTAGGCCCCGGTACTGCTCCTCCGTTCTTGCCAGCATAGCTAATGGCTCTATCGCTATGGCAAACAGCAGTGGTGAGAGAGAACAGCCCTGTCTCGTCCCGCGCTCTACTTTATATAGAAATTGTCGTACCCGTTCGTACTCTTGCTGTGGCCCCAGTATAAAGAATCCTAGTCCATTTTATGTAGTTGTCTCCTAATCCCATTTTCCCCATCACGTAATGTAAGAAAGGCCATTCTAGGCTGTCAAAGGCCTTTTCAATATCTACGACCAGCACCGCTGCCCCCGGTGTAGTGTCTCGCTGTTCCTCTAGGATACGCAGGAGACGTCTAATATTGCCAGCCGTGTTCCTTTTGGGGATAAACCCCCCCTGATCTCTGTGGACCAGGGAGGCCATGTAAGGGAGCAGTCGCGTCGCGAGTATCCAAGTCAGAATTTTATAATCCACCGTTAGCATTGATAGCGGCCTATATGCAGCTAGTTCAGCAGAGTCTTTGCCTGGCTTTAGGAGGGGAATTATAATGGCCTCCCGAGCGGTGGTTGGCAGCGCTCCTGCCCTCCAGGCCCGTTTATACAACGTCTGGAGCCGGGGCGCTAGTATGTCCACAAACGCGGCATAAAATTCGACTGGTAGCCCATCTACTCCCGGGGTCTTGTTTCGGGCCATGTGCTTGATCGCCGACCGGATTTCCCCTAAGGTTATCTCTTGTCCCAATACTATGGACTGTTCCTCCTCCACCTGGGGCCACTCCAACCCGGCAAAATAATTCTCCATATCTACCACATCTGCCACCCCCAGGCTACGATACAGCGCTGCATAATAGCTCGCAAACTTCTCATTTATCCCCTGTTGGGTGTATTCCATCGTGGCGGCCGTAGTTCTGAGCCCTAATATCGGCGCTCCCCTGGTCTCCGGAGTAATGAGTCGCGCTAAAAGCCTACCTGTTTTGTCCCCCTCATCATGCATTCGTGCTGTGTATGCTTTATAATCAAACGCTCTGAGCCTTTCAACTTGCAGCGCTACTTCTTCCCTTGCTCCTGCCACCGCGTCCTGGGCCCTCTCTGCTGCGTGGCTCTGCTTCTCTGCTTCCCGCAACCGCTCATCCGCTCTCTGAACATCATCTACTAATGTTTTCCGCACCCCCACCTTCTTAGAAATACAGATTCCTCGAACTACTACCTTGAATGCCTCCCATTCTGTCGCTACATTTGTCGCTGTATTATCATTCTCATTAAAATAATGGCTGATTCCCCGTTGTAGTTCTTCCCGGAATACCGGATCCTCTAGCAGTTCAGGGCTCAGGCGCCAAGTCGGGACCAACGCCCGTTCTTTGTGCCATCCTAAATGGACCAACAGGGGGTTGTGATCTGACAATGTTTTGGTCAGATACTCACAGTATTGCACTTTAATACATACATCTGACGTTCCCAGCAGCGCATCTAGCCTAACATGCAAATCGTGCAGGCCCGAGTAATATAAATAATCGCGCTCCTGCTGGTGCTGTTCCCGCCATATATCCATCATGTTCCAATTTGACTGCCATCGCCGCCTCCTGTCTGCCAGTTTCACACTCGCCGCCTCAGGTAGCGGCGGGTGAGATCTGTCCATGGTTACATCCAACACTGAGTTGAAATCACCCCCCAAGAGCATCGAGCCCGGCGCATATGCGGCCATGACTCCGGACAGGCGGTCAAAGAAACTACCCTGTTCAACATTTGGGACATATATGCTCCCTATTGTGACATCCACCCCGTTTAAGCGCCCCGCCAGTATAACATAGCGCCCCTCAGGATCTATCTCCTTGCGCAACAGCTGGAAAGGGACTCCCGCCCTAATCCACACCAGCGTCCCTCTCGCGTATGCTGAATAGATAGTATAATACACCTGCCCGGGCCATCCGCGCTGCAGCGCCCTCCCCTCAGTCACTGTAAGGTGCGTCTCTTGTAAAAGAGCAATATGTGCGCACCAAGTAAGCATGCACCTGGTGGCGCCTAGTCATAGTGTGGAGTCCTCTAACATTCCAGGTTATGCACTTAATGGCCAGGCTGGAGGCCTGTGTCCTATCTCTTACCCCTATCTATCTGCCATGTCGTCTGGAGCACACTGGTCCCCCTCTGAGTCCCGCAACCAAAACCAAACACCCCCCAACTCCCCCTCCCCCGGACAGATGCCCCAACCTGAACACCCATCCAAACTAAGAAAATAGCCAGAGTGCTCGGACCCCTAAGGAATCGCAAACTCCCTATATCAATGGGGGTAGGTCCAAAGGTCCAAAGAGGCCCAGTTCACCCCGCTCCCGCCGAATCCCAGCCTTTAGTAAGTTAAGTCCTCCCCATTCGGCACTACACCAAACAGCTCTGCAGGAGTCTGCCTCAAATGTTCGGGAGTAGCGAATTATAAGTCCATCAGCTCGTCCGCTGTCCTTGCCGTCCCATGCGGCAGTCGCACGCTGTCCGCTCCTGAGGTGTCCGCATCTGAACCATCTGTGCCCCGCTCCGAGTCCCCTCTGTGGCTCTGCGAGTCCAACCCCGTCTTGGAGAGACCGCTACCGCCTCCACCGCCTCCACCGCCGCCGATCTCTCTTTTTCTGCTTGTCGCAATGTGGGTCGCAGGGAACCCGGTCTTCGTTTCCAATCCCTTGGAGTGCGTCTGGGCCTGGGCTGCGCCCGGTTTCCTCTTTCTCCTTCAGTAGGTTGCGTGGCTCCCACTTTGTGGCGCTCCAGCCACTCCCAGGCTTCCTCCGGTGTGCTAGGAAAATATGACTTGCCGTCAACTAGGATTTTTAGGTTCGCCGGATACATTAAGGCATACTGCAGCCCCTCTTCCCGTAACGCCTTTTTGACTGCCAAGTAGGATGACCGCTTACGCTGCACCTCCCATGTGTAGTCCGAGAATAGTGTTACAGAGTCATTGTCCATTTTAAACGGCCCTTTCCTGCGCGCCTGATCCAGTAGCCAGTCTCTATCTTTATAGTGCAGCAACTTAGCAATCACCGGCCTGGGCGGGCGCCCCGGCACCAGCAGTCTCGCCGGCACTCTATGCGCTCTTTCCAGTGTGTTGAACGGGGACAAACCTTCGGGTGCTACTACCGTTTTCAGCCAGGTTTCCAAATAGTCCAGCATATTCTTTTCCTCTGTTCCTTCCGGCAAACCCACCACGCGAATATTACTGCGCCGATTTCTCCCTTCCGCATCCTCCGCTCTTTGCTCCAGTGCATGTACCCGACTCTGCACTTCCGCCTGCAGGTGATACCGATCCGATGCTGCTCTGGGTGGGCCCCCCGCACTCCTCACCGGTCTCTTTGAGCCCCTCTGTCCACTCGCGCCTGTGCTGTTGCTCCCATTCGCCTCTTGACCGCCGTCGCCAGGCCCCGCCCCGCTCCTAAGTTCCGTCCGAGTGCCGGCCACTGCCCAGGCGCCGCTTCACCTGGTCGCCACGGCGTCCCCTGGCCTCAGCCCAGCCCGCGCCCGCCGCCGTGTTCAGCTCTCCGTCCCGGCAGGCACCCAGTTCAGCGTTCGCTCGAGCAGGTCCCGAGAGGCTCCGCGGCCGCCATCTTGTCTCTCGGCTGCGGCGCTCTGTCGTCCTTCGCTGATTCGCGCTCAGCCACCTTCAGTAGTCTTACTTCTGGTATCGCAGCACTCCGCTCCGTAGTGTCAGTTCAGCGGTCTGGGAGACGCCGCTCTGGGGTGCCGTTTTCGCCTGCATTCGAGCCCTGGCCACGCCCAATAGCATACACATGATATAGTGTTGATAATGAACTGTCAGTGCTATTAATATTCAATTCTAGCAGGTTATGAACATAGTTAACGAACAGTTATATGGAGGTTCCACGAATAGTTCTGTTTGTGGTTACAATTTCTTGTTGAATAGCTCTCCAATCTGAGAAGGTATTGCCAGCAGCAGAACATGTTACAAGGATCTCTGACCCGAGTGCGGACATACAGAAAGTACTTGTACATGCTCTTTGTGAATTTCCAAAGTCGCAAACTTAAACATTTGGCCTAAGTTTAGACCAAACGTCTAAGTTTACCTTTGTGAATTGGGCCCAATGTGTCACATAATGCTTGGCAGTGCAAATGAAAGCCTCTGATAACACAGATTACATTTGCAGCACAGACAGCAGCTCCCACCAATCCTTGGGCTTGATGGCCACATTCAACCTGTGAGAGAGGAGCTCAGCTACAGCTGTGGGTTACATTCAGACCCTAGTCGACAAGTCATCCAGTGGTTTTGCCTCATCTGTCAGTATGGGACCGAGTAGAAATGAGCAATATGGTGGTTGCAGCTACATTCAACTATGGTTTTGGACCGCTCTTCGTACATATTACCAAACTCTGCTAAAAAAAAGATAACTGATGCATCTCAAACCTACCTACTTGCTCTAAACATAATTTGAAAATGCTCAAAGTGCATGCCGCTATTGCATCATGGCAGCTACAGCTACAGTCACTACATGGCATCTCGGCTCTTGCAAGTGGCACCCAGCTCTGGCAGTCGTTTCACCTCTTTGCAACTGTGCATGCAAACTGACAAAGCAGTTAACGGCAGAGTATTTGTTGGTAGAGATTAAAAATATCCTCCCCTTTACAGCATTTATTGATAATTTGAGCACACATACAGTGAGGAAAACACTGCACACCACTGGGCGTAAGCTAGCCACATGCAGCTTTCTACATGCACCACAATAGTGCAATGGCAAGCTGAGGTCCAGAAATAGATCAAACTGAAAGTCTGATTGAGTAAACACTATCAGAAATATCATTAAAGATGTTCAAGAACTCTGTTTTAATGGCTTGAGGTCTTCATTAATCTTGCTAACTCTCAAATGTGGAGTCACAGGTACATCTTTGTCTTCTTGACAGACTAAAATCATCACAACTGGTTAAGAAGTCTCCAGTAATACACAATCTTCTACTGATTCAAGGCCACCACAAAGGAGCAGTCTGTTTTTTTAAACAGACTCATTATCTTTTCCACACCCACTGCAAAATGTTTCCACACCGCGTGGCTAAGAATTTTGTTGGTCAAAATCAAGGCAGAAAATTTGAATATGCACTTAGAATAACATGATAAAAGAGTCAGAGAAGTTAGGTTGAACCTTAGCTACTTTAAGATCCTACATACTTAGCACCGGACCCTGCTAAGCCTGTTCATTTCAGCATTGAACCCAGACACGAAGTACAGAAGCTAGCAACCTGATTACCATATTCCTTTTTTTATTTCTATAATTTTATCGCGAATACAACAACATACATAGTCATGTAAAGAGAGGAGCAATAGTCCTACCAATCAGAAGTCACAGAAGTACAGCACAGTGAATAGGCACAAAGTTAAATTAGCATGGACACAGAGCAATGCAAAAGAAGAAACTGCCTGCAAAGTGGTTAGTAGGACAGCATAATCAATGAAGGCACATAAGGTCTTGGTACACCAGAAAACCATGTAAGGAAACTATTGAGCAAGGCCGTTAATAGGAGGCCCCTGGCTCATCCGACATGCTGCGCAGGAGATAAGACCGATAAGGTCCCCATATGTCTTGTGGCCGAGATATAGATGGCTGCAGCAAGCTATACGATTTTACCAAGTCAACGCAAACCACCATGTTGTGCAGCCAATTGCTATGTCACACAGCCAATCAGCTCCAGTGGAGTCTCCAACCCGCCCACAACTAAAAGCCACTCAGGCCTAGATTAAAACCGTTGCGGCGAGATGTCGAACCCCAGATGGAACGTTTTTTAATGTAGCCTAGTAGAGTTATCCATTGTGTGAGTCTTCTTAGCTATGAAAAGAAGGACTTCCCACCAGTAATTAAAAATAGGGGGACATTCCTATGCAAGTTGAAGGAAACCAGCATCATCCTGTCTGCCACAATGAAAACTATGGGTAAAGGATCAGTACAAGCGAAGTCAGTCCTTCTTGCTGGAATTGAAATATGGAGCTATAAAACTTGAAGACCCATCAGGTAGTATCTGCCAAATGTGTAAGCTGTGTTAATGGAAGGAAATCAGCCTGTTGCTGCAGAAACTCTGGTAGAGCCCTTTTTACAGTATTATGCAGGTGGGAATATAAAAATATGTCTAGTGTGGTGGCATCGCCCCAAGAGTGGAATAGGTCCAAATATAAAAAAGTGCCATTGATATATAGATGACCCACCTCAAATATAGCCATTTTCAACAAAGTATTCTGCACTGTGCATTCAGTTGTCAGTGAAAGGAGAGAATTAGAAAACAGTTTAATAGCCGGGGAATATAAAAAGGGCCCACCGATTTTACGACACAGGAATCTTCAGGTCCAGCAGGTGGTGGCAATAGTTATATTATAATTTTCTTCTGTGATTTGGGAAGATCAGCGGGGTCTCATTGGTTTGATCATGCTCCGGAATGAGATGGGGATACAGGCATCAGGGTTATACCAAAATTTGACAAAGGGACATTGCGCTACCAAGTAATACATTTCAGGGTATGGTATCTCAACCCCCCCCCCCCCCCCCGCCGTGCTTATGGAAGAAGAAATAAGTCCCACACGATCCAAGACAGATTATTCGCCCAGATCAGTCTGATTAAGAGGGATAAGAGTGTAGCGAAAAATACTCACTAATAGGAATCGGGACAGATACTCTGGCTGCTAAAGACAGTGGGAGTCGAAGCCACAAGTCTATGAGTCACGATAAACTATTGATTACTGGGCCTTCAGTAAGCTGGACCTCTTGTTCCAGCTGCATGTGTAGGAAGATACCAAGATATTTGACGGAGTCAGTAACTCAGCCAACACGGTATTCCAATGTGACCGGTGTAGTACTATCGGTGATCTGGAAGAGGTCCGATTTAGACCAATTAATGAAGATCCCAGAATAGGTACTGAATCTAATCATTTTATGGATCAGCAGGACCAGATTAGAGTCCGGGTTATTTACAAACAATGGCATTTCATCAGCATACATGAAGAGCAAGAGGTGCTCATGATAAAAGGTAAGGCTTCTATGCATTTGGTTTTACTGAAGTTGCCTTGCTAAAGGATGCATGGCCATTATAAATAGTAGAGAAGATGTAGGGCAACCCTGCCATGTACCCCATGCCACAGACAATGTATCTGCTGTGACAGAAACGTGAGTGACCAGGTATGTATATAATAGCCGAAGAAGAGCCAAAAGAGTCTTAGGTATACTATATCATTGGCGGGTCTTCAAAAAGAAGGACCATTCAAGGGAGTTAAACGCCTTTATTGACATCAAGCAGCACAACAGCAGCCTTGACCCCAGGGTTGATCTGGTGAAGCACCGCAAAGAACCCATGTGGATCTATGCGGCACAAATTGTACAGGCGCAATTATATGCTCAAGTAGCAGGGAGTGTCTCGTGATAAGTATCTTAGCTAGCATCTTATTGGAATTTATTAATGAAAGGGGTTGATAGTAGGCACATTTAATGGGATTTGTCCCTGGTTTGGGAAGCAGATAAATGAGTGCCTTGTGCATCATGGGGGGTAAATCCCCATCTTAAAGCATCTTCACGTATAACTAAATGAGATGAGGGGTAAGAATATGTTTATATGCTTTGTAAAAGTCGGCAGTGAGTCCATCTGTAGCTGGTGCTTTTGATCGGGCTAGAGAATCAATGGCAGTAAAGACCTTTTCAAAAGAGATCGGTTGTCTCAGGAACAGGCAATAACAATCCTCAAGCCACACCAAAAGATATTCATCCAAAAAAACAGTAATTTCAGCATCGGATCCAGCATTTGCAGTGTTGTAAGGCAGGAATGGTAGTGTACAAACTCAGAAAGGATGTCCCTATCCTTAGTAAGTGTCATCTCTCCCTTGAACTCCAGACTATCAATATAAGATCTAACTCTCTCCTTCTTGAAAAGCCAAACAAATGTCCTGCCAGGCTTCACTCTCTCACCATGCTGCCTAGCCAGAGCACTTTTCTCAAGATGGTGAACTTCCATGTCAGCAAAATCTTGGAATTGCTTCAAAGACTGATACTAATTCTGCAGCAAAGCCCTGCAAGGTGTATATTCAATCTTGGACTCAAGAGTCTGCAAAGATGACTCTAAACAATCTAGTTGTCCACGAATATTCTGCAGAACCCCAGCATGTGTCGATATAACTTGTCTACGGATTTCGGTTTTAAATGCTTTACAAGACTGTAGTGAACTTGAAAACAGTGAGGAGACTGAAAACTGTCAATATGTTTGGTGGAATTGGCTATAATAAAGGGATAGGACCAACAAAACTGGTGAGTGGTCTGAGAGTGTGCATTGAAAGTGCCTGACTTCTGATACAAAAGGAGGTGATTTCAGGAGAGGTCAGTCAAGAATCAAGTTTCGACAATCTATAAAGATCAATAAAGTCATGCAAGACCCGTACTGCATGAGTGTGGTGGGAACGTCGGATCCCTGAGTATTCCAATAATGTATTTAGCACTAAATGCAGGTCACATCTCCTCAAATAATGGCATCAAGCGGCAAATTATGCAATTTAGCAAATATATTCAGAAAAAACTGGAGATCATCAAATTTTGGTGCACAGGTGTCAACAGATACAAGTTTAACGTTTTCAACAGTGCCCTCTAATATGAGGAATCTACCAGCATCATCCTCTTGTAGCTGGTGTAGTTTAAAGGATATATGAGGGTGCATCAAAATACACACTCCCCTAGATTAAGGCTTTAAGAGGAAAAGTAATGGTAGGGGACCATTTTGGGGTGAAGTGTTTGGGTGCCAGGTGCGTCTCCTGTAAAAAGGCTACATTGATGCCATGATAATCGAGGTATGTAAGCACCCTAATGGTTTTGTGACAATCATTAAGGCTTCTGACATACCACATAAGACATTTGACAGTGTTTCTACCAGAGGTCATATGCCATTGGGACGTGCAAAATCTAAATGTCGAGTGTGCTATACAGCAGAAAGAATGAGTTTTGTTTGTCCTACCCCTCCATTATTCCCAATCCCACCATTCATATTGACACTTTCGGTCTCCTCACTGTTAGATCTGGTTTTCAAAGGTGAGCTTTGTGCTGCAGTTCTAGAATATTTTCAGATCAATGTCGGATCAGTTCCAGTTCACAACACTCTTGCAAAGCATTTAAAGCCTAAATCCATAGACAAGCTATTTCGAAACATGCAGGGGTTCCGAGGAACATTAGTGGACAACTACCTTGTTTAGAGTCATCTTTGTAGACTCTTGAGGCCAAGATTGATCATGGAGGTGCACAACAGGTAAATCCCCACACCCTCCCCCTCCCACACCGAAAACCCCAACATTCAGTGCTAGATACACAATATCAAATACCCTTAGAGAAGATAAAAGGAAACAATGGGTGATACACCACAGGAGACGTAACATTGCTCTTACGCGAGACTAAATGAAAGGATAGTGTGACAAAGCCAAAGAGCAGACCCGGTATATTGCAAATGAGACAGTCTTGTGGAGCACAAAGCCAGGAGAAGAGAGCATCATAATCAGTCCCACAAAAACAAAGGGCTGTAGTAGGAGAGACAGTATGCTTAGCAAAAGATGGAAAAACAAATGGGAACCAGTTCAACCCGACAGTTCAGTCTTCATGAATATCAGCCTAGTCTCGACCATCAGAATAGCTACCCCTTCAGAAGGCTAGATGGAGATGCAGGCGCGGATCCAAGAGCTGACAGCGAAGGAACAAAATCTTAGGGTGTCAGTGACCTGTTGAAAAATACTAACCTTGCCATTGCTTTGCTGAGTATTGCACGCAGTACTTGACATTGAGTCCACTCAGTATGCATAACACCTCCGTAAATTTGTGATAGCCCTCTTGAACTGCTACTGTAAAATCTGGAAAAATGGCAATTATAGATCCGTAATGTTGAAGCGGTCCCTTCTTATGAGCCAGCTGTAAGACAGTATTGTAGTTTGCATCCCCTGAGAGTCCTCGCCAATCAGAGCTCCGCACTAGGCCACCATCTTGGTTGCCTGTGTGACTACGCCCACTGATTGATATATTCTACCTGTGTCCTGGTTAAGCCATAAACTGATTAGTGACTTTGAACAAGATTTGCAGGCATGTCAAATATTAGTATTTCAGGTATGCAGGGAGTTACCAATCCCTCATGAATTTTGGTGAAAGTCTGCAAGTTATATATGTGCAAATCTGCACAATACTGATTTACATTGACTGGCTGAGAGAAATAGTAAAAATGGCCATATATGAGAAAAAAGCATATACGTTTATGGTGCAAGGCATGGTTTTGAAAGGCTCTGGGGAGACAAGGATCATTAACCAACTATAACTACTTTGTGATCCACTGATGTCTGAACTTTCACACCATTTATCCCTAAACTACCACATATAAAATTATAGAGGGGTAACAGTGAATTAAGGGGACATTTTTCACTGAGAGGTTTTGAGTGACATAGACAACAATAGTGAAGCTTGAGTTGTCTATAATGTCACTCAGAATCCCAAGATGAAAAACATCTCAGAAATTCACTTTTTATTCATCTTTCATTCACCACTGTTTTCAACAGATGCACAGGGTAGGAGGAGTATTGGGGGTCCCATATGTAACATGGACTCTCCTCCTTGTCCCAAATTAAAACAAAATACCTAACCTCCTGTCACCCACCCCCAGCACTAGGTGCCTTACCTTGAATCTCACTTAGAAGGTGTGCTCCCTGCATTCCAGCACTGCTCTGGCAGGCTCTCACAGAGAGTCACAGCAGCTGAGCAGGCTGGAATTCCTTTAACCCATCATTGCTACATCCCAGCAATGAATTTAGAATTTGAAATTCTCACTAATGGCTCCACATAACAATAGAAGAAACCCAGAAAACTTTCCTTTAATGGGACCTGTACTTTGCTGAGATGTGTCTTGAGGGATTTATATCATGATTAGTTACTCTGTCTTCTTTCTGTTCTCACCTTCGAAATTACACACCCAACTTGGGTCCCTATTCCGATCCCGTTAGGAAAGCCCTCCAAACGACTCTGTTCCAGAGAGCTTTCCAAGCGAATCGCGCTCCGGTAGTCCGTGCAACCGATTCCGATGCATCCGTATAGTGACGTACTCAGTTTGCTCAGACTTCCATTGAACTCTATGGGAGCCTGTGTACCGAACGCGTATACAGGCTCCTAATGCAAAAAGGGGTGGATGGGGAAAAGCGTGCACCCTGTGGCGGGCACCACATGGTGCCCCCCACACTGTGCATGCATGGAGAGAGGGGACCCATGGGTACCCCCACGGGACCGATTCGGTTAGCCCCAGGTGAAGGGGAGCCTGCCACAGACCCCCGAAGCCCGATTCCCATAGCCGTTTGGTCTCGGCAAAACGAGTCAATATTGTCAGAATCGTGCATCGTACTCGCTCGTTAGAAGCCGGCTCCATTGCATGGCATGATTCGGCTACGAACGACTTGGACTGCCAGGATCGTGTTCGGAAACGATTTGGTTGACGCGGACGAGATCACCCCATCGTACTTGGTCGTTCGGAATGGGGAATGATTCAGCCAGAAACATAGGCTCTGAATCGGATTTTCTCATTCCAGAACCCATCTGGAGACCTTCCTAACGGGATCGGAATTGGGCCCTTAGCCTTTTTTCCTTACACGTCCCACCCCCTGGGTTTTCCCCTGTCTCCCAGGGAACCATCTCTTTTCTTGCTCCTGTGCCTGTATGTGTATGCATGTGTGCAGTATTTATTCAGACATTATATGAACCAGGATTTCTCCACACTTCTTTTGTTTCAAATCCTCGATACAGGAGTTTGTGAATATTGTCTGTTGAATATACCAAAGAAATAAAAAAAAAAAAAGTAATTCAATGAACAAGCACAGAACATCTGATTAAATATAAGCAAGTCAATTAATAAATGCAGTTACTATCCTCCAACCGGATGAAATTCCATGCTAGGAATTAGACTGAAATAGGCCAGTTAGTCCCCCCTTTTCATTGGAGCACCATTTACAAATACCTAAACAAATCTTCAAGCCTTTCTAGCATGCCCTTCTCCTCGTATTCTGCAATAGCATTGAAGCTGAAATATCGACCTACACTTATAACAACTCAACAATATAGAATACTATTGTATTTTCAGGGTAATAGGATGTGGAATTAAGAATGGTTCCCTATGTATTCATACCTCGACAATAAGTAGGTAGTCGATGTTATGGAGTCGTTTAAGCGGGCAGATATTCGTCACCTTTATATTTTAAAATATAACCAGGTTTCCTAATAGCCCTATGCATGACTAATAGGAACATAAATAATGGATAAAGATTTTTAATCCATAGTATTATCGTGAAGACTAATGATATCCGTAATACTAGCCGGTGAAGACTGACTTATTTACAGTAGGTACTGCTTGACAGATATTCGTCACCTTTATATTTTAAAATACAACCAGGTTTCCTAATAGCCCTATGCATGACTAATAGGAATATAAATAATGAATAAAGATTTTTAATACATAGTATTATGTCACTATCGTGAAGACTATTGACATCCGTAATACTATATTTTTTTTTTTTTTTTTTTATTGAGCAGAATAAAACAACATACATTAAAGTCGGCATCCCATACCATCGATATATATTATAATATAATTAATACATCATTTTAAATTATAGAGTAATCATCTTCATCCTTCTCTTGTACTTAAAGTGCAGATGCAGTTAAACTCAGAACCCTGAGAATATCATTGAGCAGCATAATTTAAACAATTAGACAAAATGCCAGTGCTAGTACAAATATATGCTCCAAAAAGGAAGCTAAATTAAAGTGCAAGCCTTCTCTAGTACTAAAAAATGCAACAAAAAAAAAATTAGAGTTAAGGTCAAAAAAATATCATTTGACAGTGTAATTTAGACGATCACGTAAAGTGCAAATGCAAGTGAAGATATATACTCCCATTCTCGTAGAAAAGGAAATGAAAATACCATTGATGACCCGGGAGTATGATTCATAAAAGAAAATCAGAAATGATCCTTACCCCTGGACCTTCTTATTGATCATACTCCAAATAATTATTCAACACCAAATTGTCCCTGAAGATGTCCTTCCATTTGATCAAAAAGTTTCCAGATTAACTCAAATTTCTTAATCGCTCCCACCCTTTTGGCATATACTTCTTCAAAAGTTCTCACACGTATCATTTCTTTATACCATTCAATAAAATTTGGGGTCTTGATTGTTTTCCAATTCTGCAAGATCAATGAACGTGCCACCAAGAAGGAAATTGACATAAACATTTCACCCACTTTTGTTAACACCTGATTTGATCTTTGTTTTAATAAACCAAATAATGCTGCCTCCGGTTCTGGTTGAACAAAGGTTCCGATAGTACGGCTAAGCCCAGCACATAATTCCAGCCAAAACTGCCTCAAACTAGGACATGTACATGCAATATGTAGCCAACCACCCTCACCGGCTTGCTGACACCGAAAACGGGTATTTTCCACATCCGGATAGATTTTATGGAGGGCCTGTGGTGTTTAATAGGCCGACCATCGAGACAGAAAAGCCATCCTTTTAAAGTTGGCAGCCCTAAGTAGCTTGTTGCCATTCTGCGAAATTGCTTGCCATTCTCTAATTGAGAGATTGCAGGCCAATTCATTTTTTGTTTTTTCTAAGAAATTAGTAACAATCAAAGGCTCCCCTTGATTTTGAAAAACTCTATACCAATTTCATATGCCTCTCAATTTAATTCTGAACACAGACACAAGAACTGAAGGGGTGCCTGTATTACGTAAGGGTGCATATTTATTTATCCAGGATCTGACCTGAAGGAAACTAAAAAAAAAGGAGCCTATTCTGCGTGCCACATCTGGGCTGCACCTCCTCCCAGGTCATGCTTCTGCCTCCTAACAGAAAATGACCTAACTCTTTAAAACCTTTTAACTCCCAAAGTTTAATATGACTACTATGAATAAAAAGGCCCAAACTTCTAGCCTCTGACAACCCCAAATATTCAAATCCCGTTGATTTTGCTTTTTGCAAAAAAAACAACCGAGTCTAGAAGAGAATTCTTGTAGCGTCTTATATCTTACTTTTTTAGGCAATTTAGCTGTTTTTAAAAACACCGGAAGCTGAGTCCCTGCTGCATCAGCCATTTTCCTCATAAAAAAACCATCCAAAGACCCCCTATTATCAAGCAGACCAACTAGAATATCCATAAATTCTGCCTCATTATAAGTTTGAATATGGGGAAGTGCCAACCCCCCCCCCCAACTTGTATCTAGCTGCAAAATTGATAGTTTTACTCTTGAAGCTTTTTTATTCCAAATAAACTGGCAAAAAAGTTTATCCAATTCTCCAAAATATGCTGCGCTAACTTTAATCGGGACATTGGAAAAAAGAAAAATTAATAAGGGTAGTACTGACATCTTGATCAGGGCAACCCGTCCTATCAAGGAAAGAGGGAGGAAACCCCATTTACCCAATAAATCTTTGATCTTACTCAATGTAGCTTCATAGTTTAGCTTATAAAGATCCGCATATCGGTTTGATACATAGATTCCTAAATAACGGATCGGTTCAGAGGAGCATGCTTGTTGTTTCAAATTATCCGGAAGAAAATTACAACAAACGTTAAGTGCCAATACTTCAGTTTTTTTGTGGTTAATTTTGTATCCTCCAATTGTTTCAAACTGAGCGAACTCCTTCAAGATCTGATCAACATTATGCTTTTCCGGTTTAAGGTAGAGTATCACATCATCAGCAAATAATTTAATTTTGGACATCCCCCCATAGGAGATTTTATATCTAAGTTCTCCCTAATCTTTACTGCTAAAGGCTCTATAAAGCAAGTAAGCAAAACAGGCGATAGGGGACACCCCTGTCGGGTCCCACGTTTTATATCTATTAGACCTATAGATTTAGAATTTATCCTAATCTGGGCCTGGGCTCCTTGATAAATATTCCGAAGCATGGTAATGATTCGATCTGGAAAACCAAATTTTTCAAGACCATAAAATAGTGCTCCCCAATTCACAAGGTCAAATGCCTTTTCGGCGTCAACCATCATTATTATTGCAGGAGTTCGATGAGTATTAAAATAGTCAATTGCTTGAATAAGAAATCTTGTATTTGAAGACATTGATCTGCCTGCTATAAAGCCTGATTGATCCTTGTGAATTGCATACTGAGCCATAGATGTAAATCGATTTGCCCACATTTTCATCAAGATTTTATAATCTACATTTAGAAGACTAATTGGCCTATAAGAGCCAACTTCCCTAGGATTTTTACCCTTTTTAACGAAGCTGACTATTGATGATTCCTTAAAGGCTGTTGGAATTTCCCCTCCTACACTAACAAAGTGAAAAAGCTCAAGCATAAAAGGAAGTAATTCTGCAGAGAAAACTTTATAAAATTCGGTCGGCAAACCATCATTCCCGCAAGCCTTACCTCCAGGCATCGAAGTTAAAGCCCTGGAAATTTCTGCTACCGAAAAGTCGGCCACTAAGGCCTCTTTTTGACCTGTTGAAAGTTGAGGGAGAGCTAGATCTTCAAAATAAAACTGTATAGCATGATTAGCTACCTGGTAGTCAGTTGAGTAAAGGTCTTTATAATGATCTATAAAGATTTTAGAAATATTATCTTTTCCCGAAACTAGATTCCAGGAATTAGCACTTCATTAATTACTGCCGCTTCTTGTTTAACCATAGTTGACCATGCCAGTAATTTCCCTACCATCTGGCTTTCTTCATAAGTTTTTTGCTGATATGCTTTAGTACTGGATATCTCTTCCATGATAAAAAATTCCCTCAATTCCTGTTTGGCCCTGTTAAGTTCCTCTCCGGTTACCTGACCCCTGATAGAGCAGCCTCTCCTTTTATTTGTCAAAGCCACCTCCACTGCTTTCTGGAGTTCTTCAATTCGAACTTTACGCTCTCTAACTTGCGCAGCCATAAAAGCTATCATTTGTCCTCTAATTGCTGCTTTAAACGCCCCCCAAACTGAAAAAAGACTCACTGTTCCTCTGTTAATTAAAAAAAAATCCCCAATCCATTCCTTCATATCCCCTACCACTGTTGGTTTGTTAAGAGAAGTCAATCCATCTGCCACCTGGATTTCTCTCTAGCCCCGAATCAAAATCTATTTCTATTTTTATTAAAGAATGGTCTGAGAAAGAATTAGCCATGATCTCCATATTTGAGCAGCTCAGAGAGCGTGATACTAAAAAGAAATCAATACGGGAAGCTGGCCTAAATTGGCTGGAGTAATAAGTAAACGGTTTTGCTGCACCATGAGCCCTTCTCCACGGATCCACCAATTGATAATCCTGTTTAAAAAGATCTATCAACTTCTTAGTCCGAGGTTTCATCTGCCTTTTAGTCTTGTTAGATGTATCTAATTGTAGATCCTGAATAAAATTGAAATCTCCTCCTAAAATGATAGGGCCTAGCGCCGTTCTTGCTCTATCATTAATACTTTTGAGCGTCACAGAGTCATCCACAACGGGTGCATAATAATTGACCAAATTCACCAAATTACCCTCCATCTTTACCTGCATCCAGATCCATCTACCATAAGGATCTCTATCAACTTGAACAATTTCACAATTTAAACCTTGTCCAAAATAGATAGCCACCCCTCGAATTGCTGCCTGAGCTGAAGCAAAATTGGCACTATAAAAATATCTTTGAATAAACAGTTTGGGTTGATTCGTTTTGAGATGGGTATCTTGCAAAAATAAAATTTAGGGAGAGAAGGCTGCCAACCATCTTATCAAACCACCATACTTTTTCTTATTCGAAATACCATTTACATGAATGGAAATAATACGAGCATTAGTACCCATTTTTCAGCTTATTATTCAAAATTACACCAGTAAACATACCCATTTTCAAATTATATTGTTTAACAAAATTCTGGTTATTGCTTCTCCCTTTCTCTTTTAGCTTACTTTCTATATATACACTATTCTGCTCATTCATTTTTTTTACACCACCACTCTTTCCCTGTGTCACAACCCAAACCCAACCCTCCCCAAGAATCCCGTGGCCCTTAGCAGTAGGGGAATTGCCCGCCCTACCCAGTGCTGGCCCCACCTGGGAGCCCTGCATAACGGGTGCCCTGGTATTGCACCCTAAAGTGATTTGCTGCCCGCCCCTCCCTAAAAAAAAAGAAAACATCGAGAAAAAACATTGAAAAACGGTAAGGACAGGTCATAACAATATGAAAAGCTGTTGATTCATATTACTTGTCCTTCATGATTCGCTGCAGCATCTCCTGAGCTTCATCCAGATTTGAGAACAAGTGAAACTTCCCATGGACCAGGACTCTCAGTTTCGACTGCTGGGCGATAGCTGCTTAGACTGAAATAGGCCAGTTAGTCCCCCCTTTTCACTGGAGCACCATTTACAAATACCTAAACAAATCTTCAAGCCTTTCTAGCATGCCCTTCTCCTCGTAGTCTGCAATAGTATTGAAGCTGAAATATCGACCTACACTTATAACAACTCAACAATATAGAATACTATTGTATTTTCGGGGTAATAGGATGTGGAATTAAGAATGGTTCCCTATGTATTCATACCTCGACAATAAGTAGGTAGTCGATGTTATGGAGTCGTTTAAGCGGGCAGATATTCGTCACCTTTATATTTTAAAATATAACCAGGTTTCCTAATAGCCCTATGCATGACTAATAGGAATATAAATAATGGATAAAGATTTTTAATCCATAGTATTATCGTGAAGACTAATGATATCCGTAATACTAGCCGGTGAAGACTGACTTATTTACAGTAGGTACTGCTTGACATAGAAGGATTAGGAACATTTGACTCGAAACAAGACCTGCCCACTGGTTATTGTTTCAGTGTATTGTTATTAGAAATATCATCTGACATAAATACAGTGGTCTAAGTATCGCTTACAGAGGGTCGATTTTCCATTATTAACCCCACTGGAGCACAATTGTTGTAAATGGTATTTGGGACACAATATTCTGTCAGACCATATTTGTTAAGGGTGTTCTAATACCATACTCCACCTGCATGCAGTGTCTGGCTTATTTCGAGATGACCACAATAACAGTTAATTTTGAATTCAATAAACATACAAAATTAATATTCCCTGCCGCCCAAGCCATTCTTATAGCTTTGGGGTCCTGAAATAGTCTGAATTGTCACACTTGTAGGAGTGTGATGGTTAGTAGTTGTGTTGTTACAATCTTTGGCAGCATGGCAGGAGCAATGTGTGTTGGAAGCTTCAGTGGCCCCCTGAAACGATGCCCTGACACCTATTTTGTTTACAAATTAAGCACTGGTGCTTGATATTGACAGGAGCACAAGAAACCCCGGAGACAGAGCAGTTCATTTCAGGGTGTAAGAAAGGCCTGTCTATGTAAAGCGAGTAGGAATGAAGTTTGCATAGTGCTATGCTTAGTTTGTAAAATAATAAGGATAATAATAATAAAATAAGTGCAGGAGTCCAAAGTTGTTTAGAACAACATTACATTGTTGCTAAATAAACAAGTCTCCTTACTGCACTTGCTGCCTCTTGTCTCGCACTTGCAGGGGTTTTCATCCCTGCGTTCTCCCTGCGGCCGGGTCTTACTTTCTTTCGGTTCTCCCGTTTTTTCTCGCTCTCTTTAGGGAGCACAGTTTGATCACGAAAAGTAAGTCGTGGTCCCAGAACAAGAGTGCCGGTGTCCGAAGCGTTAAAGGTATCCATCCATTGTAGGATGGGACAGACGATGAGAGAGGGATGAGCAGTGCACGCACAGTCTCTTCTCAGGAGACATCTTGGGCAGCCGTCCTGCATATGCATCATTGCCGTGTCTTGCCAGGAGGGACCTTGGGCCCCAACACAACAGCTTCATTGCCTTGTCTCTTCAGTTTCAGAGCGGTTTCAGCCTGGTCAGGGCTTGCAGTGAAGGGTCTACAGCACGGCAGGGCTTTCCCATCACAGAATATGTGGCTGCTTCCTAAACTCCAGGTCCAGGGGGGACAGCCCTGGCTTGTGGCTATGCTGCTAGCTTCTAGTGTCGAGGAATAAAGAGGATACCCTGCCCTATTCCTCTTGCTGATGTTTACTCTATGGTCTTCCCTGTATGAGTGAAATGTACAAGTGTCAGTATTTTCATCTTCTGCAGTGGGGTGCCTTAACCACAACCTGTAGACATTAGATTAACACTGTGTGTAGAAGGAGGCCTAGGGCTACTTGCTAGCCTAGGGTTATTATCTTTGATTAGATCCTTTGCATATTGTTAATTGATTATCACAAATTTCAAGCGAGCTATAAACAATAGCAGGATATTCGAGTTTGCCAGGGCCTTATCAATCAATCAATCAAAGAGTACTTTTAAATCGCGGCTTATCACCCCTGGCTACCCTGAGGGGTGATGTGCCTCCCTTTGTCAGTACTTTTGATTGATTAATAAGGCCCTGGCAAACTCTACTTTCCTGCTATTGTTTATGGCCCGCTTGAAATTTGTGATACACAATTAACAATATGCAAAGGATCTAATCAAAGATAATCATTTGGGGTATTTGCCACTTTATGAGGAATAGACCTTAGTGGAATAATGCATCTATTGTAGTAATCTGTTTGTAACATAAAGGTTGTAGGTGTAAATCCTGGTGGGGTCACCTAGTCCGTCATCCTTCTGAGACTGATAAAATGCATATCGAGTTCAACACAAAACATAATTTATATTATTACTAGCTGTAGTATTAATATTATTGCAGTTAATAATTATGATAAATAATGCATGCAGTTCTGCCAAACCTCCTATGCTGGTTATTGTGCTCATACATTTCCTGCTGAAGTCCACTCTCAGTGACACTACTACAACTGCCCAACCTGCCCATGCACTTAGCCTAGGCTTCCTGCAACTCTCCTCCGTAGGCTGTTTAGTCTTATGCAGCAAGTAGGCAGAGTGAACCCCTAGCTCGTGCATATTGAAAGTGATAAATATTTTATATGTAGCATATGCTACTTCCGGTTTCCCAGTTTGTCAGGCTGCACATTGTGGGTATTACTATAACTCTTGCAGGGGCACCGAGAAGGATTTACCTGAAACAGTGACGCTTCATGTGCATACTCGTTAAATGCATAGACAGTGCTGACTGTGCATGAAGTTCAGTCGCAGCCTTCATCAATCTGCATTACTCCACTGATAACCTGCATTACTCTGCTGCGGTTGGTCCTCACATTTAACAATGATTGATGGTTGAACACTGGAAAACCAATTCAAGGCGTTAGCGTCGAAAGCATTCGGATAACGTTCTGCTCCATTGCCACCTTATTTCTGATTTCGCGAAATGCGGAATCCATTGGCCTTCAGCGTGCCACGTCAATAATGCATTACCCCTGTAAATGGGTGATTTACTGTGATAAAGAATTCCAAGGGGTGACCTATCATTCCCTTCAAACTGCTGCAGAATTTAACGTGTGAAATGTGTCCTTGTACAAGACAATGGTCAAAAATACCTTGTAGGCACAAAAAGTTCATAAAACTAAATATGTCTAAGGAAAGAAAGATCTCCAAGAAACATAAAGAAAAACTATTGAATAAAATGTACCAGCTAGATATGTGCTCCCTTAAGTTCTTCACACTCTTTGAAAGAGCCCTGTCGAGCAGTCCTGTGATACCTGTGAATACTGATCGCGCAGTATTACTCATCTTTTGCTGTCTGCGCCTGGAACCCCGAGATAATGCAGCAACGCTATATACTTTCAAGGCAGTGTGCTCTATTTTCCCAAAGCACATTCTGCCAGATTGCAGCTGTCCAAAATTGTGCTGGGAAATCTCTGCTAGGTGCAGCACTTTTCTCAAAACTGGGTACCCCGATTCCTGGACAAATTCTTGTTTAAGATCCCCATATCACTTATAAGGACAGCCTAGGCCAGCAATTGCGGCCCAAATCGATAGATCTCCTTTGGTCCTCACATCAAATAATTCAGCCAGACTATCCATTGACCGACCAGATGTATGTCCTGGCCCTCTCTAATTTCAGAGTTTTGTCTGGGGACCTATTAACACCTGTCCTCCACCCCACAGAGACACCCTTCTTTTCCCTCCATTCCACAGTTCCTCAAGAGGAGTCGATCTAGACAGCAGCATCCAGACACTTATAGCTGTAATGCCATGAACACAGTAAGGACACTGAGACAATGTATATCTTCACATGCAATATGTCATGCTCAGTGTTGTCTTAAGGATTTTTGGGGCCCGGGGTAAGACATATTTTAGGTCTCTCGTTCGGACCAACTTTGAATTTTATTACCTATTTTCGAATAATTTCAGCCTGCATGATTGCAAACAACGTTATACTGTGCTTAAACAAAAAACAGTTAAAATATGTCTTACTGAGGCCTAAAAATCCTTATAATGACACTGGGTAAGAGAGACATAATCAGGGGTAGAGGCAGGAAAAGAGAGGGAGAAAGGTTCTGATAGAAATCAATGAAAGCGAGAGAAACTGATAAATATAATTTTATCAGGGGGCCCCTTAGAAGGCAGAGGCCCTGGGCAATTACTCGATTTCGCCATGCCTTAAAAAGTCTCTGGTTATTCTCCATGCTTCGGCCATCGCTACGTTTCTTGACTTGCTGCTTTCTCATATTATCTACAAAAAGAACACGAGTTTCCAACCTCAGATCAAGCCTAACTGTTCCAGTTCCTCCACTCAGATAAGTGAGAAGATGACCATACTCAACCCCATTCAGGTGAGCCCTGCCTACCACATGACACACCGGTGTCTTCGGTTGATAAACCCGTGCCTAATGAACCCCCCCACTACTTTTGCCATGGAGACGTTCAATTTATTCCCAGCCCTCTCCAGCGCCGCATGGTCTCATGCTTCCTCCATTCATGCCGGGCTATAACCTCAGACCTTATAAGGTCCGCTGGGTGGACTAGCCATGTGACTGCCGACAAGTTGGAAGTCATCGCCCCCATTAAATCCTTTCTCCCAAGGTTTGACAGATCATTTCCCCTAGTTGAACTAGAACCACATCTGGCTTTGCTCCAGGCATAATCGGGAGGATACGTCAACCCTTCTCGACCCTTTCGATTGACAGAGGACCTCGTCAACTGTGTAATCCGTGGGAAACAGCTGAAGGGGATCCCCTGAATTTGGTGATCGCCCAGCATCGCTGTACCCATCTGAGGAGTGAGTTTTACATCTTAACCTTCAAAAAGACCCATCTCAGAGGCCACGAGTTTCCTAAGGCTAGACTTGTGACAATATACGTTATTCTGCTATCTTGCCATTGTTAGCCCTGCTTTGCCCAGGCTTCCTCGTAATACTATCTGAGCCATGTTTCAATACTGTCATCGTCAACTGAGGGGGTGCCCAGTTGACCCTTTCGAACAGATCTGGTGCTGTGCACTGACACCTTTTGCCATTGTTGGGTAGACACAGGTTATATATTCCATCAGTTCTGAGGCCCATACTGTAACCCCAAAATTATATGGCAACTTGCTCCCCCACTGAATCACCGAACTCTCGTGGCCTCAGTTACAGCCCCTGCATGCAATCCCTCCTATGCACCCCATTGGAATATTGTGCCTCTATCCTTAAATTAAACCTGTGGTCATAGCAGGGGTTGCTGACCGTGGATGCTCTAGGTAATTCCATTCTTGGGCTATTATCTGTGACCTAGCTCTGTGACTGCCCTGCCACTGACAGTACCAGCTCCACTGTACACCATCACACTCCTCCAAGTGTGACAATTCAGACCATTCAAAGCCCCCGCCCCTCGCCTTAAGGATGGCTTGGAGGGCAGGTAATAGTGGTATTGTATAGTGGATTAATAAACAACTGTTGCATTAATCTCTCCATTAGGCAACAGAGCCACCTTGTAGCAGGTTGTTGCAAGTGCCGGTGTAATCTAAGTGCTGGTGCCGTGCCACATGACCACCAGCTCAAGCTAAGCCCTGCACATACTGCTTCTGGCATGTGCCCATTTTACCTCTCCTTAATTCCTTGCTTTAGGGTACCACTCCCTTCCTGAAACCACTCTAGGTTAGATCATCCTGTGCCCAAATATATTTTGTTTGGGAATGTGGAAGTTAGATGATTTGGCCAGGCTCATAGGGGCTTGAGCCAGGGTCGGACTCGAACCCGGCTCCTCGGGGGGCAAAGCCGGGAGTGATGGGCATTTTACATCATAACCTCCAAATCACTGCCCTTGCTAGACATGAACACTCAGCTCACTTTGCAATCCTCTCAACGAATCCTGGGCTGCCCCGTTAGTCGCCACCATTTTTGCCTCCAGGGGCCTCAGGGAAGCCTGCCATTCTGGCCACGCTGTCCTCTTCGATGTCCCCAGGTGCCCTACGCCTTCTCCTAGGCACCACCGTCCTGGCTGCAGCTGCTGGTAAGGCGGGCCAGTGTATTCTTCCCTTCTGGAGATGGTGGTGCCGGTCGCAGGTTTCTTGATGCTTCCTGCAGCTGCCTCCTGCTCACCACAGCTGGATTTTCCTGATGGCTCAACCCTGTAGCCAGCAGTCCACCATGATCCTTCAGCTGATGGCCCAGCGACGCGGGTCCGACGACGACAATCCAACGTGGAAAGATCAAGTAATGGCCATGGTGTTGCACCCTGCCCTTTTAACCTTCTTTTCCCGCACATGCCACTTCCTTCTGATTAGGAGGTTTGAACAATGCCGCCCAATCGCCTGCAACCAATTTCGCGGGGTTGCAGCGATTTTTCACTGGCTTACTGCCTTCCGTGTTCTGGGGGTCCCACCCTGCGGAGGCATTCATCCCGTGACGTTTCACGCCCCAAGTGGTCAGCAGCCCTGACATCCCTGGAGCCTCCCTCATAACTGCTGCACCTGCCCAAAGACACCCAGAGCTAAATTTACTATTGAACATTTAAGCGCTAAGAATGGCATGATTCCGCTGTCAGCCAGAGTTTTTGGGGATTTAAGCACAACAACCCATACATACAACAAGCATTTACAATGCAATGGTCTCGGCATTGTTAAAGTTAGAGCTATTGGCATTGCTCCTGACATTGTTTTTGTTTTTAAAACATTTAAAGAAACTGCATTGTTATTTACAATGTCAATAGCAGAACCCATGTGCAGGCCATTACATTACTCCTGCGCTAGAATGAACAAGTCCTAAACTCCTTTAGCTGCACAGACATCTTGGCAGCGCTCCAAATTTTTGTTGTTGTTGAATTGTATAAAATACAAATATGTAAAACCCTGCATGATGCACGCGAACTTGAACTATCTTCCAAGTCCTCAATGATGCATAGTGCTTTTTGACACAACATGTGTATACTTTTTTTTATTTACATCCCTGCAACGTCACCCTGGGTCTGACCCATCCTTCCCATGCGGTTTGTGGAGGTGGAGGAAGAGGGGGCAGCTCGTAGCTGTCCCAGACTCCTAGGCTACTATCAGGGTGGGTTTTGCTGAATCAGCACAGAGCCCAGCACGTTTTATGCGCCTACAGGGCGTTAAGGGATTCATCGAACCAAATTTCTCTCTCAGTCAGTGCTTTATTTTCAGACAGTTCAACTTGGAAAGCAGTGAAAAATAATTGCCTCTTCCTGACATGTGCTGTCTGAAAATAAAGTACTAACTCTGAGAGTGGGTTGAATTCACCTTACATCCTGCAGGCGCATAAAACAGGCGCTCGGCTCTGAGGTGCCCCAGAAAACTCCAGCAAGGGCCCCTGGTGTCATTCAAAAGCTGGAAATCTCTCGATCAAATCAGAAATATAACACCCGAGCATAGCTGGCAAGGTTTCAGATTGCTATGTGTGACGCTTTCATAATTTCAGTCCAATTATGAGTGACATTTCAATGTCCAGGACTGACACTTTCTCGTGAGCAAAATCACACATTAAAGACGAAGGAAACATATAAATACCAGAAAATACACCCATTTGATTATGGGGAAACTCTAAGAAGAAGATCTTGAAACGGGTGCAAAGCAATCGATTTTTGCAGCATGCATGTTAAACATGTGTGCTATTTTATGGAGGGTCAAAACTGCTACTGGACAAGTATCTATCGAGCAGGGGCTTTTACACCCATGTTGAAGTCCATCATCCCATCTCCCAAGTCAGGCGCAGGTGTGGCTGAACCTCAAGTTAGAAAATTAACTCTGTCGCAAAAGCAATAACTCACTGAGCGGTCTACATTTAATACAGTTCCTGATGTCAAGGTACACAGGTCTTCAGAAGGAACTTTTACACCCAAGCACACCACCCCATCTCCCAGCTCACCGCAGGTGCGGCTGGACCACAAGTAAGAAAAGGATTGCTGTGGCTAAAGCAAAAACCCTCTGAGCTGTCTACATAAAATACAGTTTGCGATGTTGTAATGTGAAGGCACACGTTCTTTGGTGTCTGCACTACTATATGGTGAGAGACAACTCATAGCTGCCACTCACAGCCGGCAGCCAGGGCGCTAAGTGGTCAACCAGTATCCTACACCCGGTGGCATCCCTGTGCCCCATTCACCGGTGCATGGTGCACCCATTGCCCCCAGACCATGTGGTCGCCCTGCGCCTTGGGAGTCCCCAACACCCTTCCCCCAGTGCATCAGTGCATGGTCCCTCATTACTACCACACCTCCCTGCCCCTTGGGTGTCCCTCACCAGGCCCTGGGACCTCATGTCTCTTGGGTGTCCACCACACCCCCAGTGCATGGTCCACTCATCACCCCAGACCCTGTGGCCAACCTGGGTGAATTATGTCTCCTTATAGGGGGAAAGAGTTGTGCGTTCCTTTTTTTATAACTACTTCCAGCAGCACAGTAACAGATAAAACAGCAACATTTCCCGATAAATATGGGAGCGAGGTGAACAAATAACTATCACTCATCTGGCAAATCCTCTTCTGATAGCACCACCGCACCCGCCTTTCTAGAGACGGCTCTTGACTAGGTTTGAGCGTAAAGACATTTTAGTCAAAGTAATAAACACAACTACTTTGTTATGAATGGCATTACAGTACCACACTAAAAGTTCAAATAACAGTAATTCATACAACCAGTGTGCACCGTGCTAACACGCAAGTCTGGTCTTAAGGCACTCACCATATGTTATCAATAGAAGCCAATAAACTGGACAGTAAAACGCCCTATTCAACAGTGAAAATCAAAAGCATATTTTACACAGTTTAAGAGAACTATCCGATAAAAGACTGCCGAAGATAAATTCTAACTTATTGTATAAATAACGAATGTCCTGACACATGCTCATGTACTTGAGCCAGGCTTAGGAACAAAAACATGGCGTCGAGCCCGCCTGGGCACTGCCAGACAAGTGAAAAATACATAAGCATGGAGTGTGTGTGTATGTATGTGGGGGTAGGTGGTCTAAAAATGACTTCCTTGGCTAGAGACCACCCATTGCGCCACCAAGCCTACTAAGTTTCTTTCTTGCCCAAGCAGACCAGTAAGCTCACATGCGGTGCAAACCTAGTAGGGTGACCTTTTAAAATGGACCAGTGGTGTACGCTTGCCAATAGTCCATCGTTAATGTTTAGGTTTTAACCGGAAGCATTAAAAATACTTGCTAAACTACGTGTAAGAGGCTCCGTTAATATTTAGTATAACAAGGACTCCAACGTCCGTCAACAAGATCAAAACAATAGGGCGTGTAGATACACTGCAGCGCAAGCTGTGGGTGAACAGGGTAAAAAAAAAACCATACATTCCTGAAACACGGGCACATAAAATCTTAAGGACGCAAATGAAGCAACCAGTTGTTGAGCCAGACAGGTACGGTATTTTAGAAGCTGCCCAACCACACCACCCTGGTCGTCGAAGCCTTTTACAATAAGCGAAACAGGTCCAGGCAGACTCATTACTTAACTTTAACCTGGGGCTTCCGAGTCTCCGTAAGAACGAAGCAGCTGACTTTTTTCGTACAATGGGAGTCGCGATTGTCGGCTTCCGCTGTCTCCGACAACAAGAACTATCGCCCACACCGCAGCAGCATGGCCTATGGATCAGCGTGTCCCCTGTAAGCACTGAGCGCCACCACCCGAAAAACTCCCTATTCATTAAAGTCCGCGACGACTGAGCATTCTTTGCCATCCCGGCCACCGACTTACCCGCGAGTGGCGACCACCAAGCGTCACGGGAAAAACGTGGAGTCTGGTCCTGGGGCGCGGGCCGCCTGGGCAGAGCAGGAAGAGGGCGCAGAGCACAGCAACCACCCTCCGGGGGCTCCCAGCCGCGCCTGCGTACACTGGCAGACAGAGTACTATACCGCAGGGGGTGGTACCAGACGGTGGATGCCTGCACGCGCCAGTAGGCTCTCTGATTGGTTGACAAGGTCCACCAATCACAGTGCTTATTTGGTAGTTGCTAACCAATCAGAGAGCCGACTGGCGCGTGTAGGCAGCGTGAGCACGACATGCTGTCTTGTGGGCGTGTATTAAAACAAAACACGCCCAGAGAAAGATTCGAAAAAAACACGCCCCCGAATCGCAAAAAGACGGGGCTTGTTTGGAGCGACGAACCTCTTCTCCAATGGCTGACCAGCATTTCAGAGGCCAGCCAATCGAGAAGAGGAGAGAAGAGGGGCGGGTTAAAGCCCCACTACTCCAAGTCATTAAATCTCGCGAGCGAGACTGCGCAAGCGCAGCCTTCGCTAGCCGAGACCTAAAAAGGGCCATACATACAGCATTCTGCAAATGTAGCATTCTGTCTCCATGTGTAGATATGGCTGTAAACTAGCCCCCTCCTCGTGGGGAAATAAGAGTGCTGAAAAGCAAATCCAGTTCACAGTTAAATGCTGCTGCTCTATTCCTATGGCTGCCTGCGCGGTGAAACAGGTGCATTCATTGTGGGCAGTTTATTCTGCATCGCTGCCAAGGTTTCAGATTGCTATGTGTGACATTATTCATAATTTCAGTGTAATTATGAGTGACATTTCAACGACTATGAGAGACACTTTCTCGCTAGCAAAATCAAGTCACAATCCAACGTGATCAAGTCCGGGCGAAGTTTACCATTTATCCATATTGGAAATCTGGTTTCCTGTAAGCGGTATGTACATGGGGCCTCTCGGCTCCTTGGGAGTGAACAACATAATATTAGGGCGGCCTGCAGCGTCAGTGAAAGACAGTAATTATATTGTCTGGGGGAGGGGGGCCAGGAGCATGAGAGCCATGTGAAAGAGATGCTCTCGCCTCCCTGTGGTGCCAGCCGCAACAAAGAAAAATCATCCAGATCCTGCAACGACCCCACTTCGCTACCCACAGACAGTGGGGCAGGCGCCTTGCATTGGCCACTGATGTGCATGCAAGGGGCCCCACTCACCTATGCCAGTGACAAAGGTTAACCTGTGAACTGCCACTCCTATGTGTCATTTGTGAACACGGAGTGTTGTGCTTTGTGGTAATTATGTGCATACACTGAGCGCCATCCTTTGCCGGCAAAGGAATGTGGGCTGTTAAGACACTTGTAGATGTTCTCCCCATCTCCTATCAATGGTGTAGCAGGGCCCAGGGTCTCAGCACCCCCTCGTGCATGGCCTGTGTGTACATGGATCTCGTGTACAAGGGGCTGCATCCCCTGAAAGAAGGCTGCTCCCTGTCACATGGGCACTGCCCCCTGTCACATTGGCACCGCCCCGGCAGCTCCCGTAGCGGTTGGACCCAGCAGCTACACCCCGCAGGTGCACGCCCCCACCGTACCTTTTTTTGTTTTTTGTTGCAGATTTATATAGCGCGAACTCGACCCGAAGGTATTGGAGCGCTTTACATGAGCACCGGTTACGTTACACAAGGACACATTCATTAAATAAAAAATATTTTTTGGGTACTTGTCGAACCCGTCAAGCTGCTCAGACACCACGTCCCGTGCTCGTAGCACGAGACTATGGTTTGCGTGCTGTGCAGGTGTGCGCGAGACGCACACCGGGTGCAAGGCACATGCAGCAACTGTCAGTAGAAGAGTACTGTCAGTGTCGGGCAGGTGGCGTAAGATGCCCAAAACAAGCCCCACCCACACATCAGACACAAGGACAACAGCTAACACGGACTCAAGCCATGACAACAGCTAACGCAGACTTAAGCCACTTTTAGCAGAGTACTATACCATAAAACCTTAATAATGTCTAACGCGATGATTAGCATGTGGCAGTCACTCTCGTGACATTAGTACGAGCGCAGGTGAGCCAGCCCCCAAGAAGACGTGAACAACGCAGACCGGCACTGCCAGCTTTGCTCATTTAGACAGTGCTAATTACTATACTACAGCACTCCAGCTTTACAGCCAGGGCACAAGTCCTAAAAAAGAAGTGGGGGGACGCTCCAAGTTAGCTGGTGTCACCGGAAGTGACGTCACAACAGGAAGTGACGCCACGAAAGGTGGCTTGCACCATCAGACTCATTGCCTCCCCTAGCTCACCCCTTAGATGGGATTGCATCAGAGAAGCCAGCGCATGAGCAGCGTTCTGAATGAGCTCCGATCTCGCCCCAGAGAGGCCAAAGAGTGAATGTGGGGCTCCATTTGCTCCAGTTATCGAGCTCTCAAGTTTTCCACTGTCATGTGGGCAATGTCAGCCAGTCCTGGTTTTACAACTCTCCTTGCTTTGCGTTATGCATAATATTATAATAGTAATAATGCAGGTAAAATTCCAATCGCACGGATCTCTCGAGTCACTGGGTTAAGGGAGATCGACGGGGCGGCCGTGCGGGCAAGTAATGCCATAATTGAAAGTCCAATTTTTGGGCAGAGTGGACGGCGTCCACCCGGTAAAAACCCGGTAAAATAAGTGGGGGGACGCCATCCACCCACGTGGTACTCCGACTCGAGCCCTGTTTACAGCTGAGGAGGCGCTATAATGCTTGATAATTATTTTTAATGCAGGGATGCGGGGCTTGTCTTCAAATGCATTAGGCTACCATGTGATGTGGGACACTTGGCAGGGCGGATTCTAGCAGAAATACATGTTCATTTTCCATACCTGATGTGAGAGGAAGCCTGACGCAGCCTCTTTCTTTCAACTTTAGCCCTGCCCTTGTTCGACTTGTCACAGGGCTGGGTAGGGTGGGGTTAGCAGCCGCGGCTTGCTGATCCGCAATTGACGTGTTGCCCTGATCACCACAGCACTAGGGATAAGCTCACAGAGCCAGGTGATAACTTTATAAGTGAGGGGAGTCCTTTAGCAAGAAAGCCAAGGGCTTTGCCGAGCTGATGATGTCACAAACCATAGGGCTATGAGGTTGGCAGCCCGGCAAATGTTAGGTTGTTGGTGCATGCTCAGTGGGCCTGAAATGTGCCTGCTGAAAACCTGACTTGCAAGTGCTGCCTGAAGTGAAGGTCTGCATGACAAACAGCCTGAGGTAGTTTATTTGCAGCATTTTATCTATTAATAGCGGTAATAACAAAACAATTAGGAGGCAGAAAAGAGAAGTGGTCGGAGCCCCGTCTCCCACATCAATGGACCGCCACTGCAACAAAAACGATCTGGTGACAGAATGAGGCATACAATGCATTTGAATATATGACGTTACAACGCAAACAATTACAATGCATGCTTTTACATCGCGGTTTTTACATCACAACTACCATTACATCGCATGATTTTACTACTGTGTTAACTTTCTTTTAACATCTTAATTGTTTTAAACTGCTTCTCAATTGAATCGAGTGTTTTGCCACAACTCCCTGTGAAACTGAGCTTGACAGTATCTTAGTCAGCTTTTTCCTACCTGCCTTTGTTCTCTGTACATGCTGCCAACTTCTGGGGGTGCGGGATTATTGGTGAGCGTGCTCGGGGGCGGGCGGACATAGTCGGTTTCCCGGGACTCGTGTGGAGTAGGGACGCCATTTTGGGGGAGTTTTAGGTCAGCGAGCTAGCTTCCCCTGACGCTATAAATAAAAGCGCTGATGCGTCCGTGCAGCGGGCGCGCGCAGTGGATGCGCCACTGGCGCCCCAAAGGCACGCTAAAGGCAAGCTGGTCCGCACCCGTCCGCACTCCTCCGTGCTCAGCACCAGCACCCCTGTCCGATCGAACCCAGGTGGGGCAAACATCACGGGGTATTGTAGATCACAGCTATTGGACTTGAAGCCAGCTGGTAAGTCCTCTGGCTGTCTGTGTCTCACATTTAACACGAGACCAGGGCCTGCCTTGATCATTTGCCCCAACTGTAACTCTTCTTTGCCTAGGCTTAGCTACCAACCTATTAAGCCTACCATTGCAGAAGTTTCTAAATTGGCAGAGCCTAACACAAGAGTGGTAAAATGTCTATTGCTCAATGCCAGGTCTTTGGTGAAGCATAGTGTTGAGTGTGCCTCGCTTATTGAGGGGGAGAATATTCAAATTGCTTTCATCACTGAAGCCTGGACAGATGAAAGCTCAGGCCCTGATATTGTAAAAGCTATCCCACTGGGGTTTCTCTGCCATAACCTAAACAGGCCAATCAGGAGAGAGGGGGCTGAGCCATAATATATCATAACTCACTAAAGGCTGCCTTTCACATAGCCTCTAATTTAGCCTGTGAGGCTCTCTCCTTTAGCTTCAGTCTATCATACCATCACACGTTTAAGGGCAATTTATTATACAGACCCCCGGGACTTAGGAGAGTTTTTTTAAATTTCATTGGGAATCTGCTGGAAGAGGGGCTTTGTACTGATTCCTTCAGAATCCTTGGAGATTTTAATTACCATTTGGAAACTTTGATGGACTCAGACACAGTGGCCCTTATAGATTTGATGAAGAGTGCTGACCTAAGTCAGCAGGTGATGAGCCCATGCACATGGCAGGTCACACTCTGGACGGAATCTTCTCTAACCACCCTCAATTGCGGTTTACAGGCTCATTGCCTCTGACTTGGACAGACCACGTGGCTGTACAATTTGAGTTAACCCTGGCCACTCATAACAAGACAGAGAAGGGCACTAAAATCCAGATTAAAAGCAGAGCCTGGAACCGAAATTGAGATTACGGATTTACAAGATGCCCTTATGGCATCTGTTGGTCAGATACCCTCAGGAATGGAGGATGCCGTCACCCATTACACATCATGGGTGGAGTCAGCCTGTATTAAACTAGCACCAGTCAAAATGCTATGCGCTAGAAGGTCCTATCCTACAGCCCCCTGGTACTCAGAAGAACTGAGGAGACAAAAACTCTCCTGTAAGTTTCCAGAACGGAGCTGGAGGAAAGAGTATAAGGAAGAGGAGAAAAAGAGTTATAGACAAAGTCTCGCCATTTATAAGCAACTCATATTCGAAGCAAAGAAAACGTTTTTTACAAATCGAATTAATTCTGCAAAAAACTCTACCAAAGAACTTTTCAAAACTGTCTCAAGTCTGGCTTCCCCCAGCCCGACAAAAAATTAAGGCAAGTCAGGAACTATGTGATGACATCGCCAGGTTCTTTTTGAACAATGTAGAGGTCATCTTCTCTGACTTTAGTCACCCTAGCCCGGGAGGAGCAGGAGTGTTGATGGAGGGAAGGAGGCCAGTTCATGACCCCTCCCCGGTTTTTGACAAATTTGGGCCACTGTCCACAATGGACATTGAGAAGCTGCTCCTGTCCGCAAGATCAGGCTCCCCTTATGAACCCTGTCCAGTCTTAGTGATCAAACAGGCCCGGTTCCCGTGGCCCTTTTGCTCACCCCTTTGTTCAATACAATGTTTGAGGCAAATTCCTAGATCCTGGAAGCTGGCCTTGATATTGCCTCCGCTAAAAAAGTCCAATTTGGACCCATTTCACGCCTCCCATTACCTGCAAAATTGGTTGAGAAAACCATGAACTCCCAGCGTAGCGCCTTTCTATGCGAAACCAACGTATTAGATCCCACTCAATATGGGTTCAGAGCAGGGCACATCACATAATCCGCCCTTATAAAATACATGGTAGGGATAAGGGAGGTTGTGGACAAGGGAGGCAAGGCTTCTCTGATTATGCTGGACCTGTCTGCAGCCTTTGATACGGTCCATCATGATGTATTGATGGACTGCATGCTGGCATGTGGGGTCCAAGGTAAACCATATGAACTCCTGAAATCTTTTCTGACGGACAGATCTCAAACGGTGGCACTGGGTGAATTCCATTCTAAACCTTTTTCCTTGCCGTGCGTAGTGCCTCAGGGGTCCTCACTCAGCCCCACTCTTTTTAATGTATGTTTCCCCCCTTGCTACTCTAATTGGTTCATTTGGGTTCAGCCTGACATCGTATGCAGACGATGCACATATTGTGGTGGCTCTGCGTCCTGGCCAGGCAGCAGGAATTGATAACAGGTTTCACGATTGCATGGCAGCAATCGGGAGGTGGATGTCACAAAATTGCCTGAAACTGAATTCAGGAAAGACTGAGGTCATCCTATTTGGAAACAATCCCAACTTCTGGACCCCGAGGTGGTGGCCAGAAGCAATGGGGACTCTTCCAACTCCCGCTAGGAGGGTGAAAAACCTAGGAGTCATAATTGACGAGAAACTTAACTTTGGCGATCAGATCAATGCAGTGGAATCATCTACATTCTTTACAATAAAAATGATTGAGAAAGTTCTCCCCTTCTTGCCTGCAGATAGCCAGCGGACTGTAGTCACTGCACTTATCATGTCCAGACTTAATTATTGCAACAGTCTGTATTTAAACATACAGGAACGTCTTTTTAATAAATTGCAACTGCTGCAAAACGCGGCAGCAAGGCTGCTCACTGGCACTCCCAAATTTGCCCCCATTTCTAAGGAAATTAAAAAACGGCATTGGTTGCTGGTTAGGAAACGGGTGTGCTTTAAAGCGCTCTGCACCTATTACAAGGCACTACATGGTATAGGCCCAGACTTTTTGAAACGGCAAATGCAGTGGTATGTACCCAGAAGAACCCTTTGCTCCTGTGGAGCCAAGTTGGTGTAAGTACCACCCATTAAAAAGTCTTCATGGGGTGGGAGAAGCTTTACGGTGTGCGCAGCTAAGGCCTGGAATGATCTTCTCCCATATCTGAGAAAGGTCCCTGACCTCCTCACTTTTCGGAGGGGATTGAAAACTTGTTTTTTTACGCTTTAACGTTGCCTCCTATCCTAATTTCTCAGAGAATAGTGGTTAGCGACAGGGCACCCTCGGGTAATTGCCAAACGTTATAAATAGCTATAACATAACGCATGCCATTACAACGCATTTTTTTAAAACTACCATTACAATGCATTCCATTACAGCGCATACCATTACAACGCATAATACTTTTAGGGCAACAGTAGGGTAAGTGTTTGATAGTGTAGGGGTAAAAATTACTATTCCTACTCCAGTGAGTGCAACAGTAGGGTAAGTTTTGGAAAGTGTGGGGGTAAAAATTACTATTCCTATTCCAGTGAGTGCAACAGTAGGGAAAGTGTTGGATAGTGTATGGGTAAAAATTACTATTTCCATCCACCCCAAAACCCATAACCACCCTAAAACTAAAAAATCTCCATTACTTACCTTATAATGCGTTGTAATGGCATGCGTTGTAATGGTATGCGTTGTAATGGCATGCGTTGTAGTGACATGTGTTGTAATGGCATACGTTGTAATGGCATGCGATGTAAAGGCAGTTGCGTTGTAACAGTTGCGTTGTAAAAGCAGTGCGATGTAATGACTGCGTTGTAACGGAGGTTTCCCAATGCATTCCAGCCACAAAAAACTAATGCAAACCTTTGACCATTTATTTTTGCAATATCCTGCCTTTTCACTCTATCATGTCTAACTTCATCAACGTAATCAATCCATCGCTATGGACGGCTAATGTTTCAAAATTGTGCTCCAGTATGGGCAGCCTGGGGCTGAACCTTGAGATCTAATGAACTACTACCATAGGTGAGGGTTACAATACTGTGGATGAAATATTAATCTGCTAAATTATTGTATCCAGAATATCAACTGCCACTATATAGTCAAAGTAAGTACATGTGGAGATAAGAATAGTAAATCTATGCTTCCCTATATATGCAGGCCTTGACAAAATAGTGGTAGTCAATTTTGTGGATGGGTTACGTTTGCAGGTCAATATTTTGACCCCAATATTGAAACACAGAACCGAACACTTCACTGTATTCCTAAGAGGGATCATGTTAAGCACAAACACTAAATACTGGTTTACTGAAGCACTGTCGGCTTCTCGGCGGCAGTGCAAGGTGGCTGAAAGGGCTTGGCGGTCACAGTATGATCCCGCGGCCAGGCTTGTCTATAGGACAGCGGTTAAAGCATACCACCGGGATATCCTCCTTGAAAAAAAAGGCCTCGGTGAAGCTACATGGAGAGCTTGAGCGCTAACTGAATGGACTATTTAACAAATGTTTCAATCTACGTGTGTCTGACAGAGAGATGTTGTTCCCATGTCCCCTGTGGGATAAGCCATCGATGTTGTAGGCTGCAACCTGGGAACTTTACGAGGACAATGGACCATTGATGGTGTGATCAGAGGGTGTTACCTAGTGGACTTTGGATGTTAAAATATACCCTTCCAGAGACTTCCGACTTCTTTCTGATTTCATGCAGACTGCTTTCCAACTCCCTTTCTGACTTTTGTACCCTTCAGAACTTTTTCAGATTCCTTGCAGACACCTTCCCTGATTCCCTACTAACTGAATGGACTTTATGAGGTTTAGACCTCAATGCTTTTCCTCAAATGTTCCCTAAGTATGGCTTAGGTTAACACTTGTTCCTGGTCCATAGCATAGAGCTTCTGAGATGCTAACGTTTCTTACTTAATTTCCTTTTGTCCTGTTCACATTTTCTTCATGGAACTTCCCTGGTTGTGAGTTCTCATAGTACCTAACCATCCTTTGGACTTGAAAGATTTGGATTACTAATGTATAGGCTTAAACTATTTTATGAGCATCTAATTTTGATATTGTTATTTTGCATCGCAATAACTGAACTGCTTGTTTGTTTGATTCTGGTCCACCTCGCTTTCTTCAGGAGGCTTGGACTCCTAGTTGTTATTCTTTACCTTTACAGCATGGTCTTGAGGGTAGTGTATTTGAACTTGATTATTAATATATAATAAACCTTTTTGAACTTGGCTACCAATTGATGGTCCTTATTGTGTAGCCAAATGGGCCGTCATGGTAATTGACAGTTTGTATGGAAATGACTAACTCTCATCACCTCTCAGTCGAATTCAAAAGGTCCAACGAAGCGCAATGGTAACCATGAGGGCCTAGAAAATTCTCTATAAGCTGTGCCTCCAACCTGGTGTACTGTAGTCTGCAGACACAAAAAACAGTTCTGCCCGTTCTTTGAACATTCCATATCTAGACCATTTGCTCTTAGAGCATTATAGAGATTGCCCAGGGTGGAGACCAGATATAAACAGGGACTTGGCAAAGCCAAGGTGGAGCAGCTGTGTCAGAGAAAAGAGGCACGCAGAAGACTGCCCAAAGGTAAAACCATATGAGAGAAATTAGCTATATATTTCATTTAGCTATCAGCAGTCAATGAAGCGCCATTCCCATGGACTGTAAAGGGCACCTGTATAGGGGTGGGGAAATCTTATTGTAATGTTTATTATTTGTAATATTTATTTGTATTGTAATTATTTGTAATGATAAACTGTAGAGATATGCTCTCCATTTCCACCCTGCAAGTGTAGTCTTTCGTCCCACGAAATATAATGCCATATTTTAAGCATGGGTCACTATGATGTAGAACATAACAATTTAAACACTGGGGTGGGCCTTCTAGAAGATGAGGTAACATAGCAGCTTTAGGGGGCCAACTAGTGGTGGTTCCAAGTTACTGATAAAAGTTGCTTAACCCTTCATAACTCATAATGCCTAACCAGCCACAGAAGAGAAATCAGATTTATTAAACCTCCTTTTCCCACATGTGGTCCAAAACAGAGATAGACGGGCTGAAATGGAGAATTTTGGAGGTTGGGAGAAACATTACGGGGGGAATTTACGCCTATTACTAACTTTCGCTTGAAATATTTGATTTCAACATATCACAGATTTTTTATTGTTTTTACTAATGAATTTGTATTGTTATATTTTTAGTGCAGCTGTTTTTGACATGAAAGGGTATAATATTGTAATGATTTTAAGTAATCGTGCAATAAATAAATTAATCCTATCTACTGGTAAAAGGCCTTTAAAAGAAGGTGGTGCCATCCTCTTAAACATCCCCAAAATACATCACTCTCTAGCTGCTGCATCACTAGACCCCAAAACGTAATATAAAGATTGACCAGCTAATTCAACTTGCAGACTGTAGCTCTTGACATATTACTCTGTGTTTACAAGATCTAAAGGAAGCAATGAGACATAATATGAAACCAATAACAGGAATAATAGAGCAAATTAGGCAGAAGTCACAGTTTAATGCAGATGTAATGATCATTGCATGTTCTTATTAAAGGGTCTGCCAACAATGCGGCGGCACTACTAGTGCTGCAAAGAAGCCGTGTTTATTTTCCGCAGCATCATATTGTAAACCAATCATCCTAATATAACACGGGAAAACATTTCTACATTATTTTTTCCATTTCTGCTCCTTTGGGGCCTGCTGGTAATAGGTACATTTGCATTGTAGGAATTTCACGCTTCTCTTGAACTGAAGGAAGGATGGAAAAGTTGTCCACTTATCTGCCGCGGTAGAAAAAGTAATTGCTTATTCTCCTTGTTGAAATTGCATTTCCATATTTATAATTTATGAAGACACTGCTATCGTAAGATACAATACCACTCAAAGTCTATGGACTCAAGTGTATTATATCTTATTATTTTTTATTTTACATACTACCCCCTGTTTCTTTAAAGAAATGATGAAGAATATTCAGTTTCGACAAATAATATCTATATTCTATTAGTTTGATGGCGTTTCTTGTGTATTCATCATTTGTGCTATAATATATTGCCCAATCGCAATGGGAATGCAGTAATTGGGGACCAAATTGTACGCTTGTATGCGAAAGTAAGGGATGGGCAAATTAGCAGGATTGCAAATGCACAGTGGCGCCTTACAACACTTAAGCATGTGTTGTGACAGCAAGACGCATGCACATGCATTTGCAGTCATCTTGGAATGGCTTTTATTTTAGAAACTTGTTTCATAATGGCTTGCCATGAGCGTACTTGCATTATGATGCACTGACAGCCATCTTAAAAGGGTTTCTTCTTAGAAAGAGTAAACATTACAAGATGGCAGCTTGTGCGTCCCATGCGTCACACCACCAGCCATTTGGAGTTTGTTTTCTATATTTTTTACTGTGCTTTACAAACAATCTTTGTGAAAGACAATCGCTTATCCCTCGCATTTTAAAGGTGAGGCCTGCTGGTGCTAATGATTTATATTTGGATCATCCTTTCTTGCCACAATATCAACTTATTTTGACTCTTTCTTCCCATCATATTAGGAACATGCTACCCCAGTCCTATCGGTAACCATCCTGGCATCCACATAGGATTGTCTGCCAGCTAGCACCGTATACATTTATTACTATTCTAATTACCCTCCAACCTTCTACTGTGCTCCTATCTTCACCCTCTCTGTACTCTTCTCTGGACCACCTTTTCAAAATCAGACCACCCACCGATTCAGCTACCATCTCTCCAATTAGTAGCAAAACTACGCAAACTATTCAAGGATTCATATAGTGCCGGCATTACAAAGGTTCACTTCATTCACTATTCTAGAGGCATTTTCTCTTCGACCTTTCTGTACTCATCTCTGAACCACCTTTGTTTAAAAAAGTTAAAAGAAAGAACATTTTAAATTACTAGAGGAAAAGCAAACGTATTCAATGTTCCCAATCCTTTTAAGGGGCATGGTTTACTTTTCAAACACTTTTCACTCGGGTAACATAGAACTTAGTCTTCCTGACGAGCTGTTTTTTCCATGTCATGAAGATCAGACTTGTAAAGAGAGATGATACCAGCCCCACCTCCAATTCCCGCACCATCGGGCTGTTTGTACCTATATCACACTCCTGGTGAGAACTGTGGTGAGGAAGAGCTAAACCCAGTGTAATAGATCAATGGTAGTCAAGCCGTCTGATAGTGTTACGGCTGCCATAAGTCTGAATGCAAGGTGTGTCGATCATGACCTGTGAAGGTACTGATCATAAGGCATGATGTTCTTTACCAAAGACTGTCATCTATTGTGTGTTTCTGTTGAAATTGCTTGCGGTGGTACTACTACATTGTTCTTGGAGGATGATGCAAGGGCTGCGGGGGTCTGAAAGTGTGGGGAGTTCCAGGCACAGGCAGATGCTCCTGCGCACGTTTCTACCTGGACCTATCAATCAACCAGGATTTATAAAGCGCTGCTAATCACACAATAGGGTATCCAGGCGCTTGCAGGTCCGGGAGGCTTATTTGAACATCCAGGTCTTGAGGGCCATTCAAGAATTCTGTATGTGAGGTGATGGTCTAGAGGTGTGTGTGGAGGCCGCTCCAGGTCTTTGCTGTGTTGTGGAAGAAGGACCGTCCTCCACTTCTGCTTTGGTAGATGCGGGGAGTATGGGAAAGTGAAAGGGAGGTGAAGCGTAGTCTTCTTGACCTACCTACTGACCAAAGCAGGCCTCTCGCAGCCATCTATTGAATTTGCCCTGGCCCACCCTGCAGCTGGCTTGTGGTCACACTGTGTCCATAGGTCAATAGAATGGCACCAATGTTTACATATACACTTTTTACAAAAAGTTTAAGATAGTGTCAATGAAGAGAGAATGATGACCAAAAATATGCAAGTACAGCCTTGGCACTCCACATGTATGCAAGATCACATCTTAAAGTCATGAATTAACAGGATGTCACATTGCAAAGCATGGCACAACATTTCAGGATGCCACAACTCAATACATGGTGCAACACAAAATAACGCAATGTTACAGATCACTCAGCAACAAACAGAATGTCACAACACCATATAGCATGGAATTTCACAAACCAGCGCAAAGTATATCTTTGTGAAGAAGGATGCTTGTTGGCTTTTGTATTCGGATAAAATTAACCCAAGGTATCAGAGAGGGGATTGCATGAAACCAGTCCTTCAAAGCCCTTCAAATGCTCCTACTTGCAGAAATCAAACTTCTCGGACATCACTGTGTCATGTAGTTCCTACTAATCCATAGGATCTGCACGTTTGTTGGACAACAACAAATGTGCTTCTTGTCCCCTATTTTTCCCCCGACAAAGTCCCTAATCTTCAGGACACAGCCGGTTCTTGCCAGAACTACCTTCACTTCCCGGTGGCGGTGCGTTTTACTCAGACATTGCTTTGTAAAGCCCGAAATTAATCGAGTTCCTGTAAAACAGCCAAACATTCATTGATGTCAAATAGTGTTTCCGCCACGACTGCGCCACCACTATTGAGGTCTGGTACCCACATTATCACCACAAACAGGACTTCATATGTAGTATGACCCCATAGGCATTTTCTTTGCATGTTGGTAAGTGCTCTCTGGACCCCATATAGGTGATTGAACCAACTGCCACCCAAGCCTAATACCTTTGCTGTTAAGGACTGATTTACGTCACAGTTTTTTTCTCAAGTACCGAATTTCCCTCGGGTTGGTAGGGGGAGGAGTACTGCAAGGCTACATCCAAACTTCCCATGGCTTCTTTGTAAGTCTGAGAGCTAAACAGCGGTCCCTGGTCAGAATGTAGTGTGCCCATACCTTATGTCCTTATGAATACTCGCAAATCCTTTATAACAGTTCGGGCATCAGCCAGCGCTATGGCCAAACCCACAATAATCTAGAGATAAATTCACTACCACCAAGATGTACTTGTAAGCCCCATTTGAGTGTAAGGGGGTCAGTGGTCCAAATAAACACAAGCCAAAGGCTTGTCTGAAATCAATATAGGTGGAACCTGCTCTCAGATGTCGCATTGAAGGACAAAGTCCTTGGTCTGTTTGGAAAGACATGGACACCAATAGCGATGCTTCAGTAATGATACTATAGCCGTAAACCCTGCGTGAGGGGACCCCAGACCCCCATGTGCAGCTAGTATCAATCCCAATCTGCGATCAGTGTTTGGTTTTACTCTATCCCCCACTCCTGGAATCTGAGCATATGGCATGTTTTGTGCATCTAACAACTAGTAGGAATAATTGAGTGGAAAGCCTTTCGACAAGTGGGTGTCGTTGCGGGCCTCATTGACAGCCACCATGATGTCTCTGTCTAATCTCGTACTAGAACAAGTGATTACAGCTACTTGCCTTTGCGACCTCATTGCCTTGGAATTCCCTTCAACATGAACGCCAACATGCTGATGACTCAATGTATGTATAACATGAGCCCTTGGCACGTACTCTTTCTGATTTGCCACTTGTTCCCCAAGCATCTTGTGCTTGATTGTGCAACCCTTTGAATCTCGAATTCCATTTTGGCACCAATATTGAAGATATTATTTATAGGAGCGGACACAATAGTATGAATCGCACACTATGAGTGTGGGGAATTTGGGATCCATACTTTGCAGTGCCATTATCAGTGCTTTTAGTTCTGCCAGCTGCACCGTACAGTACTCTAGGGACTGCGTGTGTGTGTTTTTCAGGAATTAACTTTCCATCACACATGCGCCCCTTTATGATTGTGTGCGCCACGGAATATTGTTGATGTGTCTCTACGGCGGGTTGAGCAGATTCATCTGTATAAAAGATGTATGCATATCAATCTAGAGGCATTATTTTATTCGGCAGAGGATATTCTTGTTGTACTGCAGGAATGCTTGTATTTATAGTATAGAATCAAATCCATAGTCTACACCTGTTTCAGTGAGAGAGCTAGCCCACTGAATCCATTGTGGTGGATCGCTCCATTTGGAAGCTTGCTTTGGTAACGGCCACTAACGTCGGTACTGGGGTAACTACAGTTATTCGCTTACCCTGAGCCAGTGCTCTCTCTCTCACTACAGCAGTCTGGACCGCTGTGAGAATTTTCTCAGCAGGTGCAAAACGCAGTTCAGCGTTTGTGAAACTTTTTTATTTGTATGCAATGGGTACCGTATCACCCTCATTTAAGGGGATAAAGGTATACCCGGTTGGTCCAGCGACTATGCAGATTACCAGGTTAGTTGAGTTTACACGTGTGTGCAAATGTTTGGAAGCTATCATGTCAGCTTGTATGGAACATAAAATGTTTGTATGTTCCTCTGTCCAATGGCGGATTGAAAAATCAGATCTGATTACGTCGTAGAACGGCTTTACTCGTTCTGTGTAATCCAAAATGTATGTTCTGCCAAAATTAAAAAATCCTAGAATGGATTCTAGTCTTTTCAGAGTTGTTGAAGGTTGGAGCAATGCACATTTAAAAAAGAAATGTGCTGCCTGGCTTTTCTTCACTTGATAGCTCATATCCTAGAAATAGGACATTGAGGTGGGCAATAGTTGATTTTTTAAAATTACATTTGTAACCCAAGGTGAGCAAACCCTATAACTATGTGGATCACTCTAGTCAAGCATTCCATTATCTCATCGTCCATCAGAAAAATATCATCTACGTAGGACAATGCCTCCTCATCAAAATTTTGTAGTAACTCTGTTACTCTTGCTGAGAACATCCCGGGGCTATTCTCATAACCCTGTATTAAATGACAAACTTTTAGCTGAGACCCTAGCGTCGAGAATGCTGTCAAGTATCTGCTTCCAGGCACTATATTTTGTCAAAAAAATAAATTTGGGATATTGAGTGTTGTTTTGTATTTCTTATGCACAATGTTTTTCAATAGTGGGGCATTATGTGTATTTTGTACTGCAAACCTGCATGTGGATGTGTTCAAGTGTCTGTAGTCTAAGACTAGATGGTATGAATTGTCCGGTTTCATTACGGGAAACAAGGGATTATTCATTGAAGAGGTGCAATTTTCTATTACACCTTGGTATTCAAGTTGTTCTACTACTTTCCTAACTTGTTTTTTAGCTTCATTTTTTATTGGGTATTGTCTCTGAGGTTGAGGGACTGTTTTTAATGGGATTTCCTGATGAGGAAACTCATCATCCCACCCAACATGATTTTGGGATAGTGCAGGAGCTAGCGCTAGCGCCCACTCCTGCACGTATGAATATTTAACTGATTCTGGAACGAGTTCGGAGAAAGACGGTAAAATTACTGTTTCTCCCATCGGGCACTCCATTATGAACTCAGGTGGCCAGTCCTTTTCAGCCAAAAGAATGTTGTAACCATAAGTCAGGTTCTTTCAAAAGAGACCCTTAACTGTCCTGGGTATGTCCTCCTCCATTTGGAGTGTCATTTTGTTTAAACAATGAGGGACACTTACCCTTGCACAGGGCTGCTACCACCGGATAATCCATCAGGTTCCAGTGAGTTATAGTCCAGTCCAGCATCCTCACTGCCCATTCCCCGGTTAGAGTCGTCAGCAGCCTTGGCATGTCTTATTTTGATCCCGGCTACCTTCTTCTTTTTGAATTGAGGTTTAGGAGTCTTTTATTTGTCCTCCTTAAGGATGTAGTCTGAATAGCGATGTGTCTCCCTTGTCGGCTTTACGTGCTCTTCAGATTTGCGCTCTGACTGTCCAACTCTCTCCGAACACGTATCAGATGAATCCTGAAATGAACGAGACGAATGTGTATCAGTATCCTGATAACTGTCAGGTTTTCAAATATTATTATGGTTTCTCAAGTTATATTTTTTATCAGTGGGTTCTTGTTGCAGAGGCCTACTCTGTGATTGTGTTATATTTTGTATATTTTTTATTTGTATTATCCCACCTCTTCTTGGAAGAATCGGGTACTTGTTTGGATTATCCTTTTCAGAATTACCCTTAACAGTTGGGTTCCCTGTCCCGGCTCCTAAATTATCTCTACCCAGTGTAACATAGGTTTCTTCAATAATTTTAGGTAATTCTTGCTCCTGCTTTGCAGTAGTGAGTTCCTTTGGGCGATGGTGTATAGCCAACGCTGCTGCCTCTCCTTTTATGTTACCTAACAATATGGAGGATACTGTATTAAAGTTCCCTACCAGTTTCATCCCTAAGTCCAGGACAGGTGCTGCCCCATACTCATTCTGTACTTGTTTCAGAACCTCAGGTAAAACTGATATTGAAGGGATATCATGTGTTCTGGTATAAATGGCAACGAAGACTTTACCCAAGAGGCACAATCTTGCAAGGTGGGAGCCATCCCCATTCGCAAGCAAATTGTTAATATTCTGTGTTTCTCCTGTGGGCCTGTATGGGCAAAAACTGCTTCAAGCAGACCAATTTTCTGTGCTATCCAGAACGGAATTTACTCCCTACTGGTGGGAACTTTTCCCATAATGACATTCAGCGTTTGAGGGCTGATACCCATAGTAGCTAATTGTGGTTGTACAGCCTGAGCCATCCCTGCAGGGTTAACTGTGAGTGTTCGCATAATGTACTACGTGAAGTTTCTGTACATTTTTACTAGATCTTTGTGTAGTATTCTTATTTCTGCTGAATTTAAATTAGCGAGATTAGGAGGCAGTGTATAAGCAGCTAAGACCAGTCAGGTCACTCCTTCTTTACTGAGCGGACTCACTTTTTCTACGGTATTGGGGAGTGCGCCTTTAAACCAATTTATGTGCTCTTGGTAAGTTAACCGAATTTCTATGTCCACGTATGGAAAGTATTCCTCTGTAGATGTGAAACAATTTTGTGCGAGCATCTGCAGGCGGGAATGTAACCCAAGAGTAGAATACCTCTGTTTTGAATGCTTTGTGTGCCTCGACCACGTAGGTAACTTCTCCTCCTATTGCTGGGGGGCTGTAATGTACTAATTTCATAGTAACTGCATATCTGCAATTTTCTGTAATATGTAAAGCAACTGCTTGTTCCTCAATGTCCTCACCTAGTAAAAGAAAAAGGTAATTTAATTAAATTAATTTATGGAGATAGGGTTAGCACAATGTTGGAATTGATTTTATCCTACAAGCTTGAATACCCTACAGCCAAAACATAGGGTATACCTACTCACCTGGGGTGGATTTTCCTTCACAACACACACGTCTCAGGTTTGGAGGCAAGTAGGGTCTTTGAGAAAAGCCCAACTGAACTACTCAGATACACTGTTAAATAAGAACGAAACCAACGTTGAAAGCGCCATGTCGTGTAGTCCTACTAATCTGTAGGATTTGCATGTCTGTTGAACAACATAAACTAGGGGCTAGGTGCTTAGACTGATTACGGACACCCCCGCAGGATATGTTGGCCTATAGACCAGCTAGCTCACAGTGCCTCCGTAAGCCCCCCCTAACTTTATTAGGGAGCGAATGGTTTCTGGCAATCACTGGCAACATTACAACCCTGACCTCTCAGGGATCATGGAAACAGATTATAATCTTTTGCTCAGTCACTCGTGCTTACTTGTGCTCAGACAAGTATACAGAATACACAGTGGGAAGTTTTCAATATATTTATTGAACCGTTATTCTTGTATGGAATACGCGTGCTGCAATAATCAGTAGACAGAAGCAGATGAAGGTGATTACAAGCACCAAATGAGTAAATAGTATACTCAGTTCTACCATGGTGCTAAAACAGTGCATATGCAGGCATATAAACAAGGCAGTAATCTGGCATACTCCTACTATGCAAAACCCTACTCTAAGTGTACCTAGAGAGTGTGTAGGTGTGAAGCCAAGAATCCCCCCTAGGGATGAGCCAATCCCAGTACTTGGTGAGAGAGACTATAGGACTCCATCTTGGTCATGAACTGGACACCCCCTCACAGAGATTTCAGACCGCTGCTTGGTGAAGTCTCCGCATGCCGGGACCCTTGGTGTCTGCTGAAGATTCTCCTCTACTAATCTATCGGGATCCTCATTATTTATAATAGAAAGCAGCCTTGTGATGTATGTGTAGATTAACGTTGTTATGGAAATGTTGAGAGCTCTGTTGCCCCATGTATAAAGACAGAACGACTTTTGTACCTAGTGCGTAAAGAGGCCTTGTACATGATATTCGAGGCAACGTGATAATGTTGTGCAAAGCTAGATGTGTAAACAAAAGCAGTTTCAGAGAAACTAATCCAACATTGCCATACATACAAATATGTGCAAAAGTTCACAGCTGAAAAATAGGGCAATGTAAGTAATAAGCCACTTTACTACAAGGGCCTAACCCGGAAATATAACAGCTGAAGTCCTGGTTCTCTTACACCTTGATGGAAGCAAGACCCTCCTTTCATATAACTCCAACATCACCCTAATATGCCTGTAGAGCACCCTACATCAATCTTCGTACCTCATCAGGTGGTCAGGGCGAGTCAGTTCCAATACAGTAGCAATACAATGGCATCGAGATTGAGTGGCCTACATGGGCTACTCCCTTAAAACTGCATATTCAAGGATCTGTCCATCACCAGCAAAGCCATGACAGCAAAGACATTCACATAAATGCCCAGCGCTAGTGAGCAACTTTAAAGGCAAAATCAACACGGAAATCAAAACTGCAATAAAGAAACCCAGAAACATCCCACACTGCGAAGTCTCTCTTACTATTCCAAAGTAATGCAGCCCCCACTTCTTAAAGTGCTAGTTTCACATTCACCCATAAAACAACATTCTCCTAAGTCGCTGTTCATTGGTCTAACATCTGGCATCTCATACTCTCCCACTTTCATGTTTGGATGCCCGACCCACCCATCCTTCAACAGCTTGTCACTCACTAGCCCTCAATAGGCCCCTTTGCTCGTCCAACCAGCATCTGGTCACCATAACATTCCTCGAGTTAAAAGAGCCAGAAAGGTAGAGTGCTCCTTTCATTTCAATGTTGCTAAGCTCTGGAACTCTCTCCCCTTGGACATTAGGTGTCTGGGCAATGAGCTACACTTTCGCAAAGCCATTAACACCTGGCTCTTTCCACGGTGACCTCTCATAGGATTGACTACGCCTGATTTCAGTCTTGCAGTACTCCCTCTCTCTCTTGGACCTGGGATGCTTCCTGGTCGCCATGTGCTCTACAAATCTTGTAGCACAGAATATGCGACCTCGGAAACTTTCCATTACACTCTCCACTCTTGCACCTCAACCAAACCCACTTGTCCACACTCCGCTGTTCCTGTAGTTACCTGCACTTCATTTAAATATCATGAACTATCTTACACCTGTTAACAATAGTATATGTTGACAGAAGTACATGAGACAACATCTGTTTCACGTCCCTAAGAATCCTGGCAAAGGTAAAGCACTCAAACTCTTTATTATTAAGGTATTCTTTATATGGATATACAAAGAGTGCAGGAACTCAGATCTAAATATAAACCCACAGAGGCATGATAGATCATCCTCCTTCTCACCTCAGCAGCGACTGCTGCTTCATGCATGTGAAGAACATGAGCATAAGAGCTTTGGCAGCACTACCATGACCATCTCTATCTTACGCACTCTCATCTGTCGTCCCTCAGTAACCTTCACCAGTTAACAAATGCCTTTATTGATGCTCCACATCAAACATGGGAATGGTCCTTGATAACATGAGTGAGATGCTGCTGAGTTCAGTGACACCTATTTGGTTCAATGCGTTTTTAATAGTAGTTTCTAGATATGAAAAATACTTTGCTATGCTTTGACCCTGAAAAACATATACAATGTGTAGATAATTTAAATTGTATGTATACTTAATGCACAAAAGGCAATTGGGTTAACAACATTTATCTGCACTATTCCCAAAGTGATGCAATCTCATATTTGGCCCAGTTTGTTCTCACTCTCGCCTTTTCGTGCTACTCAACCAAAAAGCGATGGAGGGGCAGGACCACCCTCATGGGGTTGTATAAGTACATAAGCATGTCTTCGGCATAGAGCAAAACCATGTGTTCTGTGTGACCTGCCTGGATTCACCAATCTCCCATCTTTGAGTGGAGAACACAAGCCAGTAGATCCTCCACCTTGGCAAAAAGAAGCAGTGATACTGATGAGTGCAGGCCCCAGCTAGGCCCGCAGGACACAAGGGTTCGCTCTCCTGTAAAGAAACCTATAAGGAAGTTGGCACGGAAACTGCAAAGTACAAAAACACGGTTTATTAACCCTTAAGGGTGGTCCTACAATCCATACAATACCCTTCAGTATTGCATAGAGTAGCACAAAGAACTTGCATACACGGTCCCTTTTTATACACAACAGAGGGGCTCATAAGTGGGAGGATACGACATGAGACGAGGAATGTTACCTTTTATGGACATTTGCAATACAAGATCGATATGTGGGCGGAGCTGACATACTCCTTAAGCCCGCGAAAACATGGTCAAGCAAGGACTAACTGATAACAGATGTGGTCAAGTCTGGGCATGCGCCAGACGGACAAAGGAACTATTTATATACTGTTACTAGGCAGATTACAAGAGCAACTAACACAAAGATAAGACTCTTCTCGTGCTGAGCACGTGGAGACATAACAATACAAAATGGAGTCCAGACTTCAGTCAACATAACAAAAGGAACATGTGTAAGGGAGGAGAATTCATGTCTTTAGTAAATGCTTAATCACATCGAAAGTTGCAATTTACAACAGACGACCCTTTCAGCATTTACTGAAGACATCCGGCTTGTTAGAATAATCATCATATATATCGATTATCATCATTTCTTCTACTTCCTTAGCTAAACGTTTCTGATAAGTGACATTGGCAATAGCTTTCTTATCGGGGATACAAAATGATACACATACGGAACAGAGCAAGGGACCACATTGAACACAGATACAGCAAGAAAACAGAACTGCTATAATTATGCAGAGACCAGTCAAAACCTTCCAACCCCAAGCAGTGATCAATGCCCAAAACCATCCGGAAAAGGACCAAGTGCCGTTTTCTGTATGGATTTCAGCTGCAATTTTATGCAACCTGTTAATTGCATTATAGACTGAAGGTGTGTGATCAGGAATAAAAACACAGCAACTGCTTCCGATAATTTTACAAGCTCCACCTCGATCAGCTAACATAACATCTAACACCATACGATTCTGCAATGCAACAATTCTGGTAATCTGTAATTCTTCCGTAAGATTCCCAAGAGCAGCAGCGGTTTGGTTTGTCACAGCCTCTACCACTCGTGTTAATCTTCGAACTTTCCTACTATTTAGGGCAGCTCCAACGAAGAAAAACAATCCTAGATTGAAGTCGATATACTGCTGTAAACTGGTGTCAGTCTGATCCACATCATCAATTGATAAAGTACGTTTATACCTATTTACAGTCACATTATTTACCAACTTTAAATCCTTATGATAGGATGCAGGTGCCAGAAATACAGGAGGTAACAAAAATGATACATAACATACTCCAGACCAACCGGCTGGCAAACGATAATAACCTTTAGTTCCACACACAAAGTACGTATTATGGGATGCTAAGAAAGTACTGTTATTCAATCCATCGATGTTTAATATGGTAATACAATCGCTAACACCGACAGGAATATAACCCACACTTTGGACACACAGGTCCGCTTGAGCTTGTGCCACTTGAATCACAAATCTGTCTTTTCCCACAGTGTCTCTGGTGTTCGTGAAAACATATGGAATCGATTCATTGTCTGGTCGATACTCTTCCCATTCCCAAATTGTCCCATTCGCTTGCGGATATCCATCTTTATCCTGATGACATTCTTTATTGAGTCTGAAGAGTAATCGTCCCACTGTGGGTTTCCGAGTGGCAAAAAGCAAAGTGTACCATGCTCTACAAGAGCCATTATGAGAGAAAGGAAGAGGTATGAATGGCGTTCCTCCCTTCTTCTGATGGGCTGGCATCATACCACATATCCAACAGTTCGTAGCATTAGTGGCAACATGGGTATGATGTAACATCTGGATGAAAGTGTTATTCAAATAGGACTGACGATGCTTCAATTCTTGATACGGAAGGGTATAGAAATAGTGCTCCGCAGGCACTGGAGTGGTCAACACAAGCAACTCTCGGGCAGGAGTCACATTCTCCACAAACCATGTGGTTATCCCAACAATAGCTACTGTGAGCATAAAACCTATTGCACAACGGATCTTCTTTTTCTCCATGTCAAAATAGGAAACCAATATCTTCCTGAAACTAAGGGTTTGTCAGAACTCTTCCCCTTGGGCAGCGGTCGATTTCTTCACCAACGGGCCAAGACGGGTGTCGCTACACTAATGCAGGGCTGATCCCCCCCCTTGCCTCACTGGCTCTCCGTTTCACTAACCCAAGGGCCGTTCTGACAACATGTCCCGATACTGAAGGATTCACTTTCTTGGCCTCAGATGATATCGCCCTCCTCCAGGAGTCGCGTGGTCCGGAAAGAGCTCCTCAGCGTCGTTCGATTCCACAGCACGGCCTTTTTCTGTGGTCAGAATCTCTCGTTGATCGGTCAGTACAGCGGGCTCCACCAATCCGGGCGGTACTTTGCGGCAGTGCAGGGAATGGATCCAATTCTTTCTGTTGGAAACTCGCACAGCCGTCCTTGTTGCCAGTAAGACTTGCTCAGGGCCAACCCATCTCGGCTCCAGGCTGTTCGTCCTGTCGAAGATTTTCAACATGACATAGTCTCCAGGCCGGAGACTATGTCCTTCGCCGGTGGACCGATCAGGGAGCGCCTCCCGGACCTGTTGATGAATGGAAACCAAGTTATCCGTTAACTGTGCCAGATAATCATTCATCATTACACAAGGTACATCATACACAGTCTTAGGTTTTGGTGGACCCCAAATATTCATTGGACGTCCAAAGACAATCTCATACGGTGTAAGACCGATTCGAGAGTGCGGTACCGACCTAATTGACAACAATGCCAGCGGTAAAGCATCTGGCCAAGTCAAAGACGTTGAAGCTTGAATTTTAGCGATCTTGAGCTTCAGTGTACCATTATACTTCTCGACTAGTCCTGCAGATTGAGGGTGGAATACTGCGTGGAACTTCTGGGTGATGCCTAGACCCTTCAGAACATACTTTATAACATCCGCTATAAAGTGGGGCCCGTTATCACTCCACAGAAGTCTACAAACGCCATATCGAGGGAAGAACTCCTTCAACAGCATCTTAGCGGTAGTCATTGCAGTATTGTCTTTCGTAGGGTAGGCCTCAACCCATTTGCTAAAGGCACACACCACTACTAGAACATACTTCAAATTGTTACAACGCTCGAGCTGAATGTAATCCATCTGTAAAACCTCAAAGAGTGCAGTAGGCGTTACGAACCCTCCTGCTGGGGTCCGAGTCACCTTTCCTGGGTTGTACCTCAGGCAGATCATACAGGTCTGCACCACTCTCTTTGCCGTGCTAGCAATCTCTGGATGCTCCCAGACTTGGGTAAGCAATTTTACAATTGCGGAAGCTCCAACATGTGCTAGCCCATGTGCCATCTGAACCATAGGCTGTACAAAAGCTGTGGGTAATTTCCATCGATCCATCTGCTTATTTCTCCAGCAACCCTCATCATCCAATTCTCCCTCACTGGACCATTGCTCCCGTTCTTTATCAGAAGCGGTCCTCTGTATTTCTCGCACTTCTTCCTTCGCATCATGCCATCTTTCTACTTGTGACTTCACTACATACATGGCAGTAGCACCGGGCTGCATCGCAGTCTCCCACGCCACCCGGTCTGCTAACGCATTCCCTTCTCCAACTTTATCGACTACTTTCCTATGGGCGCTACATTTAATGATAGCAATTCTCTTCGGATATGTCAGTGCAGTTAAAAGATTATGAACTAACTCCCCATGCATTATTTGTACTCCATGCGACGTTAAGAACCCTCTTTCCTTCCAGAGCAGGCCGAAATCGTGCGCTACTCCGAAGGCATAGCGGCTATCTGTATAAACATTCACACACAATCCTGTACTGAGCTCACATGCTCGTGTTAATGCTATCAGTTCCGCTGCTTGAGCTGATTTCTGTGGTATGCGTGCTGTCTCCACTATTGTTTGCAATGTGGTAATCGCATACGCTGCCGAAGTCGTACCATCTGGTAGCTTCAGGCATGACCCATCCACCCACAGTTCTCCATCTACATCTGAAAAGGGCGTATCCTGGAGATCAATACGACCCTTTGTTTGTTCCTCGGTCACAAGAATACAATCATGTGCTTCTCGTGCCTCAGACCGAGTCTCGGGGTATGGCAACAATGTGGCAGGATTTAACGTCACGCACCTCTTCAACGTGATATGAGGAGCCAAAAGCGTCAGCTCATATCCCGTTAAACGGGCACTGGTCAAATGCTGCGTCTTTGTCTGATTAAGCAGGGCATCAACAGCATGGGGGACTAATACCAACAGCTTATGAGATAACACAATTCCCTCGCTCTGGCGTATTGACACAGCTGTCGCCGCAACCGAGCGAAAACAACCAGGCAATGCTCGGGCAACAGGATCAAGTACAGCCGAAAAATATGCACAAGGGCGCTGCTTGTCGCCGTGCATCTGCACTAAAACTGATAATGCGCATCCATCTTTCTCATGCACATACAGCGAAAAAGGCTTGGTATAATCAGGAGTCCCTAATACTGGTGCTGAACAGAGGGCCTGTCGCAGTTTCTGAAAGGCAGTGTCACACTCATTCGTCCAAGGAAGCGGGATAGGTGTATCTTTCGTCAAAAGAGCTAATAATGGCTTGGCTATGTACGAAAACCCTAATATCCACTGCCTACAAAACGAAACAAGACCCAAAAATGCGCGCACGTCCTTCTGCGTGGACGGCGTCGGCGTATCCAGAATCACTTGGACACGATCTGGTGTGAGTGCACGTCCCTCCTTAGACAAAAGGTGACCTAAATAAGTCACCTTTGGTCTACAGAATTGCAACTTCTTCCGAGAGACTTTGTGATTGTGGGAAGCCAAAAAGGAAAGCAAAGACAATGTACTCGTTTCACACAACTCCGGGGTGTCAGCCGCCAGCAAGATGTCATCGACATATTGAATGAGGGCGACACCCTCGGGCAGAACAAAGGAGTCCAATTGTCTTTTCAAAGCTTGACTGTAGATGCTAGGGCTTTCCGTATAGCCCTGAGGTATTCTACAAAATCGGTAAGACCTATTATTGAGAGTGAACCCAAAAAGGTATCGACTATCGGGATGAATGGGAATTGAAAAGAAGGCATTTTTCAAATCAATAACTGAAAACGTGGTCACCGTAGGCGGGACCAAAGTAAGCAACGTCGTGATATCCGAAACCACTGGGTACTGAGGTATCACGATCTTGTTCACTTCTCTCAAATCAATGATAAACCGATAAACTTTGGCATCCGTATCCTTTTTCAGAATGGGTAGAATCGGGCTATTACAAACATTATAGGGAACTTCTTCCACCACTCCCGCCTTGATCAAATCCTGCACAATCTGTATAAGAGCCTCTTCCCCCTCCTGCGAAATACGATACTGGGGAAGGCGTGGTAACACCGCCCCCTCCTGGACACTAATGTGAACAGGCGGAATCACCATCTGTCCCACATCAGTATCCGAGGTGGCCCACAGAGCACGGGGGAGGGCAGCTAACACAGCATCTTCTGTAACCACACACATCCGTTCAGACAGGGGGTAATTGTCATTCAATATCACCCGCACTCCAGCAGGGGAACACCGGATTGTAGCTCTGAAGTGCTTCAGCATATCAAGGCCCATAATATTATCCGGCGTGTTCGGAGCTAACAAAAACGGACAGGGTGCAGAAAAGGAATTAACCTGAAATGTGAGGGGTTGCGAAAGAGGGCTTCGGGAGAGTGTTCCATCGAACCCTACCGATGTAACCATTAAGCCAGATGGGGGAGCCCTCGGAACCAATTGTTTAGACAGCGCACTACGAGTCGCTCCTGTGTCCACTAGAAACTGATCAGTGGAGCCCAAAACCTCAGCTGATACGTAAGGACCCCTCTGATCAACTGGCACCTCAACTGATTCTAACCCCCATCCAACGCATTCCTATGCATGCTGAGAATCATGGTACCCAGAACGGTCAATCCCCGACACTTGATACTGATTTTGTCGATCAAAAACATTAGACCTATCTCGTTGCTGCCCAGCAAGGTCAAAACGAGCGTGATCATTAGAATTCCCTCTAAAATTCGAGAAACCCCCTCTACCTCTCGGGCCACCCTGAGTGTGTCCCTGACTGTGTCCCTGCCGGGAAGCATGCAACGCTGGGCATTCTCTGGCCCAGTGCCCCGATTGCTTACAATACGCACATTGATTCCTATTCAGATCAGATCGGCCCGAGGGAGGACCATAAAATCCTCCCCTACCTCTATTTACACCCCGTCGGGGTGGACCATATACCTGTGCTAACATCACCTTCGTTTTTAAATCCTTCGATTTCTTTTCCTCCTGCCCCTTCGCTTCTAGCTCCTGGCGCTCATAGTACTGAGCTATAGTCAGGAGGGCTGTCGGGGTCGTAGTGGACCAAGAACTTTCACTCGCTTTGAGGCGAGCTGCAATTGCCGGTAATAGATTCGCCACATATTTGTCAGCAAAAAGGTGCCGACCCGTATCATCTGTAAGAGACTGACCACTAAAATCATGGAACGTCTCCTCAAAGCGCGTAAAGAAATCTGCAACTGATTCATCGGCTTTCTGCTTACACGAGGCTAGCATATTCCAGTCTTTTTAGGAGGAATGATGGTCTTCAACTTAGTCAGAATAGCAGCGGGGAGGTCTAAGATAATCTGAGGTGGTTTCTGCGCGGGCTTTCTCTCCCTATCCTCATCCTCAAGTTCAGACCATCGAGCCTTAAAAGTGGCAACATCATCCACCTTCCGCACGGATCGCCACATATCTGGTGGTAGAATAAGCCCAAAGAACAAATCTATATCTGCTAAGGTCATAATACAAGAATTCAAGGCCCCCTCGACTTCTTCGTAAAAGGCCGCTGGATTCTTGCGGGGATCAGGCAACGCATTCTTTAATGCCATGACGTCAGCCCTGTGCCAGGGAGTATAAACCCAATTATACACAAAATATCCCTTAGCATCGGCAGAGGTAATATCCGAGCTAGTCCCTACTCCTTTAGGAGGAACATACAAAGGCGCCGCCTCGCGCATTGGTTTAGCATGCACTGGATCGCTCTTATCTGATTGAGGGGTGGAGGAATGGCCGCCTCCAGTACGCGAATCCGACCGCTTTTCCTCCTCAAGATGTTGGCGCGCTTTCTCTTTAAGGTCTGCTGCCGCATCCCGCAACGCAAACAGTCGCCGAACCGCCTCAGGCGCCTTAGAGGGAGAGAAAACACCATTACGCAATGCTTTAGAATCTAATACCACATCAGCAGGTTCAAAGACACTGGAATATTTCCGAAAGGCAGCAATCACTTCATCAGAAAAGTGTCCCAAGAAATACTACCTCTCTCTATCCTGCCACGACTCCCAAGAAGCCAACAGTTCATCAAGGGATAACTTGCCCTTACATGCACGATAGGAAAACTGTCGAAGCTCACCCATTCGCTCGGCCGATAACATGGACCGCGTGTCTACCTTACTCGAACCCGATCCAGAATCTTGTGGCCTCGGGGCAGACGCGCCAACATAAGGAGGCGGAGAACGATCTAATAAATAAAAATCATCGTCATGATTATTAAGGACAGGATAAAGTGGCTGACGAACAGCATATTGACCCGAGACTTGTAACCTATGTTCTTTCTCTTGTTTCTCCGTCTGTTCTCTTTCCTCCCGACGCTTTGCTTCCTGCGCTCTCACATGATCATTCTTTCGTTGCTCTTTATCAAACAGCGCTTTCTCGCGTTTCTCTCGCTCACGCACTTCCTTCACCCATAGTCGCACACATTCAAACATGTCTTGACGCGCACGCCGTTTACACATACACTGTTCCACATACTCAATCTTACGTATATCAAACGACCCATACAACGGCCACCGTAACTCAGGATCCTTCTTGGTATATTTCCTCCATACTGTGCTGTACATTATGGAGGAAAGACCATGCTTCACATACATATCCCTATTAGGAGTCCCCTCTGGGGGAGCTGGAGCAGATTCCTCGAGGTTTAACCGGTTTCCAAAGCAGCAGCACCACTTACGGAGTGCGCAAAAAGCAGGCATGCTCAAAAATAATGCAGAATATGCAGTATTATCAAAAAATGGCACTTAAACGTTGTGCTGGTCAAAGTTACACAGTTCCGGAGAAATATCTCCACATTACCTGCCTATATGTGTTGCAACGCATATATTCTCACAATAATCAATACAAGATATGACCGGTCATCACAAATCAAACTCAAATAGCCAACCCAGGCTTCAAAAACTCGGAGCAAGTACCGTACAACGGTTCTTACCAATCAAGAGTCCAGATTCCAACTGCCAAGCTCCGAAATTCGCCCAAACGGCTGTCACGGCAGAACCGACAGAAGAGGTCTCAGTCGAGGACCGGCGCCACCCAGATGGTCAGCTCGGAAGGGAAGGAAGAAAAACCTCGGGATGCCAGGACTAAAGTGCCTCTGGCAGTGATCACATCCCCGGCCAAATTCCTCACCTTCGTCGCGACCAATCCTTCGAGCATCCGAGTCGCCGATGAGCCCCACGTGACGGGCGCCAATTGATGAGTACAGGCCCCAGCTAGGCCCGCAGGACACAAGGGTTCGCTCTCCTGTAAAGAAACCTATAAGGAAGTTGGCACGGAAACTGCAAAGTACAAAAACACGGTTTATTAACCCTTAAGGGTGGTCCTACAATCCATACAATACCCTTCAGTATTGCATAGAGTAGCACAAAGAACTTGCATACACGGTCCCTTTTTATACACAACAGAGGGGCTCATAAGTGGGAGGATACGACATGAGACGAGGAATGTTACCTTTTATGGACATTTGCAATACAAGATCGATATGTGGGCGGAGCTGACATACTCCTTAAGCCCGCGAAAACATGGTCAAGCAAGGACTAACTGATAACAGATGTGGTCAAGTCTGGGCATGCGCCAGACGGACAAAGGAACTATTTATAGACTGTTACTAGGCAGATTACAAGAGCAACTAACACAAAGATAAGACTCTTCTCGTGCTGAGCACGTGGAGACATAACAATACAAAATGGAGTCCAGACTTCAGTCAACATAACAAAAGGAACATGTGTAAGGGAGGAGAATTCATGTCTTTAGTAAATGCTTAATCACATCGAAAGTTGCAATTTACAACAATACGGGCAACCGTATCTGGTACCACATTCCAGCTCCCTGCTATCAGAGTTCACACTTTAAGTTCTAATTCTAGCTCGGACGAGTGCATACATCACCCAATCCATCTCAGTAGGTTTGGACCAAAGCCATAATCTATCAGTGTCTCAAATAGAAATGGCCAGTCTACTGGATCAAACGCCTTCTTTATATCGAGGGATGCCCGTACACCGTAGCCTTCAGCAATCGTTTTTAAACACTGTTTGACAATGGCCAATGTCCACAGGTTTGCAGTCCTGCTTCTGCCCTAGACAAAGAACGATTGGTCCCGGTGGACCAGTTTGGTTGTCACTCTCACAAGTCTCCCCGCAGTGTCTTAACTGATGTATTAAAAGCAATGGCCTGTATGGCTTACAGTCCAAAGGGGTTTTACCAGACATAAGTATCACCATTATGGTCACCCCTAGCATTAAGTCTGGAAGTCATCCACACTGCAATACAATAGGGAGAGGATGTAGCCTTACAGCTAGAGCGGTCGACCTGGAAGCTGGGAAACCGGGTTTGAGTCTCGGCAACGACACTCAACATCCAGTGATTCTGGGCAAATCACTTAATCTTCCCGTGCCTAACAAAAATGAATGTGTCCTTCTGTAACGAAACTGGTGCTATGTAAAGCGCTCTGACACCTGATGTCTCGGGTCTAGTTCGCGCTATATAAAACTCTAAAAAAATAAATAAATAAAAAATGCCACCTCCAACAGGGTGTCCAGTAGTACCTTTGTAAAATTTAGCCTGGAGGCCATTGGGCCCTGGTGTCTGCGCTCCCTCCATTTCCTTCAGCTTGGCCCTTAATTGCACCCAGTCAATGCTACATCTAGTTCTTCACCCTCAGTGGGTGTGAGCCTTTGGGAGACAAGTTCTTTAAATACAATCCTGAATTCAACTATGGTCTACAGTTTGTTACTGATTAGATAGTTCCCGAAGATAACACTAAGCCACTCCGTTAATATCTTTCTGAGTGGTGCAGTTTACGCCTGACTCATTGACTGTTCTCACTATCAAGTTTGTAGAGTTTTTTCTGAACAGCAACCAGGCCAACTTTTATGGGCCTCCAATAATGTGCGTTTTCACTCAGGGAATGTTCTTTATGTTCCTTGGTGGACCCTATTCTCCCAGAGCAAATACGCTCTCTAGTTTTTTATGTCACCCCTAAGTTGTGCAGTTGCTCTATGCACCTTGCTCAGACACAACCCATGGAGCACCACCTTCATCGCGTCTTATTTGATAGCCCTGGGAGACAAGGTAGGCCTGCCATCCCCAAGGTACTGGGGTATTTGCAAATGCAGCTCTGTTCTGAAGTCTGTGTCCTGGATGGTCTCAGCCTTCAATTTCTCTGTTGAAATGCTGAGTCTAGTGCAGGCCTGCGAGTATGTCAACTAAAGCAGGGAATGGTACTCAGGTATTTATGGTGTTTGCTTCAAATGTCCACAATATTACGCCTGTCTGTCAGTCTGGTCCATTGCAATGGGAGTCTGTGTTCCGGGCCTACTCCAATGGCCCTGACATTGCTCAGTTAAAGTCCCCCACCCACAGCACTGGGGTGTCCAGCTCTGGAGCCACCGAATCTGAAAATATGGGGAATAAAGTTGTTTCTTGGGGACATACACATTTATCAGGTATATGTCTTGGCCATCTAATTTCCTCATCAACACCAGGAAGTGTCCTTAAGGGCTGCACAGTAGCAGACCCTGTGTACAGGACACCGCCTTGCTCCCAAATGGTCAGAATTATGCAACCCTCGTCTTCGAGGTGTGTCTCCTGAAGAAATATATCTCAGCCCCAATGATTTAGAAATAATATTACCCTGTGATTCTTGACATAGTCATTAAGTCCCCTGACATCCCAAGAAACCAAATTATAGGTGCCTTCCACCTTGGAGTGTAAGCTCCCTGGGTTGGGTCAAAGTCTGAGGGCTCAGTTCTCCCTCCTCCATAATCAAATTGCACACTACTTCTTGCCCACACCAGTTCAGTTCACCAGTGTACTAGGTTCCTATCTCAACCGCATAACAAATCCCTTAAAACTCCTTCTCCAGAAGTGCATTACCTAGCCCACTTATTGTTGGGAGACAACAATTCCTGCGCCCTCAAACTTGATCAGTCAATGGCAAGGCAGAAGAGGTTTGTCCCCATTCGACCAGGTCACAGGCCACCCACCTCAACATAAATCATTACTGTAGAACATACATAGTTACAAAATGAAGCAAACTCCACCTCTTAAGGTCAGACAGACACCCAAGGGCCACAGGCGTGAAAAAGTGTCTCTCGACTGGATCTTAAAGGGATCAAGGGGGCATGGAGGCACGCGACGTGGTGTTCCTCTGACCTCATTGTGATCATCTTGACCCCATTTACCAGCAGGAATCAAACAACAAGGGAGAGAGGGTCAAAAGCACACTCTTCGTCCCCCTAGATTGTAATAAAACCTGCAGATAAAGGTGGTGGGGTGGTGATACAGGATGTCGCTGATTATGATAAGGAATGTAGACGACTCCTGAATGATTCTGTGAGTTACACCCCTCTAACTAAGGATCCATCCATGGATTTAAAAGAAGTTATATGTAACTTGGTCCATGCGGCAGAATCCAATGAACATATTTCTAAACAAGAGGCACAATTTTTGACCACCAGTGCAGGGACTGTACCCTATTTTTACACTTTGCCGAAAACTCACAAAAATAGGACCCCGCCTCCCGGACGTCCTATAGTGTCTGGGATCGGCTCCCTTTTGGAACCTCTTTCCCGGTACTGTGATGAATTTTTGAAACCGTTGGTTCAAGGGACTTCTACATACTTGAAGGACACCAAAAATCTTTTGGCCCTCATACAGACACTGAATGTGGATAATGAAAATTCCATCTTGGTCTCAATGGATATAGAGAGCCTCTATACGAGTATACCTCAGGACGAAACCATCAGGGTCCTCACCGAGGTCCTCGATGCAGCACAATGGGACTATACCACTCCCAGGTCTTTTGTGATTGAATGTGCCACATTGGATTTAAAAAAGAACTTTTTCGAATATCAAGGTGATCTGTTTTTGCAAACCACAGGTACATCTATGGGCAGCGTTTTTGCCCCTAGTGTAGCGGGTTTATATGTCTTTGATTTTGAAAGCAAATACATTTTAAATGTCAATAACCCGTTTGGACAACATCTGTCCCTGTGGCGCAGATACATCGATGATGTGTTCATCTTATGGCAGGGTCCAGAAAGTCGTTTATTAGATTTCTTTAACTGGATCAACACCTGTGACATACACCTTAAGTTCACATACACTTACCACCACACAGAGATGATTTTTCTTGATTTGGTGATTACAAAAACGAATGGGTCGTTGACGACACGTACCCATTATAAGCCTACAGCAAAGAACAATTTACTGTCCTTTTCGAGTTTTCATCCCCGAACACTACGTGAAAATTTACCATATGGCCAGTATTTGCGTTTGAGACGCAACTGTAGTGAGGTTGCAGATTTCCGTAAACAATCAGAGGATTTGACTGAGAAACTAAGGAAACGAGGTTATCCTAGAAGAATCCTTACAAAAAGCTGCAAGAGAGCTCGTAATCAACCTAGGGAAGCCCTCCTAGAAGAAACAGTAAAAACTGACACGAGTATTCCCTTGACGTGTGTAACCACCTATAGCACGGCCTCCAATGCAGTCACCAACTCTATACGCAAGAATTGGCGTATCTTGGTGAGTAACAATAGGCAATGGGAAAAACCCTTGTTTTCCTTCAAGAAGGCTAGAAGCATTAAAGATGCCCTAGTACATACTCGCCCAAAGAACATGACTATGCAAGGTGAACAAACACTTTGCAATGTTTGGGGTCTCCCCAAAATAACGGGACACTACCCATGCGGGACATGTAGTGTTTGCCACCTAACGAAAGCAAGTAAGACCTTGCTGTTAGAGACCGACAAGGTCTGGACACAAAGACAACACACGAATTGCAATACTAACAATGTGGTCTACCTCATTACCTGCCCATGTGGGTTACGGTATATAGGAATGACCACCAGAAAGATTAAGCAACGAGTGTGTGAACACCGGAGTAATATAAGGTGTAAGCGTAATACCACCAAGCTTACCGAACATTTTCTCCGCTTCAATCACACAATTGAGGATCTAGTGTGGACCATTATTGAACACCTGCAAGGAGGTAATAATATAGCCCAGAGACTCTTTGAGAAAGAACAACGATGGGTATATCGTCTGGCCACTCATACATCTGGTCTAAACGATAATATACCCTGGAATAGCGTGATGCAGCACTGAAACATCTGTTTGGCATTTGATTCATTAGCGTGGTCACCTTATAAATTTAAAGGGCCTGGATACTTGACCTATATTTCCATAAGTGTCACTGTTTTACCCAAATGTCCACAAGTGCCACTGAATAAAGTTTTGAGAAAGAGAAAAAAACGTTTGAAAAAGAGGTATTCCTTTTTCCATTCCTCAAAACGTAATGTACTTTATTGTTTTAAAAAAGGCACTTACAAATTTCTTGTGTCTGTTTGCTCCCTATAATCATGCGATACCATTCATAAACCCCCCCCCTCCCGCCTTCAATTGCACACTCGTAGTAAAGGCTAGATTTAAAGTGGGTGTAGCGTTCTAGTCTCTAAGCCATTTCCTCATTGTCCTTCTTACGATTGGCTATGAGGACGTAATATGACGCAATACGTATCTTGGGGCTTCCGCATTTGAGAATCAAACAACATCCGACTTGTTCGGACATTCATTGGATGTTACAGGTATTTAAACTGTTTCCTTGACCAATAACGACACCTACGGGATCCAAATCGGAGGGAACATAAGGTGTTCCGGTGGGTGCTGCGCTTTGACGAAGTAAGTGGTCCTTTGCGATTTCACAACTTGTGTCCCATTCATTTCCTTCGGTTACCAGATGGTAACGAACATATTATTTTCAATTGCAGTGTGTGACTACAAGTGCGCATCCCCCTCCCTGGGTCCATGGTGTGAGGCAGATCATAGCCATTAGTAAGTTTTTCCGAACCTGTTCTGTAATAACGCACTATCATGAATGAGACTGTTAAAACCTTTCCCCTAATGATATCTTTGGGGACTCCTGAAAGTTCCGTGACCTTAAAATTGGAGTTCTTCTTTTCTCTTTTACCTTTGGTTTCTTGGCCAATGAGTACAACCCTAAATAATAGGGTGTGGGACAGTTGCGACACTTTTGAAGTGCAACGAACGATATGCATGCTGTCAAACAATTGATGTCTTAAAGATTTTTGTACATTACAGTAGCACCGGTAGCCATTACCTGAGGCCAAATAGCTTACCTCAAATAATATTATGGTGTTGTATGGCTCGGATGATTTCTAAAAAATGAGAATTTGTGCAGTTTTTATCATATACCAAGTCACGGTATTGTTAAGTGAAGGGGGATATTTGCCATTTACTAATACATGTAATTGCGTGTTATCTTATTAAGCAAAGATTTGTTTATGTTTTTCTGTTTATTTCTGCAGACACTTTTTTCTTCAGAATTCCTGAAGTCTCTCCGGTAACAAGAACCGTGAGTCTTTTATTAACATTGCTGCCAACGGTTGGGTGCACCTTAGCGTGTGCATACCACCGGGGCAGTAGGGTCCTGATGAATGCCTGGTGAATCATCTCAAAAAAGGCAGAAACATGTTGACCAAATTTTATCCTTTTCACAACTAGGGTTAACTAACCAAATTTGGTACTCAGTTATTACAACCCTTTTTAAATTAATGCCAGGTTTACCACAATAAAGGATTTTGGTTGAAACCTAGACATTTTTTACACTCACTTTGCACATCACATTGCACTAACACACGTGACATTCAATCACCAGCTCCGCTGTAAACAGGCGTTGTAGCACACCGGGGAGGTATTAGACCTCCCTGGTGGGAGTCCAATGATGAAGCATGTCACCAACCAGGTTGGTGAGTGAGGGCTCTTTTTACAAATTTTGATTGATTTGGTAATATAGGCTTTCTTTCCCTTCTCTTTGTAGTAGTTGTTTTTCCCTCATACTCTTTTGTTGTTTATCAATCCCATTTACCAGCAAACAGCAGTTCCACTCGTGATGAGCCCATCTCAGGAGTAGTTGTTCTGTGTAGGGTCAAAGGGCATTCATCAACCCTCTTTTCTTGGTTGCCTCCCGGTGTTATTTCTATAGAACCCTAAGTTCCATACAGGATCCTAAGTGAGCCTCTCTGGATCCATTGTCTAATATACCAGACCTCAACACCACCAGATGTTTTCATGAAATCCTTCGCGCACGAGAATCTGCTGAGCAGGTAATAGATACTGTGGTCAGGACTACTGGACCCCAGGACAGACTGACCACAGTGGAATGTTTCAGCGAAAATGTAGTAGGCAGGTAGGTGACGCTTTTAGCCTCCTTACAGGAAGGAAACAGGGACCGCACCAAAAGTACTGTATGCTTCTGAGGTAGAAAGCCATTTTAAAATACAGGCATTGGGCGTGGGCAAAGTGAGTAATTGCCAGGATCCATTCCGTCGATGAGCCCCAAGGTAAAGTGGTCAGATGTGCATAGCAAGTAGATGTTTTCCAGTTTGAGAATTAGGCAGTCTTGGCTACCCAATCTCAACTCTCAGACAGATGTAGACATTAAATTAAAAAATATTCTTTTGACTGTCATTTTTAGGTCTCGCCAGAGCTAGCGCATTCGCTGGTCTGGCGAAACATTTAGGAGTGGAGTTTTAAAAGTGCTGCCAAAGGCTTTTGCTGGCATCAAGCATGCGGTCACGTGCGTGTGAATGTGCACAGCTGCCATCTGGCTTTCTGTAATGGATCATTAAGCCTTACAGCGCGTGAATCATGCTACTCCTCCCCTTGCTCTCTGCTCTCACTACCCCCTCCCTTCTTCCCCTCCCTCCTTGTCAGCTTGTCACACAAGAGACGAGCAGCAGCTTGAAGGGAGGGGGACATCATAGTTGAATTGATCAACTCTTAACTGACTTTTGAGCATTTGTTTGCTAAATGACATGGATGTGCCGGTTCATTGCTACCGGCTCTGTGATACGACGTTTAGTTTTATTTTCTACCTATTCTGTCTTTTCGCATCATGGGACATTCATGCAAATATATGGCGATCCTTTTGGTTACTTATAGATACGTTTATTTAAATGGGTGCACACGCTCGTGGTTTTTTTGTACATGTACTAATTAATGTAAGACAGGACCAGCCAGGCCCACATTCCTCCCCGCTGCTGGAAGCACACACCCACACACAGGAGGCTTGGAATGCGCCAGTATCCCGTCGCCCTTAGGGGGAAGACTGGGCAGGCAGCCTAGGGGCAAAGGTGACAGAGGTCATCGCATTTCCAGAGCAATGTGGGCCCTTGGGCATCTTAAAATGGGCAAAGATGTGGGACGTGTCATAACAGGAACCACCTTTGTGGCTGACAGCCATGATAGATTTGAAGCTTAAGTGACGTGACGGCAGCCCTTGTAAGTAATGGTCGGGTGCCAGCACTGACGTAGTAAACCTGCCACGCGCATTTTTCAGTGAAGGGTGGACAGGAAACTCCATAGGCAAAACATATACATGCTAATGCATCTCAAAACATTGCTGAAAGCTGATCCACTTATGTATTTTCGAAAAGTGTTTTTTTTTTAACGCAGAGGGCCCTCACTCTCAAAAAGTAGTTTTCAAATCAGTTACTCATAAAAAGCAACCCCAGACAAAGCCAAACACATCCCCTTGCCCTTAGTTGTTATAACAAATATACAAACAGCTGCTTGCTAGGGATGGATTAATTTGTTAAAACAATTTAGCGCACACCTGAATAAACCTACCTAGCCTGAACATGCAGTTCTACCAGTGTCGAGGCAGCACGGAGCAGAAATATATGATTTAACTCTTGTCCGCCCTTCCAGTGTCAGGGTCCCTCCAGCTCCTCTGAGTGGACTCTCCAAACCTTTCCTTTTCCGACCATGGGGCGAGGGGGCGCAGCCGCGCTTCTTACTCTGCAGCTCTATCATAGTGGTACGTCTAGCGCCTGGAGTCTGGGAGTCGTAGCGCCTTGGGAAGCAGAAACTGCACCATACCGTAGTTCGCCTGCAGTGCATGCCCTTAATTGTTATAACAAATATACAAACAGCAGCTTGCTAGGGATGGATTGGACAGTGAGGTTAATACTTGTCCCAGGTGAGACTTGTGGGCCGTCTGCGTAATCTCGCGTCATTTCTGGGGTTTCCCGTTCTGCGTGTCACGTGAAATTCCCGGAATTATGCCACATTTTACCTCAAGAGCAGTCAAACAATGTGAACGACCAGAACACTGGCAGCTCTTGCTTGCAACATGTGTTGTTTTTGTGGTTTTTTTTGGTTGAGCGCGAAATGTGTTCTTCTATCCAAAATGGACACAAGGATACATTTCACAGAAAAATATAATGCTAAATGTCCGTTTTGCATATTGTACAATTGCCTGTAATGTTTGCCAAATTGTGCTTAACTGTGCAAAAGCAAATTTTGCACAACCCTATGTGATATGCCATTTCCTGGACCCGTACACACATGTGCTTCCTCCACCCTCTCTCTCTATCTTTCTCTCTCTACCTCCCTCTCTCTCTTCCTCCACCCTCTCTCTCTCTACCTCTCTCTCTCTCTTTCTCTCTTCCTCAACCCTTTCTCTCTATACCTCTCTACCTCTCTCTCTACCTCTCTCTACCTCTCTCTCTCTACCTCTCTCTACCTCTCTACCCTTTACCCCTCTACCTCTCTCTCTACCTCTTTCTACCTCTCTCTCTACCTCGCTACCTCTCTCTACCTCTCTTGCTACCTCTCTCTCTACCTCTCTATCTACCTCTCTACCTCTCTCTCTACCTCTCTACCTCTCTCTACCTCTCTCCTCTCACTACCTCTCTCTACCTCTCTACACCTCTCTCTCTACACCCCTCTCTCTACGCCCCTCTCTCTACCCCTCTCTCTCTACCCCTCTCTCTCTACACACATCTCTCTCTCTTCCTCTAAGTGGCAGCCGGAGCCTGATAGCACTGCTTGTCCTTTAAAAAAAAAAAAAAAAAGCATTGGCATATCCAATAGGCCTCGCCTTTGGGGCCTTATAAGTGTTTAGCCATGCAACAGTTAATGTTGTTGCACCAAGGATATTGTGCTGAATAACTAAATACTTATAAGGTCCCAAAAGCGAGACCTGTTGGCTATGCCAATGCTTGTCTCTTTATTCCATCACAACCTCTCTTTGCCTTCGCTGCCTTTCTCTACTCCCTCTCTGTTCACTTCTCGCTCACACCAGGCAGCTTCAACTTTCACCTTTCTTGGTGCCCGCAGTTCTGAAGGTTTCACGTATAATTTAACACTGTTTTGTGTCACACGGTCCGATAATGGGAAATAGATTCAAACACGTTCTTAATAAGGGGTGGTGGGGATTAAAGTGTGTCTTGCCCGGGGCCCCAGAATTCCTGAAGTTGGCGCTAACGGCTGGAATATGCTGTGTACACGACTTCATCGTATGTATTGTGCTTTGCCAACCTTAAATGCCTCGAAAACGGAGTCGACATTGCCGCTTCGAACTCATGACCTACGGATCACCTCGGACCTCGGAATGAGTGTTTAACTCACGGAGCTACCCTTCTGGCTTCCGGTACTGTGTATAGTGCTCTTTTTAATGTGGTCTTTGTACGAATTGTTTTCTGCTGTAATGATAACATGAATTACTATTTATGTAGTCTTTGAGGGAGCTCCGGTACTAGACGTGCAGCGTGCAGTTGTCTTCTCCGTCCACGAAGGCGAAGGGAGGAGTGTGCTTTGTACGGAAGCACTTCTCACCCATCCATGGTGTCAGCGGAGGAGACGGGGAAACTGCTGTACTGCCTCCCATGAGCGTCCCCGTCAGGACGGAAGAGGAGGTGGGTAGTCGAGTAGGCCCTATGGCGGAGGCGAAGGTAATGGAGTCTGGTAGGCCCCGAGTTTCAGCCCCGGAAGAGGCAAGGTATGGAAATTCACTAAGGGAGGCAGGAATGTAGAGGGGGCCCAGCCGTGGAACCCATCCAGCTTCTCCCACCTGACCCCAATCGACTGAGGTCTCGGTTCAGGGGGATGGAGTCGGGCCTCGGCTCCAGTCACCATCATCTCGCTATGACCAGCTCCATCAAATGGGCCTACCTCTGCCCAGGCAGGCGGGCGCCTCGCCGCAGCCTCTGGGCCTCCATCCTCCACCCTCCTCTCAGGGTGGATGCAGGCTGGCACAGCAGCCAGTCCTCGTCAGGGTCAGCCGCTGGCCCCCAGTCTCTTGTTGCAGGGTCCGCCTCCGTGGCCCTGGGACCCGCTCAGGCTCCCGATGCAGAGCCTCAGAGGCAAACAACAGCAGTCAGTTTACGCATCCTCAGAGGTGGGTCTACCAGTTAGACTATGTCTCCCTCCCTTTCGAGTCTAGGGGAGGCTAGTAGTGCGACAGATGGAGATTTATTTATGTATTTATTTACTTAAGTTTTATATAGCGCTGACTAGACCCGGAGGTATCAGAGCGCTTTACATGAGGAGAGTTACATAGGTTACAAATTACACATTGTTACAGAAGGTACAACAGTTACAAATTACATCCGTTAGTTCTTGGCGTGTAGAGGGGTAAGGGGGTAATGTAAAAGGGTGAGGGGAGGGAGATTAAGCGGAGCATAGGCTTAAGGAAGGACAAAGCAGGCAGGTGGAGAGGAATTCAGGGGAGAGAGGAAAGGAAAAAGGGAGGTAGCCAAAGAATGAAGGAGGGAAGCGGAGGTGGAGGGGGTAGGGGACACAGCGTGGAGACGGGAAGTAACTGTGTCTGACATCCGGCTGGGTGGGAGACGGCTCCCCGCGGAACAGGGATCATTCTCAGTCCTCAGTTATGTGTGATTCCCTTGTCATGGTGGACTCACTCAGCGGAGTAGCTGAGACTCCAGGGCATAGATGCTGGATCCCTCCCCAACAAGGGGAGAGGAGTGCTTTGGTCACGGGTACACTCTGAAGAATGTAGGAGGGAAGAGGTGGGGGAGGGGTAGGGGTAGGGGTAGGAAACCCAGTGGGAACACACTGTCGATGTCCAGCAGGGTAGGAGACGGCACCCAGTGGTAAAGGGATCAATGCCAGTCCTCCACTATGTGTGACACCCTTGTCACTGTGGACTCTCTCGGGGGGGTCTCTAAGACTCCAGGGCAAAGATGCTGGATCCATCCCCAACAAGGGGAGTAGGAGTGCTTTGGACAATGGCATAGTTATGGGGTTCATTTAAGGGAGTCAAGCTGGTAGAGAAAGGCACTCCCTGTAAAAGGGTCTAATGGCATTGCCTCGGATTCAGTAGGTTCAAGGCGGAGCTTGGGATCACACGTCTGTCATCTTTTTAGGTGAGATTAACAGAAGCTCGTTTTGTGAGGGATTGAGTTTTAAGTGATAGCTTGATACCCAGGGCTTTAAGTGGGATACAAAAAACTGGGGGTGCTTTAAAAGGGGCGTGGCAAACATCTTAAAGGGGCGTGGCCTACATCATGAGAACTAGCATTGTGTGCCGCCTCAATATAATGGTGCGATTGTTAACACACAGTTTGGCTGGCCCTAGAGGGTATGGGTCCCTTTCCTCAAGACTGTATTGTTTACAGCATGGTAACATAAGGACTTTTTTTCACCTCCGCATCGACTACAACCACCTAAAATAACGGCAAATCATATAGGCTAACATATGTCACTGACATTAATAAACAATGCACACAGAAGGGTTGCAGAGTTTAATAGTATTAACTCAGTTTGACAAATGCACATTAAAAAGAAATTCTAAGCTCAGTCATATTACAATATTTTAATTTGTACACTACTACTGAAACTTGGAGCGTCCAACAAAACCAGTAGGGCTAAGCGGGTATGTGAACAATCATCCTTTGCTCCGTAGCTTATCACTATTAATGTGTTGAAATCACTTTGTGTCTTTAACGATTGCATAAATCGCCAAACCAAGATAGAACAGTGATCTCTATACATTCATTTAATCACAGTACACTCACCTCCACGGTTCGCGAACAGCAGCTCACCATCCATGCAGTCAGGGGTAATGGACAAACATGGGTCCAACAATGACCCCCTAGTTCCAGGCCTGCCTGATATCTGAATGACAGTAGCTCTGGGAATGACTTACCATTAAAAACTGCTAATGCTATTCACTTCTGACCGCAGAGAATGTGCTACAATTGATTGACGTGACGTGTCGCACCCGATTCCATCACGTAATGCCCACTTTTGTTCAAGAGTAGAAGGCCCTCACTTCAGATAATTTTTATATAAAGTTAATCTTTTGTAGGTGTGGATTCATGCGTGTGGCTTGCACTGACACATTAACATATGGGGATATAAGAGCAAGTGAGTGGTGTGTGCTCTGTGGAACTGGTAGCTTTGTGGTAGGTTAAGCGAGGGATGAATAAAGGTGTCGTGATTCAGTCAAAATGTATCCATTGACACCACGACGATGTTGCTGCTCCTGCGTTGCAAAAAACAGAAGGGAAATCCAGAGAGGAAATGACTCTTTTTTAAGGATTTCCCTTCCCCTACAATGTTATGTTATGTTAAAAGTACTTGTAACGCGCGCATACACCACACAGTTTTATGGCGCTGGGGTCAAAGGAGTTCGGTCGCTGAGAGATTCATTCATACACCTGGCGAAAGAGCCAGGTTTTCAAGAGTTTCCAGAATTGAGGGTATGACGTCGTAGATCTAATGTCCTGAGGAAGAGAGTTCCAAAATTGAGGGGCCAGGACCGCAAATCTTAGTCCCCCAATTTTTGGCATATAAAGGAAGGAGTGGTTCGGAGATTCAGATGGGAAGACCCTAGGACCCCTAAGGGGGTGTATCTCTGAACCTAAGTGGAAACAAACACTGGGCAGTTGCCATGAAGTGCTTTAAAAATGAGGCATCCCAATTTGAATGCTCTGCGTTCAACTATCAGGAGCTAGTGTAACTTTTTCATAAAAGGGGTGACATGCTGCCATCTTGGCTGGTGATAGATTAATCTAGCAGCCTGTTTTTGCACCAGTTGTGGTCTTTTAGATTCATATGCTGGTATACCAAAGTAGAGAGAGTTGGCGTAGTCAATATGGAAAATGACTAGGACTAGAACTACTTGGGTCAGAGCTTCAGTACAATGCTCACCTGGCATGATGTGATGCCGTAACTTCTCCACTAGTGAGAAGTGAGCAAAATGAGTACACGCACATCGATGTGCATGCTGTCACTGCAGTCTGGAAAAAAAATGGACTGCCTGTGCCAGGGCATAAAACAGAGCCCAATATCGACCCGTTTTGAGCCCCATTTAAAAACTCACGGTGCTCAGTGCAGGCAGAGTCTGGTCCACGTAAAGCCCTAATGATACCCATCTTTTTTTCCATCTATCTTTGAATGATTGTAAGAGTTTTCCAGAGCAGTGAAATGTAATTTAGGACAAGATCTTCATATAGATCGGGTTATTTTCAGAATATTGATAGTACAGTATGCCATAGATTCTGAGAATAGTCCCAAGTTTCAAAAGCTAGAGGATGGAGTCTTGAGCAACTACTTGTTGCACACTGCCAAACAAATCACTGGTAAACAAATTACCTATATGGTGGAGTATGCACATTGGACACATAAATGCATGCAATACAATGAATGCGAATGAGCTTTTATACTTCATTCAATATTGAAAATAAGGAAACATGAATAAATAAATACCGAAAGGTGCTACGTAAGTGATAAGAGTGCGAACCGGAGCATACATTTCAACGCATTAGTGAACGTGAAGAGACATAGGACTTGAGTATGAGATTGGCATTGTGGGAGCGGACCACCATGCCAGTGTTAAACCCATGTGTGGCCCACCTGCCAGATTGTGAGTTTCCCTGTATCTGGAGGGCTTGTTTTTGGTGCTACCACTGCGGTGCCTCTGAAATTTGGCACTGCAATGAGAACTAGAATTCACAAAAGGAAGAGACAAGGGAATAAGCCTTCTCTGACTCCCCTCCCAAGACTTATAACTTACCAAAGAGAGAAGGACTAAGAAAAACCAGGCAAAAGAAGAAAGACTAAAGAGCAAAACAGAAAATTCTATTCCTGCTCCCTCTTCCCACTGTGTGCTACTAATGATTCAAACAAAAAAAGGGGACAAAGCAAAAAGAAAAAAAGATGTATTTCCTTAATACTGCCCTTACACACTTTGCAGTGTCATGCTTCATCATAGGGCCACATCTGATGTCCAGGCGCAGACCAACTCTGGACGGAGTGCAAAGGATTTTTTAGACTATATAGTGTAGTGAGGGAAAAAAGGGTGTATGAAAATAGGAAGAAAGGAGAAAGGAAAGATGCTCCCTCAAGAAGGGATCGTAAAGTGCAGACAAGTGCAAGTAAAACTATCTCAGAGGATACCAAAAGTTACCTTTATTCTCGGTTACCCTCGATAGGATTAAAGGTTGAAAAAAGGGGATATATATAGGGGAGATCCATGTCCCCATATCCCAACTGCAATAACCAACATGTTTCGGCCTAAACAATGCCTCCAAAGATCACGGCGGCCTTCATCAGGGTGTGGATCCCTTCTATAGTTTCACCCCTCACTGGGGGTCTTCACTTCGCCTTCTACGTATTACATAGAGGTCACCATTTACTGTGGACAGAAACAAAATAGGAGGCAATATTTTACTCATATGTCTCCCCTATCTTTCTTCCTCAAATCTGGTCCCTTCTTTGTGATATATAGGTTATCTAAGTGATAAAAAGGTTAATTAAAAAGTGAACATCGCTACTCACCTAGTCTCTGTATGGCACTCACACATCCGTGAGGTTAATATCAGGATACCACATAACCTAGAGATTACTGCTTTAGCGCCCCACTTTTTTCTACTACGTTGTCCATCACTTCTAATCACTTAATCGTGGGAGTAAAATGTCCACGCATTCTCACTCTCACTAAATATTTGAAGGTAAATGTTTCTCACCTGAGTTTACAAGCTAATCGCCAAACCCGGGCCTGTCCTGGGATCGTGGTCTTATCGTCACACTCTAAAATGAAAAGTATGTCCCTTTCAATGTTATGACCAGCTAAATCCCCACTCCATATGTTTGTCAGGTGGTCCGCCACCTAATTATAAAAAACCAAAGTGCCACTACATCTGTATCTGCAATCAAACCAATTGCGCCAGCGGTACGTAAAATGTTCCCAGTGAGACACCTCCTCCCATAACACATCGAGTCCCCACTTACTACTACAAAGCCCAACTGGGGTCCTCTCCCAGTCAGGGTCTACCGACGATCCCGGTACTCTGTTTCCCTGGTCTTTAAAACAACTTTTATGTCGGTCACGTGGGCGGACCAGAGACCTCTGGGAGCAGATTGTAACATAAAGACTACACCGAATTTTTCACTTTAAACCACAACCTTAGTTTGGCGGCCATCTTTGAATATCGCATTATTCGTTTTACTCTTTTCCTGAATGTATAAAAGTTTCATGTTTCAATCCTCAATCACCTCCCTTTCATGCAATGGTGTCAACGTCCACGCATTCCTCACAGGGTGGAAAAAAAATGCATGTTTTTCTTTATGTAGATAACTATTTGTAGGATAAAAAACCTGGAGGTTAATACTCATTTTACCACTCAGTGTGTCCTCCTATTATTAAGTCATAATCCAGTGCTGGGAAATAAATACAGATTCTTCTTTGTGTAGATCACTATTTTTGGGATGAATGTAGGTTTTTCTTTATGTAGATCACTATTTGTAGGATAAACAACCAAGAGGTTATCATTCATTTTACCACTGGTTATTTTCTCCTATTCTTAAGTCATTATCCCGTGCAGGGAAAAAAATACAGATTCTTCTTAGTGTAGATCACTATTTTTGGGATAAAGAACAAGGGGTCATCATTCATTCTACCACTCGGTGTGTTCCCCTATTATTTAGTCATGATCCCAATAGTTGAAACCAGGGGATGCAGTCATTCAGACCCTTTGTATCACATCTCAGTCTGTCCACCCATCGCTGTTCCCTGACTAATAAATAGTCTGAGGTGTTAACTATACTCGGTGGAATAAAAGGTCTATCTAGCACCTTCCAATTTAACTCTTTTTCAGTAGGACCCAACTCCTTAAAGTGTGTGGTTAGCTTGGTGTTAGTTTTGCCACAACTTATTGTGCTCATGTGTTCTAGTATGAGGGTCTTAACCAAAGGTCAGGGTGGCCTTCATCAGGGTGTGGATCCCTTCAATTAATATAGTTTCACCCCTCACTGGGGGTCTTCACTTCTCCTTCTACGTATTACATAGAGGTCACCATTTACTGTGGACAGAAACAAAATAGGAGGCAATATTTTGCTCATATGTCTCCCCTATCTTTCCCCCTTAAATCTAGCCCCTTCCTTGTGATATATATGTTATCACAGTGATAAAAAGGTTAATTAAAAAGTGAACATCGCCACTCATCTAGCCTCTGTATGGCACTCACACATCCGTGAGGTTAATAGCAGGATATCACATAACCTAGAGATTACTGCTTTCGCGGCTCACTTTTTTCTACTACGTTGTCCATCACTCCTAATCATTTAATCGTGGGAATAAAATATCCACGCATTCTCACTATCACTAAATATTTGACGGTAAATGTTTCTCACCCGAGTTTACAAGCTAATTGCCAAACCCGGGACCTTCGTGGGATCGTGGTCTTATCGTCACACTCTAAAATGAAAAGTATATCCGTTTCAATGCTATGACCAGCTAAATCCCCACTCCATATGTTTGTCAGGGGGGCAGCCACCTAATTATGAAAAATCATAGTGCCACTACATTCGTATATGCAATCAAACCAATTGCGCCAGCGATACGTAAAATGTTCCCAGTGAGACACCTCCTCCCTGGTGTTAGTTTTGCCACAACGTATTATGCTCATGTGTTCTAGTATGCGGGTCTTAACCCGACGGGTGGTCATTGCCACATATTGCAATGAACAGGGACATCTAAATAAGTAAATCACATTGTCAGAATTACAAGTCGTGCATTTTCTGAGTTCCCATGGGTATTGTAGACCGATGTCTACACTCTTGCCATTCATGGACATGGGGAACGCCAAAAACAGTTCCTGCAAGACATGGAATAAAAAGTCCAGGCCGTGCAGGAAATAGGGTGCATGCACACAGGGGGCACATTTGCCCCCCCCCCTCCATGCACCACATGACCCTGAGGCAACAGGGGGCCCCCCAGGGCCCCCTCTGTTTCCTCTCTGCCATAGTTTTCATGGAGGAGGAACCGCCATGAAAACCGTGGCGGAGAGGAAACTCGTAATATGCTTGGAGCAACCACCGTGGTCCAGCCAAGCTCATTCCTGCCTCAAGACCGCCGCACCAGCGAATAGCAGTTACCTGATGGCTGTGGTGGTGCAATGGCGGTCCGACCAGCGAGGTTGTAATTAAATGAATCCAGAGGGGCTACTGTATTCTTCTTTATTTTATCACCCAGGTTCCCAGGGATATCAGGTTAGCCTCGTCGTCTTTGTACCTTTGGACTTCCCCTCACTCACTGTCCTCCCTTATCCAAGCGTGCTCACCTCCTGCGTTGATTGCAAACACGGCTGGAGTCCGATGTTAATTCTGCCACTTTTGGTTGGGCCTTAACCATTTTAATCCTGGTCGGGGGATTATTCTTGGTGGATCTTCCATGGAATGTTTTCTTGAATTTATATTTGTGTGAGTGCAATTGGGAATTTTGGCATTTGCTGGTACCCTTGATATGTTGTCTAGACCAGTTGTGTCTTTAAAGAAGCAGGGTGACTATTACTGGCATAGGAGGCAGAGTGTGTCATGGGTGCAGCTGGGTCACTGGCTGTAAGTCCAATCAACCACCCATTTGGCTAATTAAAGTTTTTGCTTTCCTCTATAGCTTGTCTCAGTAGTTGTTTTTAGTGTAGGATTTGAAACCATATGATGTACAAGGTACTCTGGTGTGGGAACAGCGGTATCATTAGTAAAAGGACAGTGCAGAAGAGGTGTCTGGGAGAATGAAATCTATTGGTCACCATTTTAACACCATGTGAAGAGCATCCTTCTGCAGCCATACGTTTTGGCTGTCTGGGTGACCAAGTGGTGGAAGAGCAGACCTTGGCTGTGTACAGAGGTGGCCATTGGGCTTGTGGGGGGGACCCCAACTTAGAATTGGATTTAGAGGTGTGGGAGGGCTCAGGTAGTGCTGGGTGTGTATAGGGAAGTGACCATGGTGCAGCTTTAACACCATAAAAATGGGTTTAGTTGTGCAGTACTCTGTTGATTCCAGTAATTCCCTGTGGTTTATAAACCTAGAAAATAAAATACAAATAATGTTGTTGCTTTCTGACAAGGTTTACATGTGAATGGGGATTCTGCACCTTCGGCCCCATAAGCGACGCAGAAGGGCCTTCACTGCATGGAAGTCAACAGACATTGGACCTCAAGGAGTCCTGTTTAGAGTGCCGAGTAAGGGACTGGAGAATGATAAACAATCCTTGGTAAGAACAACTCATTAATGGGACTGGGCAGGTCTTTCCATCGCAATAGAATCAAATGCATTGCCAAAGCCAATAGGTCTGGCCCTGGCAGGCCTTGGCAACTTGATGCAATGGTTATTTTATTTATATTTATTATTTGAAGGATATGTCAGAAACATAAATAGAATAAAGGAAAGATGTAGCGTCCAAAAAAAGGTTGTCTTATGCTTACAATAAACATTTTAAATTAAAAACATTGCCTGACGGGGCCATTTGACTATTGATATTTTTGAAATATTAATTGTCGTCGTTGTGCTATGCAGTATTGTTATTATTATCCATGAAGACTAAGGATCCTCTTGCACCTCCAGAGCGTCCCTTTTGGTGAGGCTACGCAAAGTCACTATGCATGGCTTTGAATGGCCTCATAGATATGGAGCAAGGTAAGGAAGCGCAATTCGCTGTGTTACCTTACTCTGCGCTCGGTAGGCGTTCCATGGGTGTTGCAGTGGGTTTTCCCATGCAACACCCATGGATTTTTACACTTCCCCAGATTCACGAGAGCTTGTAAACCTGAGGAAGCGCCAAAACCTTACGCCTCCCGATAGGAGGCCCAATGAATTTCTCTTTGTTTCTTCCTCTTTCTACGTATGTTTCAATTTGCAGCACATGCAGAAAGAGGAAAACGCCTCTCAGGATGGTTCCCCTTCCTGCACTAAAACAATCCTGCTGACAACACAGACAACCTTGCACCACGGTTCCTAAGGGTGCCAGTGTTGGCGCTAGGAAGTCAAAACGATGCCAATGGAGGGGGAAAAGGACAGGAATGCACCGTATTTCATAAATACGGTGCAATCCTGTCCTTTCACTGTGGCGTAGGGCAATGCAGCAAGCGGACTTCCTGCTCTGCACAGCGCCAAATCCCGTAAAAGAGGGCCTATGTTACATAAACCTTTTGTAACCACACTTTAAAAAGGAGATAGAAAATAAATCCTCATTTAACTGGGCCCCCAAAGGGCAGGCAAAATAATTAGCTAATATGTAAAGTTAAGATAAAGACATAACTAAAATAAAACACGCTTTGAACCAGACGTGTCACTGAAGAGAACGGAGCTATTTTTCAGGGTATGTAAATAATGTGCAAAAACTTTGTGCTGTCACTCAAAGTGAAAGGAGCCAGCGGGCAAAAGTCAGCTAAGATGAAGTCCATCGACCAAAAACGACTCTATGCCCGTATAATATACATGAACTGTATGGAAAAACAGTACTCTGGAGAGAGACTATCTAAATGGCCACACCTAATAACAAGGGGGTTAAGAGCAGCGATGTCTACAAAGTAGGTCTAAGGTTCTTTCAGTGAACCTTGGGGTAGGAATCTCTGTGAAAGGGGGCTCCCTGAGGTGAGTTCGCCAATGCTCTTGCTGAACATCGTCGCGCCTTTTTAAAGCAAAATGACTGAAATGTACCATTTATTTGTTTAATTGGCAACACAACATGTACTAGTGAATTGGATTTGTACACATAAAACCCGCTTACGTAGGGAGATATGAATGATGTTTGATTGACAAACTTTGCATAAATGGGGTTTGCCTTCATTATATATGGAATGATGCTTTTTAATTTTATCTATTTGTATCCAGTTACTTTTTTCACTACAGTTTGACGTAATGGCAAAATATAGGCAACAAATAAAATATATTTACAAATTATTTACTCTGTACATGTTATGCCAACAAATAATCTAAATTGCCAGTTTTCTTAAAAAATTATCATGCTTATTTTTACTTTATTTCTGGTGGATCGTTACCTTAATGCTATAGCAGTCTGTAATTGCACCAATTACCTCCTGAAAGAAAATGTTTTGGATTTTGCAAAAATTACTGTGATTATAGTTAGTTTTAAATTCATTTAATGGGTTCACATTTATTCGCAAACTCATTGGTTTGTCTAAACACTGTGAAATAAAAGTAAAAGAGGATGTCCCTGTCTGTATATAACTATGCAGGTTTTGGTATAGTAAGGTACTCTTCTCTGGGTTAGTACATGTGTGCAATAGTAACCATGGTGCCAGTCATGATTAAGAGGGAAGCATCGGGGGTCACTGGTAGAATGGCAGTGCAAACATGGTACATCTCTCTTAGTTTGTGGTTTGGATGTGGCCTAACAGCTAGTGCGTTCAGCCTCAAATCTGGAGAACTGGGTTCGAGTCCCGGCTACAACGCTCAACATCCTGTGATTCTGGGTAAATCACTTAGTCTCCCCGTGTCTAATAACAATAATTAATTTGTCCTTATGTAGCGCAACTGGTGCTCATGTAAAGCGCTCTGATACCTGATACCGTTGGGTCAAGCATGCGCTATATAAAACTCCCCCCCCCCCCAAAAAAAAAACATCTGGCAGCTGCATCCATGCAAACCCTAAGAAGAGCAAGGTGTTCATAAATGGATTCTTGATGGTGGAAGGACAATTTTGTAGGCCTGGTGTTAGCCAAAACCTTTTGATTGTGCTAAAATTAAATGTATAACATACTTACTTATAGGAGTTTTCAGCCATCACACATTAACTTTTAGTCTGTTGTTTACATTTTCCACCTTCCAGTACAACATGTTAGCATGGGACAATATGGGTCACTTCAGCTATAGGCTAACTTCTCTGTGAGTAACATCATTCTGCCCTTTACAAGGACCACATCCACACACAATGTAGTTCCCATCAGTGCCAGAGACTACTATGGCACTCTGTCTTTGATACAAAAAAATTAATTAGTTTTTAGCTAATGCTTTTTTTTGTTTAGATTGACGAGGGTCCAGCAGCTTCCCCAATAGTAAAGTTTTTCGAATACCATGAGAAAACTAAACAAACATTGATAACACCTAATGGACGGCTTCCAACACCAGACCGGTTTCCTTTGCAGTGTTTTCTTACACTCTCTAGTAAATGGAGGAGCTTTGTACTCACTGAAAGCTTTGCCAAATGTTAGTCATTGCTCTTCCCTTTTCATTCTGGTAATGTGCTCATGTTCATGAAGATGGTGCCATTGGTACCATGAGATTTGTTTTAGGTTTATACAAAGTCGGCCAGAGGTCACTGGTGTCACAGGATAACAGCAGCAGTGTGCAGGAATATTAGCTGATTTCATTTGGCAAACACAGGAGGCGGAATCTGGTGGCTAGAGGGGGTGGGTTGGAACATCTGCTCGTGAAATGTAAGGTTACACAAGGGATTTCTGTCTGTGAAGGCCAGAGGTTAGTAGAGAATTACATTTGTTTCAGAATTTATTTTAAAATATTTACACCCGTTATTCTGTAGCAAAATTGTACTTCTAAACAGAATATTAGCCGCTGTCGCATTACAGAGTGTACACAGATTAGAGTTGTATTGCAAGTGTACATAGCATATTATTCTGTTTTAACTAAACTCCTATCAGCCTGCCTCCTTGCCTTGCTATGACCTTCGCTTGTCTGATAGCAAACATCTGCTTCACACCAAGAAAGTCAATCCTTTAAGCCCGGATCTTGGCTAATAACAAAAGCAGCGGCGGTTCCTCTGTTAAGGCGGAGGGGCTTCGCCCCACCTGCTGTGAGCACAGCAGGTACACACAGAATAATAAAATGGTCATTACCGTACCATTTTATTATTCTGTGGGCAGGCGCCCAAGCTAGCACAAGTGTGATCACTTAAAAAGGGTGTGACGGAGTAAGGCGCTCCAAAAAAATTACACTGGTATTTTCGTTAAAACTAACTGTACTGCGGTGCCACCAAACATTGGGAAAGACACCCAATTTCCCAAAGAAAATCAATCAAAGATTGACAAGTAAATCACAGATTTTGCTGATGTCCATATGCAGTATACAAGTTATTGAAACAACACAAAATTCAATTGGGCTCCTAGTCTTTCCGGTCTTCTTTTATTTCCAAAAATCTTCCATTCCCATTCGTCACTATGGTAATTAACCGTGCGACTTCCATAACCACAATTGTACTACCAACAAATATAAGAAAATTAAATATAACAACTGAGGTGAGCCCAAATTACAACCTCATGCATGAGGACTACACATTGTGCTTACAATACAGAGTAACATCAATTTCCAGTGCTCAGTGAACACACATGCACAGATTCTCCTGAACAACAATCCTTATTCAAATGATACCAATAAATAAATGTATTGTGTCCCTAAGGCTCTATGTGTATAAGTGAGTTGTTGCTCATATAGTGTCTACTGTTCAAGTATTTTAAGTTATTATTATAACACCAGTAGTGTCTAGTGTGCCCAAACCACGCAAACAATAGGTTAATCAATACCTTAAGCTTCAATTAGGTCATGTATCTGAAATCAAATAATAAGATAACAAGATAAATTATGGAGCACATGGGGCAAGGTTTCTCAGTACGCACCAGTAATTTTATGTGTTCAAAACCGGACTATCATACCTCACGTAATTCGTGTTCCGATTCCAACTATAACGTAACTCCACAGTTTCAAAGAAGATATCCACTACAAAGAATATATACAACACAATCAGTGCATGATATGACTATGGCTATCTTGTTGCATTATTTTGCAAATCAACATCATGCTTCCATAGCACATGGTCTCTTACCTCAACTAATCCTTTCAATGTATTCCAAATTAAATTTCACCAGAGTAAGATCCAAACGTTGCTATTTATTTCTATAGCCGCAAAATACCATGATTTGTAACTCATGCAATTGTACTTTTCACGTCCCTGAAGTACGGGGACCTACAAGTAAATACAAGGCCAAAATATCAGTCGGGCAAGTCAAATAAGTGCCCATTAATACAAACAGTCCATATTAACTCACAGCAGTAATTACGTACCTCCTACTTTCCATTCACCTGATTACAGGTAAAACAGCGGCGGTACGATAGTAGAAGCGCTAATAATATATAGCCTAGACAGCGACAACGTCAGAGGTAAATCCATGCTTATGTTACCTCCCCCCTGCCGGAGTTCTAGTTGGGCGCCATCTTGAAAAGGTAAAAACCGTCGTGTTTACACCATTTCTGATCTAGAGTTTTCAAAACAAACCATATGTACTATAATGATAATGGAATGCCATAATCAATTCTGTCACCCGAATACGGGTACTCAGACACGGCATAAGAATTATAATATTAGTATGCCATAGAAGCGACGGTGATATCAACAATTTTAGTATGTATTACCGCTCTCTTCCTGAACGGTGTTTTCATTCAGCGCCATCTTGAAATGACACAGGTCACGGAGCGAGGTAAAAACAAATAAAGCCTGTATATAAAAAGTAACCCCTAGATTTACTCACTTCAAAAGTGTTTTTGCTATCAGTGCACTACCAATTACAATATGTCAGCTGCATTAACACGGCAACCAATCAAATCGGGTATAGAAATAATAACCATCTATGAACTCTTGCTTCTTCCATCTTTTAAAATCATAAGTACCATATTGAAATAAACGTTATATGATAAGTATTCCACTGAGTCTGCCCAAATGTGCCTCATATTCTTGTCTTACAATCACCAAAATAACTAAGTGCCTAGTATTCATTATAAGTTAATCTTTATAAATTACTATCAATAGGTTATCATGGCAACTAGAAGATCTGATATATCTCTCTAACTTAATCCCCTAAAAAATATTGAAGCTCCTGGTCATAATTAAGACCATCTTCCACGGCCCTCAAACGCATGATTCACCTTGCCTCATGCCTCCGCAATTTTAATTCTCTGTTACCTCCTCGTGGATCAAGTTTCACATGTTCTATACCAAAGAACTGAAATGTTTTTGTTGGGCCTGTGCCTTACAATTATATACATGCTCCGCAATAGGATACCTAACGTCATTGTGTTTTACTGCTCTCATATGTTCACTTACATGATCTTTCAAAGCCCTTATTGTGCTACCCACGTATATTTTATCACATTTACAAGTAATAATATATACGACATATCTAGTGTAGCAACTAATATTCGTCCTTATGTTATAAACATTGTCATTCTTGTCTTTAAAATGCTTGGTTTTGTCTTTTGCATGTCTGCACATGCCACAATGGCCACATTTAAAGAAACCTTTAGTAAGTTCTGTTAACCAAGATTCCCTTTGTTTAGTCTGTGGGTAGCTAGGGCTCAATAATGTGCCCAACGTTAGCCTGTTCCAACCAATCCTGGAGCTGCAAAGCAGCTCCAGAATTGGCTGGATTCGGAAGCAGGAAGTAAACCACCTTCTTTATATGCTCGTCGTTGTTGGGAAGGACAACAGGCAACATATCTTTGAGTTTTACGTTGCGCTGTGCCCCACCGATTTTTAAAGTTGTTAACCCGCCCTGTAACAAAGCCAGTGCTTCGTCATCAATACTCTTCACATTCGGAATTTTCTCACAACCAGAGAACTTATCTCTGGAAATAACATCTTCTGTTTTTGCAACCATTCCTTTCTACATTGTAGTTGCTCTACGATGTTCCAAATTTACTTACTCCAAACAGTACTAATTAAGGTGCAGCCCTCATTTATCCTCACCTTAAATATGAGGTATTTGTTTCATCAGTGTGAAATGGTTTCAGATTTAACAAAAACATTTTTTATACACTTCCAATTCTTTGATTTGGGATCAGTGCTTTGAATACAAAAAATATACTGATGCCTAAAGGAATATCGAGGTAGTCTTTATTCTAGAAACTAATATTGGGGAGCTTGCTGCTACAACTTTGTCATTTGGATTGCTCTGACCACATTTTCAACCGCACAAAAGAACTGCTGCATGTCCTGTAATGCAAATAAGAATGCGCCTGTTCGCTCATTTATGTACTTTGTTAGTTATTCATTTGAAACTTTCTGAGCCAATTGAATATCCGTGCCTACAATGAGATACTAACCTTGCCGCATTGCCTCTTCCTCACAGAACAATGAAATATTGGAGCTCCAGAGGATACGGATGAAAGATGAAGTCCGGGAATACAAATTTCGCGAGGCGCGACTCCTCCAGGACTACACCGAGCTAGAAGAGGAGAATATCAGCTTGCAAAAACTGGTATCCACCCTGAAGCAAAATCAGGTGAGCACCAAGCAAAAATCTGTCAACGGGTAGGAATGATGTAAGGTTTTCAGCAAACAAGTTCTTTGCTGTTTCGTTTGATCTCTTGGCACTAGAATGCCTGTTGGCCAACGAGAAGATCGCCTGTGCTGCAGCAGTGGAAAGAACCAATAGCTCATGTAGGTCAGGTCTGGAACCCATATTTCTTTCAGAACACATTTAAAATATTGCTGCTTCTCATCCACCTCTTTGTCTTGTAGTCCATAAAGACTTAAATAGCTTTAAAACAAATACCACAACGCAGTAGAAAATAAGATGTATTCTCCCTGTATGTACAGAGTGGGGGTTGGCAGTGGACATAGCAGAACCTGTTTGTCTATTTAATGAACTAGCACCATCGCTCACTCATCCGTGCCCTCACTCACACGCTTATTTGTGAGTGACTGGCAGATTGGCACAAAGTCAAAAGAGGAGATGAGGTATGACTGGACTTTGGCAGGGGTTGACGGTGACAGTGAAGAAAGCCAGGAAAATGAGTGACTGGAGAGATAAGAATAGGACCAATCTAATCTGATGATTACCACTGAAGCTATATGAATCTGGTGAGGAAAGCAGAGTAGAGTGATCCACCATATCTAACACTATCAAAACCCGCATTACGATTAGTCCGTGGAGGATGTCATAATTATTACACTTTTGAAAATTCTATACTGTGAAGATTAAGATATAAAAGATGTTATAACTAACCCCTATTACATGTTTTGCCCTTTAAAATGGGGGATAGTATGTGGTTCTAGTGCAGTGTGCCTGTCCAAATTTATTCAGGATCATTTTGTGCAATATGGAAACTTCTAGTTCCAACAAATAATTTTAATGGGCTGCCCGTAGGGAGGGCCTAAGAGGGAAAGGGCAATAAGAAATATATGGTTGGGTGAGGGCAGGTTCTTCAGAGTAAAACTGACCAACGGGAATTATAATAAACTGAGTGGACTGAAAGAGGGCAAGTAATGAGCTAGTAGGCTAAATATCCTTCTTTTGTAGTTTTGGAGAGGATGGGAAAAGTGATACTGGACAGCAATGTAATGAAGAGCAGCAGCCAACTTTTAAAGGTCGAACTGCTGCAGATTAGAAGCATTTCCGGTCGGGACCTGAGAGAAGGAAATAAAAAATGGAGAGGAGAGGGGCAAGGCAGATAAGTGGTGTAAAAGAGAGGGCAAGAGTTATCAATTGAAGGATAAAAGGGCCAGGTAGGATGGGGAAACTGCAAATACCATGACCCTTGAACAACGCATTGCCTTTGCAAGGCGGGTGGAACAACGAATGCATCTAAACCACGCATTCCATTTACAACGCATGTCATTACAACATGTGTTAGGTAAAATACAGTTGGACTTCAAAGTCCACAGCTTTCCCTACTGTAGCAGGGACTAGGGTTGGAATAGCAAATTATACTATTCCAAAGTCCAGTGCCCCTGAAGGCAAGTCGTTGTAACGACTTATGTTGTAAATGGAATGCGTGATTCAGACGCATTCGTTGTTCCGCCCGCGTTGTTAAGGAACACGTGGGAAATGAAAGTGTGGTCGTGTGATACAATGGTAGAATGGGTTGGTACATTTGTATATGTTGGAAGGTAAAGAGCCTAATATTTTTATGTCAAACTCTGAACATTTGTATGGTTTTATCTGTTATGTATTTTTGTATTGTTTTGATTTTTAGTAATCTACACTTGTATCTAGTAAAAATAAGGCCCTCTGCACAGAGTTGTATGGTGGCAATTCAAAGAAGCTAGAGAGGAAAAAGAGAAGAAATATAAAAACACAGGCTTTTAATATAAAATATTGATTAACATGACTGCTCATTAAACATATGCAGGAAGTTGTATTTCACTTTTCGGAATTGAAAACATTTAGGAAAGTGTTATGAGAAGGCATTTGCTGTGATGACGAGGATGTTCCTGATGCATCTATCCATGCGTATTAGATGGAAGGCATAACTCTGTGGTGTCTGAACCAAATTATGATATCAAACATCCTTTAATCCATGTAGTAAAGCTACTGCATTTGCTTTGCATTGTATGGCGCCTGTACAGCTCTAACATACCATATTTTCATGAAAACGAAATACATTCCTGGGTGATGATAATTAGTGAAAAATACAAAGTTCGAAAAAACATTTAATTTTGTGATAAATTAATAAAAATTTTCAACCCCTCAAAGTATGTTCACTCAGGCAAAAATAGTTTCACCGTTGCTCAACACCTTTCATGAAGTACTTTATTTTCATGTATTTCTTATATTGTTTTATACCATATGCACGTGACCAGTGGTGTTGCAAGGAAACGTGGGAGGAGAGTCCATATAACCTGGGAAAGTTATTTAAGGCCAAGTGCTTGGTGGAAGAGATGGGTATCCACTGTTTAGGAAATGTTCTAATGTTAGGCTCATGGCAAAGCTAGAATGTAACAGAGTCCCAAAGTGAGGAGTCTTTTGATGTTGCAAATTTCTGCCCATACACCATTAGTATCTCTGTGGGAACCTTGTGAAACCTTGAGGAGGCCAGTCTTAGCCGTCTGGTTAAGTGGTAAAGTGGGACTAATTTAGCAAGGTAATCTGGGTGTTATGTACCATTCAAAGGGTTTTGAAGGCAAGGATTTATTTAATTAGCAGTCAATTGGAGCAGTTTTAAAGCTGAGTCATGTGATCCGTATTTTCAAGTTGAAGAATACGGAAGTGGTAAAGTTTTGATATCTTTGCTCTTTAATTGTGTATTTTTGGCGTTGAAGCATATATATATATATATATATATATATATATATATATATATATATATATATATATATATATATATATATATATATATACTCCATTGCAGTAATCAATGCACGACAACGCCACCACTAGGATGTGTATTATTCATTCCTGGGTTATAGAATTCCTAGTATCGAACAAGGTGTATAGGTCCGCTTCAGGAATGGACGCAACAGGAAATGAAAAATAAAACTTAAGACCTGGCTCCGCACTTTATAGCGAATTAAATGCATTTGAAAGAGAGTGAGTATGGAGACCTGGGCACTGTTAAAGGGTGGTGGTGAGGGAATTTGTGATGGAGGTGATCACTGGCGGGAGCCAACAAACATTGTCGCACCGGGTGCCACCAGTGCTCAAGCCGGCTCTGAAGGTGGGTAGGTCACCAAGGAGAAGCTTTGGGGATTATGAAGTGGATTCCTGAACGGCGGCAGAGAATGGGACAATTTAGAAGTGAGAAGGCAGGTTTCATAGAATTGATGTGGCAGCAGAGCAGAAAATAAGTTTCTATTTCCTATCCTTCTAGCTTTGGAAATTGCTAGGATCAGCTGACTTGTGCTTAAAGTGGTGTGAGTATACCCTGAGAAAGAAAGAGAGAGAGAAAGACACAGCGCAACAGAGAGAGACAGACAGAGACAGAGCAGAAAGAATGTGTTGTTCGATAGTCAAGTGAGTTGATGTTACATTCATTTGTGTGAGTATGAATGAGTGCCTGAATGGTAGAGAGATAGGTGTGAACATAGAGGAAGACTTTTGCCTACATGGGTTGCTGATCTAATACCAGACCAGATGCTATTTCTTTATTGCACCTTTTTTAAAAGAGAGACAGGAGTCAATTTGGAAGATTAAAGATTTTGCCCCCATGGCAAGTGAGAGACAAACCTGTGAGCTCCATAGCATATTCGGCTAGATCTCAGTCTGGTTGGAATTTTCCTCCATTGATAAACATGAGCTTGGTTCTCATGGGGTTCAGTTTTTGAGATTGAGGTTTAAATAGCAGGTACTCAGGACCTGGATGTTGATCATACCCCTAGATTTAACTTCCTATTGTCTGTACATCAGTGGATTGTAGTGTTTTGAGTAGCTACTTCAAGGGGTTCTACAGAGAGGTTGGCTAACAAAAGTGCAAGGTTGGAAGTCTCTGGGATCTTGTGGTTGACTGGGAGAAGAAGGGATTTTGAGGAATCCATGTATTTATTGCTGGATGTATGTCAGAAACAAGGTGAACCACTTAATGTCAGAGTTAAAGATGCTTGTGAGGGAATATAGGGTGTTAAATAGAATTTGGTGCTCAATGAAGGGAGATAAGTAAGGAGGGGTCACCTTGATTAGCAATCTAATGGGTATCTTCCAAGACATTGCAGGGGGCTGTAGTGACCAATCGCCTTTGGAGTTGGAAAGCTCCTACACTTTTCAGACCCTTGCAAAGAAAGGGGGTGTGTTAGGAACAGTAGCTGACTAGATCATCCAGATAAAAATGCATTTTTTTAGCGTAATATTGAAAGGAGAACCAGAAGAGACATGGTGTGCGGAGTGGGAACATGTGCCTTTCCCTTTATTAAGTAGGTCAGTGTTGTAAATGGTATCAGTTTTGCTGTGGAAGAGATTTTTGATGTTTAGCCTAATGCAAATTAAGCCAATGTGAATAGAGATTTTACCTTCATTTTCAGCTCCTGTAATTATGCTGGTGTGCTGATCTGATCTGATGATTTGAATTGTGTGTTTACTAGTGGGGCTTATATATTTATGGAGAAACGAGGCCAAGTCATCAGAAGACTCGGAAACAAACCAGAGCCTGTGCAGCTTCCTAATGGCTGGCTAGTAGTATTTAGATCTTAGAAGAAGCAAACAGGCATTGAATTTGACTTTCATGAGAAAAAGGGTACGTGGGGATCAATAAGTGACATGAGGACAGTATCGGATGGGTTAAGAAGGCAGTTCACATTAAACCTGGTTGTTTTTGGAGGTACATGGACTGTTCATCGAAGAAGGCAGGGGTTTGCTACAAGCATGATCCACCCCCTGTGGTGGATCTGGCGAAGAAGTGAATCTGCAGGTTGGTTTGGGTTGTAGAGTGTATATTTATTCTGGATTGGGGAAATCACAGAAAGAAACATTTGGGAGTTTCTAAAATGGAAACAAAGACCTGGAAGGACAGTTGTTAGGTGTTGCCCTAGGGAACAGCTGTACTATCTACACACATGTTAATGCTAGCCCCTCCCTCTATTAAGCAATGTATTTACAAGTGCAATAGTACTGAGCCATCAACATGGCTTGACTGTAGCAAGGCCATGCCTTATTGCCACAGCATGCATCAATGTTTTGTGCTTTGCTTGTTTCAGGTCGAGTATGAAGGGCTAAAACATGAGATCAAGCGTTTTGAAGAGGATACGGTCTTGCTAAACAGCCAACTGGAAGATGCTATTCGGTTAAAGGAGATTGCGGAGCATCAGCTTGAGGAAGCTCTGGAAACCTTGAAGAATGAGAGGGAGCAGAAGAACAACTTGAGGAAAGAGCTGTGCCAGTACATCAACTTGAATGACAGCATGTACAACAACCACATCAGCATCTCAGTGGATGGGCTAAAGTTTGCAGAGGATGGAAATGACCGTGAGCCGAACAATGATGACAAGATGAATGGACACATCCATGGGCCTCATGTGAAATTAAATGGGGACTATCGGACTCCGGCAGTAAGGAAGGGAGAGTCCGGTCTGCACCCGGTCTCTGACCTCTTCAGTGAACTTAACATTTCAGAAATGCAGAAACTGAAGCAGCAACTTATGCAGGTAAGACCTACTTGAGGGCTCTGTCCCATTTACGTGCTTGCCGTGACTTATTTTTTCTTTGTATCTTAAAAACTCACATTTGTATTGTAATTTTGTTTGAATTATGTATCTAGTGACAAGGTGGCACATCGTCTTTGGATTTCTCATAAGCCTGGGGAGAAAAGTGGTTAGCTTTCAAGTTATCGGTTAGTGTACCAATAAGGATCCTACCATAACCTGTACGCTTATCCATGGTGTTAGTGAGTGAGAAAATGTGTATAACACTTACTATATACCTACGAGTTTCTTGGCACTAATCGCCTGACTCCCTACCCAAAGCTAATAGGATAGTTAACAAAAGACGTTTTTCGAAGCTTTCCTTTTTTTAGATGGTTAATCTCACTGCACAGAGCCCCAGGAAGATAATTTAGAGCTGAGGTCCTCATACAGAACAGCCTGCCTCCAAGCACTTTAATTGTTACTGACAGAATGGACAACATTTTGAAGAGCATATAGACCTGGCGAAAGGTTACCTGGTACCTTCTGAGAGAGGTAGGTGCATTAATTGGCCAGGAGAGCTTTGTAAACATGGCACAAATCCTTACATTTCTACTTTGGTCGCCACCTCATCTGGTGTTGAGACAGAAAGTAAGATGGTAAGGGCTTCTCTGTTAGTCCCTCATATGAATATGGTATTTATTTTAAATAATTTGGAGTTGCTAATTGCCATCCAAGATTTTACGTCTTGAATTGATCAGGTGTGCCGGACATATGGACCAAATACCTGAGTGGTAATAGAGTGGCTAGTCACTGAATTTCTGGCTACCTTGTCTGCATAGCAAACACTCTGTGACAAGTCATGCCTGCAAATACTGGGACAGGAGGAATGCAGCTCTACCCTAGCATTCACTCCTGGAACCGTTCCAGGCCTGATCTTCAGCATCAAAGAAAAAGCATCTCAAATGACTTTTCCCCACCATAAGCAATCATGCACCCCATCTGACACAAACAGTCTTTGTTACTCCAAATTCCACAAATCAAAACAAATAGATGGCTCAACCTTTATATATGGGCTTTGAATAGAACACGCTTCCAATCTCTCCAGCTTTTCCAGTCAAAAGTGAAAAAACATAGTTTTCAGGAAACTGTTGTGCCCCTCAACAACCACCCAAGCAAGCAAAAATCCTCAGGAGTAGCAATTACATCCACAGAAACAGCTTAAACTACTTAGCCTCCCTGCCGAAATAAATCAGAGAAAACATCATTTTTATGTATTAAAATTGAAAATTGATGTTACTGTGCAGATAGTCAAAGCTTATTGCTACTACCAAGAAAAGAAAAGAAAAAAATAGATATTAAAACATATCAGATAATTTAAAAACCTGAAAACGTACATAAAACCACAATAACCATGAACGAGATCAGCATGTGACATCCTACCGGTGGAGAACCATAGGGTATGAAGTAAGTAGGGAGAGGACAAGGCCATTCGTTAAGAGGGGGAAACAGTCCTGGATTACCATAAATTAAAGTTGGAAATGTGGGCCATCCACTGTAGGGATAGTCTTGACCAGAAATGATTCAAGCGCGGAATCTGTTAGATGACAAAATCTTAGAAATACTGTCTAGGCTATCCGCTGCTGTTTATACACATATTGAACTAGGGTGACTTGCACTAGATCGCAAACAAAAAAGTCTCATTCTAATGGGGAGACTCAAGGAATCCAGGAAGAATCAAGGAATCCAGGGAGAATCAAGGAATTCAAAAGGTGCAGCCGAATATGGTTGCCAGTCTCCAGAGCCGTCCTGTGGTGATTTCTGCATTAGTTCAACCACCTAGCCTCCTCCAATGGAGTCTGTGGTATTATTCTTCTCTTCTCTTCTCTTCTCTTCTCTTCTCTTCTCTTCTCTTCTCTTCTCTTCTCTTCTCTTCTCTTCTCTTCTCTTCTCTTCTCTTCGCATAACTTCGCCTCAGACAGATCTTACTCTTGCTTTGCATGCTTCATTGAGGTAGGCAGCCACACTTGCAGTAACTTCTAGCTTTTAGTCTCCCAAAAGAAATACTACCATTTTCATCTGTCTTGAGGATCCCAGTTTCTGTCACTGTTTTAGCCGCCTCTTTAGGCGACTCCTTGACTCTCATTGTAAAGGAACAAGACTCACCTACTTTCGTTTTAGTGCCTTCAGTGGCCAGTTATTATTTATTGCTTCCACAGAGAGTCTCCTTACTTCCTTAGAGAATCAAGAGAACATGCATTGTTGGGCCCACCTCTCCAGCTAGCAGATGTTCTCCATGGAATGCCACCAATGTGGTTTCGGACTTTTCTTCCTTCAGGATTTGCAGATTCCTTTTGACTTGATTAGTTACCTGTTCCCCATTGGCTTGAATATTTCCTGGATTTCCTCAGATCCTACCATCTTGAACATAAGTTTCTTCCTTGTAAACATGCTCTTGGCAACAGTTTGGGTTTTGATTTGGGATCTGTATCACTTTGTTAGAAGTGATTATTGATAATATTGTCCCAGAAACGCCTTGGCCAATGTACAAATTCCTTGATTGATAGACAACTGTAGCTCTGACTGTGTCCCACAAAACTGTGTAGTGCTGGTTACTGGACAGTATTTGTTTCATACTCTACCAATAACACAGTGATAATAAATAAATTAATAAATAGATAAAATTGCCCAGAAATCTTGAATCTAGTTAGTCAAATACAACACAGATTCTAGAACTCAGAGAACTGTGAGTTTGAACATGTCTACAAAAGGTTTGCAGAGTCCTCTTGCTTAGAATTTGAGTATGTGTCAGATTTCCATACTTTTTTGAGTTGTAGCTCTTTATTTCATTCTCAAGACCACATCTTCCCGTAGACTTTGGTCCTTATTTTAATGAACGTTTACACAGCAGACCCTTTCCCCCATTATTTACCACACAAAGATATCAATGGTAATGAAGTTGCACAAGAAATAGAATACAGACACTGTGGGTCAATATATGGTCTTCTATTGATAGGATAATAGGTGAACACCCTCCTCTCTGGAAAAGCTGTTAAGAGTTAATCAGTGATGTGCTGCAGCATAAGAGTCGATTAAGGATGAGGGAACAATGCTGGGAGCCTAAAAACATTGATAAAAGCAGGCATGTCACAGGTGTGAGTTCTGGTTTGAAAACTCTCATCTTTTTGTGGTTGGTAAAATAAATTATACTGAGTTAGGGTGAGAACCTGTTAAAGTGCTTCAATGCCTGTGGCAGTAAGGACTGTATTCTACATTGGTTCTTACTACAGAATTTGCTGCAAGATACATAGATGTACCAAGATGAAAAAAAGGGACTGGTCGACAGAATTTCTGAATTGAAAAATAAGCAGAAATAGCATAAATATGCATCCAAGCACAATAATATCTCTTTGATACAGCATAGATTGACATTGTTTGCTGAGAAATCTCACAACAGCATGGAATACCACTCTTTAGGTCTCGGCTAGACAGGGCATGTGCTGTCTTAAAGAGACGTGTTGGGTTCTATCTGTGGCCGCCCATCTCCAACCATTGGTAAACTTCTGCCTCACTAGTATTTTCTTTGATTTCATTTGTCATGGCATGCAGGAGTCTTACCCTTTTCTTATGTTTGACCCTCCCGTAGGGCATGGACTAAGTACATGTCTCCTTACACTGCTCCTGGTTTGAAGGGCATTTTTTTTCTTTGTTTTCAAACACTCTATAGGAGTGTTTCCAGGCCCTCTCCCTTGTACACGCTCACACCTACCACTAAAATTCATGCACGTGTACATAAACAATGCCTTTCTTAAAAAGTTGTTAAAACACGAACAGCATTTGTATGTTTTTTTTGCACGATCTTATGTATTGAATCGTTCCCTTCGTCGTCCATCTTGCCATAGCGCGAACACAAGCCAATGGGTTTGGAGCACTTTAAGTGCTCACCAGTTACATTACACAATGACACATTCATTGTGTCGCTAATCCTGCATCAATTAAGGTTTTTTTTCCCATCATTGCTTGCCCATCTCCACATACCTTCCTGCTTCCCTGCTTAACCCATCCCCCCACTACCTCCCTTGTCACTGCTGCTTTTTTTTTGCTCGATCTGATTGTTTTGGAGCTCTTGTCCTGTCCTCCATCTTTCCATAGTGCTAACACCAGCAGATAGTTTTGGAGCGCTTTAAGTCCTCACCACTTATATTACAGAATGACACATTCATTATTGTAGGCAGGGGGAAGCGTAAGTGATTCGCCTAGTCCCCGAGATCAGAACCTGGTTCCCCAGTTCTCCTCTCGGAAGCTCTGCCCATTACGACACATCCTTGCTTCACTTGAAAGCTCCTCAGCTGTTTCTCATTATCACTTCCACATTTGTTCAGCAAGACCCTGTCAACACCAAACAAGCACTGGCAAAGCCAGTAGATCTCGGCAATGCTTGATCTACTGGCCTTGTTAATGTGAATGTCTTTTAGCCATGTTGTCTAGCAGAACATTTGCTGTTCAGCATGGCCGAAAGTCACTTTTTGTGTCAGGAGGGGCAGGACAATAAACTCAACATGGGGGAGAAGATACTCAGCATCGGAACAACATCCTGTGATTCTGGGTTTTAAGTAATTTTCAGCCATGCTGACCAGCAGATGTGCTACTAGACAACATGGCTAAAAGACATTCACAATGACAAGGACAATAGCTCAAGCATTGCCAAGACCTATTTGCTTTGCCAACGCTTGTTTCACAGAGCACCCCTTATGTCTTAATCAACAAAAGGTTGTACAATCTGGCTTCAAACAACCAAAGAAGAAGGTGGAAACAATTCCCTAAACTAAGAAACACACTGATAGAAGCCATCTTTATCGGTAGACTACACTACTGTAATTCCTTCTCCTCAAATCTCACAATGGTCACAACAAAGCCCCATGGAGTTCATGCCTCAGGTCTTGAGAGAATCTCAGTGCCTTCGAAACAAGGATACAATTTTAAAGCAGCTTCATAGTCCTCATTTGTCTGTCCAGCTAAACTCCATCACACCTGTAAAAATTACTCAGGCCCTTTTGAACACACTTGGCCTTCTCCGTCCGCAAAAGGTGTGGGCAGATTCTGAACTGATGATACTTTCATCTGAAAATCCCATGCCTGCAGTTGAGAACCTTCTAGAATCTGCCTCACTTCACTAAGAAATGACTTTAACATGGCCCTAGTTTCAAACTGCCTGTGTCCAAGTTTCTACCAAGTTTACAGGAGGATACAGTTGAGAAGCAGTTATCCACAGTACAGCCTGTATATTTAAAAAACATTAAGTATAAGAGCACAAATACATAAATGAATAATGGTCCCTGCATTTTCTTAGGAAGCAATGTTAACAATTTTAAATCCCTGTGTGACGTGCTTTCATCTGTCCTTGAATAGACAGGGTAGGCACTAAAGTTTGGATTTCAGATAGCGTTACTACTTTCTGACTGCAAATTGTGTGTTTGACAAGTATTAATAATAATTAGAACATTGACATGTTAAGAGCTCCATTGAAGACTATGAAGTGGTTCTGGGCTGGTAATGGCTGGTATAGAAATTCTATTCCAACATAATTATGCTCGTATTTCTGTTTCTCCCTGTTTACTTTAGAACATTTTGCAGTGGCGTGTTCTAGTAACATTATAGTCCTTTCCCTCTGGCTATAACAACTGTTAAAGTCTTCCTCTTGCTCGTGACTGAGGCCTATAACTTTTGCAAGTTGACTTTGGACCCTTCTAAATGGAATATCCACACAGACTCTTCTTGGCACTGCAGACAGTATTTACTAACTGTTGTGACTGGGAGAAAGACCTTTAGCTTACAACACAGACTGCACCTCACTCCTACACATTCTCTCCCAGGCTTTATCCAATTCCTTCTCCCAGGCAGGCCTTTTTATACACAATATTACAATGGATTATTACACACAGTAAATAATAGTTGACTTGCAAGTTACAGATTTAAGATGAGAAAAACACTTGAAGACACGTAACCGCATAACCCGAGTTACGACCTAATCCATTATACATTCTTTATTGTACTCCCAACAATGCTGGACACACGAGCATACTTCTGCTTGTGAAGGCATGTGAGTATCATGGTAAACTCAATTTAAGTGAAGTGTGTGCTTCCAGTATTGTGCGCATAAGACCTCTGTGTGCTCACAACCAAATTACTTCCCTGCACCCATTGTTTAATCAAGCACCCTAGCCCTGTCTGTCCTCTCTGGGCTAATTCTATTACATGAACCCATTGTCTGATCAGGCCACGATCTGATTGAAGGCAGGGGGTACGTGCCGATGTCGTAAATACTCTCAAATCTGTTGAGTTGGCCTTTGACAGAAAACCCTTGTAATTTTCCAATTCCATTACATCCTTAAGTAAACTTTTCACCTTGCCAGTGTCAGTGTGAGATTATGGCCTAAACTAGTTTTTGACCACTAACAGCTGTTGAAAATAAAAATGAAATGATAATAACAAGAAGTTATTGTCATTTTATTTTTCTTTGCAGGAGTCCAGCCAGGTCGGGCAGGGCTGGGCTCCCCGTCGTCAGGGGGAGCAGGAGTGGTTTGCACTCCCTCCGTAAGTGCGCATGATAGCTTGGTCGGCCCTCTGGGGCCGGCCAAACAGCATGTTCTCCACTGGGCTGTGTTGAACATGCCTAGCCTCCCATGTACTGCCTGAGTGGCCTGAGTCCCATGTACTGCCTGAGTGGCCTAAGTGGCCAAACGGGCCGTCCAGACCAATTACGACACTGCTCCTGCAGCGTAGTGATTGGCTGGGAGAGTCCGGAACCTGGGTGCTTCCGGTGCTGGCGGGGACAGAGGAGAGGCATGTGGCGGCGAAGAAGAAGGTAAGTTTATTTTTTATTTTTTTCATCCCTTCCCTCCTCCCCACCACCGCTATTCTGAAGCAGCCGCTACTGCACAATACAGTAGATCAAGGTTTTTGGGGGACCAGAGGGCTGACCACAATAGATGTAGATGAAAGAGAACTGGGGGGCTGTCCCCAGGAGATAAAGCTAAAAGCAAACTGTTTTGATAAATGATATATTCTTTGGGAGACCTTTTGGTTCATTCATTACATGTTGGGTTATAAAGGAGGATGTCTATTTAAGAAAGGAGGCATGTGTTCATCAACACCCAACCACTTAGGTGTAATAAATTTCTAACAAGGGGTACAATAGCGCTGTTTCGCTAATGAGACCAAAATGTGATTTCTGCAGTGTCAAACCTAATTTCAAATAGTTTTAGTCCTTCTGTAGTCAGCACCACCTGGAAATTAGAGGTATCATTGGTGAAAAATGGCCAAGGCAATGTTCTATTACTAGACTTGCATTGTTGCGGCAATTCCATACTGGTAAACTCATCACACTTATTTTAAGATCTTCTTTCCTTAGCCAAAATGACACATCATACAAACATTACTGTGTGAGCTTTTAATCACTAATGGACCAGATCATATGAGCAAGAAATATACAATTGCTAGGTTCTGTAAACCAATCTGGGTAAAATAACCTTTGAGGTCATAGCTGAATTAATATGGAACAGTTATTTGCAACATCTGCATCTGAGAAACATAGCTTAACATCTTGAAAAGCAATATGTAAATGCCTGCTTTACTAAATAAACTCCCATAAAATCCAAATTGTCTCTGTTTTCTGTAGAAGAGCCTTGCAGGCTCTGCACTCTCCATCTACTATTAGCATAATGTTACATAGTACAAACCAATTACCCAATCTCTTTCCAAGAACATATTATATGCAAAAAAAATGCCACTTTCTCTTTTCTCTGTACATTCACATACGGCCTCCACAAAGAAGGACAAACAAGGCATAATCCTAATGTACTTAGCAATTCTATTATGTCACATTTTCTGTGTGATAGATACTTAAACAGTTTTCTGCTATAGAGGACTCATGGAAAGGTCAAACTTCAGCACAGCATCAACCTTACGTCAGCCCGCATGAGGGCACACATCTCTAATGTGAATGATTCCAGAGGGAATATTCCAGTGCACAGTCAGGACTTCGGTTACATGTCCATGCTGGTAAAAAGCAATCAATCAGCAGTTCTCAGGTTACTTTTTTTGTTGTGTCCTTGAGTTATTTCACATACTGAGGCACATATACAGGGTCACGTGCCTTTTCACAGCACAATTGGTACACAGCAGATGAGAAAAGAATTCCAAAGGACATTAACTGAAGAACCTTGAGATGGTAGATGGCACATCTTGCATGTTATGCCACTTTTTGCACTCAAATTGTATAGAACAGGTCCATTAGTGGCTATTTGAGAACGCATGATAGAGAGATACAATCGGGGTAATTGGTAACACAACTAAATGAGATTATGAAAAAAAAGAAATCGAAATGGTGAGTCAACTTGTTCACTATCTGTAACTTGAGATACCTCTAGTTAAGGAAATTTATAAGCATGCGTCTATTGAACATTTGTCTCTCTAACCTTTTGATGCAGCTTCGAATAATAATATAACATCATTTAAGAGCAGTTGTTTTTCTGTTACTTTAGTCTCACACTATTTTTATTCAAGTGCTAATGCATCTGTTGAAGAGTAATTCACAGGCATTACATCTAAGGTATAGCAAAGAAGGAAAACTGTGTCAGGTCACAATTATGGGGCAAATGGCTAAATAAACCAAAAGCTCCCTCTCATTCAGAACTAGTTTATCAAAGGGCTGCAGTATAATAAACTTCTGTCCATTGATAGAAGTCTCTGAATGTTCAAAAACATTGAAGATACTCTTTTGATCAAGTATTAAACAAATGGTCATCTAGACTAACATATGCCTTGGAGGTGGGTAGGCAGAGTGCTACCATGATGATACAGGAGTGCATCAGGCCATGGTGGATTGTTACCACAGGGCCTAATCAGTAGACACAGCATTCCAGAACAGATCCTAGACTTTAATTAAGAAGCCCTTTTTGAGCAGTCAGTGTGCCACAGAAATCCTCAGCCACATGCAGATGCTGCCCAAAGTATTCACATATCAATGATCAATGCAGAATCTGCCTAGAGTCCGAGATGATGTATCTGATTCTGGACACATGTTTACCTCAGAGGTAATAATGCTTCTTGAAAATGCCTCAGATTTTCTAAGTATGTTTTAAAACTGGAAACCAGTGGCACGAGCCACTGACAACCTAAAACAAGAATCAAGGTAATTTGGATATTTAAAAGAAACTACAAGTAGTAATATTGTATTCAGACACTTTCTTTGACTGCATGGATGTCTCTGTCTTATACCGTAATATCTCTCATTAAGATGATCTAACAACCCATCAAAATGCCTACAGGGCTTGGGTATTAGGAATGATATGTAACAATAGTGCATCAGTATTCATTTTCAAATTCAAATATGCAATTAAAAACCTACCTCTCAATGGCAAACATTCATTGCAGAAGTTAGGAACTGTAATGGGTACAAAGATGGCACTGCAATCTGTTCATTTATGGCTATCTTCGAGGACCGCTTTCCAAATTAGCAACTCACTTCCATTATATTATTGACATATTTCTGATGTGGAAAGATGAGGGTTTGCCACTCAAATGATTGAATGAAGACTTCAGTACTGTCCACCCTATATAAAGTAAACCAGGGAACAGAAAATAAAAATCACTCATCATCAGATTGGTATCCAGTGTTGTCACTTCATTTTGTTTTACTTTATATCACATTCTGCAGTAGAACACAAGCTATTTGTTTTGCCAAGCTTTGTCATGTATTGAATTGATTACAACATGTAGTCTGTACTTCTTATACTTTAAAACTTTGACAAGTTAAAGACCATCACAATTGCACATTTATTGGTGGAAAGCATGGACTGCCACAGTGTTATTTATATTGACAATGGAACAGTAGTGTATTAACAGACACTACCATGACACCACATAAGGTATTGCTATTTGGAAAGATGGATTCCTTGAAATGGGCATAAAAAATGATATATAAGGTTGAAACAAATATCTATAATGGGGCAACATTCATTCTCATGAATAGTGAGAGCCTCTATATGCTATGTCTTCAGTGAGGACCTCCTAGACTAATTAATTTATTATGTACATTACAAATACCTGGAAAAAAGTTCAAATCCAAAAATAACAAAACAATCCAATAGCATTATCACACAACTGCCTGTAATTGTCTACAGTTACTGGATCTTCCAAGACCCAAATTAGAAACAAATGGGCAAGATGTACCACAAAACCGTTTTGCGATTCCCTAATTGTGAATCCTTGCGATTCGCAGTTAGGAAATCAGCATGTACGAAAGTGTGTTGAACACTTTCTGCGATCCCCAGTGGGTCGCAAATGACCTACCTTATAAATATTAATGAAGTAGGTTGCAATTTGCGACCTATTAGGAATCGTAAAAATCACAGGGATGGCGGCCTGCTGATGTCAGCAGCCCACCATGTCTGTGATTGCTTTTAAATAAAGCAATGTTTTATTTTTTTGTAAAGCAGCCCATTTTCCTTAAAGGAAAACAGGATGTGTTACAAAAAGAAAAATGAAAAGTTTTGTTATCATTTTTTAAGATCAGGCAGTGGTCCGTATGACCACTGCCTGCTCTTAAAAGATGTTTTTGCATACATTCACAAAGGGGAAGGGGTCCCTTAGGGGACCCCTTCCCCTTTGCAAATGGGTTACCACCAACTTGAAATTGGTGGTAACTGCAAATGTTTTGCGACTGCATTCCCAGTCACAAAACATTCCTCCATACCAGTGCGACTCAGTATTAGGAAGGGATGCCCTAGAACACGCCCCTTCCTAATAGCGACTTGCAAACCCTACACAATGTTTATTTAATATATTTTAGTGCTTTCCTCTAACACATCTCCACTTAATGACTTTCTCCCCCAACACCAGACACTTCCACTGTGTGATTCAGGTGTCTGTTTTTTGTGTTCTTGATCAGGCCCAGTTTGTTCTTTCCATTCACTACTCATTCACTTGTAAAGGAGGTTATTATTTTTAGTGATTTTAATTGCCATACTATTTCCAAATAAGTATCTTTCCATTTTTACGTTTTTAAATTATTTGAGCTTGCCCCTCATCAGCACTACTCATATCCAGCACTTAATGTGTGCCAGTGATTGCTGGTGGGCACCATTAGCACTCATTTCTGAGCAACAGGTCTCATTTGTGCCTGTAGTGCTTAACCACAGGACTTTATTTTGAACTTTCTACAGTGCACAGTGTGCAGAGAGCATAAAGAAGGTGCTCTATCAGCCTCACTCTGCTAGTACCTGTACCTCCCCTGAAAAGAGAAGGTAGTGATAGACAGCAATCTAAATGTGACATTGATGCTGCTTTTAGAGAAGATCCTACTGATGTATATTCAATGCCAGCCCTTCATCTATGCATTCAGGAGAATCTTAATGTCACATCTGCAGCCTACCTGCACTATAATAGTCCTTCTTTTACTACTATATGGTCCTTGAGAGCAGATAAAGGACTGCATTTACACATTAATTTTTTTCAGTGCAATGGTAGTGCCTTGTCAATTGCCATTAAGGGATATTTGTGACACTCCATCTGTATGCTTTTTTTTCTACACAGTGGAAAGATGTGTTAAGCTTGCTTTTCTCTATGATTCCATCTGGGTCTTGGGTCAGCTTTCAAGTTGTGATGTTAGATGAAATACTGCAGGTGTCATTGACTGAGATACATAGCAGTTGGGCCTGGAGAAGAAGGAAAATATGCTGTTCTGAGAGGGGTATATTTTTTACGTATGGCTTAACATGCAGCTGTTGACTTTATGTGATAAACCTAAAAAGACCTTTCAGGATTAGAATAGAGAGTGACTTTGGCTCCACCCTCATGTTGGTGGACAGAAGCACATGTTTATGTTTGGCCAGAAGTTGTGTGCTTCCACGGAAAAAAAGTGCTTCCCTTCCACACAGCTGTGATAATTTTGTTTGTTTAACCAGCTGCATGAGCCAGCAGCAACATGGCTGCCCAGAGAGAGATCAATGACACTGGGGCACACACGTGGCACTGTAATGCTGTTAAAGTGTCTTAGAAAAGTTAATAATTTACTGTGTTTGTTTTTCTCTGGGCACAGCACAGATCCCCTTCTGTTTCTTTCATCAACTTTAGACTTCAGAGTGTAGCTGCCTGTTTGAGAGCAATATGGAATGCCTGGGTTTCACTAATCCACCTGCATTTTTAGGTCTACCTTGACAGTGCAGCTATCATAGGACTGATGGGGCCGGATTCTTGCCTACCTGGTTATCTGCAAGAATCCTCTTAGGTCGCCAGGATCTTTTTATCTGCTAAATAGTGTAGAGGGGAGGAAATACAATTATCAAAACATAGTTACCAAAATTTGACTTCATTTGGGAAGGACCACTGACTCCGAATCTAAAATTTATAAGATTTTACTACAACCAGAAATAGCTGAACATACAGACACCTCAATACGAGATGTAAAAGGTAAATGGGCACTAATACAAAACCCCAAAATCATAGAACACGCCCTTCGGCACACCTCTTCAGCCAGGTCTTCTCCCAGTAGTTTCCATCAGGTTTGACCAGCATCCAACAACGGTTAGCTTGACCTTGGGTCCCAGGCACCTTCTCCACTGAAAGTATCATCCTCACATTCCAGTGTACTCCCCTGTTGGATTCTCGCAGCATCCTAACTCCTAAAACAAAGACCTAGTCTCACTAACAAGCTAAATGTCCTTGCACCTGCAACAGAAACATGGGAACGAGAAAACCTTTTCGCAATTTTGAATTTTATATTTCCCCGCAACCCAAAGCCTTTACCAAGAGTATAATGTTCGGCCTACAACATTGAGCTAACATAAGAAATAAAGAGGCCCTTCTCTCTACATATATGCGATCAGGCCTTTACTCTTAAACACACGGTTAAGTCACACTCTAAGCATTAATTGATTCTCATATAAGTGAGTAAGCAACCTACACGTGTAACTTTAAAATGGCACGCGTTTAACCTAATACATTGCATTACACGAAAACTAATCATTAGGTATTTGCTAAATACCTTCACAATGACTTGCAGCGTTACTCTTCACAAAAGCATTATTACAATTCTAATCACCTCTATGTTAACAATTACAGCAATACATTTCTATGGCGCTTCATAACACACATCGAATAATATGCGGGCGCTGACTATCAGTGAATATGATGCACCCCTACAGATTTCAGGATCACATGACGCTCTATCAGTTTCCCCCTTTGATAACAAAAGTCATCACACCTTCTCACAATTACCTCCCTTGGAGAAAGAACCGGCCTAAACATTGCTTGTTGCCATTCTCCCCTGTCGGAACCTTTCCATCCTCTTGAGGTTCTGATATTGACTGCCCTGCAGTCTAGCCATTCACCTCTCAATCGCTCTGAGAGCTTTCAACTCTGTTTCCCCTATACCACTTATAGGCTCTGATAAGACCCCCACAAGCAGATCACACAAACCACAACAATAATGAGAGGCTTGAGAACGAATCCAAGGAACCCCTTTCCCAAGCTCGCAAACCAACTTCCCACACAACCAAATCCCTCACCAATCTTTTCCCACACGCCTTCCTCAGTCAGATCTGCAATCTCTTGATGAATCGTAGTAATGTTATCTATGTATTTTTCCAGATCCTGAACTTTCAACAATTTACAGACTCCGCCCTCTTTTGCCATTAATATGTCTAAAGCAAGACGATTCTGCAAAACCATTGTCCTTATCGACAACATCTCTCCATCCACCAGGAACAGGGATCTTGCAGTATTCATTGACAATTCATCAACCACAGTCACTAATCTTCTGATCTTCACATCATTCAAAATCACACCCAGACTTGGTATCATCGCTCCAAAGATATCACCAATCACAGCTCCTGCACTTGCAGCTCTCCGTACTTTAGAATTATGTCCAGTCTCCAAAAGGTTTAAATCTTCCGCATGATAGATCTTCAGAAAGATAATAGCCAAGTAACATGTACCATACTAATTTTCAGGCAACCTCACATACTCATTCCTTCCACACACATAATACACAGTTGGAATCACTTGCACCGGACCTTGCAAAAAGGTCTTAGCAGAGTCCTCCATAGTAAAGGTATGGTCACACGTACTCTGTCCCACCGAAACCTTTTCATAATCGGTCTGAGGACGTCTCACACACAACTTCCCCTTTTGCACCTGATCTAAAGCTATGGGTCCATAACTTCCCTTGGACCTGTGCAATCTCTCTTCATCTGTCCAATCTACTGGACTATCTCCTGTATTTCGTGTCTGTGTTAGTTTTCTATATCTATATTCTACTTGACCTATGAACTTCTTCTCAGTGTCTGACAATGAACATGTCAAATTATGTCGATGAGCATAAGCTGTATCCAGTTCCAAAGTCGGTATGAAATACTTCCGAAGTCTGTCCTCTGACTTAGAATAGTCATACTTATTCAAACGCTTATAGGCTGGAACTTCAGGAAGTACTGCATCGTAATTGGAAAAGAAATACTCAAACCGTCTCCTCTCGTAAAAGATGCTAAGCAATAAGCTGCAAGAAATCCCATAGGTTAGTGGAAGATGATGGTATCTAATACCCTCATCTACAGAAGAAGGTAGCTGCATGCACACATAACAATCTTTCGCATCCATAGCATCAACATACTCATACAACAACTTTGCATAAGCATTAAGCTTAAAGTCACTTCTAGACAAATGTATGTGAAACCTACGGCTTTCTTCAAGTATCAAAGCTCTTTGAGCTCCTATAGTAACCTCTTTCTGGCTAGAGGTGGTAGGTGTAGGTGTCCCCTGTACCTCCCCATCCTGCTCATGAGAAACGATATATGAGGCTACAACTTTCGCAACTATAACAGCTATCACTACCCCTAAAAGTGTACCTAACACTAATTTGGCTCTACGGTGAGTATTTCCAGCATCTGCCATCTTTGCAAAGTTCTCAAATTTCAGTTCAACAGCAACATGTAAGAGTCTCTTTCTCCTCCGAGTATTGCCTGTCAAACCAGTCCACACAACGCCTTGAAGCTGGAAATCCCCTAGCAATTTTCAGTTCCTTATTTACACAGTCCACAAAAGACTTCCCTAGCCATCTTTCGTCGTCTCAACGGAAAGTCCCTAACTTTATTCTTCTTCCACTCGGGCCTAGGTTATCTTCTCCTTTCACCTTTTATGTACAACAAGGGTTTACCTTCAGTCCAAAACAATATTTGCTCCCAAAAGCTCTAAGACACCTTGCAAAATTTCAAGACAAAGTATCACCAACTCCTGGTGTGGTGGTACAATACCAAAATCCGGAAAAGCCAGCGTCTCCAGAATCAACTAACGAACCTTACTCAGAAGCGGTGGATTAGGGATATTGAGGGTCAGTATTCCTTCGATTTCCAATCCTGGAACTCTCAGCAACACTTCTATCTTCAGGTTCGGAGAACTGTTGATCAATGTCAAGGATCTCAGCCTCCCCGTGCTCAGTACGCCTGGCATCAGTCACAACGTATGTCCACTCTGGTGATGCGTACCTTTGACACGGCACTCTTGCTCTCCTTGACCTTCTGAGATTGAGTCGAGCTTCCTCTTCGTCACTTTGCTCAGATTCAGACGTTTCAGAAACTGGGACAAGGTCTCTCCGGTGCCAATCTCAAATTCAGCCGTCTCTGTCTCACGGGCCAAACTCTTTCCGCTTCTGTGGCACTTCTGCTCTCCCTTCAAGTACCCTGAGCACCACTTCCTTCTTCAACAGAATTTGACCCTACTCCACCCACAGCAACACTTTCTCCGTCTGAGTCAAATTCGGGGCTTCGATTTGCACAACCCCTTTCCGCTCAATGCAGTGCACAACCAACTGCATCAGCAACCCTCACAGCTTGACTTGCCCTCTCAGATGGCCCTGCCACCTTAGCTGGATTTTCATTTACGAGAGGGGCTGTATCTTCCAAGGGTGCTGGGACTCTGCGGGTATGGGATGCATGCACCCAGTTCGGCAGTCCCCCACACTTCACTGCCGTGTTCGTGACCAGTATTACCTGGTACGGACCACGCCAACGAACATCCAGACAACTCTTCCTCACGTATTTACGCACGAGCACCCAATCTCCCGGGCACAAGTTGTGGCACAGGTCACCTGCAGCTGGAACTGTTGCTGCTTGCACCTGCTGAGACACAGAACGGACTACGTCAGCCAGTCCCTTACAGTAGTCGAGAATCAAGTCATCAGTGATGTTAATCAAAGCAGTGGCAGGTATCGCTGGTACTCGCATTGCCCTCCCCATTATGATTTCATGAGGTGACAACCCAGTCCTCCTATCAGGAACACTACGGAGACTCATGAGGACCAAGGGCAGTGCGTCAGGCCACTTCAGGGATGTCGAAGAACACACTTTTGCCATCCGCGCTTTCAAAGTCCCATTAACTTGTTCCACTATCCCAGAAGCCTCTGGTCGGTAACTGCAATGTAGTCTTTGAACCACATTCAAGGCAGCACAGAGCAACTTCATGATCTCACTATGGAAATGTGTCCCTCTATCTGACTCCAGAGAGGTCGGGAAACCGAACCTTGGGATAAGCTCTCTCAGCAACAGTTTAGCTACAGTAAGTGTGTCACACCTACGTGTTGGGTAAGCCTCCACCCACCACGAAAAGACACATACCACAACTAAGATGTACCTCAACCCATTGCACTTTGGCATCTCAATGAAATCCAACTGCATCCTATTGAAAGGCCCTCCTGACCTCCCAATGTGGCTCAATGTCACAGCAGTTCTCTTTCCTGCATTCATCTGCTGGCATGTAACACACCTTTGACACACAGCTTCAGCTACTGCGCGGAACTTTGGATTGTACCATGTCTGTCGGAACACTCGCACCATCGCATCTCTGCCAAGGTGTACTGCACCATCTATCAATCTTGCCATCGGACTCAACAGACATTCTGGCAGCACAACTCGTCCATCGCTCGAAACCCACACATCCTCATCTCCTTTCTCACATCCCAATCTTATCCAGCTATCCCTTCCTTGATCAGAAATCTCATCCTGCAGTCGTTTTAGCTCCTCCCATGTATCAGCCATGGCTAACATCATGCTGAGATCGGTTCTCTCTTGGCTTTCTCCTGTATACCCTCCCGTAAAGATACATCCTTGTTCTGCACAAAATCGGGCAACTTCGTCAGCATAACTATTTCCCATTGATACAAAGTCGTTTCCCTTGGAATGGGCTGAACACTTGACAACAGCAATCTCTTTTGGACGTTGCAATGCTTCCAACAATTGTCTCACATATTCCCCATTTTTTATGGGTGAACCAGAAGATGTCATGAACCCTCACTGGGACCACAACTGTCCAAAGTCGTGAACGACACAAAACCCGTACTGACTATCGGTGTAAATTGTTATCCGAATCTGGTCAGCCGCCAAACAGGCACGGGTCAAAGCAATGATTTCAGCTACCAGTGTGGAGTGTACTCCCTCTAGACAAGCAGCTTCAACCACCCCTGTGATGGTACATACAGCAAATGCTGCTCTCAATCGACCAACATGGTCTCTTAAGCATGAACCGCCCACAAAGAAGATTTCATCAGGATCAAGGAGCGGTTCATCGACAATGTCTGGTTTTGGTTTGGTGCACAGTTCAGTCACATCGAGACAATCGTGATCCTCACAATCTTCGTCATCTACATTTGAAATAGGCATCAATGTCGCAGGATTTAAAACAGAACACCTCTTCAAAGTCACATTCTCTGCAGCAAGTATAACTTGCTCATAACTTGTCAACCTGTTGTTTGTGAGGTGCTGTGTTTTAGTCCTTGTCATCAACAGTTCAACAGAGTGTGGCACATAAACTGTAAGTGGATGTCCCATTACAATACTCTCACATCTTTCAATACTGACACCTGTTGCAGCAACGGATTTAAGACATCTGGGCAACGCAGAAGCTACTGGATCTAAAGTAGCTGAAAAGTAGGCAACTGGTCTACGGACACCTCCATGATTCTGAGTCAGAACTGCCAATGCACAACCTTCTCTCTCGCAACAGAACAACGTGAATGCCTTATTGTAATCAGGCATCCCCAAAGCTTGGGTGCAACACAGGGCTTCTCTCAGCCTCAAAAATGTTCTCAAACAGTCTTCGTCCCATGGTACCGGATCACTCACATCCTTATGCATCAGCCGTTGTAAGGGCTTCGCTTCAAAGGAGAAATTGGGAATCCACTGGCGACAGTAGCCAACCATTCCCAAGAACATTCGAACTTCTCTCTGAGTGGTAGGCACAGGCATATTTATAATAGCATCAATACGATCTGGTGACACCTTTCTCTTGCCTTTTTCAATTCAGTGACCCAAATACTGCACTTCGCTCAGACAGTACTGCAATTTACTCGGAGACACCTTGTGTCCATTCTCTGCCAAATAATTTAACAAGGCAACAGTATCTATCCTGCAAGCGTCTTCGGTTTCTGACGCTATGAGCAAATCATCAATGTATTGCACCAGAACAGAGTTCTGCGGCAACACAAGACCTTCAAGATTCTTCTTCAGGATCTGATTAAAAATCGATGGGCTCTCTGTGTACCCCTGTGGGATACAACACCACGTTAACACACGATTCTCCAGCGGAAACGCAAAAAGAAATTGGCTCTCCTCATGGAGTGGGATTGAAAAGAATGCTTGACACAAGTCAATCACTGTGAACCACTCAGCTTCACATGGAATCTGAAACAGGATTACAGATGGATTCGGTACCACCGGACAACATGGAACAACTATCTCATTAATTTTCCTCAGGTCTTGTACGATCCTGAATTTCCCACTCGGCTTCTGTAGTCCCATAATAGGTGAATTACATGGACTACCCATGATCCTGCTTGATCATAGACTCAATAACAGGCTGATCCCTGCAATTGTCTCAGGCGACAGATTGTACTGGGGCGTCCTAGGGAATTCTACATTCGGCTTGACCTGGATCTTCACTGGGTCCATGCCTTTGACCAACCCGATCTATTCACCACTGAGGTCCCACACGTCAATTGACACAGAATCCCTCAGATCAAGTGGAAGCTCTTCCACTGTCAACGCTGGATACATTTCTATACACACCAGCTGATTTGCAACCTTAAAGGTCGCATCGTCATCCTTTGTCTGTACTTCCACTCCCTGTGGTGTGCAATAGATGGTGCAATTCAGCTTGCACAGCAGATCTCTGCCTCACAAGCATCATTTATCTGAAACTGAGACTTAAATGCTCAATAAAGGGCTGTCATTTGTTCCACACACCATACAGAATCCAATCGACACTAAAAAAGAGGTCCTTCAGTTCCTCCGTAAAGTAAGGCTAAGAGTCTTCTTCTCAGAGTATAATGAAGCCTCTGAGAGGAATATTAGTGGTCTACGAAACAAATCGACTTTTTGCCCTGAAAATGCAGCCATGCCTGAACAAATCCTTATGTTTGAAAATCAAATACTTAGGGAATTAGATGGTCTACATTCAAAAAGGTCCTTCTTCAAACCCAATTTCTCTAAAGATGAACGAAAAGCACTCACAGACTTGGCCAATAATCCCCTTGTGGTTGTAAAACCCGCCGATAAAGGCGGAGGAATCGTCTTATGGGACGCGGGAAATTACGATGAGGAAATCATCAAACAACTAAGCAATCAACTACATTACCGGCCGCTGATAAACAATCCCACAGCAAGACTTAAAGCAGAAATATTACACCTGATCAATGCAGCATTTGAAAACGGGTTCCTTTGCAAAAAGGAATTTGAATTCTTAAATGTCACAACTCAAAAAGTTCCAACTCTATATGTTTTGCCCAAGATACATAAAGACGCCACTAAACCACCAGGGAGGCCGATTATTTCAGCCTGTGGGTCCATCCTGGAACCCTTGGCTAAATATGTGGATCATTTCCATTAAACCATTGGTCCCGGAGACAAAAGCATATATACGTGACACAATGGACTTTATCGCCAAGGTTGAGGGTTCGGTGTTCGACGATAACCAAAGCCTTTTGGTTACCTTCGACATCGAAAGTCTCTATACAAACATCCCCCAAGATGAGGCGCTTGTAATTATGACGATGGTTTTAGACAACAGACCCAGACCACACCAAGTTCCGACTGATTTCTTAATTGCCTTAGCCAAAATATGTCTCAAAAACAACTTTTTCAACTTTAAAGAAGATCTATTTCTACAAATAAAAGGCGTAGCAATGGGTTGTAGCTTCGCCCCTGAGATAGCGAATTTGGTCATGGATCACTTTGAGACCCGGTTTATCTTCGATGAATCTGGCCCATACTTCACTAATTTGGGAAGATGGGTAAGATTCATCGACTATATATTCCTGATATGGAATGGAGATTTAGAAAAGCTGGAAGCATTCCATAATTGGTTGAACACACGCACAGAAGATCTTAAATTCACTAAAAATGTAAGTGATAGTCAAGTTAATTTTCTGGACGTGTGGGTAAAAAACAATGAAGGTGTTCTCCAAGTAAGTCTTTTTACTAAACCTACCGATAGAAACACACTATTGGCATATAACTCAGGACACCCCAGACATCTGAAGGACAATTTGCCCTACGGGCAATTTCTCAGAATTCGCCGCAATTGTTCCAACAAAAATGATTTCTTTGACAACGCAGCGATTTTGAAGACTAAACTTTGCAACAGGGGTTACCCTAAGAAATTAGTCAGGAACTCCCTCAAACGAGCGTGGTTTACACCGCAAGAATCCTTACTGGTACCAAAAAACAAAGTGAAGGAGGATCTTCTCACTTGCGTGTTAACTTACAACCCGAAAGCCAACAAAGTGAGACAAATCATTCAGAGAAATTGGCGATTAGTTGAGCACTTTGATCTTGGTACACCTTTGTTCGCGTTTCAAAAAGGAAAGAATCTAAGAGAACACCTAGTTAGAGCATCTAGACCCTCTACATCGAAAGATGTAAGAGCTATGATGGGTCTTCCACCGATACAGGGACACTTTAAATGTCAGAACTGTGTTGTATGCCCCCAGACAAGTGACTCGAAATTTACAATCATTGGAGACAAAAAGCACGTGCAACAGAGTTTCTCAAATTGTAATTCAAAAAACGTGATTTACTCAATTGAATGTCCATGCAAAAAAATTTACATTGGCCAAACTACTCAAGCAGTCAAATCCCGAATCCAACAACATAAATCACGGATAAGGTGTAAAATTCTTGGTGCTCCATTGGTCCAGCACTTTCTGGAACTAGGACATCAAGAAGATGAATTGAGGTGGACTGTTCTAACGGTCATGCGACCGATGAACAAAGTTTTATTACAGAATACCCTAAATCGCCTTGAAGCACGTCTCATTGAGAAATATCGCACAGCTGTTGATGGTTTAAATGACAAAGACGAAATATGGGCATTGATAAAATAATAGCTGGAAATGTTAAAAAATTCTTCCCTTTATAACCCGGTAGGGTGATCCGATCAAGTCAGCCTGTAGATGTGTAGTCTTGATGTAAATATGTAATGTTGCAACACTCATTTTAATTATATGTTTTCTTAAGAATGTGAGCCGCATTATCTACAAGTTCTCTAACTCTGTTGTTTACACATATAAGACAGAAGGGTGGTGGTTAACCTATTTGATTCACTTCCTATCTATTATTATTTTTTCTTTCTTTTTTTTGATTTAATTTTTAATATTTAGTTTCCGTGTAGTATGCTTGTCACTCTGAATAAACATAATAACCCCACAATGGAACGATTGTTCGTAATTTTATGAAGATCTTTGTCCCCTTTAAGTATTCGATGCCTTCATTAATATTAGCTTCATGCATGTTAGTGTCAATTCCAGACGGTCGAAACGCACACTTTATTGCGTGACCTTAACCAATAGAGCCCCGCTGCCATAGGACGTAAGCTTTCTACACAATTGTTGGACCGATTCCCTTACTCCACTACAAAATGGCCGACTCTCCCCACACCATAGGTGGTGGTCGCAGTAGTCCGTTGTCTCTTTCCAGAGTTTCTTATACGGCTCCGGAAACACTGTTTTCATATGGAGCGGAAACAGAGAGCCGGTTGGAAGGACGATATCTGGCCCGTAGCATAGCAAGAGACCTGAGTAGGTAAGACAAGCAGGGAGAGGGGGACGCTTGCCGCTCACCACTTGCTTTAGACTTCTTGCGACTGTACCCTGAATACTAAGTTGGGCATTGTCTTTGCCTTTAGTTTCCATACTGCGGAGGATGGAACGCCACACTATTGAACTGTTGGGAACATAAGGATTTATACTCCGGCACACCCCTGGCCATACTAGTAGATTTAACTTTGGAGTTACGGGAATCACCGCTTTGGATTTTTTTTTTAAATTACACAGAAGGTAATATCAGCCGTAACACTGAGACGCGCCAATAAGCCTCGGTACTTGCCGTGTATTATTTGTTTAGCCATGAGTAGTCATTCATTCATTTACTTTTCTCCACCTTAGCGGCCAGTGTGTGATTGATGCAAACCCCTTCCAGTAGACTTGTTGTCCGCAGAGTCCTTAGCTCTTCGAGCCTAGGCAGACCAGTGTGACCCCCACGGGCACTTAAGGTATTTTTATGCTTCAATTTCGTTTTCTCTCAGACACAGATAAGACTTATGCGAGGTAGCTTTAAGTAGTTGCACGATAAATTCCGTCCTTTTCAACCCCGCACTAACCAGCAGGAAGACTTGACTTCTCTACACGTGGGCTGAGATGAAAAGCTGGTTCAATAAAGCCACACAGAGATTAAGTTGGATATGAGAGACAAGTGTATAGATTGCGCGATTTGGGAGCACGTATATGCCTGTAGAAATAGAGATTATTTCCATGTTCTTAGAAATGCGTATCACTCTTTTGGTGGCTATTTGTGGTGGTGGATCTATTCATATGCCTCACAGGGAAAGAGACCTGTATATAATCCGGCAAGGATAATTGTCTATTTTTGGTTTGTATATGTTATTGGAGCTCACGCTTTTGTTTTTTGTAGAATGCTGCTGTTGCTCTTTGTCCTGAAGAAGCCGTAAGAAATAGTCCGGCTGAAACGCGACCGCGTCGACAGTTGTTCTATAGAAGGATTATAAATTGAATGAATTATTTGTGGATGTTACAATCTCACATTGCTTCTCATGAATAATTTGGAAAAAGATGATCCTAAATGCAATGTTTGAACCTTCTAGGTAGTCCATACTATTTAAAGGTGGCTCCACAATAAGAAAAAATCCCCCGGTGGACAGTAGCTTTAGTTTGTTGTTTTTTTTAGTTGCAGATGTGTTAAATGTAAATATATGTTTATTGTATATGCTCAATGACAAAATGTTGAAATAACTACAATGCGAATTTATACGCAGATGACAGGATAATTAAAGGTATCCGTGTCCAAAAATATTTGTGTATCTTTTCCTCCTTACCAATTGCTTTTATATTGTGTATCACAAGCATACTGGGCTGGAATCACACACCACAAACTGGTGTCGGTCCTTGAAGGTTCTTATTCTCACTGGAATTGGCTCTGTCAATGGGCTAGTCAGCTTCTTATTTGCTACACCAACGATTTGGATGGATTGTCCCGAGAGGGGTAGGTTAGGGACTACTGCTGATCTTACAGTAGACCAGAAGGCACCAGTGTCAACTAAAAAGGTGGTAGGGTGATCATCAATGTCAGCCTCCACAAATGGTCCTCTCTGATCTACCTCTAAGACTGCTCCAAGTGTGCAGTCTTTCTCCCCTCTCAGGCACCGTTATGCCAACGGATCTGGACCAAACTCGTCACTTCCCTCGAACATGGGCATCTGCATGTAAGTTCGGACTCCTTGTTGCACGTTCTGAATCCTAGGTGGTTGAGGGACTTGGACTTGCGGGCTATTAGTACCCCCTTTGACCATCCTAGGGCTAGTCACAGTGGGAACCATTTCAGATACAGGTACCTGAACTATCTCTCCTTCCTGCTGCGCTTGATTCAACGGGTTCAAAGGACACTCGCGTTTCCAATGTCCGATCTGGTGACAAAGATGACACGCAGTGGTCTTCTTCAATGTCGCCACATCCATCCCTGTCTTAGGATCAATGGACTTCGGTCTTCCCTGTCCTTGGACATTCTGATTTCCTCCCTGATTATTTCCCTGCTTTCTTCCTAACGTTCCTCCGTTAGGCTGTCCCTGAGCCGTCTGCATCTGGACAATTATCAACTTATCCTTCAACTTCCTGTGCTTTGATTCTATCTCATCACTGCAGTACCGAGCATACCGTAAGATCTCATCCACAGGCTTGTTCTGCCAACAAATTAAATGCTGCTGTATCATGAGACTAACCTCTGGCCTCAACCCCAACACAAACTTCGAAACAAACTGTCCCATGTCTTTCATATCTAACACATCAAGCCCACTGTACTGTTTAAAAGCCTGCAAAAGTCTTTCATAGAACTCATGCACCGTCTATTTTGGCTCTTGCACTGTCCTATCTATCTTCACCCAGTCAATGTCTTGAGGGTGAGATTTTCGATTTCAACCAGGTGATCACCTGTTCGAACTTTTTCATAACCATAGGTGACGGACCATTTGAGACTGGATCCCTATTGGGCTCTGCAGTTGGCCACTCAACGGCGATTTTGCATGCCGACCATAGGTCACTCGGAACCACAATGTCAAACAATGTATTCAAGTCGACCCACAACACCTTCGAAATCTTAACAAACTGATCGACTTGCTTGTACCACTCCACAGGCTTTTCCCTAAGACGGGGAAAATCATTCGTAAATGCAGCCAAATCACCTCTACTCCAAGGCACATGCACGTAGCCTCCATTCTGCACCTCTCGCAGAGGGAAATTTCCTACCTTAGTCATCCCTCCACCTGGAGGGAGTGTCTCTCCTATCGTTCTCCTAGAACTCTTCTTCTTGGACCACCTTTCTTCCCACTTATCAAGCATGCACGCATCGCTATAATCAAATCCTTGATATGGGTTCTCAATCCCATAACCCTCTTCTCTTCCAACTCCTGATCGCCATACTGCAACCTATGGCTTCCCTGCAAGGCTTTCGTTTTAGACAGGTCCACATCATACTTCTTGGCTAAGTCTGACAGCTTTTCATGTGCAGTTCTTGCCTTGCGAGTCACATCTTTGGCCACAAAAAGTAGTTCATCTTGTTCGTACATGTACGTTCTCTCAAGAGGCAAATTTCCATTTATTATCTCATCTACTTCTGCTTTCAACCTTACAACATCTAGCATTTTCCCTTTCAAGGCTCCCTTCAACATTTCTCGACAAGCTGCTCCATCCCGTTCATCATAATCACATTCCCGTTCCTGAGTCCTACTTTCCTCTGACATGCTCATAGGTACAGAACGATTTACTATCGTGCCTCGTTCACTTTCTACAGTTCTCTCACTCTGATTTCTCACTGGTGGTGCCCACATTCGCAAATCTGATCTTGACTCGGCCAAAGACCTCGGCCTCACTGGTCTCGCCTCTGCCTGTCCCCTAGAGGAATCTGCTGTAGCTGGCAATGGCGTACTCCATTCTATGGGCTTTGGAGTCTGCTCCATTCCACTCACCGATCCATTCCCATCGACCACATTCCTCGCTCCTACAGCTGTCTGTACTGAACTCCCAACCCTCTCTTGGTCTGGGTCATACACAGAAACAATGGGTCCAATGGTAACCGGTACCTTTAAAGCATCCGGTAACCTCACACCTCTCCCAACCTCTGTGCTAGCTACCGGCTAACTTCTAGAACCCTCAGCTCCTGTCGAAATCTTCCCTTCTACTCTCACTTCTGACTGAGTTGGTGCTCCACTAGTCCCTTCTGGCTGAGCCGATTTTCCTTCGTAAGGATCGGGATTGTATGGAGGTGGTCTCTCAGACAATAACCTCTCTAGTAGGCTATCATCTGTATCGCTGTCATCATCATCATCTGCACTCTTTACCTTTGAGCCATCTGTCTTTACCAATAAGGGATATAACCTGTCTCCTTCTATTGTTTGCACTCTCCACCTTCTCTCTTCTGCGTCCCATCTCACATCCTGAAATGCCTTAATCGACTTTTTCACCCTCTCCTGACTTCGATCTCTTTTCCTACCATGTGCTGCTCTAATCCATGCATGCAATGCCTCAAACTGGGTTGGTCTCGGCAAAGGTCGTAAAGCCGCCATCACAGATTTCAACTGATACAACACTTACAACCTGAAAGAACCATATCGTGGGAAAGCTAATTCTCCTTCACTCTGGGTCATCTTATGCCAATTCTCAAGCCAAATTATAGTATGTAACCCCACATTTCTTGCCATATAATGCGCTGGAGTATCCTTGGGAGGAGCCTCTTCTCCCCCACGAGTAACCACATGTTTATCACCTCTACATAATTCTCGGAAAACTTTAAAACATTTCATGATGAACAAATTTCGATCGCACTCAATGTTTTCGTTTACTTCCTGATGTCAAACCCACCAATAGCAGCACGACTCACACCAACCGACCTATCGCAGCGCGACACCTTCTGACGTCACTCGTCGCACATATAGCACCAGCTCTATCACCAGAGGGTGTCCCCTCATTTGCATTGGGGTGTGGGCCCATGTAAATGAGGGAATCCTTTTGCCTCTGCGCCATATTATAGATGCCGTTCCACAGGCAAATAAGCTGTCAGGCAGCACAGTGACAGTGCACCACCTAAATGGTGGAGCATTGTCAGCGCGCCCCCTGATAGCAGCCCTTTGGAGGCCCCCATGGATGGTGCACTCACTCACTGCACCCCTCTGCAAGGGATCTCTAATCCCCTTAAAAGTGCAGGCATATAACTCCTGCACAGTGAAACACAGAGCGACTGCTTCAAATCTGCCCCGTTTTCCACTTAAATGCATCACCCCAGGGCAGCACAAGTTTGTGGCTGCCCTGGGGGCAGCGCATTAAATGGAATAGGGTGAACTTTCCCTGTTTCCACCCGGCACACCTGTTTTAAGGGGCGCCAGGTGCAAACAGGGAAAGTGTGGCCTATGTATAATAAGGCCCCAGGTTGGTGTGCTGGGAAAGGTTATGCCAGAAGCCATAGATCTGCCCTGTTTATTTTGAAAAGGTATGACAAAGGCAGTAGGCCTGTTTTTATGGGGAAAGCAATCATTAAAGCCAATAGGCCCCCAACAGTGAATTGTTATCGCACTAAACTACAGGCCCTAGAAAGGCATTGTGTTACATGCGAGTTCAGAGATTAGCCTAGTAGGCATGAGCTTTGATGTTGGCCGTCCACTCTGACAAACCTTGGAGGTAGAAGATTTTCACTGTGATGATTCTTCTTAGCCCTAATGAGAGGGACTATTTATTGATTTGCCAACTGTCAACTGTGTACATATTTGTAATGTGGTAACTGTGTGCATTACGGTGCACCTCAGGAGGCCTCAGTTGAATAAAGTGTCAAGCCAATAGTAAAGGCTATAGGCATTATCAGTTCAATGGGCAAAATCATATCAAATTCCTTGGCTGAGATCTGTTCTTAATGAATACGTATAACAAAGCAAGTAGGTCTGACTTACTTTCAAGGTACACTGCGCTAGAGCCTGAGTCAGGTATTTTGTTACACAAAATCTCGCAGATTACAACAGCAGGCACGGGCTTTGGTGTTGGTGACTCACCCAAACAAAGCATGGAGATAGAAGATTTGCATTATAGGAATCCTTATCAGGCTCTATTAGCAGGGATTTTATATTGTTTTGACAATTGTCATTTTGTACATATTTGTAATGGTATTACTGTGTACCTGGTGGTTGTCTTGTGGGAACGTTTATGCCAAACACCATAGGTCTCAGTTATGGTGAAAAGTCAATGATAAAGGTTATAGGCTTGATTGTATATAAGGAAAAGTTATGATAAAGGCATTAGGCCTGGCATAATTATGGTCAAAAGACTATGTTAGAGTCAATAAGCATATAAGTGTGGATTGTTATTACTCTGCATTGGAGCCTACCAATAGGTATTTTGTTACCTGTTATCTCAGCGATTACTATAGTTGGGTAGGGTTTTGGTGTGGTTACCCCCTCTGACAAAATCTGGGTATGGAAGTTGATTTGCTCTGTGAGTATTCATATCAGCCATCATATTAGCGGTAGAATTTTGCTTTGGCACTATGAAATGACAAATGAAATGAAAATGCTATACAGCACACTAATACCCAGATGTCGCTCAAAACTCAATACAGTAGGCCTGAGGCAGTTATGGTGACAAGTCAATGATAACATCGATAGGCCTGACTGGTTCACTAGGAAAAGGTGTTTCAAATGCCATAGGTTTGATCTGTTTATTATACAAAGTTAAGACAAAGGTAGATTTGTCTACTAGGCAATACATATATTAAATTAAACAGGCCTTTAAGAGTGGATTGTTTTTGCAACTTGCTAAAGTCTGCAGTCAAGTATTTTGTTACATAAAATCTCTCAGATTACCTTCGTACGGAAGGATTTTGGTGTTTGTTACCACTCTCATAAACCCATGGGATCAAAGATTTGCACTGTAATAATTCTTCCTACAATCTCTACTGAGGGTCTGACAGGCTTACCTGTCTTCCAGGATCTTGATATAAAAACATTAAATGATACATACATCCATATATATATAAATATATGTATTTATATAGGTACATAGAAGGCCCTGGGGTCATCCTTCTTCTGCCATTGATCTGTATGAGAATTAAATGAAGGCTTGTAAACCTGCCTTATGCTTATATTTAGGGTGAGGTTCTATTTGGGAATGGAAGATGTGGTTGGTGATTTGAAGACACATGTATGCACTGCCTGCTGCAGTACTTTACACAAAGAACAGATGTTCAAAGGAAAGGTAACTGTTTACTCTGTGAAACTATAAGACATTTCCAAGAAGTTTTGATGACATAGTGATCATAAGTGGGCTATGTAAAAATAAAAATAACATCCATGGACTGCATTAGCATCAATAGCAGCAACACCACCACCAACCCAAGGAACAAACGTCAAAACATTAATGCCAGCATCAACAGCAAGAAGAGCACCACTACTAACATCAACAGCATCCAGAGCATTAACAAAATATGCAACTCCAAGCAAGATAACACCCTTAATAACTTTTAAAATGTATAGGTCCCATCATAATTTAGTTTGGGAGAAAATAAATGATAAGAACCGGTGGTATGATTTCCTTTTCTACCGCCCTACAACCTCTTCTTTTTTAGGTCTCACTAATGAGTGTTTTTGGTGTCTTCGAGACCTGTTTGTATTAAAACATTGTTTCCCAAACTGTGGGTCATGAGCAACTGGTGGAACAGGAGACAATTTTTGGTGAGTCGGCAAGGTCCAAGCAATAAATAAAGATGCCTCTACATTTTTTTAAATCTGGTAACATTTGCAGTGCTTCAGAGAAAGAGGTCAAATATCAGGCTATGTCTTCTGACAATTTTGTTTCTTAACATGGGGATTGATGGCTACAAACTCCTCATACTTTGCAGTCAGAGAAAGAAAAGTAAAGTGAATTATGCGACAGGCCTGCTGGGTACAGATGTGTGAAAGGAAAGGCAGTAGGATGTCATTTTTTGTAACACACAACAAAGTGTAAATACCTGTAAATGAACGGTACACATTCAGTGGTTAGGAAAGCAAAAATGAAACACATTTTGTTTGTATTCTGAAGTGTGAAAGAAACAAAGATTTTAATAAGATCAAAATAAATCAAAACACTTTTTTGGGTTATGCACAAGTGATAGGTATTCACTGAAACCCAACTTCTACACATTATCATATGTGTGCAATATAGTTTTATTAATAAAACTATGTCTGTGCAAATTTATTAGCTATTACAATGGAAATGGCGTTGTCTGTAAATGACAGTGCGCTAACACATGAAGCTTTAGCTACATTAAAACATCACCTGCATCGTGTCCATTAAACCAGGTGGGTTTCAAACGTTTGCCATTCTAAAAATTGGGTCATGGATCTAAAAGATATTTGGGAACCACTGCTTTAAAATATAGAGTGTAGTTTGGTTCCACAAAGTGAAATGTTGTCGCCGCCAATATCAGTCCCACCATTAATATCGGCCAATGCCCACTAAACTATTATTATCACCTCTACCAACACCACTTACATCTCCACTAACCAACATCTCCAATACTATTCCACTGCCGCCTCCTTATCCAATACCAACTATAGCTTCACCACAGTAGCACCATTACAGCCACCAGCAGCAATGCCACACATCATTTCCACCAATACTACCAATAACACTAAAACCACCATCAATCACACTGCCACGGATGCTACCAATATCACCACTAAAGGTGTGGTATCATATGGAAATATGTTTTTGCGTGCCTGCTTTTCCCTGTAGTGTCACATTAAAGCCAGGACTATTGGCTTTGCCAGTGGTTGCTCAATTTACTAGTGTCTGGTTTGTGGTGCTTAAATAAATGTGCTTAACGTTATGCTAAGAGTACAGTTGGTTAGACTTATCATTGCACATTTGTTCAATGTTTTGAAACCACTGGAATGCTCAGCATTGAGCATGCACATGTGTTTTAGCACAGTTATGAGCTGGGTGGTTCTCAACCAATGGGAGAGAGCATTCTTAGGAATCTTAGGAAATTCTCATGTTATTGTAAATAAAAGTCTCAAACTCTGGTTAACCACTAGATTCAAACAAGGAGGATGGTGCACAAATACATTTGCTGAAGCTCTAAGAGGTAAAACTGGGCTCTGCATCAGCTCACTGCTTGGGTGTCACTGCCTTGGGAGCCAATGACCCGACATGAGATTTTAATTCCAATACTTGTGAAATTGGCGCAATAATGAAGAAAAGTGTTATGGCCAATACATGGTGAAAAATCCATGGTGGCAAATTATTCATGTTACATTACAAAGGTAATGATGAATTCATCAGAAAGCCATGTTGGCAAAAATATGGCATCAACCCTAACCTTGCCTCTGCACTCACCTCTACAACTATTCTTACCTGCACATCTGTCTCCACACCTACCTCCACCTCTGCACTCATCCCTACATCTTCCTCTACCTTTTCACATACCTCTGCCTCAAACACTGCATCTACTTCTGCACCTAGCTCTACTTGTATATGTACCACATACCTACATTACCTCTATACTACCTCTATCTCTAAACCTACCTTTACACCTACATCAACACCTATCTTTACCCCTGCACCATGTCTTTACACCTCCCTCTACCTTCCACATACCGCTGCCACAAACACTGCATCTACAGTTGCACCTCACTCTGCTCGTACCTGCACTGCTTACCTATTTTACCTCTATACTTCCTCTATCTCTAAACCTACCTTTACACCTACATCAACACCTATCTTTACCCCGGCACCATGTCTTTACACCTCCCTCTACCTTCTCACATACCGCTGCCACAAACACTGCATCTACAGTTGCATCTCACTCTGCTCGTACCTGCACTGCTTACCTATTTTACCTCTATACTTCCTCTATCTATAAACCTATGTTAACACTTATATATACATATAGCTTTACTTCTGCACAAATCACTACAGCTAACTTCTCAAGTACCTCTATCTTAAATGTTGTATATCCAGTTGCACCCAGCTCTACTCTTACTTGTACTACTTATCTGCCTTATCTCTATACCACCTCTATCTTTAATGCTTTAACGTTACCTTTAAACCTACACATATATTTGCCTCTTCATTGTCTCTAAACCTCCCTCTGCCTTCTCAGTTACCTCTGTCTCCAATGCTGCATCTACATTTACACCTAGCTTAAGCATTACTTAACTACCATACCTCTACAGCACTTCTAGCTTTAAACCTACCTTTACATCTTTATCTACACATATCTTTACCTCTGCACCCATCTCTAACCCTCCCTCTACCTTTTCAGATACTTCTACCTCAAACCCTGCAAGCCCATTTACACATAGGTCTGCACTTGCCCAAACTATTTACCTAACTTACATCTATACCTATCTCTATTTCTAAACCTTTGTTTATGCCTACATCTACACATATCATTACCTCTGCACCCATCTCTACACCTTCTTCTACCTTCTCACATACCTATAGCTCAAACACTGCATCGACATTTGCCTGTACTACTTACCTATCTTACCCCTATAGCACCTCTGTAAAAAATTGGATTACTGGTTGATTCGGGTCTGAGCCCTGGTCAAGCAGCAACTACAATCCTTGTCAGGGTAACTCACAAGCAAACCCCAAATTAGCTTAAGCTCAACCCCCTGTTAGCTTGGCAAAGAGAAGTCAGGCATAACTTTAGAGGCAATGTGCAAAGTATTTGTGCAACATTTCAAACAGTAAGACAGTAAAAATACCCTGCAAAACGATCCCACACCAGGTTAGAAAACTTTTGCTGCATTTTATAACTAAAACAAGAGCAAAACGACAAAAATCACAGGCAGGCAGGTGGGAGCATCGCAATGGCGGACCCTCGCAAGTTTTCAATGCTGCTGTGCAAAGAGATGGGCTAGCGGCTTGTGCTGATTTTCGGTGCTAGTGGTTCAATCTCGGTGAAACGGACCTGTTCACGGTTGCTAAGGGCTCAAAAACTAGATATACAAGTCCATGAGCCACACCAAGGGTCCAGGACTTGAGAGGCACCACTTGGGGGTCAGAAACTTGCTGCAGCTGGGTCCAGGAACTAGTTGGTATTCCTTTTATGTCCCTGAGGCTCAGATCAGGAGACCAGCAGACTAGCTCTTGGAGTCACTCTGGGGTCCTGGGCTTAAGATGAAGTTGCAGGTCCAGTTCTTCTTCCCCAGGCAAGAGGTCAGCAGGTCAGCACAGAATGGCAGCAGTTCCTTTAGAACAGTAGTCCAACAGAGTGGTTGTCCTTGTAGCAGGACAGCAGTCCTTCTTCCTGGCAGGGTATCCACAGGTCCAGAAGTGTAACGAAGAGCTAGTGCCTGAGAGCCAGTATATATACCCAGTTGTGCCTTTGAAGTGGGAAAAATCTTCTAGAGGTTTCCTTTTGAAATGTGCTTAACACCCTGACTCCCTGCTCTGGTTCCAGACTAACTACAGGGGGATGCAGCCTTTTGTGTGGAGGCAGGACACACCCTATTCAGGTGCATGTGGGGTTGTGTTCAGTTACTCCCTCCTATTATACCAGTGATGGCCCATTCAGGCATACCTAATCTCCATATTGTATGTGGCTGTATAGGAGGAATACGCAAAGCCACACTGTCAGCTACATCCAGTCTGTGACCAGAGACAGGCTACATGCACTAAATGGCTTCAACAGAAACACCAGCACCCATAGCATAGCCTTCCTGGACCTGACCATTGAATCCAAAGCTGGTCTTCTTCAAACTACCACATACTACAAACCGACTGCAAGAAATTGATTACTGCAGTTTGAGAGTTTTCACCCCCGGCCTCTAAGAGAAAACCTCCCATTTGGCCAGTTTCTCCGTATACAGAGGAATTGCAGCCAGACTACAGATTACATGAGACAGTCTGCAGACCTGGCAAAAAAACTAAAAGAAAGAGGATACCCTGATAAAATCATTCAAACTACAAAGAAACGCGCCCACCATCAGAACAGGGAAGCCCTCCTAGAAGACTTCACACACAATGACACCACTACCCCACTAACATGCATCACCACATACAACGTGGCCTCCAACCAGGTGTCCAAGATCATACGTAAAAACTGGCACATCTTAAATACAGGGACCACTACTTGGGGACCAACATCTTTTTGCCTACAAAAAAGCAGGCAGCCTCAAAGACCGTCTGGTCTCTACCCGCCCAAAGAAACACCAAATCTCTGCCACTAGCACGGTACTGAATGCCTGGGGACTCCCCAACGTAGTCAGACACTAACCCTGCGGTGATTGTAGTTTCTGTCATTTAACACGAGCAACGAAGACGCTGGATCTAGAACAGGGCAAAATCTGGCACCAGAAGAAACACACTAACTTAACTCAACCAACGTGGTTTACCTCATTGAGTGTCCGTGTAGACTCCGCTACGTTGGAATGACAACACGCATGGTGAGGTCCAGGATAGTAGAGCACCGCAGCACCATTCGATGCAAAAAGAACACTAGCAAATTGACAGAGCATTTCCTCCAGATAGGACACACTCCAAATGAAATAAAATGGACGGTCATGGAACATATCGAATGTCACAACACTACCAATGACAGAACGGTGGATATACCGTCTTTCCACCCATAAAGAGGAGTTAAACGACAACATCCCCTGGAACAGCCTGAATAAATGAGAACCCACAATGACAGCAAGTACAATGCTCAATAACCCCATCTCTGAAGGACTTATACTTTTCTTCCAGGACCTCACCAAATACGATCATGTGCCCGAAATTACAACAAAACCAGGCCACCAACAATGAGTGACGACATATCACGAACATCTCTGCCATCTGCAGGTATATACTCAGTGGCATCAACGTGGACTCTATACTTTCATGTCAGCCCCCGCAATGGGACAGATATAGTCCCCTCACACCAGATGTCGATGTGGCCGATAATTCATACCTGCGTTCTGTTGCTTTATTCATAACAGGGACGCAATACTCTTATTAACAGCTAGTCCATAACGTTCTTCGCTGTTAATCAGACACTATACAACTTTATTTGTTATTTTCCACACATAGCCTTTTTATGATTTTTTATCAGTCTCCTTTTGTTCATTGCAGAGCAACAAGTGTTGCCATACACGCACATGAATTCATGTCCATTGTCTGTATCCCTTTCCTCTCTTCCTCCCTTCAACAGACGCTACTCACACCGGTCAGCTGATCACGTACACCTGTGAACATAACTGGATATATAAACGCCGACATGCCGACTGACCGGCATCAACTGAGTTCTGATGCAGGCCGCAACAGGTTTGAGAAGTGGGTCGCAGACCTTGACGAAGCAAGTGGGGGATGCCACGGGTGGGGGGTTTTCTCTCCTTGCAGTTTCCCAAAAGCAAAGACCTTCCAAATGCAGTCACAGTACTGCATTATTGATATCTGCCATACCTTTTCTTCTTTCTTTCTTGAAACACAAACAGTGTGTGACTAAAGGTCGGGCTCCCTCTCGGAACTCATGGGGCTTGTCTCTGGAATTATCAGAGTAAGAGAATGCCTTTTTTCATTGTTCTGCAACATTTGTTTTCAGATAGAATTACGCATTAACGCTAGTGATTTTACCACACAGTAGCGCATATCAAAACACGTCCTTTTTAATTTCATTCATCACTCACCGCCACGTTCCGCATTCACTACTGCTCTTTTCCCGCATAGTGCACGAACACGACGGAGCTGAGTCACATTTAATCTCTTGTACCATTTTGAAGCCTATTACATTGTCTATGTGCTTGTGTGCATGCCTTGTGTTTTTACTCTTAACAGGAACTAAGCCGCTAGAGGAAATCATCCTCTTACACATACCGCACCGTAGCGAGTGCGCCACATAGCTGGTCTTCAAATATTTAGGCCACCTTAATTCTTCACTCACTTAATTTTTCACTAATCTATGGTCCTGATGAAAGCCAGTTTTAACACGAGGCCTGGCTGAAACAAGTTGACCGCACAGGATATGGGAGTCCTTAATCACCTCCACTCATATCCACCACCTTGTTTTTAATACTGCTAAGGGCCCATTATTAAAATAGTCCTGTGGATATCTGGGACCCTTAGGACAGTTTTTTAATTCACACTCTCTCCACCATCACAGCACACTCACAAAACAAAAACCCGCTCCGCTGTAGTCAGGCGTCGAAGCACCCCCAAGGTGCACTCGGTGCCTTGGGTGGGACCCGATGATGAAGCATCCCACCAACTAGGTTGGTGGGTGCGGATTTTCTTACGAAAACAAATGTTTTTCCTGCCCTTAAACAAACACTAGGAGCTTCTACCTACTGGCTAGTTCCCATTGATTCATGCTTATCAAAGAACCCTTCTTTTTAGGCTAAGATTGGGACTGGTTACCACTTCTCCTTTGGGAATTATTTGGGGGGCCATTTTGAGAACTCCTATTTCTTCTGGTGGGACCACTGACTACCCTTGTGGGAGTCTTCCCCTCAGATACCTTTCTGGACACTCTGGTACTGGCCCAGAGGTCCGCCTCCTCAGCAAGGTTTCTAGGGTCTGTCACCTTGCTGTAAACTAGGTCCTGGTACAAAAAATAAATACTGAGCATGTGGTCTCTCAAGATTAGCTTTGTAGTCATTAACTTTGCTGCCCCAGACTCAACCATTCAGTACCTTGCTGAAATAGCATACAAAATCCACCTAGGACTGGTTGGGGAGATTTGTCTGTCCCTGACCTTTTGACAGTACTTTTCAGGGGTCAGTTCAAACTTACCAGCCAAGATGGCTTTCATGGGCGCATATTTGGTTTGGTCCTCAACCTCTAGGACAAGAAGGGTGTCTCGTCCCACTGTAGGCATGTGTTTTCACAAACCCTCACTCCCCAGTGCTCTTCAGGGTTCTTATGTACCCTCAGGGCTACCTCATAGGTAGAAAGCCATTTGTCAATGTCATATTCCACCACATAACTGGGTACCAAATCCTTGGGGACGTGGACCCTTTTGTCTCCTTCAGACACTAGGGTGCCAATTACGATCCGGCAAAAACCGGGTACGAACCGTCGGACGGAGGCTTTTTTCCGTCCGACTCGTACCCGGTCGTAAAACTTTACAAACATGCAAGTACGATTCGCACGGAAACACCATTTCCGTACGAGTCGTACAAAACACCGACCGACGAAAAGATACATACAAATGGGATCCGGGGAATGTGCCGACGTGACGTCGGGACGCTCTCAGGCCGCGTTTCACGGACCAGGAAGTACGATTCGAACCGACAGCGCTCCGGAAGGCAATATTTTTACGGCACCCGAAAAGTGCCGCAAAAGCGAAGTACGCCGCGATGCGAGTGGAATTGGGGGCCCGGTACGCCCCCCCCAGCCCCCGTGAGTATGCGCCGACCCCCCCCAGCCCCATGAGTACGGTGCGAACCCCCCCCAGCTCCCGTGTATGTACAGTGCGTACCCCCCCGTATGTACGGTGCGAACCCCCCCGTCTATGTACGGTGCGTACCCCCCCGTATGTACGGTGCGTACCCCCCCGTGTATGTACGGTGCGGTGGGGGTTCGCACCGTACATACACAGGGGGGGTACGCACCGTACATACACGGGGGGGTACACACCGTACATACACGGGGGGGTACGCACCTTACATACACGGGGGTACGCACCGTACATACGGGGGGGTTCAGCGCGTACAGGAGTGTACATACACGGGGGTTCGGCGCGTACTCACGGGGGCTGGGGGGGTGGTTCGGCGCGTATGCGGGCACATGTCTCCATGGTTGCAATGGGAGTTCGGTGCGGACGGTGTTTTTTCCATACGGTTGTGAGATCAGACGCACGGGATGGATCGTGATTCCCCGGTCGGACTTCACTTTTCACGTTTGTACGGTAAATCGTCCGGGGAGGTGTTGGACACATTTTCCGACCCGAGGACGTGTGGGGGATTTTTCCCAATGCGACTCATATGGGCTTTTTACCATGCGAATCGTGATTGCCAGTTTGTACGGCACTTGTACGATTCGTACGGTAAAAAGACCGGATACGAGGCGGACGGGCAATTTTTTTACCGGATCGTGATCGGCACCTGTATGTATGCTGCCACCATCACTTCTGGACTCTTAAGTCCAGCTCTTTCAAACTCAGTTCATAAACCAGTAAAAACCTTTTATTCTCCTAGGCCCTTTTAGCCTCAATCTCTTTTGTTCTGCCTCCATGGGCATGAATCTGGCTATCTCCAGCTTGAACTCTCTCTCCTCCTTTCACTCTGCCAGCTCCGCTGGGGACAGGCTGCAGGAAGATACACTGCTCCCTGCCCTGGCATGGAGCTCCAAATCAGGGGTCAAGTCATCCCCTTCAGCAGGCTGCTGACCTTCAGGACCAAGATCCAGATCCTCTCCTTCTCTGCCCATCTCTTCATCTCCTTCAATTGCTGTAGCAAGTGAATGGTGGACTTCTGCCCAGGCCCTCAGCACATTTTGCAGTTCCACCTTCCTGGTGGTGCTCTTGGTTGAAAGTTCCCTTTCTACACAACTCCTTGAGCTGGACCATAGAGTAGGACTCCATGCTTGCCAGCTCAAACTCCCTGCTTGTAGAAGTGGATTCAGGCACAACAGAGAGTGAGGGAATTTTGAATAATCAAAAAGGCCGATCAGGGAGAATTTAAAATTGAATTGGTCTTAGATATGGGATGGTAGTGTACTCCAAATCACTGTATGGCACTGCACGAACACAAGTCCAATCCCACCACTGCCACCAGTGTAAAAAATTAGGTTACTGGTTGACTGGGGTGTGAGCCCTGGTCAAGCAGCAATCACAATCCTTGTCAGGGTAAGGCACAAGTAGACTCCAGTTAACCTGGTAGCTTGGCACTGAGCAGTCAGGATTAGCTTAGAGGCAATGTGTGAAGTATTTGTGTAACACTTCAAACAGTAAAACAGTGAACACACCACAGAAGATCACACACCAGGTTAGAAAATTAGTGCCGAATTTAATAAATAAGACAAGACTAAAATGACAAAAAAACAATCAGTAGAACTGGAGATATGCATTTTTAAAGCCTAAAGTGAAAAATAGCACCCAAAAATATAAAGTCACAACCTCAGCTTTCTGGTCGCGCTGGACCCGGTCAAAGTCAAATGTTTAGGCCGACCGCGATGTAGTGCAGATCAGATATAGTCCCAGATTAGTACCTTCTCAAGTTTTTGTGCCAAGGGTCCCCTTTGCATTGGTGAGGGTCACAAGGAGCAAGGAGAGTATTGCAGGTGGTTGTTGGCATGGCGGGAAGAGCAGAGCGGGCGACACGGATGGGTGGACTGGAGCTTCATGTTGTCAGTCCCTTGTGGGCTGTCGATGCTGCTGTGTGAAGAGACAGACTGTTGGTGGCTCATGCTGATATTGGTACGAGCAGTGTGGTCTCAGTATAAACAAGCCCGTTCACGGTCACAAAGAGTCCAAAAGCTTGATGTAGGAGCCCATGAGCCACACCAAAGGTCCAGGATCTGAGAAGCACCACTTGAAGCTCAGGAGCTCACTGCAACTGGGTCCAGGAATTGGTTTGGAAGCCTTTTAAGTCACTGAGGCTCAGATCAGGAGGCCAGCACACTAGCCCTTGGAGTCACTCTGGGTGCTGGGTTCAAGATGAAGTTGTAGGTCCAGTTCTTCCCCAGGCAAGAGGTCCGTAGGCAGCAGGTCAGCAGGGCAGCAGTTCATTTACAGCAGCAGTCCCACAGCGTGTCAGTCCTTGTAGCACTGCCTTCCATGCCCTGGCCCCATACTAACTACAGGGAATAGGCTATCTTCTCTGTGGAGGCAGGACAGAATCCATTCAGGTGCAAATGGGGCTGTGCCCTGCTCCTCCCTCCGATCTTGCCCGTCTTGGCCCATCCAGGCACACCTAAGCTCTCTAGTGTGACTATCTAGGAGAAATACACAAAGCCAAACTGTCAGTTACACCCAGTCATGTGACCAGAGACAGACTACAGTCAATAAATGGCTAAGGTAAGAAAATGCCAACTTTCTAAAAGTTATCAAAAGCAATGGGGGGTACCTGACTCCTTTGATATTTTTGCCTTCATTTCTTTATAGCAAATATCAAACAAGAACCTTTTTTGTGTTTGATTGTGGGTTATTTATTCAGCCACTATATTTGAGTTTTTTAAATATTTTTTAGCAAAACGTTGAAGATCCACATATATCTAAATTATAAACACGAATTAACACATTGGACAATTCACAAAATTACATTCAGGCAAACATTAGACATGGTGTAGAAAACAAATGTTTCATTTATGAATGATCGCATCTTGCCAATGTTTGTTCTTTAAAAATGTGTTTGCCTGAATGTAATTTTGTAAATTGTACAATATGTTAATTGGTGTTTAGAATTTAGATATATGTGGATCTTCTTTTCCTACTGTTGAAAACAACGTTTTGCTAAAAAATATTTTAAAAAACTCAAATATAGTAGCTGAATAAATAACCCACAATAAAACACAAGAAAGGTTCTTGTTTGATATTTGCTATAAAGAAATGAAGGCAAAAATTATTAAAGGAGTCAGGTACCCCCCATTGCTTTTGATAATTTTTACGGCCCTACCTGTCTCTTATCAAAAGGGCCTACCCCCTCTAGTGGTTTCAACTTTCTAAAAGTGGCATTTTCAGAATTACAATTTTAAAATACGACTTCAACATGAGTTAGGATTTTAAATTGTGATCCCAGAGGCACCAAATATGAACTGCTTATCTACTCCCATTGGGAAATTACTCTCATGAAATGTGATAAGGCAACTCTAAAGTTATCCTATTGGAGGGATAGGACCTGCAGTAGTAAAAAAAAATAAGAGTTTTTCACTGGCATGACATCTAAAACCTAAATGTGCATGTCCTACTTTTTAAATGCATTTTACACTGGCCTCTGGGTTGTTAAGGGCCCACATGAGGGGTGACATGTATTAAAAAGGAAAGTTTAGGCCTAGCAAAAAGGTTTATTTTGCCAGTTAAAAATAGAAACCTGAAACTGCACACACATGCTCTACAATGGCAGGCCTGAGACATGTTTAAGGGGCTGCTTAAGTGGGAGGCACAATCAGTGCTTTAGGCCCTGGGCGCATGTAGTATAGGGACATATGAGTAAATCAACTATGCCAATTGGGTATAAGTCAATGTTGCCCATTTTTAGAGGAGAGAGAACAAGCACTTTAGCACTGGGTAGCAGTGGTAAAGTGCACAGAGACCTAAGGCCAGCAAAGAATGAGGTCAGGAAAAATGGATGAGGATGGCAAAATGTGTGTGAGAAGCCCTCCCTAAGGCTGAGAGGTCTAACAACCTCTATCTTTAATCCTAGCTTTACACCTATATCTGCACATATATTTACCTCTACAGCCAGGTCTACATCTACCTTATCAAATACCTCTACCTTAAACAGTGGATCAACATTTAGCCCTTCTTTCTTCTAGCAGAACCTTCATCTTCAAATGTAGTCATCCTAGGTCCAGGAATGTTCTGAAGAGAGACAGATTAGGTGCTGCTTTTATCCTGTGCACTAGCCAGTGGCTGGAGGATTGTTCCCATCCAATCCAGTTTACTTTCTCACTCCATGCCCCTTCTTTGCAGCACTTCCTCTTTACTGTAAATACCAGATGACATACATTCAAAATCGCTAACCCATACTTATATGAGAATTGTCTCTGGTTCTCCCTAAATCACTCCTTTGTTTAGAAGAGGTCCCTTCTTGTTTTATGGCCAAGAACTGTTTTCAGCCCTCTGCTTGGACTGAAACAAGAGAGTTTAGGAAGGCTAATGAATGGGATCAAACTGTAACAGACCAATTTACCATCTCCAAGTCAAAACAGGTAGTGTGAAAAAGCTGTTCACTGTTCTGCCAGCCGTTCCTGTACCCATTCCAGATGATTAATCCTCCTTAAGTGACCGGTTGTTGACAACATCACGGCCTTGCCTTCCTGGGCCCAGAGCCACTGTCCTCTAGAGAGCAGGATCATTCACATCAGACAGAAAAGTGACAAAGTAAATTTGTATACAGTTACATTTCAACTATAGTTAACAAAAGTCTAATTCACCATTGAATTACATTTTGAAAGCTGATTGGAAAATAATTTTCATTCATTTTGTAACATATTCCCAGGAGAAGATGTGAATTAACGATTTGAATACCTAGGCCTGTAAAGCAGAACACAGCTGAACTTTAACAGGGGAGACAGCTTTTAGACATTTAGTCACTATGAGGGCACCATGTCCCAAATATGTAGCTTGCAAAGTGATGTTACTTCTACACATACATTTATGAGCGGGTTGAACCACAATTTCACTATAGTTTAGCCTTGGTTCTAGGCAGGAGACCTGAAATAACATTGTATATGCATTTACACATGGACTTATGAGGTGACTAAAATAATAGCATGATAGAGAACCTAGATTTCAGGATTAGAGCAAACCATGAAAAAAAGCAGACATGTAAGGATGCATGCATGTGAGTGTCTAACCCTACATGAGTGCAATGTATACATGTACATAACACATGCAGAATGTTAGGAAAATTCAGCTTCTTTCAAACCACCAATGCCCTCCCAATTCACCCTACATATCTAGTCTCGTATTGTCGTGCTTGTGGGCATCTAGTGACTATTAAAAGTGGTGGGCGTAATCCTTGGCTTAAACTCCAGTGAGCAAGGCTGACTTCTCCTCGAAGGGTTTAGAGGGTTTGCTCACTTGCTTGCACTAAATATTACTCTCTCATTCATTCTCATCAACTCACACATTTTCACTCATTCTCACTCTAACCCACTCAATCTCACTCATTCTCATTTACTCTCACTCAGTCCTACTCATTATCACTCCTGATGCACTCAGTCTCATTCTTACTCATTCTGACTCACTCAATCAATCTCACCGTCACTGACTCATTCTCACTCTTTTTCTTTTAGGCTCATGACTCACTCATTCCCACTCAATGTCACTTATTCTTAAATAGTCCTCCGACGTCTAGGTTATGTTATGTTATGTTATTTACATAGGAGTCTTTTACCCCTTCAATGTTTACTGAACCACTGGTGCAGCTGACTGGCATGGAATCTTGTGGGTGTTGTCCTGAAGCCAGAGAGAGTGATCAGTTGTATGTTCTTCAGTGCTATAAGGGTGTTTCTTTGATTCCTTGGGAGGTGGATGGACCTAAGGCCTGAATGGACATTCTGCCACTCTGGCTGTGTCCTGGTGGGCTGTAGCAAAGGGGCTGCTTTCAGCACCGGAAGACAGGCCATGAATCACCTTGGAAGCTCCCCCACCTTCACCATTCTTGTTGTAGCCTCCTGAAGCCTGGGGAGAAAACTGCCCTCTCAAAAATGTTTTCGTGTTGTCTGATATTCTGAAGCTTTAATAACCTTGTGCTAGAGCCCGCCTCTGCCCACAAGTGCCTATCTACCCTGGCATGTTTATGAATGTAGAAGAGGCTGGAGAGTCAGTCATGCCAACATTCCTATGCGATATGTTCCAATCTGTTTCAAAATAATACATTGTCTGGGACATGCTAGAGCCTTCCAATGTTTCTGCAGCCTGCTGGAGAGGGTAGAGACTAGGGAGGGGAATTGATAGAGATAAAAGCAGAGTTTTACACTTTGGCGCTCAGAAGTTCCACCTAATTTGTTTTAGGTTTTCCAGGCAGTGTGCTGCTCTGGTGATCTTGCTGGGTGAGGTCATGTCTGATCACAGTCTTGACTCTTAGCAAGGATGGAGTCCAGTAGGACTCGAAAAACGCTCATGCACAATGTAAATGCAGCCGGATATGGAGTTCTCAGGGTCTGTTATGTTGAGTCACGAGCCCACCCTATGATGACATGGGGTAAAGGAAGCTGAGTGATGGAAATGGAAGGAGAGGTACAACAAACGTGAAGGGGATGAGAAAAGCTCAGCATTCTGCGTAAACAAGGCTGATGCTGTACATGCTTGTGTTTGCATCAAAATGTGACGCTGCTTCATGTCAATAGTAGGTGGTCTCTGAGGACCCCCAAGTATTGCATGCGGGGACTGGCGCCAAGTCCGTAGGCTGCTTCTTAAATTTCACCACAACCAAAACCATCTCACTAGCACATGTGCACTAGTACATGTGCCGCAGGAAAATTACATGTCTGCCTGATGTCCATGTTAGCGAGCGTCACATCAAGCAGGCCACGGCACTACTTTAGAAAAGATATGTGGATAGTAATTGCTTTTTGCAATTACCATCCACATGGCTTGTAAAATTGGAAGGGCGGAGCCCCTCCACCAACATCAGGAACCGCGCCTTTTCACAAGTACGCTTGTCCCTAGCTATAGCTAAGTGCTGCAACCCCTGCTGATACCTAGTACATCTTCCTACACCCTAATACCTATATGTATACCCTAGTACCTCTACCCCTGCCTGTACTCCAGTAGAGCTACCTCTAATTTTACCAAAGTATAGTTACACATGCTTTTAGCTTAGTAACACTACCACTGCTTCTACTTATAAGCTAGTACATCTTGCTCTACTTATACCCTAGTACCTCTATCCCTACTAATACTCCGATACTGCAACCTCTACCTTTGTCCAAATATATCTACCCCTAATTTTGGCGCTACTGCTGATTATACCCTACTATCTCTACCTATACCCTGATACCTATAATTATACCTTAGTACATCTACCTCTAATGTACCCCAGTACCTATATTGCCTATACTCAGGTACTGCTATGTCTACCTATACCCAAGGGATGTATGACGTTACAACGCATACTATTACAACGCATACCTTTACAACGCATTTTTTACAACGCACAATCCATTACAACGCATGACATTACAACGCAGTACACTACAACGCATTTTTAAAAACTACCTTTACAACGCATATCCATTACAACGCATACTACCTTTACAACGCATACCATTACAACGCATAATATTAAATTGCATTTAAGGTAAGTATTAGATAGTATAGGGTTAAAAATTACTATTCTAACTCCAGGGGGTGCAACAGTAGGGTAAGTGTTGGATAGTATAGGGGTAAAAATTACTATTCTAACTCCAGGGGGTGCAACAGTAGGGAAAGTGTTGGATAGTATAGGGGTAAAAATTACTATTCTAACTCCAGGGGGTGCAACAGTAGGGTAAGTGTTGGATAGTATAGGGGTAAAAATTACTATTCTAACTCCAGGGGGTGCAACAGTAGGGTAAGTGTTGGATAGTATAGGGGTAAAAATTACTATTCTAACTCCAGGGGGTGCAACAGTAGGGAAAGTGTTGGATAGTATAGGGGTAAAAATTACTATTCTAACTCCAGGGGGTGCAACAGTAGGGTAAGTGTTGGATAGTATAGGGGTAAAAATTACTATTCTAACTCCAGGGGGTGCAACAGTAGGGTAAGTGTTGGATAGTATAGGGGTAAAAATTACTATTCTAACTCCAGGGGGTGCAACAGTAGGGTAAGTGTTGGATAGTATAGGGGTAAAAATTACTATTCTAACTCCAGGGGGTGCAACAGTAGGGTAAGTGTTGGATAGTATAGGGGTAAAAATTACTATTCTAACTCCAGGGGGTGCAACAGTAGGGTTAGTATTGGATAGTATAGGGGTAAAAATTACTATTCTAACTCCAGGGGGTGCAACAGTAGGGTAAGTGTTGGATAGTATAGGGGTAAAAATTACTATTCTAACTCCAGGGGGTGCAACAGTAGGGTAAGTGTTGGATAGTATAGGGGTAAAAATTACTATTCTAACTCCAGGGGGTGCAACAGTAGGGTAAGTGTTGGATAGTATAGGGGTAAAAATTACTATTCTAACTACAGGGGGTGCAACAGTAGGGTAAGTGTTGGATAGTATAGGGGTAAAAATTACTATTCTAACTCCAGGGGGTGCAACAGTAGGGTAAGTGTTGGATAGTATAGGGGTAAAAATTACTATTCTAACTCCAGGGGGTGCAACAGTAGGGTAAGTGTTGGATAGTATATTACTATATTATGCGTTGTAATGGTATGCGTTGTAATGGTAGTATGCGTTGTAATGGAATGCGTTGTAAAGGTAGTATTTAGAAATGCGTTGTAGTGTCCTGCGTTGTAATGTCATGCGTTGTAATGGATTGTGCGTTGTAAAAAATGCGTTGTAAAGGTAGTGCGTTGTAAAAGTTGCGTTGTAAAGGTTGTTCCCCATACCCAAGTACACCTACCACTACTTTTAGGTTTATACTGCTACCCCTTTTAAAAACGATTACATCTTCCTATAGCCTACAACCTATATGTATATTTATGCCCTAGTACATCTATTTCCAAATAGTACTACTACTTCTACCTTTACCCAAGTACATTTACTCCTACTTTTATTTTGCTAGCTCTACCACTGCTAATGACTAGTACCCTTCACCTAAGCCCTAGTACTTTACTTTACTTTACTAGCTCTACCACTGCTAATGACTAGTACCCTTCACCTAAGCCCTAGTACTTTACTTTACTTTAAACTTTACTTTACTTTAAACTCATTTGTATCGCGCACAAATCATCCCCAGGGGGATCTCTCGGCGCCTGAGAACAAAGACCTCATGTATAGTGACATGTTAGAATAGCCAGGTCTTAAGCATTTCTTTAATTTAAGGCAGATTAGGGCAGGCACGAATTTGGTCAGGGAGGTCGTTCCAATGTTTGGGGGACAGATAGGAGAAAGCTCGACCACCCATTTTATCTTTCCTTATACTTCGGCTGCAGAGCAGGCTGCGGTTACTGGATCTGAGTTGACGTACAGGCTGATACCGCTCAATTGTATTGGTCAAATAGGCCGGTCCCGTTCCATGCAGGAACCTGAAGACGAAGCATAGCAGCTTGAAGATGGCTTGTTTCCTGACCGGAAGCCAATGTAGTTGGCGTAGGAGAGGAAGAGAGGGGGTTTGTGCTGGTTTATTCAGGGCAAGACGAGCTGCTGTATTTTGCACGACCTGTAGTTTGACTGAATGAGAGTCTTCCTGGCATTAAGTGGAATCCATGGGAAGATCTTTCTAAGCATTCGCATGGTCCAGAAGCAGGTGCCTGCAAGAGTCTTCACCTGTTCCTCCATTGAAAGCTTATTGTCTATTCTGACCCCTAGGTTCTTCGCCCAACCTCTTGGGGAGGGAGCTTCGCCTAGTTCTGATGGCCACCAGTCAGAAGCCCACAGTTCTTCTGCCTTGCCGAACAGGAGTATCTCTGTTTTAGAGGAGTTTAGTTGCAGGAAATTCTTCCTCATCCAGTTTACTATGCTTGTCATACAATTTATGAACTTAGCTTTAGTTACAGTGGAATCGTTCTCTATATGCACTATCAGCTGCGTGTCATCAGCGTAGGATATGGTTTCAAACCCACAGTTCCTGATGATTGAGGCCAAGGGGGCGACATATAAATTAAATAATGTGGGACTCAATATAGAGCCTTGAGGTACCCCCTTATCCACTGCGGCTGTATGCGACACATAGGAATCCAACTGGACACATTGTGCTCTGTCGGAAAAGATAGCTCTGGATCCACTTAAAGGCCAGGCCTCTGACACCAATCTCTCGAAGCCTGTTCAACAGGATACAATGAGAGATGGTGTTGAAGGCTGCAGACAGGTCCAGCAGCACTAACATAACTGGAGAGTCCTTATCCAGTGACATCCTAAGCGTGTCAGTGACCTCAAGTAAGACAGCCTCAGTGCTGTAGGGTGCCCGGAAGTCAGACTGAGATGGATCCAGTATCTTGTTCTGTTCTAAGTAGCTGGAAAGATGTCAGTTAATTAGTGTCTCCATGATTTTGGAGCAGCAAGGGAGAAAGGAAATAGGTCTGTATACGTACGTACTGTATAGTACGTATACGTATAATTATATGCTAGTATATATACCTCTCCTTACACCCCACTACCTCCGCCCCTGCCTACACTGAATTAACTATACCCCACTCAATACCTTAGTGCCTCTGCACCTACCATAATTTTACCCCTGCCTGCACTAAACTTACCCATACAGTAGCACCTCTACCCCTGGCTATATCTTTGTACCTTCTACCACTACTTGAACGATACTTCTACATCTGATGTTACACCTGTGCCTCTGCCCTTATCTGTTCCCTAGTTCCACTACCCTTACCTATTCCATTTATCTTTACATACTGTTTAAACATTCTACCCCAACCTATATACTAGTATGTCTGTCACCTGTCCATACCACCCTATTACCTTTTCACTTCCCTGTCCTTCTTTACTCCTGCCCCTTTCTCCTTACATATTGTCTTCTGAGCATATTGGTTCAAAAACTGTGTTTTAGGGCACATCTAACAATATTGCCCTACGTTAAGTTAGGCCACTCCAGGCCTGTGAGTCAGATATGAAGTATGCCTATCTCTAGCGACACACCACACAGCAAGCCTCATTCATGTTTGGACTGGCCTATGGGACAATCAGCAAGAGCTGATGAGTGGTCTGACAGGTCACTGTGTGGGATGTTTTTTTGTCTATCTGTGTGCCTGTTGTCTGGTTTGTTGGGCTAATGTTTACTTTTGATTTCCCTGAGAATAAAACAAGCATTGCCTGCATCAAGCTCAAACCCATGCACTGTACCATACTTTGCAAAATACTTATATATCTCGTCGTTACAGTTCAAAACTGCCCTAATTTGCAAATATGGGCTACTTTTTTAGTGATCTAATTTGTTAATGGGGGATACTTTTATCTTGGTGCCCTGGTCCAGTGCTTAATTTGAGATGGTGGTTTCTGGTGTTGGCACCAGCAATTAATTGTCAACAGCGGCGCCTAGGCCAGTTTTCTCATGGTGGAGCTTTTTGTCTAGTATAGAGAAGAGCACAACGACATTTGGTTATTAATTCAATATGACTAAAAATGGCTGTCACTTGACTTCCAAGCCATTTCTGCAGCTTCGGGGGCCTGGAATAGTCTGAATTGTCACACTTGTAGGCTTTCATGGTTAGTGGTTGTGTTGGTTCTGTCATTGGCGGCTCTGACAGGAGCAATGGGCTGGTGCCAGCTGCGGGGGCCTCCTGATAGGCCCTGGCACTTATTTTTTCACACATTATGCGCTGTCTTGCCCTATTTTTGTCCCGGTCCGACATTGACCTCATTCAACCCTTACGCTCAGTATGAATCAAAAGCCGCAAACGTGAATTATTTATTTTTGTTAATTCGTTTTTCGTACTATGGAAATAAATAACGTGTCTTTTCTTGTGAATCTTTGAGCAGAAAATGCACCAGGCTAGATTTTTTACTGACGTTCACCTTTCTCGTCGTCTCAAGTGATTGGATTTTTCACTGTAGGAAGCAATTGCAGTGCTTCGCTCTTGAGATACCCTGAGGGCTACACGTCCGCAAGACTTTAAATGAAATCCAGGTTCTCTCGGGTGCCTTCTGTCAGCAGAGGAACTGGAGCAGAAGCTGCATTTCTTGCAAAGTTCCAATTCATCAGCACCAGCTGCAAAGAGCATCAAATACTCGTTGCAGTTCTCACATATATAATAAGTGCCCATAAACAGTGCTTAATTTGTAAAATAATAAGTGCCGGTGCCCAAGGTTTTCCTCAGAAGCCTGCGGATAACACTGCTGTAGGTCGGGTTGCCGAATACGACGGCTGTCTAGTCTTCCTTTCTTTCCCCCTTTTCTGCCTTTCTCTCTCTTGTTCTGGGCCAAAGTCTGATGAATAAAAAACAAGTCTAGGTCCCCAAAAATGAGTGCTGATTACCCCATCTGCAACCAGCGGCTTTAATTAAGCACCGCACCGCATACTCTTAGGATGCGGGAACAAATTTCGTCCCATTGTGAAAATATCTATCCCTGGGGGTCCAGAAACTTGGCAGGAATTAAAGTTCTGATTGATCGTGCAATATCTGGATGACTTTCTAAAACCAGAAAACCATTATCAGAAATTAAATTTATGTTGGAATAAAAATTAGGACCATCGATAGATACATATGGTCCTGTAGCCTTCAACTTTAGGAGGACTACTGTACTGCACCCAGTAATCACAGCGGGCGTTCTGCTCCTGCAGTTTTGGAGTACTGACTGCGCTTGGACTTCCATTGAGTGCTTTGGGATCTTTGTCTACATTGTTTACACAGAGGAACTTTGGGACCAATGTGTGTTCTAGAGAAGCAAAGCAGTGTTGCTCTTGAATGAGTCGGCCTCTACACACTTAGGGTTCCAGGCCCTGCTCTATGTAAAGACTCCCAGAGATAGCCAGCAAATTGCTCATTGAGATGGTCTTGCTCGTATCATTGCACTATATAAATCACCAAAATTATGAAATGCAAATGATAAGGAATCTTCAAACATAGATTTTACTTGAATAAATAGTTATTGCTTATAGTGTCAAAGACCAAGCTTACAATTATAACTGCAGCTTTTGCTGAACACCAGGGAGTCAATTGACCGATATGTTTATAGAACTGCAGGATTCAAGTGTGAGCTATGCAGGTGTGATTGCTATAATATTGCAGTATCAAGGATGACCTTATGCAGGAGTGATTTGAATAGAACTGCAGGATTCAAGTGTGAGCTATGCAGGTGTGATTGCTATAGTATTGCAGTATCAAGGATGACCTTATGCAGGTGTGATTTGAATAGAACTGCATCATACAAGTATGAGCTATGCAGGTTTGATTTGTATACAACTGCATCATTTAAGTATGAGCTATGCAGGCATGATTTGTATGGGACTGCATCAATTAACTATGACCTATGAGGTGTGTTTTTTATAGAAGTGCATAATTCCACTATGAGCTATACAGGTGTGATTTGTATAGGCCATACAGTTGAGATTTGAATAGGACTGCATCATTCAAGTATTAGCTATGCAGGTGTGTTTTGTATAAAAGTACATAATTTAAGTATGAGCTATGCAGGCATGATTTGTATGGAACTGCATCATTTAACTATGCCCTATGAGGTGTGTTTTTTATAGAAGTGCAAAATTCCACTATGAGCTATACAGGTGTGATTTGTATAGGCCATACAGGTGTGATTTGAATAGGACTGCATCATTCAAGTTAGCTATGCAGGTGTGTTTTGTATAAAAGTACATAATTTAAGTATGAGCAATGCAGGCATGATTTGTATAGAGATGCATCATTCAAGTATAACTTTTGCAGGTGTGTTTTGTAAATTATTTTAATAGGATTTCTTACTTATGATTAAGGTAATTTATGCCTCCCTATTCTGTTTATTCTGTCTTTGATTCTCATATTCTCATCTCCTTCTGGGATTCAATTTTTCCGTTTCTTTCTGAAAAATGCAAAATTAAATTAGGGTGTTTTTTATGCCACTCGCTATACAGACCATTTCAGCGTCCTAAGACCCCCTCCCATCTTACCTAATGATATATGAATTTAAAATATGACATGGGAAGTGCCTTTAACGCCTTTTGGGCTTTGGCCAACTACAGGATCTCACAGAAATGCTGATTATATGACTCAAAAGGAAGAGGACAGCCGTAATATCGGGCACACATCACCCCCTGCCAATTACATTAGCACCAAGTATTGCATTGCAGACAGTGTGTGCGGACGAATTTGGGGGCATATTATCAAGCACTGCGTTAAAATTATCGCTGCTTTGGCGGCAGAAAACTGCCGCTAAAGAGGCGATAATGAGCTAGATAATATGCCGTAGAGAATTCCCATAGAAGCCCATGTTGACACCAGAACATGGGCTTCTGTGGGAATTCTCAAGGGCATATTATCAAGCCCATTATCGCTGCTTTAGCGTCAGTTTTCTGCCGCTAAAGCAGCAATAATTTTAACGCCGTTTCTTGATAATATGCCCCTTGGTCCTGATCTGTGTGCATTTTTAGAGCATTTCTTTGAAATGTGTTCTTCCCATTCCCACCTGCTAGAAGCTGGTAATGACAGAGATCGGAAAACCTGATTAAATGCAAACTGCGTCTGCTGAGAAAAAACATTTTGCGCTCATTTTTGCACTCGGATACCTATAAGTCTAGAAAAAGTGGAACTAATCAACAAATCATATGAACTCATCATTTCTCCTTGGATTGTTAAAGTTAAATTCGACAAAGCAGATCTTCATTGAGGCATTCAGCATTTTTTAAGTCGTGCCTACCATTCGGCACAGCTGTCTGGCTATTCGAAAGACATCTTGGGGACTTTCAGGAATTTGACCTGGGTAGGCATTACGCCCGTGGCTTGCTATTGGCTTGTGATGTGTAACTCACATTTTCTGACTTTCTATTTACTGGCGTTATTTGCTTTAGGCTGTGCATCTTGAGTTCGTACCTCCCCATGGTCAAGCCATGTTTACAGTATTCTTCCACAAACTCGTTTTCTGTAATAAACAGACCTTTAAATCTTGTTCTTATCTCGATGTCAAATGTCAAGCTGTGTTTTTGTGGGAGCCTGGTGTTTATTTTCCTTTTTGACTGACGTCAAAGTGAGAGCCTTTAGAGAAAAGAGGAATGCAGCATACTTTCTCAATGGAGCCTGTTTGTGCCCTTTTATTTGAATTTTATGTTAGACATAGCCATCACAAAAGGTATCTTGTTCTTCACCTGCACAAAACATTTGCACATTTTTAGCAAAATTCCTCTTCTTTGGTGAGTCCGTTTAATTTGTGAAACTGCCTTTATTTGGAACAAAGTGCAAAACTGCATTTTAGTCGGAGCGTCAGCCTAACATATGGTGATCTTGGGCAATTTACGCTGTTTATGGCCCATCCACTGTCAAGTACAGGTTATGATCTTTTCATAGGAAAGAGCCAGCCATATTGTAACACAATTCAACAATGCTTGGTGTTCACGTTGATGTATAAAGCATATCTTTATTTAAGACATCTGTGTCTGAACTGAATACGGATTAATTTAATTGTAATTGTCTTTATATAGTGCTTACCTGGCCTGATGAGGCATCAAGGCACTTTTAGGCGAGCAGTATGCTATTCTGGAAACCAAAGGATTAGTGGTGAATTAATAAAAGAAAATATGAATCAATTTGAGCGCTGGACATGTGAGTCTGTTAGTTGGATTGCAAAGGATAATGGAGGGAAAGAAGAGGGAAGAGTCTAGAAAGTGTTTATTGGAAGATCATAGTAGTAGGAGGAGGTTTGGGATGAGTAAAGGAGAGAAGGAGGAGGGAGTAGTTTCTAGAAATGAATTAGGGAGATCATAGTAGTAAAATGAGGTCTCGGATGAGTCTAAGGAGGGATGCATGAGGGAAGAATTTAGAAAGGGTTGTGTGGGAGATCTTGGATGTAAACTGAGGTTTGGGGTGATGCAAGGAGAATGGAGGAGGGAAGAGTCTAGAAAGGGTTATTTTGGAGATCATAGTAGTAGAATGAGGTTTGGGATGAGTCAGAGAGTGGAGGTAGAGGATATATTGAGAGAGGTATAGAGTGAAACATTGAGTACTGTATTGTAAAGGCTCAATTAAAAAAAAAAATCTTTTACAATAGGAGTAAAGTAATGCATATATAGATACCATCATCAGCATCATCATAAATTTATTATCGATCACAAAGATCTTAAAAAGTGCATCACAAACAATTCATACATACATACGTTACCGACACAATGATGATTGTAAAATCCCCAAAATACATCATTTTAGAAAAAAGAAACACTTAAAATCCCATGTCAGACTAATAACCTTATAGAATTATACATATAATTAGTATAAAAATATAAATTATTAAATACTATAAACTAATTATAGTGTACGAAACACTTTGAGCATCTAATCCATAAAGCCAACAAGAATTTGGCTAGTCCGAATATCACAACTCTACTAGTATCTGTGCTAAGTATTTTAAACACCTCTAAATAATGAGCAGATCCAATAACCCCACACAAGGGGATGATCCACTTAGCTCTCAAATTCTCATAGTGAGGAAAAAAAATAACAGATTGACTAAGGATTCCGGGCTTCCTTTGCAAGCGTACATGCAACATCAGAAAGAGCATGACTACGCCACTTGCTACAAAATAGTTTGGTGGGGAGAGTCTTGTATCTAAATTGAAGGATCAATATCCATGCTAAAGGAGCAACAACTTCATCAATGGTATCCTCAAAAAGGAGGAAGGGTTTAAAATCTATAAAATGTCGAGTGAGTAAGCCCATGGGGTTTGACTCATTCTTCACCAAAACAAAATCCCAATAAATATCCTTGACCTTACTCTTCGAAATCTAGCACATCTACTCTGGTTAGTCCAATAATCCTCCAACCCCAGTTTCCCCAATAATTCCCCAAGGGAATAAAACTAGGGAATTTTATTTACCCTGGGCAGTGCCATAACATCCCTAATGCTCACTCGGTAAGGGGCAAGCCCCTCAGTCGTCCATAGGCAGTGCCAAAACAATAAGTGCTTATAGTCCAGCTTATGAACAATTTGTCTTTGAGTCACATCAAGGACAATAGGAGCCAGGGGAGTACTAGCTGGTAGATTAAGCAGTGACCTTATAAAGCAATGTTCAGTCACAGAAAGGCAAGCAATGTTCCCACTTCCCCACAGTTCTGCTCCATACATAACTGATCCTAAGGCTTTTGTATTATACATTTCTAATGTTGGAGCCACTTTCTTAGACACTGTTCTTCAGTGGAGCTTAGTAATAGGGGCGGTCTGCTGCATTAAAAGACTGATGAGCTTTCTCTATATGAGGGGTCCAGCACCAATTCAATAGTGCTGTCCCCTACATAGATACATCTCTTGGGTGTCTTTGAAATACCCTTAGAAAATACCATATTTACCACTTTTTAAATCATATAGCTCCAGACCGTGCTCATCACAAAAATGTTTACAACCATTTAGTAACTGTTGGAGCCCTCGGGGAGACTTAAATATCAATAGCGTATCATCGGCAAAGAGAAGGGCAGGAGCCCTACTGTCTCCCAATTTTTAGGGCGTCACGCCCATCCCTATCAAGAAACTCTACTACCCCGTTGATAAATAGTAAAAACAAGGTGAGTGCTAAAGCACACCCCTGTCTAACTCCATGTTTAATCATAAAGGACTCTGTTAGTTGTCCCTCCTCTCTCCACCTAACTTGTGCCTTATTTGCTGAGGGTAGCCACATCAAAATATCCAATAAATTTGATGTGATCCCTATCTCTGCCACCAACTCCGAAGATTACATCCAGGGACCAGGTCAAAAGCCGTACGCAGGTCCACAAACGCTACGTACAACCCCCCCCCCCCCCTTTAACAAAATCTTCTTTCCTACAAAGGAAGCAAAAAACCTGGTCCAAAGTGCTAATATCAGCACGAAAATCCGCCTGAAAGTCAGAAAAAATATGTTCTTCTAAAATCCAATCCTGAATACAGCCCAATATTTTCGGTACACAATCTATTAGAGTAATGGGTCCATAACTACCCGTATTAGCCCTATCCCCTTTCTTAAAGATTGGTATAATCTCAGCTGACTTCCAAGAGGGGGGGGGTTCCATGCCAAAAAGGATGGCATTGGATAACATATTAATATAGGTGCACCATACTTCCAGATCTTCTTAATACAAATCATTAGGGATTCTATCGGGCCAGGAGCTCTAGCTGGGATGCAGGGACTGATTGCTGCATGGGTTTTATGAAGTGAAATTTCAAGGACTTTGACAATACCAAATGGAAGAATCTCCTGAAAACCTACATCCTCCTCATCCTCCTTACTGACTGGGTCTGCTCAAATACAGATACTCTTTCTTCCAAAAGGACTTATTGTCCTTGGCTACCAGGGCAATATGTAACGAAGACCATAGTGAGCATTCCCATTGTTTCTTAGCATGAACTAGTGCCTGTCTATATCTAGCTCTACATCCCACCATGTCAGGGCGAGATTTAGATTTCACTGCCTGTAGGAGTTCACCTTTGGCCTTCCTACATTTCTGGTTATACCACTCTGCACGGTAACCCGTTTTTTCCCTCCTACTTTGACTTTACTTTTCTGCCCTTTTTTCAATTGGCCCAGAATTTCCCTAATCTATATATAGAGTACCTCATGCAGATTGCTCAACTTCTCTATTCTATCTGCTCCAGGGAGGTTAGATAGCACTGCCACCTCCTCAGATACTTTGGACTTAACAGCTTCTAGGGCCCATGGATTTCGGTCCACCCATTCCCATCTGTTCATGCTCAAATTATTAGTATCGGAAAACTTGCCCAGGTTGCTGGTACTGCTAACAATGGCTTCTCGCTCCCCAGGGTTAGATAAAAGCAGACTCAAAGCATAGTGGTCACTATCAGATCTTTCAACCACTTTCATATTAGACACAACGGGCCATAGACGGAGGTCAACCAAACAATAATCAATTCTGCTTGCATAGCCAGGTCTATGAAAAGTTATTCCTCAATTCAAATCGGATTTGGTCCTACTATTTGCGGCCCTCAGATCATGCTGGAGCTTTAGGGCCAACACTTGCCCTCCTCTTTTGGTCCATCTAACAGTTGGTAGCTCTAACTGAGGGATTTTCCAAAATGTGTCCCACTCCTCAGTCAAATCTGGTGGAGTGGAAGCAAGGGCCTCAAATGTGCAATTAAAATCCCCAGCTACCAATAATAGGGTGTTGCCTGTATATTCAATAAGGGTGCGGTCAAAGATACCTATAATATTGGATTCCTCGATGCCTGTGCCCACTCTGTTGTATACATTAAAAACTCTAATTTTCATCCCTTAGGACAAAGCAAGATCAATTGCCCAGATATCCAAAGATTCAACAAGGACTATTTTCACTTTGCACTGAAGTGCAATGTTGACCCCAATCACTAGACTACTTGAGGGCCTCCCTTTCTCTTTGTTTATTGCATTTATATCATAGGAAGAATATCCGCACCAGTAGGGAGTGGTCAAACCCCACGTTTCTTGGAATAACACCACATCATAAGAATTCACAAAATTACCCCCTTCTTGCTCTATAAGCATTCTAGCTATACCCCCATCATTCTTTACCAAGATGGATAGCTGCTCTTCAGGTACGACGATGGAATTCGGTTCCAAACTCTGATCCATGTGTATGTCCATGGCAGTCTCAAGAATGTCAATAATAACAGTATTAGCCCCACACTTCTGGGTTCCCCTTCTACTACCCAATTCACCTACTGAGTCGGGAGTTTTATGACCCGTAGAGCCTGATGTTTAACAAAAGACTGGGACAAGGGAGGGGGCCTAAATAGTGGTTACGCCCAAGCAGAACTAGCATTCATTTCATTGCCCTCCAGACACGACAACCCCCCTTCCTGAAGTCATCCCTGAGCCCCCATTTTCACAGTTTCCCTTCTCTTCTGGGCAAAACCACCTGACCTAGGGCACTCATCTGGAGCTAATCTATACTTAATAATGATAGACGTATTGGCAAGCAGGATGGTGTGAAAGTCTATAGCCATCAGGCCGTCTACTATGGCTCTGTGAAAAAAAGTGACTTTCACCACATCATTCAGCATCCCTGATGAGGTTATCCTTTCCATCTGCTTCATATCATCCCTTATAATAGAGTAGCAGTGTTGTATATCCCTAAGCCAATAGATGACCTTATTTTTGAGTGAATCATGATCTTTATGTCTGCCACTTGGGAGTTTGGAAACTTGTACAAGAAAAATTGCATCTTCTTCCCTCTGGGCATATTGAGCTTGCACTCGGGACGGGGAATTGAGTATCACGAACCAAGCCCCAGGGAGCGGACGCGCTAGACCAGATGGTGCCTCAGGACTCCGGTGACCTCCTTCGAGACGACGGTGAGTGGGGATTCCATGTAATTACCCAATGGGCCCATAACTATCTCTGGAGGTGGACTGGACTTGCCCCTGTTACCATAGAGCTACCTCCTTTCTCTAAACAATTACTGATTCCCGGCCGCGCCTGACCCCAACATGGCACCCAGGCAGCTTTTGCTTAGGGCAGGACCTTATGGCTCTCTCCAACTGGTGACCTCCGCCCTGGATCATCTTGTAGTCTCCTGGTTGACCATAATCTCTATCCAGGGAACTGGCCTGTCTTTTAACAACAAAAGACTTGAACAACACTCAGCGCCTGACCCTAAAATGGCTGCCACTGATCTCACACGGACAAGCCTCGTGGCTGAAAACCCCCAGCCTCAGAGCTACAGTGATCAACAACCTCGACCTACCCCTGTTCATCACCCTATGCTGGCGGAGTCCGGACCGCATGGCCGATTCCCGGTGGAGCTGCTCCGACAGCTATAGGGGAGACTGGCTCTGGCACACCTCTTTGGCCATCACCTACCCAGCCGGTTTTCGGACATTTGTCTTGTCTTCTCCACCACTGCTGTCTCCTTCCTTTGGACTCCCAACTCTCCCTGATCTGTTTGGATCCTGCTTCTTGTTTTCGCTAATAACTCCTGTACTGAAGTATTCTCCCTCTTACCCCTTTACTCCACCCCCTTTCTCCTTTACGCTCCATTTATCCCTCCTCTTTGCTCCTTCCCCGTTGAGACCTAGCTGTTTGGCTGATGCTCGGTGGAGCTACGTGATAGCTAAAGAGGAGATGGGCTGTAGACTTCCTCCTCGGCCGCCCCCTACCCAGCCGTATTTAGTCTTCTACTCTCTTGAAATGTTTTTCTAGTAACTGATGTAACGTGTAACTGATGTAATTTTGTAATTTCTGTGGAACCTTATGTAAAGCGCTCTGATACCTCCGGGTCTAGCCAGCGCCTTATAAAACTCTCAAAATAAATAAATAAAAATAAAAGAAATAAAAGAAAAGAAATAAATAATACTACCTCCTGTACCCTTCCGAGTACTCCGTTGTGGTTTACTAAACATTTGTTGAATTCATTTATTAATTTTCTTTGCGGGGAGGGATAGGGGAGAGCTCTGAAACCACTGTGGCAGAGGTGTCAGAATTGACAGATGGAGGAGAAGAGGGGTTGTGGGCAATAACAACATTCTGATAACAAAACATCAATCCTACCCATTGGGTTGTTGCAGATGGCACCAAAGGGCAATTATTTTGAAAGGTAGTTACCCTGTACCCTATCCTGGACTTTCCTTTTACCCATTACTTAACACTTGTTAAGGCTGAAGAGTGGTACAAACAACCAGTTCCAATATTTGATTTTGTTTTAAGGTCAGTAGTGCTTCAAGGAGAAGTTTGCCACAGAGAAAGGTTTACTTCCAACTTAACAACTGGATGATGTTCATCTCCTTGTTTTACAAATAACTATACCATATATAAGCTAAAACAAATATGATCCATAAACAGTAAAGAACTGAAAAGATAATGAAAGGGGAAAGTTGCAAAGTAGCTTTTAAAATATGGACTAAGCCAAGCAGGAGCAGAGACAACACTAGTCGCTGGGCTGTAAAAAACAAGGGAGGTTGCCTTGTCACCGGCGGGTGCAGGACAGGCCCAGTGCTTAAAAGCGTGCGGCGCAGGCTCGATGGCAATGATGGCCCCTCCTCCTCAGGGCAGTGGCAGGCTGGGACAGTGAGTCCCAATGATGCAGAGTCCTTAGCGCGTCCCGCAGGAGGTGCTGGGTGCTTAAAAGCACGAAGTGTGGGTTCAATGGCGACGATGGCCCCTCCTCCTCAGGGCTGTGGCAGGCTACGACACTGAGTCCGAATGATGCAGAGTCCATAGCGCGTCCCACGCCATAGGAGGTGGTAGGCGCTTAAAAGCGCAAAGTGTGGGCTCGATGGTAACAATGGCCCCTCCTCCTCAGGGCAGTGGCAGGCTGGGACAGTGAGTCCCAGTGATGCGGAGTCCTTAGCGCGTACCACGCCGTGGGTCATGGCGGGCGCTTAAAAGTGTGCAGTGCGGGCTTGATGGCAACAATGTTTCCTCCTATTCAGGGCAGTGGCAGTGTAGGACAGTGAGTCCCAATGATGCAGAGTCCTTAGCATGTCCCATAAGTTCCTGGAAGGTATACAAGTATACAAAAGGTAACATATCAAGATTTAAGTTGTATTTAATAAACTCTGACTTTTAAGTGTTGCTGTACTTTAAGCTAATTTATTTGTGTTTTTTTTATTAAATATTTTTTAAATAATTCAATAGTAACGCGATTGTAGATAAATAGTTATGGTCTAATTTACATATTGTGATAGATAAATAAACATCTAATCAAACAGCTAATTAAGCATAGAGCAACATATATATATATTTTTTTTTTTACCACAAGTAATATATACATTTGTTAAGCAGACCTAAAGAATGTCTATATATTTAACAACATCATTATTATGAATATTTATACAAAGAAATACACCTATATAGATACATACATATAATCATATAAAAATGCTTATATACACAGGGATATGCTGTACATTTTTATTTGAGTATGTTGGTTATGTAGGAAATCCCTACTCTTGAGTAGTCTTCTGAAGATAAGATAGTTATCCGTGGATCTTATGCTTGGGAGTAATGAGTTCATAGTTTGGCTGCTTGAACAGAGAAGGATGTGCCCCCTATTGTTTTTTTATTACTTGGTGGGATTTTGAGGCGACGTGTCAATCAGGAGAGGACGCTCTTTTGTTGAATGCATTTGTTTTTTTATACCTGATGAAAAGCGGTCCTATTCCATGTATTGCTTTGTGAGGGAGACAAAGCAGCTTGAATGTGGATCTTCTGGCAAACGGTAACCAATGTTGGGCCCTCAAGGCAGGGGAGAAAAGGGCTTGTGGCTTTACATGTAGGAGTAGTCTGGCAGCAGAGTTCTGAATCCGTTGTAGTCTTTTCATAGTTGATAAAGATGATCCTTGTTGGAGGTCATTAGCGTAATCAAGTTTAGATAGTAGCTTGGCCCTTGTGTGGAAATCTGAAGCGGGGAAAGATGTGTCGCAGAGTTTTCATTGTAATGAAGCTTGCTCTTGCTAATTTGTTCACTTGGGCATTCAATGATAGCTTGGAGTCCATGGTAATTCCAAGGTTTCTTACTTCCTTAGATATTTCAGGAGGTGGTCCCAGATTGTCAAGCCAGGCGCCAAGTTGGTCATAATTTTTTACAATCGCCACACAAGAGTATTTCCATTTTGAAAGCATTCCATTTAAGACGGCTCCATGTCATCCACTGATCAACAGCTCTGAGGCAACTGAACACTTGCGAGTTTCCATTGTCTTTGGGGCTTTCAAATTTAAGTACTATATGTGTGTATCATCTGCATAGTTATAGTATGTGAGCTGAAATTGGTTGATCATTGCTGGTAATAACTTCATGTAGATGTGGAAAGCATGGGTGAGATGATACACCTTAAGGGATCCCTGCTTTTGTGAAGTACAGTTTGGATGAGAAAGGGGGAAATTAATTATTTTTTTTTCTGTTTTGAAGGTAGGATGTGGTCCAGTTTAGAGCAGTCCCCTCTATGCCACAGCTGAGAGGTCCAAGAGAAGCAGTGAAGCAACCCCATCCCTGTCTACTGTGTTTTATGGTCAACCCAGATGGCGATGAGGGCAGATTCTGTGCCTCTTCAAGAACGGAATCCTGTTTGGAAGTCAGAAAGTATGGAGTTATCTTCAATGAATTGTGACATCTGAGTGAATGCTGCTCTTTCTATCAGTTTGCACAGGAAAGGTCCATTTGTAATTGGTCTGTAGTTTTCGTGGTCAAGCAGGTCATGGTTAGGTTTCTCTAATAAGGTGCATATGTATGCCTTTTTTAGGTCATCTGGAAAGATTCCTATAATTAAGGAATTATTGATGATTCTTCTTACTGATGTGGCAGCACAGGTAGTTAAAAGAATGTTCTTGAAGATTTGTGGTGGACAAGGGTCAGAAGGGCTGTTGGCTGGCCTGCTTGCTTTGCCCAGATCCATAAATTCGTTTTAGGATATTTATTTGAAGGAATGCAGAGGCTGAGTTAAGCCTACTCTTGGAGGGGCTTTTTGGAAATGGATTGCTGGTGGTGGTTTTCCTTTGTTTTAAATAGGAGTCAAACGTGGCTGCTTTGGTTGTGCAATGAGTTGCCAGTTTGTCTGTGAATTGTTCAGAAATAGGGTGAGTTTTTTCTATGCATTTAGGTTTACAAAATTCAGTTTGAATTTTATAAAATTCTTTATTTGCACATTTCGCTTTTTGAATTCTGTCTGAATAGTACCTGTTTTCAGCTTTTCTGATTGTTGACTTGTATAATCTGTCAAGTCTGTAGGTGAAAGTTGTCTTGATTGCTGTTTGTTTTGAGCCCGGTGTGTTTCAGCTTTCTAATTTGCTGTTTTATCTCTTTTACTTCTCTATTCCTCCGAGGTTCCTGTTTTCTTTTGTCCTGTTTTGTTGTTGTGAGTGGTATTGGGATACCAAAATCTTCTTGTAGCCAATCAAATTGTCTTGTATGTTAGTTGTGTTTCTCAGTATTTAAAATTTAGTTTGTTCCATGGTCAATAGGGGGATGTAAGGTGGTTTTAGGTGTTTTGCTTTGTGGAGTTTTATGTTGGATAGCTAGCAAATGGTGGTCTGACATGTGACTGGAGAAATCGCTTGAAAGGTAACTTGTTCTGGATTTGCAAAAATGACATCTAGGATGTGTCCAGCGATGTGTGTGGGTTTGTGGAGGATCTGATGTAGGTTCAGTGTGTCTAGGCCAGTGTTATTGTTTATTGGATGGGGCATAATGGGGTTGTCAAATCAAATGTTTAGCTTACCAAGAATGCATAGGTTGGAGTGTAGTGTCACGGGTGAGTAGCGCTCTTACAATGCCCCTGATTGATTCATTGATTGATTGATTGTGTTATCAGGTTAAACTGAGCCTAGAACTGTGTCTGGGAATGTTGTATTGCTAAGTGGAGGTCTGTAAAGGAGAAGGACGTTACTGGTGAAGAGGGCCTTCCAACCTTTTTCAGCTTCAGCGAGATTTATTGTCTGCTTGAATATAACAGCAAGTCCACCTCCTTTTTTGCCTATATGATTTTGTATGATAGTTTGATAGCCTAGAGGAACGGCTTAATGCAACACTGGAGCCATGTCATCTCCTAAAAAGTGGCAGCCGGTATGGTACAGGGTGGCAGGATGGGGAGGCAGGTGGCGGGGAGGGGGGTGATGGAGGAAAGAGGTTTAAAAACAAATTAAAATTCACTTTCCTGATCGCTGTGTCTCTCTTCCGTCTCTCCCACGTTGTCCCTGTGCTCAAAAGAAGGAAGCACCTAGGCTCCCTTGAGAAAATCACAACGCTGCAATGCAAAATTGTTATTGGTCTGAGCAGCGTGGTTCGGCGCTCAGATGGGGAATGGGAGCCTGGGCATGTTCTCTACCCAGGCTGTCATGCAGCCTGGGTAGAGAACATGCAAAGTGGGCGTGGCGGTTTGGCCAGGCCAGGCCAAGACGGCCGGCCAAACCATCATGCGCACTTTAGAGTGCAGCAACCACTCCTCTTCCTTCGTCACAGGAGCCCAGCCCCGCCTGAACCTGGCAGATAATAAAAATAAAATGATAACAACTTATGTTATTCTTATTTTATTTTTTATTTTACACTGCTCCACGAGCAGTGGGGCGGAGCCACCACTACTCCTAACCATGATTCAGTTATGAAAAGTAAGTCAGGTTGTGTGTCAGTAAGTATGTCGTAGATGTGGTGCTTGTTTTTAGAGAGTGATAGAGCATTTATTAGAAGGCAGTTTAGCTATTCTGTTTTGGTGGTGTTGTGACTTTGTTTTGTAGAAGAGTGAGCAGTTTTTTTTTAACTCCTAGCAGGTGTGTCAATAGTGTTGTTATTAGTTGTGTGAGGATAGCAATTGTATCGTTTTTCTATATCGTATTCGTCTTCCAGCAGGCTTAGAAGGCATTTTGATGGGTCTGTGTGTGTAGGTGGTGGAGATTGTGGTTGAGGGTGAGTTTGTGAGCTGTGTTTTTTTTTGTACTGTAGCCTTGTTGTATAAAAGACATGAAGATGCAAAGTTGTAAAGAGTAGCATGTTGTTTATTTTGTTTGCCTCTGTTTAGGGTGGAAGTCGTATGAATTAGGGGTGCTGGTGCAGCATATGTGTCAAGTTGTAAGACTCTGAATATTGCAATGGATGAGAGGCGGTAGAATGAGGGTTGTTGTATTAGTGTATTTATGTTAGGTGTGGGGGAAGATGGAAAACTTGGCCTCAAAGATGGTTTAGGATGTGTATTATTTGTGCAGTCAGGAGGGTGGGAGTGGGTGTATGTTTCTAGTTTGTGATGGAATGCAATATGAAATAGTGTGTGTCTGATTTTATTGTACTGGTGTGTCTTACCACTGAACACTGATTATTGCTATATTTTACAACTAAACAAGCAGTCACAAGTACAGTTACCATTCAGGCACTAGGATCATGAGTTGAATGATGCAGCGGGTGCAGTGGCACAGGGGCCAAAAGCTCTAGGAAACCCACTGAACACCGATTATTGCTATATTTTACTACTAAACAAGCAGTCACAAGCGCAGTTACCTTGCAGGCACCAGGGTCATGATTTACGGCCGGTGCAGTGGCACACGGGCCAAAAGCTCTAGAAAACCCACTGACAACTGATTATTGCTATATTTTACTACTAAACAAGAAGTCAAGTGCAATTACCTTGGGGGCACTAGGGCCATGATTTTCGATGGTACCGCAGGTGTAGTGGCACAGGGGCCAAAAGGTCTAGGAAACCCACTGAACATTGATTATTGCTATATTTTACTACTAAACATGTAGTGACAATGGCAATTACCTTGCAGACACTAGGATCATAATTCGAATGGTGCAGCACGCACATTGGCAAAGGACCCAAAAGCTCTAGGAAATCCACTGAAAACCGATTCTTGCTATATTTTACTACTAAACAAGCAGTCACAAGTGCAAGTACCTTTCAGGCACTAGGGTCATGATATGAATGGTGCAGCATATGCAGTGGCACAGGGGCCAAAAGCTCAAGAAACCCACTTAACACCGGCGATTATTACTATATTTTACTACTTAACAAGCAGTCAGGAGTTCTTTTTTATTCTTTTTTAATCATTGCACCCAAATTAACACATAGCCTAAAGCATCACTGTAACAAAATCTGTAACCTATTGGACTTTTGAGTCTACCTTCAACTTATATTACATTTAGCGCATTTATATGGCACATTTTCACAGTTTTTGTATGGTCCTAAAATGCTTCTGAATCCGGACACACTAACCCTTTGGCAACGGCACTCTCCATTCTATAACATTAGCTCTACTGCCGTTGTAAACACTATATAAATACTTAGAACTTATGATTTGGCATTCCATACCAAGCATTGGCAATGCTTTTTAGCCATATTATACAGCAGGGGTAGCTTCAGTGAAGCATAAATTGAAGAAAAAAAAGTGCTATAACGCGGGCAGCTCTGTCTGTGTCATACAGCTTTTTCAGATTACTTTCAGCCATTTGTGACATTGCTAAAAAAAAAATTGCAACGCCAATAAATCTCACATGGGCCAGACCGATTGGCTGTGCCAATGCTTGTTCTATGTTGGGGACTCAGCAAATTCTCACAGCACTCACATCTGTCTTATCAGAAATTCTGTCACCCCACAGCACAAACAGTGTACCGGGGCTTTTCATTTTCTGCTGCACTCTTTTCTTATCTATTTAGAAACAAAACTAAAAATCGTTTTGCTGACTGGATCTAAATGCAAAGAGGGCTTCCAAGCTAATTATACTTGAATAGCACATGCACTTCTCCAACGTTAAACAGAACCATATAATTATGTACAGATTTTCAATTGTTTCCAGCATCTCTAATTGAAAAGGTTCCTGACATGTATGCCTTCAGTGGAATTGACAGGAAAAAGGCTTGTGAAATATAACTTACCATCCTACAATGTAGAATGTATATTAAATTAATCTGTGTAGGTGCTTGCCTAACTTCTTTTAAAGCGACAACGCCACAATATGCTTCTTCGCCCATACACTCTGCGGTATGAGACAATGCTAATGGATATGGGAAAACCCTCTATATCAGGATCAACACCCAACTGATCAGGAAGCTACAGATCAATCAGAACTCAGCAGTCAGATTCACACACAACCTCCTGTGCTGCAAACATATCTCACTTCACCTCAAGGAGCTACAAAGGCTAACCCTACAAAAGCAAGCACATTTCAAATGTTTCATCCTCACTTTCAAGGCACTGCAAACTCTTGCCGTATGGTTTCCACTTTCTCTGTAGGAACTGTTTGTTGGACAACATAAACCATAAATGTTGGGATGGTGCCAGACTGATTCCATGTACCCCCCTCAGGATATGTTGGCCTATAGACCTGCTAGCTCACAGTGCTACTGTAAGTACCCAAATCATGGCAAGGTAACAAATGGTTTGGGCAACCTCAGAACATGACTACCCTGATTCCCCAAGAAATCGTGGTAACAAATCTAGAACTTTTTCACTCAGTTACTCCTGCTTACTCAGAAAGGTACACAATAAATACACAAAGGGGCATTTTCAATATTTATTGAACCATTGTGTTTCTTGTTTAAAATATATGTGCTGCAATGGTTAATATAATGTAAACAGAAGGGCCCCCTGCAAATGGGTAAGAGTTCCTCTAGGCAGGGAAAAATTAAAAGGGCAACTCAGATATGCTCTAAATTAACATAATATAGCTTCACATCAACTTACAGGGACAACAGACCATACTATAAACAAATACAACATTTATTTTATTTAAACAATACAGCATAAGTATTAAATCGTATTATCCACATCCATACTTCAGTCATAAATGCATTCACTCTAAAATCCTTCAGCGCAATAGGAACAAGGTACACAGACAAGACAATAGCAACATAAATATGATAAACTGATGATATCTTGTATTTCCTAGTATATCATGAGCTTTTCATCAAGATCGAAAAGGCACTGTCTATAAACACAAAAGAATGATATGATCAGGTGACAGTCAGTGGCTGGAAACACGTGTTTCGGCACAAAAGTGCCTTCATCAGGAAACCAAATGGTAGACTCTATATTCAATAGCACATGCACTGCACCGTGACCTTCTAGATGATATAGAAATGTTTTTATGCGCTCAAAGTCCTGAGACCTACAGGGTGACATAAAGGAAAAAGTTTAAATTTGTACGCCGATGTAGGCTCCAAAGACGTTCTATCTGTTGATGGTCTAAGAATGATGATTAAAATGTATCTGCAAATTATATTTATACTGGATTTTTAAATAAAATACATTTTGTATTTGTTTATAGTGTGGTATGTTGTCCCTATAAGTTGATGTAAAGCTATATTATGTTAATTTAGAACCTATTTGAGTGGCCCTAGGTGTTTACACTGCAATGATTAATAGACAGAAGCAGATAAAAGTGATTAGCAATATAAGAACAGTGAAAAGGATAAGCGATTCCCCCATCGTTCTAAAACAGTGTGTATAAGTACTGTGTATAGTATACTCATACTATGCGCTCCCTGACCTTTTTGCCTAGGGCCGGAGTTCTGCCAAGAATCCCCTGTTGGATTATCTAACTCCCCATTACCTGAAGATAAGGTATGTAAGTCCTTCTCTTGATCACAAGTTGGACATCCCTCCTCGCAAAGGGTAAACAGGAATCAGCCGAGCTGAGACTCTTACACAACAACAACCTCGCAAAGACAGCAAGCAGAGTGCTCCTCTTATTTGAGAATGGAAATGCTTGTATATTTATAATAACATCACCGATGCTTTCTTTTTGAGGCTTCAGCTGGGCCGACATTGCTTATTGTGTTTGTGATAGCCATATCGCCTCATGGACGAATAACAAACAACAACATTTGCACAGTGTATGTCTAGGCCTTATACTAAATGTTCAAGGTGTTGTGATGTGTATTTACGAAGTGAAATGGTAAGCAAAGTGGTTACAGAGAAACTAATCCTGCACTGTCACACAAGCAAATGTGTGTCAAAAGTAATTGTGGATAAAAATAAGCAACTTAAGAAACGTATGCATGTAAAATGGCAGTGCTTATTCCTGGGCCTAACCTAGCCACGTGACACCCACTCCTCGGACATGAGTCGACCAGAGATTTCTAACAATAAGAGCAATGCTACAGCATATGTTAATTTAAAAGATGCTTAAAGTTTTAAAAAGGCAATCACACAGTTTCAAAACCAAAGCATACAGAAAGCCAGTATTAAAAATGCAAAATAAAATAAAAAACACATTTAAAATAACTTAAAGCTGTTAAAACAGGCTGAATCAAAAGTTCCCACCAAACTGAATAGCCAATTGTTTATGTGAGAGGTAGACAACACATTTCTTTTCCCAACCACTGCAGACGATGATCCCAGAAACACACCTCCGAGCAGGTTTATAAAGCAAATGTGTTCCCATCCTATCCCCACAGCAGTCAATGAAGGGGTGAGCATAGCCAGTGGAAGATCCGCAGAAGCAGAGTCAAGATCCAACTCACCAGGAGCAGAAGGCTCGTAGAATACGTTCAGAAGCAATGGTAAACGCGAAGGACAGCAATACAAATGTACCTTTAAGGGGCCCACCCAGCATACCTCAACAATCAGATCTGCTTTCACAAACCTTCCAGATACTTTGGTAGGTCAGATTGCTACATACACACATCCCATGCATTCAGAAAACCAGATCTTGTGGTTGAGCTTTCTAGTGCATTGCTCCTAATGTGTGAATGACCTGCAGTTAAACATCACAGCAAAACATTCAAGCCTCCTCCTCACTTCTTGAATTCTGCAAGAAGCTGAATACTTGGCTTTTTGACTCATCACCCTTAGCCCTAGGGTGGCTAGACCCACGTCTGCTCGGCACCAAGATATCCTCTTGAGGGATAATGCACTTTACAAATCACCATAAGATAAAATAAAATAACATAACCTAACATCAACACCTCACAACCATGTACCTTCCCAGGTATGCAGGAACCTGGTGACACATAGCAGAGTGCCTGCCTTGCCTAATCTATATATTGAGACCTGCTAACACGGTGTTGTATCACTCAGTGTGCCCTTAGGGTTTATTTGTCACTTGCTGCTTAGGGTTGAGGCATCTTCCACTCTCCTCCAAGTTCTGTCATTGAGGCGCTATGGAGAGACTTTATGTATTGAGTCATTTCCCATCATGATCATCCAAATATGAAGAAGGAGACCATCAATACCAGCCAGATCTCTTTTTTCCCCAACTATCAGAAAGACGTGTGAACATAGCACCATACAAAAACTCAAGCATGCACAAATGCGCATATACATAAGGAACATACTATACTCTTTCACTGTTGAACTCCGGATGTGAAGGCAAAATTGCTTTTGAGGCTCTGACTTATCTGCCCCAGGTTATCTTATTCTAATATAAATAGAAAATTGTTCTGAGCATCTGCCTGGTTGGTTGCTGACCGAAAGTAAGAAGGTAAGTAGGTGTCTTTTAGGTGAGATGTTGCAGAGCCTAAATTCTCAACAACCCAGGGAGCAGCAAACCCTACTGAAATGACAAGTCACCACCAATACGGATGCAGACAAAAACGCCCCTTGCGTTGAGAGGCAGCCAGTTCTAGATCCAGATCTCGTAAGGAGCTACATTCCACTAAGCCAGAAGTTCATAGTATATTGTTTCTAGCATATTCCCCTGTCTTTACCAGTATGGCGTTGAAATGTGCAAGATGTGTGCTGTACCACCTGTGGACTAACCACACATATTTAATCATGCCTCTGCTATTTGATTCAGTGTGGTGAGCACTGAAGAAAACTATCAAGTAAAGAAAGCAATCATTTATCTAATTGCCACTTTTACAGCATCACAGATTTCTAATCCATGTAAATTCTATTCTGTTTGTCATTACATTAATGTGTATTGTGATTAGCATTGTCTCTGTATGTCTCCTAGGACCTAATTTGAGGGTGTTTCAACTGTTTGTATTATATACATGTGTTTCACAATGGTTGTAAACACTCTTGAAGAACATGGCTTGTGGACGAGACAACTGAAATCATTCTGAATTTTTCCTGTATTTTGATACACAACTTTTCTTTGTGTTGCAGGTTGAGCGGGAGAAGGCCATTCTTCTGACCAACTTGCAGGAGTCGCAGACTCAGCTGGAGCACACACAGGGGGCGCTAACGGAGCAGCACGAGCAGGTGCACCGGCTGACGGAGCATGTCAACGCCATGCGGAGGCTGCAGAGCAACAAGGACCTCAAGGGGGACATGGACTGCGACAGGGCCACAGACTCAGGAGAGGGCACTCATGACTATGACGTGGACATCAACGGCTTAGAGATTCTAGAGTGCAAGTACAAGTTGGCTGTCACAGAAGTGATTGAGCTGAAAGCTGAACTCAAAGCCTTAAAAGAAAAGTATAATAAACATGTAGAAAACTATACAGAGGACAAAGCAAAGTTTGTGAGTAGAGTTCAAATGTTTGATGAGCAGGTATCGCGAATGGATAAAGAAAGAAAAGAAGGTCATGAGAAGCTCATGAACATGGAGCAAGAGCTACACTTGATGACAAGTGTCGCAAATGAAAACCATAATACCCTCAACACAGCCCAGGATGAGCTGGTCACTTTCAGCGAGGAGCTGGCGCAGCTCTATCATCACGTGTGTCTTTGCAACAATGAAACTCCAAACAGGGTCATGTTGGACTATTACAGGCAAAGCCGAGGGACCCGCAGCGGAAGCCTTAAAGGTCCTGATGACCCCAAAGGTCTCTTGTCTCCACGACTCACCCGAAGAGGCATGGCATCGCCGGTAGAGGCAAAGAACCTATCTGACCTGGTCCCAAAAGAAAGCACAGAGACCAGTAAAGAACAAAGCTCACCAAAAATGCCTATCATTTCTCCAGTCATCACCGCACCACCATCTTCCCCAGTCTCTGATGCTAGCGACATTCGTAAGGAGCCCATGAATATATATAACCTCAATGCTATCATAAGAGACCAGATCAAACATTTGCAGAAGGCGGTGGACAGGTCCTTGCAGCTCTCCCGACAACGCGCAGCAGCAAGGGAACTGGTGCCCATGATTGACAAGGACAAGGAAGCCTTATTGGAGGAGATTCTGAAACTGAAGTCTCTGTTGAGTACTAAGCGAGAACAAATTGCAACCCTAAGAGCAGTTTTAAAAGCCAACAAACAGGTACCCAGCTATTTTGTTGCTAACATGTCTGTATTAATCTTGACATTCATGCTTTTGCAGCAAAGAACACTCTTCCCAGTCGCTGACATTAGATTTCACTTTCATTGGTGTAATCCTCTCATTTTCGTATTGCAATTGTGAGGTAAGAGTGAAGGTGAGGGACAGCAGGATCCCTAGGATTGTCCAATAAATAAATGCCCTACTTAATTATCATTCCCTTCTATTTTTTTCTCTCTAGAAGCTGTTAACAGGTATTGTTTTTCTTACTCACTGGTACTCATTTTATCAACCTTGAATGTTAAAAGGTTAAGTGGAGGAAGCAGGTTTCAAATCTGTGCAGTTCAGGTTACACTCATATCTCTACAATGGATGCATCAGTTCCTTCTCTACATGTGTTGCTGTACAGGGGGGTGGCTTCAGGGCTGCCATGACTCCCTGGGCATATTCTACACACAACCCTCTACTAGTACCTGCATTCAATTGAGCATTCCACTTACTCCTGTCACTTAAATCCCCTCCCATGTACGGGTAGCGTGCTCTGTCTGGCTTGAAAAACAAGCGACCCATTATAGGAAGGCAGAATAACCTAGGATTTGGGGTAGGTAGCATGTTATTTAACACCTAGGGAGAAGCGGGAGGCCGGGAAGGGCCCACATTTGCCTCTAAAGTGACTGCAAAACACAAAGATTGGTGTGGTGTCCTTATGGTAAGAGCATCTGGGGTAAACTACCAGTTGCTACTCTAATTATCCTATTTGGATAATGCTGGTGTGTCTCCTACTAAACCTGGTAATTCCAAGAATCGGAAGAGGTGGACTCACTCACATTTGTGACATGCTTCATCATAGGCTACCTTGTCCCACCCTGGTGAGATGGTACTATCAAAGCGACCTCGACCTCTCACTGGACTATCCCGAAAGAGTTCATAGATATTAATCTTGTTTCTGGACAATGTGGTCAAGAATTTTTTCCAAAAAATACCTCAGAGTATAACACAAAAGTATCCTTTTATTAAGGTGGTACCCTGAGTATAATTTAAAAAGTACTGTAATGTATTGGCTGGGTATTTAGGTGGATGTTACGATCCTTGCATACCAATAGATTTAACCGACATGTTTCTGCACTTTTAAAAGCCTAAATGGTCTTGGGCATTCATCAGGGTTATTGTCTTGGGCCCTGACCTTTATTTAAAGTGGGGGTAAGGAATTTTCTTAGTAAAACCAGAGGAGACCTACCTCTCTGAAGGTAAGCACCTGGATATTATATCTAGTGACTGCAGGCGTATTGCCTCATGGTCTGTTGCAGGGGGCATTTACTATAGTTACACATACGTCAAGGAGAAATGCCCGCTTTGATCCTACCCATCCCATACCAACAGCCATCCTGTAGATGTCTGGCTCTGTTTTTAATAACAAATTTCCTTACCCTGTGTGCCACATTCATTTTAACGACCTGCGTCTTTCCCCATAGGGATAAATTGAGGGTGGATCATCTCTCCATTTCGTGCTGAATCTTAGTTAGTAGTGGGTTCAGGTGGTCTTCTATAACATTTAGACCAGCGTTCAGACAAATTCCTAAGTATTTGAGATTATTTGGTTTCCCTGAAAAACTGTGTGGTCCTAGAAATAGTATAGTAGAAGCAAGAGTCAAGGGCATAGCATCTCATTCACCCCAGTTAATGCGGTAGCCTGAAAAGGTAGAATGTTTCAATATCAGGGTCGTAAGATGTGCAAAGGATGTTGCAGGTTTGGAGAGAGTCAGTAATATGTCATTAGTTTTAACTAATCAATGTATTTTTCAGGACCCCCTGCTACTACTAACAATTCCCAGGGCAGAGAAAACACAATTCTACGGACAATTCTCTAAGCAAATAACTGTTTACTTCACAATGTTTGATACATTAATATGAAGGCCAAGCGTACACAAGAAGGAAATAATAAACATCCTTTGTTTTTACAAAATATCTCTAAAAACAATGAAATTCAATATGAATCTTATCATCAAAAGATAAAAGAACAAAGAAAAAAGAAAAGAATGAGGGCCCAGTAGTGCAAAAAATAAGGATGAATCCTTACCAATACTGGTAGTTCAGAAAACTGATGCAACTTGGAAATCTTAAAATTGCTGAGAGAAAAAATATGCAGGGACAAATAGTTTGAATAGACCACTGTAGGGACAAATAAGAAAAATATTTTAGGGCCTTTGAATTTCAAATTCATGAAGAAATCGTCTAATGTGCACATAATGGAAAATCCTCTAAAATTATGCCTTAAAAGATCTTTAAAATGCATATTGTACCTTGGTCAGTTCCCATCGGGCGCCAGCAAATTAGTCGAAGAAGTAATTTCTAGTAGGATGTAGCAAACATCAAAATTGATAAAAGAAATTCAATAAGATTTCCATCTTAATGAATCTAAATGCAGGGCATAAAGAAAAATGAATCATTGGAAAAGATCGAATAAAGGAAAGTTCCTGGCAGTCCCATTTAAAATTGCCGTAGAGGTAACCATCTTAACTGTCGGTATAGCCATGATGGATCTTATCGATAAGTATTTACCCTGAAATATAGGTTCTTCTCATGATCATTTCCACAAATCGAGAAATAGGGGTATTGAAGATACAGCTTAGCTTGTTTGTGGATAACTATGTATCAAGAGACATCACTCAATGGTTGTCTAGGTTAAAAGGAGAAGCATAACTGAGTGGAGAAGATGGTGTTTCATACAGCCATAAAAAGCCTTCATAAATGATGTGATATGCTGGAATCAAAACTAAAAGGACTAACATGTTCATAGAAATATAAAAAGTACTGGAACCCAATCACAAGAAAAAGGTCCTCAGAAAGTGAACATGTCAATAACATCAATTCGCCAACCTATATGCGATACAGTGTTGAGAAGTAGTGTGCATAGGGGCAATTACTAAGGTGGTGAACATGAAAACATTGTCTTAATAGGACAAATTGATATCAGCCTGTCTTTATTGGACTAAGTTAACTGGGGCTGGTGTTCATACAATCAGTATAAAATAATGCCTTAATCTCGCCAGCTGGAGTGAGGATGCCCAACATATCTGGGTGATTTCTGATGGCTATCTCTAGTGGCTGCGCGATCGCAACCCTTGCTGGAAACAAATCCTTCTTCATTGAGGATAGGGCACCCTCCCTCCTTGGCAAGTACCCTCAACTATCCTGTTCAGTGTCCAGGGCAGTGCACCTGTTCAGCTCAAGTATCAAAAGCAGCCGTGCATTCCTCTATTAATCCTAAAGTGTTGTGTGCTATGTCCTTTGCAGGAGACCACAGCAGTGGGGTTAGTGTAGAGCCACTTCACTTTGGACAAAAATTGTTGGCCAAGACTTATAGAATCCAGCACTCTGAATAGGTATCCCCACTCCACCCAATCAAAGGCTTTCTTGGTATCAAGAGAAACTACCAGCTTGAGCATGTGGGCCAGTGATCTTAAGCTTGATGCTGATGAGCGTTGTGGTATGAATCCCGCTTGGTCAGCATATCTCAGTAATACTAATCGGCCCTTTAGCCAATTTGCTAAAACCTTTACTAGGATCTTAAGATCAACATTGATGAAAGATATTGGCCTGTGACTTGCACAGCCGTTGGGGTCTTTGTCAGGTTTAAGTATGATTTATATTCTCATTTTGTTAGTGTCTGTAAGTGGGTAGGAGCCTTCTTAGATGTCATTATTATGTTCATTTTGCAGTATTGTGCAAAGTAGTTGACTTCGCCCGGGGTCTTGGAAGAGCGAAGTTTGTCAGTAATCTGACCTATTTAATCTTCTGTGATGTCGCCTGCTAATTAAGCACTCATCTAAGGGGATAGCCTGGGTATCAGTATGTTGGTGAGTAACTCTGCCTTACCCCGGGCTAGGCTCAAAGCATTCTGTCATATACAGTGTTTCATAGCAAGTGCAAAAAGAAAATAAGATATCAGTCTGATGAGTGAGCATCTCCCCTCTACCATTCCAAATGGCTGTAATCATGAGGGAAGCTTCCTACTGGCATAAATGGAAAATCAGTAAGCATCCTGCCTTTTCCCCATTCATATAGTGTCCCTGTTTTAAACTCAAAGTACACTTTCCTTCTTGAGAAGAGTATAGCACTTTAAGTTCAGGTTTCTTCTGCAGAAATTCCTTGTGTGTCTTGTGAGTGTAATGCATTGTAATGTTTAGTGAGGTGGGCTATCTTGTTTTTTAGAGCTACTAGGACTGCAAACGCTTGTCGTTTCGCAAAGCAAGAGACACGCAAATGATGGATGGAATGCGGAACAAATCAAACATTCACCCCCAGTCAAGAGATCTGGGTTAACCCTTTCCCTGCTGGGCCTCCCTCCCCCCGGTGCTAAGCCTTTTTCTGGCTACTTGGGGTGGTTCACACTTAGGCCCCTGTAACATTTTGTGTCCTTTTCTTCCAACATCATCAGGATTTTAAAGGTATTCAGGGTTTTTGGATTCCCCTGGAGGGGACCTAGAAATTAGTCAAAATACCCCAATTTATGTTTTTTATTGAAAAATGGCGAAAAAGTGCTGCAGAGGAAAGTGTCTGTTTTTTCCCCTGAAAATGGTATCGAAAAAAGGGTTTGTGGTGCTGAAATCCCCATCTTCCCAGCTTTCAGGGACAGACAGACGTTTGTCAGAAAACCAAAAGATTTACACAGTTTTGGCATTTTACTGGGACATAGCCTATTTTTGCTACTTTTTGTGCTTTCGACCTCCTTCCAGTTAGTGGTAGAAATGGGTGTGAAAGCAATTATGGATCCTGGAAAGCTATACATTTCCGAAAAGTAGACACAATTCTGAATTCAGCAAAGGGTCATTTGTGTAGATCCTTCAAGGTTTTTTGTAGAAACTAACAGTTGAAAATAGGACAAATTGAAAAAGTTGAAAAAAACAGCCATTTGTGGCAACATTTTCACCTGTAGCGTCTTCTAAGTAAATATTTAAAAACAACTACTCTTGGGAAGTGAATAACCAATCAATATGTACCCTATCTTTCAAACAATCACACCATACTACTTTACCTGTAGAGGAAAGGAAAAACCAGAGGATATGTATGTATACATATTTAATTAAAACATCATCAGAATGTACATCACATCATTTTCAACAATAATAAAAATTGATAAGATAATTTTTCATACAATGATTCAACATATTAAAAAGAAAACATCAAAGAGAGATAAAAACAACAGACATGCGTATTTGTCATTAGCACTGATTATTCCAAAAGAATCAATAACAGTACTGGCAACATTTGATTTTTTAGAGTCAATACTTTTGTTCCTCGGATGTAACCCCACAAGAATAGGCGTCGACGCGTTTCGGTGGTATCAAAGCACAATAAGACCACCTTCTTCAGGACAATGTATAAACTACCCCTCTTTCTTATAAACAACCTCTAGCATTAAGGCAACTTTCACTTAGATGTACCGTTCACATTCGGATGTTTGATGCATCGCCATTTTATCCTAATAAAAACCCTTGATAATGTGGGTCATCGAGTATTTCTTAAATCTCCCTTTTTTATTTTTTTCAATTAGGGAGTGATAGGCCTGTCATCAATTTGAAACCCTAGTTTTTTTACTCCAAAGGGATTACATTTTTCCCAACTCCACCTCAATAGGCGTAAAAAGATTCAAATTAATTTGGTACCGCTGAATAGTCAGTCCTTTAAATAAATATGACCTGTTAAGTGAATGAATGCATAGGCTTGTTCTTGATTGACATTCATAGAAAGGTTTCCCCAGGGAACTGGAGCTCAAAGTGTGGCTTTAAAATACTCTTCTGTCGTGCCAATAATCTCTGCATGCTGGTAAACGCGTTTGACAGATTTTTTAAAAGTAATATACCATTACATCCGCCCGACCCTTCTGGCTGTGGGGTTATATAGGACTTGTAGGTTCACCAAGAACCCGAGTAACCCAGAGCATATAACTGAGCTGCGTCTTGCAATGGTTTTTCATTGTGTACCAGTTATATAGCAATTCATTTGATAAAATATAAAGAGTGAAAAATAGGTATCAAGGACACCTAGGTATTTCCGAAATGGTAACAAAATATAGAGTTTAGAAGCAGCAGCTATTTGCACATCTCTGAAATTGTGGGTAGCCATAATAGCATGTGAATTATAGGATAGTGACTTCTTTTTTACACATTGTCTTACATTCGGAAGGCGGAAATGCATAGAAACTCAATAGGTAATAACAGTTGCTCTACAATTATGGATTCCCCTAATTCTCCCGATACAAATGGTACCTCACTTGTGTGGATAGGCCTAGTGCCCGCTGCAGGAAACGGCCCAAAACGCAACGTGGACACACCACATTTTTACAGTGAAAACAGACCCTTTTTATGCAAAGTGCCTAGCTGTGGATTTTGAACCCTAGCTCAGCCAGCACCTAGGGAAACCTAGCAAACCTGTACATTTTTCAAAACTAGACACCCAGAGGAATCCACTATGGGTTGGCTTGAGTGGCTCTCACCAGGTTCTGTTACTCAGAATCCCTTGGAAACCTCGAACTTTGTAAAAAAAAGAAATCCTCATATTTAAGTGATGGAAAGTTCTGGAATTTGCGTGGATCCACAAAATTCCACCCACCCCGCATTCCCCAAAGTCTTCCGCTAAAGATGGTAACTCACTTGCGTGGGTAGGCCTAGTGCCCGCAACAGGAATTTGAACCCCAGCTCTGCCAGCACCTAGGGAAACCTAGCAAACCTATTCATTTTTGAAAACTAGAAGCCAAGGGGAATCCAGGATGGGGTGACTTGTGTGGCTCTCACCAGGTTCTGTTACCCAGAATCCCTTGCAAACCTCAAACTTTGTAAAAATCCAGCAGACAGCACTAAATAGAGAAGTGATAGCATCTACATCACTGAATAACAGTGAGTTACAGGGGTCCCAAGAAGCTAATATCGACCATGAAGTATCTCCAACAAATATGCGACGATTTGCCACACATTCCCTTACAGCCAGCCAACCAGTACAAGGATATAAAGAGGAGAAAAATAATACAATTATTTTTACACCTGAATACACATCACGGGGAAGTACGGACACACTAAACAGGTCCAACATTCTACACATTTTTCATCATATCCCAGAGCTCTCAACCATCTCCAGTGAAGACCTCACCCAAGTTCAATTTAAAATCCTGGACAACAATACAACTAGAGAGTCAACAATACTAAAATGGTCCGACGGGTCGTTTGTACAAACAATTATGGAAGAAAAAGAAAGGTTTGCAAACTGGGGGATTAATGTTAACACCGCAGAAGAAGAGAAATATCCATTTATGCTAAAAAGAGGATTGTGTCTAAATCCTACAAAACTCCCACGAAAGTCCATCTTAAAAGGGACAAACTATGTCCCTCGCACAACATCATTCCCTAACATAAAAATACAGTTTTTGCCCAAGTCCATTCAGACAAAGCGCAACTACCTCAAAATAATCTCATGGAATGTTTACGGACTAAAAGCCTCATTACAGAACAAGGAAGTATTTGAATTCTTGCAGTCAGGGGACCTGTGGAGACATCAAAATTACCTGTAACAAAACGACCTAGTTTTGCGAAGGGGCTCACGCGCGCTCGATGGCCATCTATGGAAACCTACCAATCCCAGACATCTTTAAAAACTAGACACCCGGGGAAGTTCAGGGAGGTATGGTTTGTGTGTACCCCTCTCCCCCCCCCCCCCCCAACGTTTTCCTATCTAGAATCCCCTCCAAACCTCAAATTTAGCTGAAAAAATCAAATGTTTCTCAAATTCTGTGTGGGAAAGTATTCAATCACCGGGCTGACACAAATTTCCTACCACCCAGCGTTTCCCCAGGTCTCCCGATAAAAATGGTACCTCACTTGTGTGGGTGGGCCAAGGACCCGCGACAGGCAAGGACCCAATATGTATTGTGGAGACATCAAAATTACCTATCACAAAACAACCTGGTTTTGCCAGGGGGGGCACCTAGGTTTTTGGCCCGGGCTTGGCGGCCATCTTGGGAAACCCACCAAACCCACACATTTCTGAAAACTAGACACCCGGAGTAGTCTAGGGAGGTATGGCTTGCGTGGACCCCCCACCAATTTCCTACCCAGAATCCCCTGCAAACCTTAAATTTAGCAGAAATAAATCACATATTTCGCACATTTCGGTGTGGGAAGGCTGTGGGATCACCGGGCTGACACAAATTTCCTACCACCCAGCATTCACCCAGGTCTGGTACCTCACTCGTGTGGGTGGGCAAAGTACCTGCGTCAGGCAAGGGCCCAAAAGGTATTGTGGAGACAACAAAATGACCTATCACAAAATGACTTGGTTTTGCAAGGGGGGGCACATGGATTTTTGGCCCGGGCTTGGCGGCCATCTAGGGAAACCTACCAAACCCACACATTTCTCAAAACTAGACAACTTAGGGAGTCCAGGGAGGTATTGCTTTTGTTGATCCCCAAGGTTTCCCTACCCAGAACAACCTGCAAACCTCAAATTTAGCTGAATAAATCACTTTTTCCTTACATTTTTGTGTCCGATCACCGTGCCGGCACAAATGTCCTACCACCTAGCATTCCCCTTGGTCTCCTGAGTAAAATGACACCTCACTTGTGTGGGTGGGCCAAGGGCCTGTGACTGGGAAGAGCCAAAAACATAGTGATTAAGAGAATAGCACAGCGAATTCTAAGTTCTACATTAAAAAAAAATTATTTTTTTTAGCTGATTCTGTATTGGACAGCCACACAAGTGAGGTATGATTTTACTCAGGAGACCCTACGGAAGCATGTTGCTATAAGATGTGTGGATTTCATTGAAATTATGTACACACCCAACATATGAATATGTGATGACAGGTATGAAAAGGGACCCCTGACCATGGTGCATGTTTCCTTCACGGTCCCTAGGTGCCAGTATCATGTGCCAAACTGAAGAGCTGCAAATTAGCGTTTCCTGAGGACACTCTTAGTGGCTGTAAGCTGAGTCTCCAAGCACACAGTGCAACTCACTCCATAAACGGTGGCTGGATTCTGTAACAGGAAACAACTTTTCTGTGACCTAAGAACAAGAGTGCAAAGCATTGGCTTATGCATGTGCGTAGCCTTGGTACGACTCTGCCCACAAAGAGTTCAAGTGTGTTTGAAAATCGACGGAACACCGGCACTACTTGGAAAATTAAAACAAATAGGCAAGAGTGCCGCTCGCAAGACAGTGACATCTGTCGTCAGCAAAGAGTAATGAGTCATACTACTCATAGTGAAACTTCACAAGACACCATTCCTATTGGCATTCCATATACGCCCCTCCCCCCAAAACAAATAGAAATTACCGGATTAAAGAATAGACTATAAAAGTATATCAAGTTTAATTTCACAAACTATACACACAACCATGCGAAGGAGGGATGAGCACCGGTGCAACCCCCCTGTAGGCACAACCATTTTACAAACATCTGTGGTAGATGGACAGACTGCCACACACTTGTGTTGGTGTGAGGCACCAGGAGATATGTCAGATGAACCGTCTCTGGGCAGCTGCAAGCGGTGGCTCAGTAATGCGGCAGTCGGTGCTCCGGGGCCAGCGCTCACGTAGCTTTGTTTATGTTGCTCTACTGTGGCAGTCCTGAGAGATCTCAATCAGAGAAAAGTTGGAGACCTGGGTGGCAACAGCAAAGTGCCGCCTGATGGTGCACAGCCAAAGAGAAGGACGGAGGGTGAAAACCCAGGATAGCAGCGCTCTCTAGAAGATTCGCTGCTCTTTCTCACATGCACCTGGTGATCTGCAGCTGCTGGAAATGGTGTATGTGTGCTGCTGCCTGAAGCACGCGAATGTACCTGCGCGTATAACGGTTTACAGAGCGCAGCAGGGGGAGGCACAAGAATCCTTGCTGGCAGTTCTTCGTCATAAGAGTGATTCAGAATGGTAACACACATCCCTATTCTACCAGGTTTACATGCAGCCATAAAGAAATGTTATATATTAAAACAGCTATGGGCGCCGAAGCTCCATGTGCACCCACTGAAGTACAAGCAGGAAGCAAAGGAAAAAAATAGTTGGCTAACCAAACAAAGTGTAAAAATACAGTACTTGCTCCCTGCACTGTGGAAGGAACGAAAGAAGAAAAGGAGGGACAAAGAGGCAGGACTGACAACTAACAAGCAAGGATTTTTAAAGGACATTAAAACAAATAGAAAACAGGGGGATGGCTTTAAGCCCACAAGAAGTATATACTAAAGTATATACAAGAGGTCTTGAATGCTCGGCCTAAAAATAGTGGATAAATTGGGAATAGGTGGTTTGGTTGGTGCTGGTGCGGGAGCAGTGACGTGGCCAGGCTGCCTCTCTATGAATGAGGCCCCTAAACTCTGATTTTTTTTTAAACGTTGCCATTGTGTTTACTTATGTGCTTTTTCTTTAATTACAACATGATGTAAGGTCTTCAAATGTCACCATTCTACATCTGCGAAATATTTTGCTTAATCTTCTACTTCCAACACAATGAATCCATTGACACAGAATTACCTCGTTTTCATCAAATAAAGTTTACTTTTAATCGAATCAGTTTAAAAACTGCACCGGTCGTCTCAATGGGTCCGTGTTAATTGACTACCTGTTCTTGTTTCCTTCTCTGCACTTCGTTTATTTCCCTATGGCATTTTCTGCCTTAGACATTAGTCTTTTCTCTCTCACCCCTCTAAACCCTTCCTTCTCTCACACCCCCGCTCCCCCTCAATCCTGGGTATTGGCTTGTGGCAAGACCCTCCCAACTCATCACAGATTAGAACTCCACACTAACTAACTTCCCTTCCTAGGGAGTAAACCCAGGAAGCTAGGTGAAAGGCAGAGAGGTTAGGGGAATCTTCTTGTCTGACTGTAAGGACTTAAATGCTAGAGCCAGAAATGCGCTATAGCTTTTCTCCCCTCACATTCCTCACTAAATCGTTTCCCCTGCCTCGACCATATTATTCAGAAAACCAAATAATTCCTTTCACAGAATCTGTGATTGACTGACCATTCCTGATGTCTTTCTGATGTCCTCAAGTTGCACCATCACAACTCCTGGGTGGAAGATTTAGTTCCTTGTCTATGTGTTGTATGATCATCCTTTCGGTTGCTTCTCTGGCACCTCTGGGCATAGTTTTCAAAGCACATATTGTGTCTACCCCGTTTCTATGGTGTCTTCTCTGCTGATCCTATGTAAACACCTCAGATCATGTGCAGTGGTTGGTTCATAATGCCCATTCCATAAGTTGTTCTCTGCGCTCCTAAGTGGACTCCTCAGATCATATATCATGGGCTGGTACATAATGTTCAACACCTTAATGGCTCCTTGTAGAATATATAGGGTGCCTCCTTAAGGACCACTCTTTTGCTGCACTCAGGCAGACTCCACTGAGCAAATGTTACAGCTTGTTGTATAATTCCCATTATTGTGGGTTGCTCCCTTCCACATATGAGTGGACTACTCAGGTATCTACTCTGCATGTGTAATGTCTATTACTGTGAGTTTGCTCAGTCAGGAATCAATGAAGTCCTCAGGTATATTTTAAGTTTGGGCGAATCGTGGGGGATGCTCTGGCAAGCCACTTTTGACCATCACGACATACCTTGGGCTTGTTGAACAATGTCCATGCCCATGGGTCACTTTCTCCTGCTTCTATGTGGGCTCTGGAGCACATACTATACTTGATTCAAGTTTGTTGTAACTGTCAAGGGTGTCACTCAATATCAATATGAGTCAACTGCATGAAACAGACCATTCCAAAGCTGGATGAGATCCACCTGCGCAGCCGTGTATGTCATCACCCTTTTCACCTACACCCTTGCATCGGTGCAGGTGCAAAGTTTGCGGAGTCTCTGCTATACATGCATAACTCCAAAACACGCCCCTCACAGGCCATACTGCTGTCACATACTTTCTATCCATACATGTGTGGCATGTAAGGGGTTATCGTCTATATTTGACCCCTTTCCGCTTCAGATCTGGGCATAGGCTCAGCAGCGATATTCAATAAGAGCACAATGCAGATTTTCAGATAGTTTTTCAAAATTATACCTATATAGGCCACACGGCAGACACACCCTGTCATCCACAGCACTGCCACAGAGTACCAGGTTACCCATCTGCAAACTGCTCTCGGATCCTCTGTAGGGGTCATTCATGAACACAACTACAATACAATACTATGCGAGACTCTGTTTTATGGTCACATTTTGCTTCAGGAACGTGCTACTTCCAAAAATGCAGTTTGATCAGCACTACTGTTCTTGCACTGCGTTTCTGTGAAATATCCTGTGTTGATAATCAGTGGAAAGCACCGCTTTTAGCAGTAGTTTTAAGCTCACGACCCCAATGTAAGTAAGATTTACCAGATCAATTTGAAAATACAGAAAGCGCCAAATGTGTCAAATGTTGCATCTCATGGGAAATCGCCTTGCTTCTTTCAGTCCTTGCCCATGGAGTGTCGTCTCTCCGCTTCAATGTGTTTGAACTAAGATGTTGTTTCAGATACATGCAGCGGAGCCCCCCTACTGCCCCCATTGACCTTTCCACACACAGTCAATATTCTACTCTGTGTTAAAAAATCCATGTCTCTAAGTTACATAAGCAAGGGTGACTGACAGAAACCACCCAGAGTGAATGTTACATCCCTAGAGGGTGTCTCAGAGTGAATGTTACATCCCTAGAGGGTGTCTCAGAGTGAATGTTACATCCCTAGAGGGTGTCCCAGAGTGAATGTTACATCCCTAGAGGGTGTCCCAGAGTGAATGTTGCATCCCTAGAGGGTGTCTCAGAGTGAATGTTACATCCCTAGAGGGTGTCCCAGAGTGAATGTTACATCCCTAGAGGGTGTCTCAGAGTGAATGTTACATCCCTAGAGGGTGTCTCAGAGTATATTTTACATCCCTAGAGGGTGTCTCAGAGTATATTTTACATCCCTAGAGGGTGGCTCAGAGTGAATGTTACATCCCTAGAGGGTGTCCCAGATTGAATGTTGCATCCCTAGAGGGTGTCTCAGAGTGACTGTTACATCCCTAGAGGGTGTCTCAGAGTATATGTTACATCCCTAGAGGGTGTCCCAGAGTGAATGTTGCATCCCTAGAGGGTGTCTCAGAGTGAATGTTACATCCCTAGAGGGTGTCCCAGAGTGAATGTTGCATCCTAGAGGGTATCCCAGAGTGAATGTTACATCCCTAGAGGGTGTCCCAGAGTGAATGTTGCATACCTAGAGGGTGTCTCAGAGTGAATGCTACATCCCTAGAGGGTGTCCCAGAGTGAATGTTGCATCCCTAGAGGGTGTCCCAGAGTGAATGTTACATCCCTAGAGGATGTCTCAGAGTGAATGTTACATCCCTAGAGGGTGTCTCAGAGTGAATGTTGCATCCGTAGAGGGTGTCTCAGAGTGAATGTTGCATCCCTAGAGGGTGTCCCAGAGTGAATGTTACATCCCTAGAGGGTGTCTCAGAGTGAATGTTGCATCCCTAGAGGGTGTCTCAGAGTGAATGCTACATCCCTAGAGGGTGTCCCAGAGTGAATGTTGCATCCCTAGAGGGTGTCCCAGAGTGAATGTTACATCCCTAGAGGGTGTCTCAGAGTGAATGTTGCATCCCTGCAAAGGGTGAACGGGTGACAAGTTGTAGAATTCCTTCTTGAGGTCACTAAAATGGAAAAAGTTTCTCTAGCGATAAGACAGAATACTCTGAGATTCTTCATATTCAGAGGAGGGCAGTGATTGGCTGACACATGGTCCATTGCAGTTGTAGGGTTACCAACGTAAGTGAACATGAGTTAGATCAGACCTTCTGCATTGACCATGAGGTTGAGGCCGACTTGTACCCTTACTCCTTTTTGGCAACATAGTTAGACAAGACTGATTCTACACACTCACTCACTAGACCCAGTTGTGCCTCATTTACTACGATCACAAGGACAGATGACAGGTCTCTGCAAGACCTGACTCTTGTTCTGTTGGTTTTTTTTCTGTGAGGTGTGGTGATGGAGACTATTCGTAAGTAACTGGGACATGACCATCTCACCTGCCTTCATTGCCACTGTCCAAACATGTGAGATGTACCAACGAGTAATATTGCACTACAAGCGAGAAAACCCTTACAGAACGTATAGTGCATGGCATACAGAATGCACAGGCTATATATATATACATATACATATATATATATATATATATATATATTACCTACTGGCGGTCGCCAGTAGGTAGTTATAGTTAGGACCCTGTTTCCATAGGAAATCCGCAACATTCTATTTTGAATAACTTTGGCGCCGGTCGACGAATCCTCGCGAATTTCTCAAAATAGGTGGGGCGCTACGCTACGCTCCTACCCTGAAAGTCTCGGGGGGATTCGTCAAGCGGGGGCTGAGATAAAAGGGGGGTCCCAAAACGCGTTTTTCCCATGCATTTTTCCATAGGACCTTTAGACAGGGCTACAGCCCGAACGGCTGAACAGAATTACTAGAAATTTGGCAGAGAGGTAGTCCTCAGGTCAAGGAAGTGCCTTTTGTAGGTTTGGTGTAAATCTGTGCAGTAGATTCTGAGAAAATAGCCTTTAAATCAATATATATATCTGAGCCAGCTTACGGTGCGCTTACGGTACGCTTACGGTACGCTTACCGTACGCGTACGGTGGCGTGCGCGAGCGCGATTCTGATTGGCTCTTAGATCTTAGTAAACATTCGAATCGGCCGAAACCAGGAAGCGGCGGCCGCCATTTTCTCTCTCGCACTGAGAGTGATTTAAAGCCCAAAAACATGTAAAGGGGCTGTTTCGACAGCTCCCACACACATAGGCATGGTGAGGGAGTCCCCAAAGATCCCCCAAGGCCAAAAACGGAATTTTTATTTTTTTTGTAATTTCGCCGATAACGCTTACCGTACGCGTACGGTAAAAAATTATAAAAAAAAAAATATCATCCACACTCTCTCCACCCCGTGTGCAATTGGTGGCCGAAGGCCACCAATTGAGCATGGCTTATCATACATGAGATAAACTAAAATATTAAAAAAAAAACAAAAAAAAAAACAATTATCCACACTCTCTCCACCCCGTGTGCAAATGTTGCCCGAAGGGCACCATTTGTGCATGGCTTATAAAATATACGAAAAATTAAAATATTACCTTTCAAAACAAAGTACATCATATGTCCTCCATGTGCGCACGGTGCGCGAAGCGCATCGCGCGCACCGCGTGCCCACCGTGCGTGCATGGCACTAACTGCGTAAAGTGGGCGCGCGGTGCGCGAAGCGCACCGCGTGCTCACTGTGCGCGCACGGTGCACAAAGCGCACCGTGCGCGCACAGAACGAACTGCGTTAAGTGGCCGCGCACGCCACGAATGGCGTAAAGTAACTTAGCATTTAAAAAACCGTACAAATTCACTGAAAAAACCATAGGTTTCACACACGTTATAGTTAGGAATTAGCATTTAAAAAACCTTGCAAATTCACTGAAAAAACCATAGGTTTCACACATGTTATAGTTAGCGGAAATTTTACTGATAAAAAACCAATGAAATTCCCCCGTTATAGTTACTGCAGGCAACTATAACTCACGCGACCGCAATCTTCTGCTGATGACATATGTGTCTTTATGAAAAAAAAATATTTGTAATATATGTATAGCTAAAAATGTATGGAATAAGACATGGGCAAATAAGTGTCTAAATACAGTATTAGCATCAGCAGAGGATTGCGGTCGCGTGAGTTATAGTTGCCTGCAGTAACTATAACGGGGGAATTTCATTGGTTTTTTATCAGTAAAATTTCCGCTAACTATAACATGTGTGAAACCTATGGTTTTTTCAGTGAATTTGCAAGGTTTTTTAAATGCTAATTCCTAACTATAACGTGTGTGAAACCTATGGTTTTTTCAGTGAATATATATATATATATATAGATAGATAGATAGATAGATAGATAGATAGATAGATAGATAGATAGATAGATAGATAGATATATTCATTTGATGAACATCTATGTGGATTATACCTGGGCAACCTTTATACCCATATCAGATGGCCTTGCTGGATCATTCTGAAGCCCCTTAAAAGTGCACAGCAACAACTTTAAGTTAAATGCTGTACTGCCTACTTGAGCACTTTGGACATCTAATCTGGAGTCCTGTAATTAAACTCAGAAGCACTGAATCCACAGAATGACGTATTTGATTTCTATCCAATTTTTAAACTAAATGGTGCATACAGAGCAACAGTAAACAATTCTATACGTTGGACATGTCACTGAGGTAGACTACTTAATCAGCAAGTGTGCATTTGTAAATGTAGGTTACATTTACAGAATCATTAATACATTCACAGTACCGTGATGATCAAATAGATGGAGTTCCACGATTTAATTATGGACTATGTAAATATAAATGTAAAATACATTCATTGGCTTGCGGCTGTAAAATATGTAACAACACATTCCATGTACCCTGAGGATCTGAATGTGCAATGCATCATCATTTTTACTAGAGTGCTTTGCAGTGTATGTTATACATTTCATTTAAGCTAATGGCCTGATGGTAGATTTATTTCCACTTTTAACAGAGGCTTTAGCATTTTTGCTGTACGTTTAATATAACCCGAGGCTCTAACATCGCTCTCAAATAACATTGGTCTTGGGAATACACAGCTTGTAGTGTTTGTATATAATGGGTTTGCAAGTCCTTGAACGGATGCATTCTATTGAGAAGCTGTACATCCACTGGGCGTGAAGCCTGGGAGGGCCACCTGCTGTAACTTTGAGAACATGTTAATCCTTGCATTAAACATTGATACTCAGAAACAGAAAAGACGCAGATTATGCCCTCTATTACTAGGGAAACTATTGTTTTCAATAGAAGACTTTGATGTTTTAAATATTTTTTATTGTGTTTTACCATTAACTGATGATGTTAAACAGTGTAAGTCAATTCACTAACCATCACTCCACAGTAAACAAACTACAATAGGCAAACATGTTAATAATATAAACTTGCATTCACTCCAACTATGTCACACTTTAGGCAAGTCTCAAATTATAGAAGACTGTGATAACAGGCCAGAGGGGCACAACACACTGTTTAGCAAAGCTGTGCTCTATGAAGTCTTCAATAACTGCAGAACCTTGCAACGCAGGGAATTCAAATGTTAAGGAATTCTTTTACTCTCGTCTCTCATCACCCACATATTCTTTTACCCTTTCCTCTCACCTGTATTAAATAGCATTTAGAACCTGAAATTACATTTTTGCTGTGTTCGTGGTAAATATCAGAATATCGTCTATTTCGTTCGAAGTTTCTTTTGTTCACATAATTATCGTCCCATTGGATGCAGATTTTCTATTAGTAACTTCAATGGGCCGATATTTATATGAACAATACGAAGGGCACAATATTCATGTCCAACGATATTCTGACATCTATTTTCTGGTTATTCACCCTACTTGACCATGGATGGGGAATAATTCCCTCCTCCTGCCTTGCTCAAGCGCAGGAGGAACATGTATTTTCACGTGCCCTGACAACGGTGGCTGTAGTGTGTCGCCACCCCGCCTTGTCCAAAGGAGGGTTATTTCATTCTCCACCTCCTCTGTCCGTAGGCAGGTGTCCATTTGTTTCACACCCTGCCTCGACCAAGGATGGAATGGTCTGTACCATACACATTGCCCAAAGCAAGTGATTTTATATTTCCCTCCACCTTGTCAGAGTATGTGAATGTGCTCTGGCACACCTCTGTATTAACCAGGGATGCATGGAGGTATATATATATATATTCACTGAAAAAACCATGGGTTTCACACACGTTATAGTTAGGAATTAGCATTTAAAAAACCTTAGAAATTCAGTGAAAAAACCATAGGTTTCACACATGTTATAGTTAGCTGGACATTTTACTCGTAAAAAACCAATGAAATTGCCCCGTTATAGTTAGTTCAGCTAACTATAACTCGCGCGCCCGCAATGCACTGCTGATGACGTCACATATTACATCACTCATGACATGGTCAGTGACATCACTGATGACATCTCAAATGACATCACTGATGACCTCACTGATGACATCATCCAGTGAATGTGTGTTTTTCTGAAAATTAAATATGTTTTATATATGTATATCTCAAGGTCGATGGAAGAATAAATGGGTATATAAGTGTCTAAATGGATGATTTGTTTTTGAAAAATTGATTGTGTAACTGACTGATTAAGTGTATCATAGTGAATACATGGCTTAGTGAGTAATGTTTAAATATGTAAATATCTGTATCAGTCTCTCACTTTGTGTATAAGTGGCTGCATGGGTTGGTGAGTAGCTACATGGGTGTTTATATAGGTTATTAGTTGGTTTTTTGAGTATCAGTCTGAGTGTTTGCATGGTTCGGTGGGGGGTATGACGTAGTGCATAGGTGCATGAATGAGTGACTCACTGTTTGTATGTGTTGAACACAGTATGTGTGCAGGACTGTATGGGTGGATGAGTGTGTGTATGGGTGTGTTAGAGAGTGAATGACTGTCTCAATAGTGTCTTTATGAGTAACTACATATGTTTTAAACTAGTATATGTGACTATTGGTGTATATATGTGAGTATATGTGAGAGTCTTAGATTGAAAGAGTTCCTGTATGAATAAGTATGTGTTTCTATAAGTGATTGTTTAAAAGACTAAGTATGTGTAAGTTTCTGTAGAAGTAAGTGTGGTGGTGTGTGTATAACTGTATATGCTAGTAAATGTATGTTTGATTCTTTATTAGCATGAGTGACTATGTGTGTGAGTAACTCTGTGGATGAGTGGCATTGTGTAACAGGATGTATAGGTGTATGAGTACATATGATGAGTGAGTACATGTATGAGTGACTGTATTGGACTGTTGGTGAATGAGTGGATGTTTATGTGGATCTTAGAATTACTGAAGAGGTTGTTGTAACTGGTATTGGTATGTCCATTGTTTTTGAAAATTTTACTCTCTATTTTTGAATGTGTGTGTCAAAGGTTATATTAGGGTGAGAGGAGGTCTGCCACTCTATCACAAGGATGATGTCATCAGTGAGGTCATCAGTGATGTCATTTGAGATGTCATCAGTGATGTCATGAGTGATGTCACTGACCATGTCATGAGTGATGTAATATGTGACGTCATCAGCAGTGCATTGCGGGCGCGCGAGTTATAGTTAGCTGAACTAACTATAACGGGGCAATTTCATTGGTTTTTTACGAGTAAAATGTCCAGCTAACTATAACATGTGTGAAACCTATGGTTTTTTCACTGAATTTCTAAGGTTTTTTAAATGCTAATTCCTAACTATAACGTGTGTGAAACCCATGGTTTTTTCAGTGAATTTCTAAGGTTTTTTAAATGCTAATTCCTAACTATAACGTGTTTGAAACCCATGGTTTTTTCAGTGAATTTGCAAGGTTTTTTAAATGCTAATTTTTTTTTTATTCTTCAATTTTTTCTTACATATTTTTAATTTAATTTTCTTACCTTTTATAAAGACTATGCTTACATTTTTAAAATTCTTTAATATGTTTTTTTTAATATATTTTTTAAAATCAACATGTAAAATTTATTTCCAGTTCTTTTTTTTTTTTTAATTTTTTTTAGTACGCGTACCGTAAGCTCACGGTAAGCGTACGGTTTACGCAACGTCCGTAATCTTTCTACGCTGCTTGCGTATAGTTACGCACTTTGCGTAGCCGCGCGTACTGCGCGTGGGACGCGTGGGCGCTTACGCCACACGCGCACGTTACGCGGAAGTGTCGGGGAGTGACTGTTATGCGCATGCGCGCAAGCGCGTGTCTTTTTTACGCGCATGCGCACTTTTGCCGTAAGCGTACCGTAAGCGTACCGTAAGCGTACGGTAGGTCATGTGATCATGAAACACAACTTTTGATTGGTTGAAACTACTTTCAGTTCTAGAACTCTCCTACACCACACCCATTCCCCTCATTTCTGCTTGTGATCCCTTGGGAGAAGGAGCTGGTTTGTCTTTGGGATACGATGGCAGAACAGCAGAGCCCTTCTGAGAGTGAGGCTAGCACCAGCAGCACTGTCTTGAGGCAGAGAGCGAGGAAACAAAAGCCTTCTTATGTTTGGGATTATTTTACTTTTCCTGAAGGCCAGCAAAAGGTGAATGCACCCTTAGTTACTTGCAGGCTGTGTGAGCGTGTACTTTCTAGAGGTAATCCTGACAGGAAGTATTCCTTTGGGAATCACACCATGAAGAGACACCTCCAGGATGTACACAGAAGGACACATGGTCATCTTTTTGGAGGTAACTCTTCAGAAAGACGAGCCAGTACATCCACAGCAGCTCAGCCTGGACCATCATCTGCAGGGCTGACTCCTTCTTCTGCAGGTCAGGTGAGCCCTTCATCTGTGGGGGGAGAATCTCCTTTTGCTGGCCCTCTGGAAATGAACCCTCGTTTTCGGAAGGTTGATATTCATTGCACATTTTGTAAAGATCTAATTTGCCATAGGGAGACCAGTGTTTCCCTAGTGAACAACAAAATAGATCAGCACATTTGTCGCTTTGAATGATTTTCCCATGCTTCCTTTCCTCTGTCCCTGCATGAACACAACGGTTCTTTTAAGAGCCAACCTTATCTTTTATCTTTTTTTTACATATGTTTTTAAAAACTTTTTTTTATTTTTTTTACCGTACGGCTACGGTGCGCGTACTTTTTTTTTTTTTTTTTTTTTAAAAACACTAAAAATCATTTATGACATTACATTGACCTTGAGAGACTACAATTATTATTATTGACTTACCATACTCACTGAAAAAATATTTATTCATTTCTTTTTTTAAAAAATAGTTTTAAAAATGTTTGTAGTTTTCGAAAATTTTCTATATCTATCTGGAAAAAAAGAAAAAAGTATTAATATTTTTTAAACATTTTATAATACAGTACACATATTTACATTTTTTCCCAAAATATTTTTGCCTTATTTTTGCTGTTTTCAGAATATATTGCATTTCACTATAAATTGTGAAAGCAATTGCATTCATCATTTTACAGCGGGCAAAAAAAAATACCAATCACAAAGATTGTATTAAAAAAGCCCTGATTCTTTTTTTACTTAAACTTAACATTATAGAAATGCATAATATTGTAAAAAAATATCATCTAATACCAATACTTATTTCTTTAAAATACCGTTTGATATGTTTGTTTCAGAAGTATAATCACAATATTATATCTCAAATAACTCCAAAAAACATCTGATTTCATTTCCTTTAGGCCAAATAGTAATTTTAAATTTTTGTTTGGATTAAATTACCAACGGTAATCCAATAAAATTCTAAAGTTTAATTTGTCCAGATCTCACCGATTCTCTGTAACATTTTGGTTCACGAAAATTTTTTGAATAATTTATTTAGTCCACAATAGAATTGGTTACTTTTCCACATGGCCAAATAGTAATTTTTTAAATCATTTTTGAAAAAATTTCCAATGGCAGTCCAATAACATTCCAAAATTTAAAATGTGCAGAAGTTACCGATAATCTCTAAATTATTGGTTTTTCAAAATTTCATTAAAAATTAAAAAAGTCCACATTACAATTGGTTATCTTTCCATTAGGCCAAATGATAATTTTAAAAAAAAAATGTTTACAAAATTGCAATGGTAATCCAGTAAAATGGTAAAATTGTTTTGTCCAGATCTTGCCAAGTCTCTCTAAAATTTAGGTTTCAGGAAGATTAGATAGGAATTTGCTAAATCAAAAGGCAAACGTTGTTTGAAAATCAATTGGGAATCATTACACAGTGTCCAGCCTTTTTCACATTTAAGATAAACTGTGTAATGTCCAGAAGTAACAGTAGGTCCATCATGGAAAATTATTGCAACAGTTACAAAAGTTTTTCCTGAAATTGATAATTGCTGTCCTGTAAATTTCTTTATTAAAGTATCCAATTTTGAACCATCAGCTCTACATCGTTGCATCATTAAAATTACATACTGTCCGTATTCCTTTAAAATTAATGTTGAAAACATGTCAGAATTACACTCACCACATTTCATGCTATGATTAGCATCTTTAACTAATTTTGCAAAAGTGACTGTTTTACTCTCTGGCAATGTCAAATAAATAAACCTTTCATTATCAACAATAGAGCCACATATATTATAACAATTATCACAACTATGTTCCCATTTATAAGAGAGACCAAAAAAATGTCAATGGGAACTCCTTCTTCTTCCACTACCTGAAGAAAATACATCAAAAATTCATGTGCATCTTGCTGTTCATTTTGAGAAAACTGTGTTCGTCCTGAACATACATCTAAAAGTTTTCTAATGTCAGTAGCACTTTCTATTTGAGTTTTATCTTTACTCAGCTTTTGAAAAAGGAGACTCAGCTCTGAACAGAATCTTTTTCCCTGATTTACTATTATCTGCTCTTGCAAACTTTCCAGATAAAATGCAACATTCAGCACTACATTTGCGTAGCAGTTGACACCAGAGCTATTTTCAAAATGACATCCTACAACCTGTTCTTCATTTTCCTTTTTCTTTTTGCTTGCAATTACATCACTCCTCTTTTTTTTCCTCTTCTCTACATCTTCACTACAGATATTCTCATTTTTTCTTTTACGAGAAACTACACGTTTCTCCAACACAGGATACTGACCTAAATGAGGAGCATAGCTTCTTCTTAATCTATTATACTCCTTTACACAGTTTGTATCAGCACTAACTTTTGACTCATCAAAGTCTATCATGAATAAACCTGATAATGTTTTGACTCGTGACAAAGCAACATATGCCATACCTTCTTTGAACACAGTTGAACCAATGTTCACAAATGCACAATCTACAGTCAATCCTTGAGACTTGTGAATAGTTACAGCATATGCTAGAGAAAACGGAAACTGATTCCTACGTACATATAAGTCTTTCACAAGCATAAAACGAACTGTACAACGACAAATATCTTTAACTTCATCTATCTGATCAAATTTTATTTTTAAACATTCAATTCCTTCTTTTTTCTGATAATTAATAAAACCCACAACTCTTCCCATCGCTCCATTAACTAAACCTTTTTCAACATCCAAATTTCTCCTTAAAAATACTCTACAGTTCATGCAAACATATAGATTTTTTTCTAATCCAGCTGTTTTGGAGATGTTCTTCTCTAGTGAGTCCAATTTATTTTTCAGTTTGCCTGTTACTGTGACAGTAATTCTTCCATCCTCAATTTTGTCCACTGCTTCCAATTTCCTGATCTCTTCCTTTTCCAATTTCAAAAGCTCCTCATTGAATATTGAGCATTCACGTAGAGTTGGCATTAAGCAGATGACACTTTTGTTTTCTGCAATGTTCTTGTATATCTTCTCTGCAACTATTTCTTGCTTTGGAAATAAATTATGTAGCAGCCGACTCTGTAATGCTTTTTTGCCAACTTCTGTCAGTAGTCCAATCCTGATATCTTTCAGAATACTTCCATATTCTTCATCGTTTGCTTGCCTCATATTAGTAGTAAGTTCCTTGTACTCAAAGAAGGACCAAATATTTGTATTTCCGATGCTTCCCAATGACTTCTTCGTGTCTTCATGTGTCACAGTATTAAACACTGGTTGTCCTTTAACTGGAGTAAGTTGCAAAAGATCTCCAAAAACTATGACGTGTTTTCCACCAAATAACACGTCATAGTCTGTCTTCAAAATGTGCTGCATTCTTAAATGCACAAAGGCAAGCATTAAGTTTGATACCATGCTCACCTCATCAATAATGAGAACTTGCATCTTCTTCAATACTCGTGAAACTTCCAAGGATGCTTCTCCAGTTAGCTTGTTGAATTGTATTTTGTTCTCATGCTCCACTGGTAACATTAGCAAACGATGTAAGGTGATTCCTTTTATGTTATATGCTGCTAACCCAGTTGGAGCAGTAACCACACAAGACAAAGTAGAATCCGTTTTTTGCTGTAGGTAGCTTCTGATGACTTTTATTAGGAAACTTTTTCCAGTGCCAGCTTGTCCGCTTACATACATCCTGATTGGATGAAATGATGTGCATGAGCACTCTTTTTTTACATGTAGAAATCCGTGATCAATTTTGTTTTTGATCTCTTCATAAATTTGTTGCTGCTCTTGATTCAGTTGTCTTTCCAAATTTTCTAAGTCTATAAATTCTTCTTGAGCTTGATTCATAGCCGTTTCCACTTCATTCATGGCTATTGATGCTTCATTTTCAACGATTGGTTGTCCTAGGGGATCTTGACTGTGTGTTCCTGAACTTTGGCTGTCCTGAGAACTGTCTCTAGCTATTTCTGCTGCAATTGTAGTTTCCTGTTCAATTTCTTCATTTAACATTTGCAGATAAGTTGTGAATGTATTGCATTGTATGCTGTCTTTGCAAACATTAAATGAATCCTCATAGCTTTGAAATTCTCCCAGTAGTTCATCCTCTGTACGCCATGGTTTAAACAACTGTAAAAGAGCCAAGTAGTAAAATTCTTTCTTGTCAGTAGTGTCGCAACTCAGCTTCCGGTGATTTATCAAACTTCCTTTGGTTTGCTTCACCAAACATCCTTCTTCACCAACAACTTTATATTTTCCATTATTAATGTCTTCTGTGGCTTTCCTTGAATAAATGTAGTTCTGCAGCACTTCATAGAGACACATGTTCTCCAGATGTTGACTTCTCTTGGGATAATATGTGTCCAACATGTTTGTTTTCAATATATCTGTACTTTCTGGGTCATTCTCGACCAAATATTCAATTTCTCCTACAGATTTTAGTACCCGATTTCTCATTGCTGCAAGGCCTAAACTTGCCCAAATTATTCTTCTTGACTTCGAGTAGAGACTTGCAGAAGATAACCTATCTGAACATTCGTAGGATCCAATTTCTCGATGCGATAACATCTTCAAACTGAAACTGTACAGCTTCTTACTGACAGTCTTCTCGTGAGAAATCTCTTCCCACATTTCCTTCAATTCTGTTTTTTCTGATTTCGTAATGTAAGACGTTACATATCGTGCAACAGCAATGGAATTGTCAGCTACATACTGTATATCCATGTTAGCGTTCCACATGGATAAAATGACTGGGTTGTAGTCATTTATATTTTTTGATTCTTCTTTTCTTTTAAGGTTGTAGGTATTCTTAGGTGATTTTCTTGTGATAGTATGTCTCACAGCTGACATAAAACTGTTTACTCTTCCATTTGAAAGAACAGGTCTAGGAAATCCAAATCGACATTTAGTGTAGTATTTTTCTTTGCTCTTGTATTTCCGTCGACAGTATTTTCCACACCGATGACTTTGGAAACGTAAAACTTGCTCCTTTAACTTGTTCTCTTCTGTGCTTTTTGGTATAGCACATGTTGCATATTCTTCAATGTAAGATAACACTGCTTCATCAGTATCTGTTCCAAACTTTGGGGCATCCTTGATCCACAACAGCATATGAATATGAGGAGCACCTCTTGCCTGGTACTCTTTTCTCCAAAAGAAATCCACTACTTCTCCAAGGGGTGGATTTTTTTTATTGCAGATGAAGGACATCATAGCCTCAAATCTATGATTGAAATATCTGCAAACATTAACCGGATCCAATGAGCACAGTTCTCCTGCTGTCTTGTATTCGATGTTTTTAATGTTTGAATTGGCCTCTCGTAGAAAATCCAGTAAATCATCCCAAGCGTACTCGGCACAGCTTAGGGTAAGGAACCATGTTGGTGTTCCTAAATTCCGTAACATGCATTTTAGTTCACCATGGCGTCGGTACCAATATTCATTTGTCCCACGCTGACAAGCCATCAGATTGATCAGTTGTGTTTCCAAATGATCATCTCGGTGCTGCACTTTCTCCATAAAATCCTTAGCAGACACATTTTGTAAATGTACTCCACTTTTTAAAATGTGATTTACTGCATAAGACAGTGCAGACAAGTCGCTTTCAAATAAAAGATGGAACAAATAAGGAATACTTTGTCGAAATCTGGGATCTTCAGCATATAGTCTTGTAGTCCGATACTCTGAAGCTGGAATCTGTTCTGGACGTTCATCATATCGTCCTCCTTTTCCTTTAGGAAACAGCTGGGGAAAACATCGAGCTTCCAAGCTCTCCTCCCATACACTCACGGGAGTTCCTTTTGCTTTCTTCATCTGAAAGAGATCAATATTGTCTCCCATAACTTCTTTCGAATGAAGAGGATGTATGCTAAAATGTTCATAAATTTCTTCTTCCTTTGTCTTGTCCACTTTTTCAATTTGTCCAGTTGGTGTTTCTGTGTCTTCTTGAAAATCTTCGTCTTCTTCTTCTTCTTCTATATAAATTGATTCATACCATTTTGTTATTTTTTTTCAAATACAAATTTGCTCTTTGTACTTTCCGCACATCTACCAGCTCCTGCCAAATCTTCTTATTCTTTGTAGGTACACCATTAACCAGAATAATTAATGGTTCAGTTTCCAAAGTATCCGCATCAATAGTTTCCATATTTTTTTTCAAATCCAAGGGCAAATACACCACTCTACCTTTTAAACCTCTCAGTAAATCTGAAGGAGGTAATTTACCAGTTTTGGGCTCCATACGTACTATGGTCTGGAACGGATGAACACATTGAATGAGTATAGACTCATATGTATTTAATTCAGAAAGTTCAGCAGGAATAGCATCCAATTCTAAATTATTATGTACAGCTCTGGTCGGCATTCTATTTTCCTCTAACTTGTTGTAACAGTATTTACAAATACGCTGATCTTCACCCAATTCAAAACAATTTTCAAGAAATATATATGTGGCAAAATCCTTCCACTTATAATTATCTTCATTTTCACTCTTTCTGTAGAGATCAACATTCCTAGTTTGTTTTCTATAATGAGTTCTGCGGCAACAAATACAAGTAACATTTGGTCTTTCATTAGAGACTATTGCAAATTTTGTTATGTGATCATTAAATGTCTTACTTACAGAAGGTTCTACATTCTCTTCCACTTCTTCCTCATTTACTGTGTCCTTCTCTGCACTGTTTTGTTCAGGACCAAAGTAACAAAACTGAATTTCATCAACAACCTTCTCTACATCTGATACCGTTCCTCGGAACAGAGCCCTATTCAATTCATTTAACTTTATTGCTGGACTTTTGGCAAAATACAACCGTCTCACAAACTTTCTCATTTCAGTATGATGAACAGCCAGCATCCTAAAATGATGGAAAACACTATTGCACACTTTTCTAGATAGACAAGCCAGAGAATGACCCTGCAAACCAGTATTCTCTCTCACTCTGCATGGATCCAGACTTTGAAGCACCTTAATCTTCTGTTTTACACTTTTTTTACTATATTCTCTTAGAAACTCTCGAAATCTGTCAATAGATTCCTGACGCACAGTGCAAATACTACTACAATTCCAAGTGTACACTGGGGCTTTAGGACGTCTCCCCATTGCCTCATCTGCCATCACTTGTACCTCATCTCTTGGAACCATTATCTCCTTCTCCATTATGCAACCATTTTTCACTTCGTAAGCACGACCTCTGGTGTCAACTGCATGCAGCAAACTATTACTTTGAAAATAGCTCTCTTCATTAAAAAAAGGTTCACTACTTGAACTATGCATCCACTTTCCTAAAAACACTTTACAAAAGTTTGTTCTGTTCACTACTCTTTTGCTTTTGCTTTGTGATTTCAGTACATTAACCATTTTATCTAATGTACGCATCCTATTCAAAATTAATATGAATAGTTTCCTTTTTAATTCTAATGCCTTTGCTGCAATGGCTTCAATTTCTTTTTTTCTCTTGTAATATTTTGCCTTTTGCTTATATTTCTTCACATCCTTTATCAAATTGGACATAACTCTTCTCTGAAACATTTTTCTACGTATCTCTTTAAACGCTGTTTTTCTGTTTATGTAAAACTTTTCAGTTGCAGAAGGTATATTTGCATTAACTAAATTCTCAATTTTTTCCTGTTCTCTTCGTTTTGTTACATTCTTTCCAGGACAGACATTTTGTACATTTTTCTTTGTTTTGAATATATTTTTAAGAAATTGTTTTTTCTGCTTACCAGAAGATTTTTTCTTTTTCCCAACATGAGCATCTTCTACTAACTTTGGTCCTCCAGTTGTCTTCAAATATAGTTTTTTTTTTAGCGTTTTTTGAACTCTGGATTTTGTAGGCATCTTAAATTTTGTTCACTGTTCTTCAGCAATACCTGAAAAAAACTAAAAAAAAAATCCTTTATTGTATTTAAATATATTACTACATTTCTTTTCACAATAGTCACAAAACGAAATTTCTTTGCCAATTTGAATGCACACAAACTGCTCTTTTTTTTGGGCAAGTGAAAATCACTTTTACAAACTGTCACATTATGAAACCACTTTTCAGATTTTTTAAAAAGCCCATGTCCAGAGTGCTACACTCCAGCAAGAGCAACCAGCCTTAGTGAAGCTGAATGTATTTGCATTACAGACTGAAACCTGAAAACCCCACTCGCTTGTAAATACTGTGCATGACTATACATGGCAAGCACATGGGTGTGTGCTAAGACTCTGCTTCTTCCCCCAAAAATTCGCTCCCCCTTTCCATCTAATGCAACTGTGAAATCACCAGAGCAAGACGCAATAAATCTCTGCCTATAATTCCTCTCTGCACACAGAGTCATGTTTTCACATTAGTCCCAAAACGAAATTTCTTTGTCAATTTGAAAGCACACTTACTGCTCTTTTTTTTTTCGGGCCAAGTGAAAATCACTTTTTACAATTGGAAATCACTTTTACAGACTGACACATTATGAAACCACTTTTTTTGATTTATTTAAATGCACATGTCCAAGCTGTTTTTTCAGACCACCACCATGTGTATTCTCGGTGACTGCCTACACTCCAGCAAGGGCAACCAGCCTTAGTGATGCTGAATGTATTTGCATTACAGACTGAAACCTGAAAACCCCACTCGCTTGTAAATACTGTGCATGACTATACATGGCAAGCACATGGGTGTGTGCTAAGACTCTGCTTCTTCCCCCAAAAATTCGCTCCCCCTTTCCATCTAATGCAACTGTGAAATCACCAGAGCAAGACGCAATAAATCTCTGCCTATAATTCCTCTATGCACACAGAGTCATGTTTTCACATTAGTCCCAAAACGAAATTTCTTTGCCAATTTGAAAGCACACTTACTGCTCTTTTTTTTTTCGGGCCAAGTGAAAATCACTTTTTACAATTGGAAATCACTTTTACAGACTGACACATTATGAAACCACTTTTTTTGATTTATTTAAATGCACATGTCCAAGCTGTTTTTTCAGACCACCACCATGTGTATTCCCGGTGACTGCCTACACTCCAGCAAGGGCAACCAGCCTTAGTGATGCTGAATGTATTTGCATTACAGACTGAAACCTGAAAACCCCACTCGCTTGTAAATACTGTGCATGACTATACATGGCAAGCACATGGGTGTGTGCTAAGACTCTGCTTCTTCCCCCAAAAATTCGCTCCCCCTTTCCATCTAATGCAACTGTGAAATCACCAGAGCAAGACGCAATAAATCTCTGCCTATAATTCCTCTATGCACACAGAGTCATGTTTTCACATTAGTCCCAAAACGAAATTTCTTTGCCAATTTGAAAGCACACTTACTGCTCTTTTTTTTTTCGGGCCAAGTGAAAATCACTTTTTACAATTGGAAATCACTTTTACAGACTGACACATTATGAAACCACTTTTTTTGATTTATTTAAATGCACATGTCCAAGCTGTTTTTTCAGACCACCACCATGTGTATTCTCGGTGACTGCCTATACTCCAGCAAGGGCAACCAGCCTTAGTGATGCTGAATGTATTTGCATTACAGACTGAAACCTGAAAACCCCACTCGCTTGTAAATACTGTGCATGACTATACATGGCAAGCACATGGGTGTGTGCTAAGACTCTGCTTCTTCCCCCAAAAATTCGCTCCCCCTTTCCATCTAATGCAACTGTGAAATCACCAGAGCAAGACGCAATAAATCTCTGCCTATAATTCCTCTCTGCACACAGAGTCATGTTTTCACATTAGTCCCAAAACGAAATTTCTTTGTCAATTTGAAAGCACACTTACTGCTCTTTTTTTTTTCGGGCCAAGTGAAAATCACTTTTTACAATTGGAAATCACTTTTACAGACTGACACATTATGAAACCACTTTTTTTGATTTATTTAAATGCACATGTCCAAGCTGTTTTTTCAGACCACCACCATGTGTATTCTCGGTGACTGCCTACACTCCAGCAAGGGCAACCAGCCTTAGTGATGCTGAATGTATTTGCATTACAGACTGAAACCTGAAAACCCCACTCGCTTGTAAATACTGTGCATGACTATACATGGCAAGCACATGGGTGTGTGCTAAGACTCTGCTTCTTCCCCCAAAAATTCGCTCCCCCTTTCCATCTAATGCAACTGTGAAATCACCAGAGCAAGACGCAATAAATCTCTGCCTATAATTCCTCTCTGCACACAGAGTCATGTTTTCACATTAGTCCCAAAACTAAATTTCTTTGTCAATTTGAAAGCACACTTACTGCTCTTTTTTTTTTCGGGCCAAGTGAAAATCACTTTTTACAATTGGAAATCACTTTTACAGACTGACACATTATGAAACCACTTTTTTTGATTTATTTAAATGCACATGTCCAAGCTGTTTTTTCAGACCACCACCATGTGTATTCTCGGTGACTGCCTACACTCCAGCAAGGGCAACCAGCCTTAGCGATGCTGAATGTATTTGCATTACAGACTGAAACCTGAAAACCCCACTCGCTTGTAAATACTGTGCATGACTATACATGGCAAGCACATGGGTGTGTGCTAAGACTCTGCTTCTTCCCCCAAAAATTCGCTCCCCCTTTCCATCTAATGCAACTGTGAAATCACCAGAGCAAGACGCAATAAATCTCTGCCTATAATTCCTCTATGCACACAGAGTCATGTTTTCACATTAGTCCCAAAACGAAATTTCTTTGCCAATTTGAAAGCACACTTACTGCTCTTTTTTTTTTCGGGCCAAGTGAAAATCACTTTTTACAATTGGAAATCACTTTTACAGACTGACACATTATGAAACCACTTTTTTTGATTTATTTAAATGCACATGTCCAAGCTGTTTTTTCAGACCACCACCATGTGTATTCTCGGTGACTGCCTATACTCCAGCAAGGGCAACCAGCCTTAGTGATGCTGAATGTATTTGCATTACAGACTGAAACCTGAAAACCCCACTCGCTTGTAAATACTGTGCATGACTATACATGGCAAGCACATGGGTGTGTGCTAAGACTCTGCTTCTTCCCCCAAAAATTCGCTCCCCCTTTCCATCTAATGCAACTGTGAAATCACCAGAGCAAGACGCAATAAATCTCTGCCTATAATTCCTCTCTGCACACAGAGTCATGTTTTCACATTAGTCCCAAAACGAAATTTCTTTGTCAATTTGAAAGCACACTTACTGCTCTTTTTTTTTTCGGGCCAAGTGAAAATCACTTTTTACAATTGGAAATCACTTTTACAGACTGACACATTATGAAACCACTTTTTTTGATTTATTTAAATGCACATGTCCAAGCTGTTTTTTCAGACCACCACCATGTGTATTCTCGGTGACTGCCTACACTCCAGCAAGGGCAACCAGCCTTAGTGATGCTGAATGTATTTGCATTACAGACTGAAACCTGAAAACCCCACTCGCTTGTAAATACTGTGCATGACTATACATGGCAAGCACATGGGTGTGTGCTAAGACTCTGCTTCTTCCCCCAAAAATTCGCTCCCCCTTTCCATCTAATGCAACTGTGAAATCACCAGAGCAAGACGCAATAAATCTCTGCCTATAATTCCTCTCTGCACACAGAGTCATGTTTTCACATTAGTCCCAAAACGAAATTTCTTTGTCAATTTGAAAGCACACTTACTGCTCTTTTTTTTTTCGGGCCAAGTGAAAATCACTTTTTACAATTGGAAATCACTTTTACAGACTGACACATTATGAAACCACTTTTTTTGATTTATTTAAATGCACATGTCCAAGCTGTTTTTTCAGACCACCACCATGTGTATTCTCGGTGACTGCCTACACTCCAGCAAGGGCAACCAGCCTTAGCGATGCTGAATGTATTTGCATTACAGACTGAAACCTGAAAACCCCACTCGCTTGTAAATACTGTGCATGACTATACATGGCAAGCACATGGGTGTGTGCTAAGACTCTGCTTCTTCCCCCAAAAATTCGCTCCCCCTTTCCATCTAATGCAACTGTGAAATCACCAGAGCAAGACGCAATAAATCTCTGCCTATAATTCCTCTATGCACACAGAGTCATGTTTTCACATTAGTCCCAAAACGAAATTTCTTTGCCAATTTGAAAGCACACTTACTGCTCTTTTTTTTTTCGGGCCAAGTGAAAATCACTTTTTACAACTGGAAATCACTTTTACAGACTGACACATTATGAAACCACTTTTTTTGATTTATTTAAATGCACATGTCCAAGCTGTTTTTTCAGACCACCACCATGTGTATTCTCGGTGACTGCCTACACTCCAGCAAGGGCAACCAGCCTTAGTGATGCTGAATGTATTTGCATTACAGACTGAAACCTGAAAACCCCACTCGCTTGTAAATACTGTGCATGACTATACATGGCAAGCACATGGGTGTGTGCTAAGACTCTGCTTCTTCCCCCAAAAATTCGTTCCCCCTTTCCATCTAATGCAACTGTGAAATCACCAGAGCAAGACGCAATAAATCTCTGCCTATAATTCCTCTATGCACACAGAGTCATGTTTTCACATTAGTCCCAAAACGAAATTTCTTTGCCAATTTGAAAGCACACTTACTGCTCTTTTTTTTTTCGGGCCAAGTGAAAATCACTTTTTACAATTGGAAATCACTTTTACAGACTGACACATTATGAAACCACTTTTTTTGATTTATTTAAATGCACATGTCCAAGCTGTTTTTTCAGACCACCACCATGTGTATTCTCGGTGACTGCCTATACTCCAGCAAGGGCAACCAGCCTTAGTGATGCTGAATGTATTTGCATTACAGACTGAAACCTGAAAACCCCACTCGCTTGTAAATACTGTGCATGACTATACATGGCAAGCACATGGGTGTGTGCTAAGACTCTGCTTCTTCCCCCAAAAATTCGCTCCCCCTTTCCATCTAATGCAACTGTGAAATCACCAGAGCAAGACGCAATAAATCTCTGCCTATAATTCCTCTCTGCACACAGAGTCATGTTTTCACATTAGTCCCAAAACGAAATTTCTTTGTCAATTTGAAAGCACACTTACTGCTCTTTTTTTTTTCGGGCCAAGTGAAAATCACTTTTTACAATTGGAAATCACTTTTACAGACTGACACATTATGAAACCACTTTTTTTGATTTATTTAAATGCACATGTCCAAGCTGTTTTTTCAGACCACCACCATGTGTATTCTCGGTGACTGCCTACACTCCAGCAAGGGCAACCAGCCTTAGTGATGCTGAATGTATTTGCATTACAGACTGAAACCTGAAAACCCCACTCGCTTGTAAATACTGTGCATGACTATACATGGCAAGCACATGGGTGTGTGCTAAGACTCTGCTTCTTCCCCCAAAAATTCGCTCCCCCTTTCCATCTAATGCAACTGTGAAATCACCAGAGCAAGACGCAATAAATCTCTGCCTATAATTCCTCTATGCACACAGAGTCATGTTTTCACATTAGTCCCAAAACGAAATTTCTTTGCCAATTTGAAAGCACACTTACTGCTCTTTTTTTTTTCGGGCCAAGTGAAAATCACTTTTTACAATTGGAAATCACTTTTACAGACTGACACATTATGAAACCACTTTTTTTGATTTATTTAAATGCACATGTCCAAGCTGTTTTTTCAGACCACCACCATGTGTATTCTCGGTGACTGCCTACACTCCAGCAAGGGCAACCAGCCTTAGTGATGCTGAATGTATTTGCATTACAGACTGAAACCTGAAAACCCCACTCGCTTGTAAATACTGTGCATGACTATACATGGCAAGCACATGGGTGTGTGCTAAGACTCTGCTTCTTCCCCCAAAAATTCGCTCCCCCTTTCCATCTAATGCAACTGTGAAATCACCAGAGCAAGACGCAATAAATCTCTGCCTATAATTCCTCTCTGCACACAGAGTCATGTTTTCACATTAGTCCCAAAACGAAATTTCTTTGCCAATTTGAAAGCACACTTACTGCTCTTTTTTTTTTCGGGCCAAGTGAAAATCACTTTTTACAATTGGAAATCACTTTTACAGACTGACACATTATGAAACCACTTTTTTTGATTTATTTAAATGCACATGTCCAAGCTGTTTTTTCAGACCACCACCATGTGTATTCTCGGTGACTGCCTACACTCCAGCAAGGGCAACCAGCCTTAGTGATGCTGAATGTATTTGCATTACAGACTGAAACCTGAAAACCCCACTCGCTTGTAAATACTGTGCATGACTATACATGGCAAGCACATGGGTGTGTGCTAAGACTCTGCTTCTTCCCCCAAAAATTCGCTCCCCCTTTCCATCTAATGCAACTGTGAAATCACCAGAGCAAGACGCAATAAATCTCTGCCTATAATTCCTCTATGCACACAGAGTCATGTTTTCACATTAGTCCCAAAACGAAATTTCTTTGTCAATTTGAAAGCACACTTACTGCTCTTTTTTTTTTCGGGCCAAGTGAAAATCACTTTTTACAATTGGAAATCACTTTTACAGACTGACACATTATGAAACCACTTTTTTTGATTTATTTAAATGCACATGTCCAAGCTGTTTTTTCAGACCACCACCATGTGTATTCTCGGTGACTGCCTACACTCCAGCAAGGGCAACCAGCCTTAGTGATGCTGAATGTATTTGCATTACAGACTGAAACCTGAAAACCCCACTCGCTTGTAAATACTGTGCATGACTATACATGGCAAGCACATGGGTGTGTGCTAAGACTCTGCTTCTTCCCCCAAAAATTCGCTCCCCCTTTCCATCTAATGCAACTGTGAAATCACCAGAGCAAGACGCAATAAATCTCTGCCTATAATTCCTCTCTGCACACAGAGTCATGTTTTCACATTAGTCCCAAAACAAAATTTCTTTGCCAATTTGAAAGCACACTTACTGCTCTTTTATTTTTTCGGGCCAAGTGAAAATCACTTTTTACAATTGGAAATCACTTTTACAGACTGACACATTATGAAACCACTTTTTTTGATTTATTTAAATGCACATGTCCAAGCTGTTTTTTCAGACCACCACCATGTGTATTCTCGGTGACTGCCTACACTCCAGCAAGGGCAACCAGCCTTAGTGATGCTGAATGTATTTGCATTACAGACTGAAACCTGAAAAACCCAACTCGCTTGTAAATACTGTGCATGACTATACATGGCAAGCACATGGGTGTGTGCTAAGACTCTGCTTCTTCCCCCAAAAATTCGCTCCCCCTTTCCATCTAATGCAACTGTGAAATCACCAGAGCAAGACGCAATAAATCTCTGCCTATAATTCCTCTATGCACACAGAGTCATGTTTTCACATTAGTCCCAAAACGAAATTTCTTTGCCAATTTGAAAGCACACTTACTGCTCTTTTTTTTTTCGGGCCAAGTGAAAATCACTTTTTACAATTGGAAATCACTTTTACAGACTGACACATTATGAAACCACTTTTTTTGATTTATTTAAATGCACATGTCCAAACTGTTTTTTCAGACCACCACCATGTGTATTCTCGGTGACTGCCTACACTCCAGCAAGGGCAACCAGCCTTAGTGATGCTGAATGTATTTGCATTACAGACTGAAACCTGAAAACCCCACTCGCTTGTAAATACTGTGCATGACTATACATGGCAAGCACATGGGTGTGTGCTAAGACTCTGCTTCTTCCCCCAAAAATTCGCTCCCCCTTTCCATCTAATGCAACTGTGAAATCACCAGAGCAAGACGCAATAAATCTCTGCCTATAATTCCTCTCTGCACACAGTCATGTTTTCACATTAGTCCCAAAACGAAATTTCTTTGCCAATTTGAAAGCACACTTACTGCTCTTTTTTTTTCCGGGCCAAGTGTAAATCACTTTTACAGACTGACACATTATGAAACCACCATGTGTAACTACAACAAAAACAATTCCCATTTCTATTATTCATTTCTTAAGTTACCACATACATCCCCTCTCAAACTGTAAACTCACCTTTAAAATTAGTTAGTTGTGAAAGAAATGTGACACTCAAACAGCAGATTATCAGAGCCAGGATCTCTGTTGTGTTCACCTCTCTCCTCTCAGCAGAACCAGATAATGGCAAACTTTCCCTCTTTTTTTCCACACATATACTTGTAAGTTTCAAATCTCAGTGCTTCCCCCTTTTTTTCAAATGTAATCACACATTTCTATTGGTTGAAAACCAACCCTTTTCCAAAAGTACCCTTCCCCCAACTTGACTTCTGCCTAGTACCCTTCCCCCAACTTGACTTCTGCCTGCTACCATAGCAACAGCTCATGGAACACTGCTGTGTTGAGTTAGGTCAGAAGTTCGCCAAACAATGTTTCAATTCCACAGAGCAAGAGTGCTTGACTTTTCAAACCTAACAGCAAATCCATAGTACTGTTCTTTGGTTACACATTTCTTTGTACCAATACAAAACATGCTTCTATTAATTTACACATACAGCCTAGTTTTTTTTCTAGAATGCTATGAAACAGCCAATCAGTTCTTTTTGTTTTGAAAAAAATATGTATGCCTCCATTTCCAAACTGTCTTTCTTTTCATATTGCCATTCTACTGAAAGACACCTCCTGAGTGCATCCAGTTCTCCTTTGAAGATGTTCACAGTGTGGATTGTAGGGCACAGCTATGTCTTCTGGAGTGAAAAGTTTGCAGAGAAAACAGGTATGGTGAGAGACCTTGCTTTGCCAAATGTAGACATTAAATGGATTGGTCAGAGAGGGTTAAAGTGGCACCAATTGATGCCATTGGTGAAATCCTTCATTCAAATCCAACACCCTGACCTCATAATAGTGCACTGTGGTGGCAATGACCTAGGCACTTTGACTGGGGTAGGTCTGGAAATGCTTATGAAGGACACCTTTGCACAACTGTTTACACTTTTCCCTAAAACTGCCTTTGTGTTTTCCAACATATGCCAAAGGCAAAAATGGAACTGGTCCAATCATTTCTGTCCGCAGATTGACAAAGCAAGAAAGCACGTCAACAAATCTGTTTCTGCTTTCCTCCGTGACTATGGTATGGGTGCCATTTACCACAACAACTTGCGTTATGACATGCAAGACATTTATAGAGGAGATGGTGTGCACTTCAATGATGAAGGGAACAGAGTCTTCCTCTTGAACCTTAGACTCTGCATCGGTACTTACTTGTAGGTACCACTAAAAAAATGACTTCATAAACACAACAGCTCTTTTTAGAGCTCCCTAATTTCTAAACTCTTAAATCTGCTTTTCATTTATTTATTTTTATTTTTTTACCGTACGCTTACCGTAAGCTTACCGTACGCGTACCCCGTGATTTTTTTTAAAATCAATAAATGTTTTTTTGTACTTTTCTGTCCTTCTTTGACCCCCTTACAAATGTTAGGGGGTCTGTAACTCTCCTCATTGCCCCCTTTCCTTGTTTTCACTGTTTTTTTTCTGAGTGAAACTCACGAAATGGCGGCCGCCGCTTCCTGGTTTCGGCCGATTCGAATGTTTACTAAGACCTAAGAGCCAATCAGAATCGCGCTCGCGCACGCCACCGTACGCTTACCGTAAGCGTACGGTAAGCGTACCGTAAGCGGGCTCAGATATATATATTGATTTAAAGGCTATTTTCTCAGAATCTACTGAACAGATTTACACCAAACCTACAAAAGGCACTTCCTTGACATAGGGACTACCTCTCTGCCAAATTTTGAGTAATTCTGTTCAGCCGTTCGGGCTGTAGCTCGTTCTAAAGGTCCTATGGAAAAATGCATGGGAAAAACGCGTTTTGGGACCCCCCTTTTATCTCAGCCCCCGCTTGTCGGATCCCCCCGAGACTTTCAGGGTAGGAGCGGAGCGTAGCGCCCCACCTATTTTGAGAAATTCGCGAGGATTCGTCGACCGGCGCCAAAGTTATTCAAAATAGAATGTTGAGGTTTTCCTATGGAAACGTGGTCCTAACTATAACTACCTACTGGCGACTAGTTATAGTTAGGACCACGTTTCCATAGGAAATCCGCAACATTCTATTTTGAATAACTTTGGCGCCGGTTGACGAATCCTCGCGAATTTTTCAAAATAGGTGGGGCGCTACGCTCCGCTCCTACCCTGAAAGTCTCGGGGGGATTCGTCAAGCGGGGGCTGAGATAAAAGGGGGGTCCCAAAACGCGTTTTTCCCATGCATTTTTCCATAGGACCTTTAGACACAGCTACAGCCCGAACGGCTGAACAGAATTACTTGAAATTTGGCAGAGAGGTAGTCCTCAGGTCAAGGAAGTGCCTTTTGTAGGTTTGGTGTAAATCTGTTCAGTAGATCCTGAGAAAATAGCATTTAAAAGCATATATATATGTGGGCGGAGCCTAACCACACATCTCATCCTGAGATCTGATTGGCTGTCAGCACTTCATCCAAGAAGTGTTGGCAGCCATCTTGGGACCAATATACATGATAGCACCTCATTAAAAAGCATTGCAGTTAATAGAAGGTTTTTTAGACTTTAGTTACATTATAAATCATTTGTTGATGGTACCATACTCATTTTAGGAATTGTGGTATGTTCTAAGGTGATTTCACCATGTGAAAAAGCCTTCTGCTGGGATATCATGATTGAGAGAAAAATATTTTCTCATGCTTTTACCACAGAGGTTTGGAAGGTGATCTATAGGCTAAACTGAGAGCTTATTTTCTGTAAATTCACATTATCTTTCTCAGTCATGTGAGAATGAAGTCTGACATTCTCAGTAAAACATGTACATCCAACAAGGGCAGAGACTGTCAGTTGATTCCTTTGTGTTCTACTGCAGCTTCCCAGAGTGTTCCAAAGAACTACTAGAGCGCTAACAGTCCTACTTATGATAAACGTATGGCACACCTGAAGCCATCTTGCTTGGATTAAAGTGGTAACTCTTAAAACATTTAATTTAAAAAGGAACAAAATGAGGGGGTTCATTTTTCAATAAAAAGTATGATTAGTGCTGCAGAAAGAAAAATTAGGGCACATTTTGAGTGACTTCTCAAATCCTCTTCTATTTCATTAAAAAATTCTGACATGCAGACTGAAACATGCACTTTCAATACCAGCAGCAGTTTTCCCTGGTGAGCAGTAGCTTTACTACAGTGATCTAATGAGCAAAAAGAGTGCTAACATTCTGAATTTATGGCAAATGTGTGACACATCTGAATGCCTTCTTGATGGAATCAAAGTAAAAAACTGAAAGTATTTCCTACTGAGGAGACTGCAGTAAATGAGGAAATTAGGAAACTTCATAACAAATAAGTCTCCCAAGATGGCCACCAGAGACAAAAGAGCCCAAATGTAGCCCAAATATCACCCAGATGTAGCCCAAGTATAGCCCAATGACAGAATGTCCCAGAATGTTCTTAAAAACAACTAGAGCGCTTACTGTCTTCATTATGACAAAAGTATGGCACACCTGAAGCCATCTTGATTGGAATAAACTGGTAACACTTAAAACATTTAATTTAAAAAGGAACACAATGAGGAGGTTCATTTTGCCATAGAAATTATGATTAATGCTGAAGAAAGAAAATGAGGGCACATTTTGAGTGACTTCTCAAATCCTCTTCTATTTCATTAAAAAATTCTGACATGCAGACTGAAACATGCACTTTTAATACCAGGAGCAGACTTCCATGGTGCAGTAGTTTTACTACAGTGATCTAATGAGCAACTAGAGTGCTAACATTCAGAATTTATGGCAAATGTGTGACATATCTGAATACCTTCATGATGGAATCAAAGTAAAAAACTGAAAGCATTTCCTACTGAGGAGACTGCAGTACATGAGGAAATTAGGAAACTTCATAACAAATAAATCTCCCAAGATGGCCACCGGAGACAAAAGAGCCCAAATGTAGCCCAAAATCACCCAGATGTAGCCCAAATATAGCCCAATGACAGAAGTGTGCAAAACACTTATTATTTTGTGTTTTTGCAGTGTTATATAGTGCAGACTTGTCAGGTATTGGAGTGCTTTACATGAGCATTGGTTACATCACACAAGAACACATTCATTTTGGTTGTAGACATGGGGAGACTAAGTGATTTGACCAGAATCACAGAATGTCGAGCTGAAGCAGAAACTTCAACCTGGTTCCCCAGTTGCAAAGTCTGCAGTTCTGGAAGTAACACCACATCATCTCCCCTAAGTGCAACATTTAATCAAGTGGTCAACTGGATAAAAAAACATAAAGATAACAAATAATTTAAAAGTGCTTTGTCGCTATTTGAAAACTCAGAAAATATGTCCTTATTTTAGCCTTTTAGAGCACTAACCATAATTTTGATGCCAATAAGACCCTCTCATATATGTAATTTCTAAAGGAAATGCTCTAGGTATTACAGTTTTGATTACATCAAGATGATGTCAGGCGTTCCACACTTTTGTAATAAATATAGAATGTTAGCAATCTAGTTGTTCATTAGGATACTGTTGAGAGGCAGAGGCCAGGGGCACGGACTCTGAAAATTGAAGGCAGGTAGGAGGGTGCAAAGGCAACAATTTAACCACACTGAGCAGGCAGGAAGGGCCGTGGAAGCACAACAGACTATGGAGGGCAGTGGAAAGGGGGGCAGGGGCAACAAACCAACAATACAGGACTTGCAAGAGAGGCTGTTGGAGGCAAGATCTATTACGGGTCAAGGAAGCTAGGGGCGGTCCCCAGATCCCCGGGAGCCACCACAGAACTGAGCAGGAGAGTGAGTCAGGGACAAAAGGGGCACCTTAATTTGAGCCGGGGTGCCTAGGAACGCTTGCTCCAAAAATGAAGAAAACAGACATATGAGACATGGAATTGGAGGCAGAATACAATGGCAGTTTAATGAGAAGATGCAACTTCAAAGAAACCGCAGAATAGAGACATAAAGTACAAAATACAGACTCCAGATAATCATACAGCTGTCATGATATTCTCTGTATCTCAATTAATGTACTGACAGAGAGAGAGAGAAAACACATCTATAAATGCATCATGAGAAACAAGTTACACCAAGGAAAATGTTACCTAGGAACACTCACGTTTACTCTTAGAGCAAGCATTCCTGCAATTACAATACAAAATCTTTTAAATGCAAAAGTAAAGAGAACAATGGTTAAACATAACATGACATTTCATATAGGTAAAATAGAATAAGATACTTCAAGCAAAGCAGAGCAAGACATTTTAAGCAAAGGAAGACAAGAGCTCCCAGCTCTTGGGGAAAACCTGCACTGCCTGTTAACCTACATACAGACGGCGAGGTAGTCCGTCGATATCTGTGGGTGCTCCCTTTTTATATCATTTTGTGGGCTCCTTTGCACGCTACATCTACCTACGTATGCTACCCAAAAGCTTCGTCTGCAGATTTTACCAGACATTTCGTCATTTACCCACTTAATGCTGACAATGGACTGGGTGAAAAGGTCAGTCTCTCAGGCCAATCGCTTATCGTAAGTTCCATAGAGCAAGCAGAAAATAATGGGTATTGTACGGGAATTCAATATATTCATGTATAAAATCTCCTCAGTTCTCCTAACTTGACGCTCTGCGGTTGCCACTTCCTTAAAAGCGGGAAACCTGCCCAGGAAGCAAGTACCAGTCCAGGATGCAGCCTACTGTATGTCGACAGCTTCAGGGGGATGTTGAACTTTGATACCGAGCACGGAGCACTCGGGTAGGGTGGGGGCTACTGGTTTGGAGCAGAAGGCCTCGCAGACCTGCCTTCAGACTGCTATACACTAAAATTGCAGAGCTATGGTCAATTTAACAAAGAGGCCTACATATTGAACAGAAGGGCCTACACAGGGGTTTTATACTGGCTGAGTGGTAAGGATGCCTCAGGATAATTATATAGCAACACAGGACCCGCTGGTCAATTTAATACGGCCTACAAATGCAGCTGGCAGGGCAAGGACAAGGGTCTCATACTTCAGGTGTGGACAGAACGGGCCAGGGGCCCCCTGTGATACAAAATCTACCCTCCTTCAAGCCTGTGGCAATGTAATAGAACATTGTGGACAGAAGGAAGAGGCAATGGTAGTACAACCATACATGCCAACAGACCCGATTCAGCCAGGAAACGTCCAATGTTTTTAAGCTCAAATGGGCTTTATTTGATCTGTCTCCTGTCTACAATATCCTCTTTTTCAATGTAACTCAAAGGGGAAAATCAATACCCCAGTTTTTTTTCAAAATCTCCCTCTTACCAAGTTCAAAATGTTCGCAAGTATGGTACATTGGATCATGGAAGGAAATGGGATAGGGACATGGACTTGGATAACAGAGGACAGGAGGGACATGGAGAGGTGCACCAAACTGACCCTGCAGGGCAGGCATCAGGGTTTGCAGCAGCACAATACACCACACAGGGCATGCAGGACGGGAGTGCAGCACAACAATCCATAGAAAGCAAGAGGGAGGGGACAGGACCATGCACATGGACAACAGAGAACAGAGGGGCAAGAGGCAATGGTAGCTAGCTGACCATAATGGACAGACAGGAGAGAAAGCTGCAGCATAACAGACCATAAAGGGCAGGAGGGACGGATCAGGGGCATTACAATGGAACAGACAAGCCAGGAGGGAGGGAGTAGGGCTGGGGGCAAGGGGGCAGGGCAGGAGCAGCAAGATAGCCATGGAGGTCAGGCAGGATGGGCACTAGAAGCAAGACACACCATGAAGAGCAACAGTGAGACTGTGATGGCATACACACAGACCATGGAGGGAAGGTGGGAGGGGGTCAGGAGCAGCTAACTGACCACACAGGGAAGGTGGGAGGGGCCATGGCAGCACAGAAGACCATGCATGGCAAGTGGGAGGGTTAGTGGCAGCACAATGGCTATGATGGGCAAGAAGGAGGGTGGAGGGGCATGCACAAAGGACGATGGAGGATAGAAGGGAGGGTCAGGACCTGTGCACAGACAAGAAAGTTCAGGGGAAGGGACCTCACAACAGACCACACGGGGCAGGCAGGAGGAGCAGCTGCAGCACAACAGACCAGGGAGAGCAGAAGGGTGTGGCAGTACAATGGACCATGTAGGACAGGAGGAAGAGGATAGGGGCATGGCATGTGGACAGGCAGGGTGGAGGTGGCAGGGACAGGTTACAGTCATCTGACAATGCTAGGCAGGTGGGAGGGGAGTGGCAGCTCAACAGAACACTCAGAGTAGATAGGAGTGGCAGGTTCATGGGACATGGTGGGCAAAAAGGATGGAGCAGGGGCATGCACAAAGACATCGGAGGGCAGGGGGAAGGAGAATAGGGGCAGCAAGCTAAGCACAGAGTTTAAGCAGGAGGTCAATGATGGGGCATAGAATTGGGCAATGGAGGGCAGGAGGAGTGGACTGGTACATCATACTGAGGGCAGTGGCAGCACATCAGACCATGCATGGCAGGAGGGAGGAGGCTAGTCCATGGATTCACACAACAGAGGATAGGGAGGAAGGGGATGGGGCAGCAAGCTAACTGTTCAGAGAAGGCGGGTATTAGGAACTTTATTGTTTTTAAAACATTGTGTCTGTGCGAACTACTTAAAATATGAACAAGTATGCAGCATAATCTCACTTTTATTCAGGAAGAAGAGGACGTTTGTGACTGTGACTCCGGGCTCACTTGGCAGAAACACCCCCTGACCCTCCACCCTCTATCGCAAAATGTAATGCCCGTGAAAAGGGTAGGTGAACACAGTGTTATATAGAACATAGTCCTGAGAGCACGATTGAAAATGAAAACTAGATATAGTGTATGGTATAAACTATGCACCAAAAAGTGTGATATAAGATGAACCGGGCGTGAAATATAATATGCAATACATTGTGCGCAATGACAGATTCATTGGAGAGCGCGAGATAGCACAGGCACTAGCGCGTGCTATGCGATATGCGCCTTGGAGTGTAATATGCACAGGGCAGTGTTGTGTAACCTAACTAGTCTCTAAAGTTGTAATATAAAATATGTGCTGGGGAGTGTAAGGTTGCATATGCACTGTGACAAAGATATGGATCCCAGATTGTAATATGTATGGCATAGCACTGTGCGTTATAACATAGGCATCGAGAAAGGCACGTTAGATGGGGCAATATAACCCGTGCGAAGACAAGTGTGGCATGACATATTCACGGGGTGGTGTTACAGTGCACATGGGCTAGAGAGTGTCATAGCATATGCACTAGCTAGTGGAATACAACACAGAGGTGTGTGGCACACGGCAGGCAATGGTGGGTGTAACACAGCATTGGGCTCTGTCAGGAGCGCGCTGTGACTCTCAAGTGATGTTCGTCCCCTTTCCAGAGAGTAAAATAAAAAGTATTACACATCCGGCAGTGGATGTGTGTTTTATTAACCGTGAGGGGGGTTTCTTGCATAGTTTTGGTCGAATTTTTGTCGAATCCCCTTTGAATGGCTTGGTGTGCATGTGTATTAAATGTGCCCGTCAATAGCTACCCAAGTTTGTATAAATAAACGACAAGGGTGTCTACCGGGATTAGGCGCGGTAGGGCATCAGACATGTCAGAGCTTCACTAGTGGTGTAAATACATTCCACGTGGATTCAGTGATGTCATTTGAGATGTCATCAGTGATGTCATGAGTGATGTCACTGACCATGTCATGAGTGATGTAATATGTGACGTCATCAGCAGTGCATTGCGGGCGCCCGAGTTATAGTTAGCTGAACTAACTATAACGGGGGAATTTCAATGGTTTTGTACAAGTGAAAAGTCCAGCTAACTATAACACCCCTGAAACCTATGGTTTTTTCAGTGAATATATATATATATATATTTCACCTACATACCCAAGGGTGGAATGGTGTAACCCCCCCACTTGCAAAATGGCGAGTGTGGTATGTTTTCCCCTGCCTACCCTAATATCAGGGGGTAAATATTTGTCTTGCACAAGGGTCGTCTTAATGTGTACACCCTGCCCCATCACATTGCCCAAAGGCAAGGGGAAGTCTTTTTCACAGTCCTGCTTTATAAGCATAAGGGCAAGCAGGGGTATAGTTGCCCCTGTCTTGCCCTAGGGCTAATGGGAGTATATTTCTCACCCTGCTTTACTAAAGTGTTGGGGAAATACATATTCCCACATCCCCGTCTTGGCAGAACAAAAACTGCAGTTTTCAATCAAATTGCAATTTCGTCATAAAACTGACCATTTCACTTACATTTTGTTGAAATTGCATTCCTAACACAACCTTTCCTCAATTTCTAGGTGCATATCAGTATATCAGTTGGTATTCCCCTTCTTCAGCTTGGGCAATGGTGTTTGGAGTACAAATTTGAGAACATCAAGGGTTGTAAAAACCATATGCTGCCATGAGGGGTTTTGAATGTTATGTGTCTCAATTTTTGCAGTTCGAAGGGGGTATTAAACGCCTTTATCGTATGCCTTACCCAAGGACGTGGAGGGTTTTCTCAGGGCAGATTTTGCTGTTGACTCATCCGTGGCCCTCAGCAGCACAGAGGTGTGGGGCAGCTGAGACATCTGTAAGCTGCCCCTTTTCTATATGGCCTGCAAAATGCAGCTGGCCATGCAGTTGCAGCGCACAACTGCGCCTGTACCCTACTTTCTGCCCGCTTCTTGGTGACCCACAGCATTTGTCAGGACACAGAGGGCCTAGCAGCTAACACTTGACTGAAATCACCAATGTTTTCCTTCAAACTTACAAATGAGGAGGTTTCCACCTATTATGACTAAACAATGTGGACGGACCCACTGAGGAAATGTGTGATAATCACTGTTGTGGTAAGCACATGGAACCATTAGGTTTGCTTCCACTCTCTCTTGCATTACACCAGCTTCCATCCCAAAACCTCCGTGAAAATCTTCCCTACGGACAGTTTCTCCAGCTCCGCAGAAACTGCAGTGATGTACATGACTACAAGGCCAATGCCCTGAGCACAAAACTGCAACATCGAGGTTACCCTAGGCGAATCACAGAAAAAGCCAGGAAAACGCGCACATAACCAAAACCGTCATGGTCTACTAGAAACAACCCAACCACCACACCTCTAACGTGCGTAACCACTTTCAACGCAGTCTCAAACAAAGTATTGCACATCATTAAAAAGCACTGGAAAATACTTCAGACCGGCAACCTGAAATGGGAACCACCTCTTCTCTCACACAAAAGAGCAAGGTCCATAAAACATACCTTAGTATCTACAAGCCCAGCTGCTCCACAACAACCCACCAATACAGTTCTCTTTTTTTATTTATTTATTTTATTTTTGATTTGCAGTTTGTACAAATAACATAGAGTTACATCAATGCGTCAGTGTAAGAATTCAAAATAATAATACCATAATGATACATCCTTTATCCTCGCAATGCCTACAATAGTGAGATGAGGAACCACATTGACTTTATATACAACTTTTTAACATTCATTGCTCTTCTAATTTCACTCCTCCTCTCTAGTTCTGGCCCCCCTCCAATTTGAGATAGGAGCCCAGATACTTTCCCCAAAATCCCTTAATTTCTTCCCCTTCTGAGCATACAGAGAGATCTCAATATTATGCAGACCAAGTAGTCTAGAGAGCCACATTTGGAATGAGAGAGCTACGATATCCTTCCACCCAGCAGAAATTAAGATCCGAAGTACTGCGACGGAGATGAAAACCAAAGCTTCCTCCGCTTTCCCCAGTTTTAACCTATCGTCGCTACCTAATACCATAAGGGTAGGGGATATATCAATTTTCTGGCCTATCAGCCCCTCCCAGAATTTTTCTATCCCCCTCTGAATGCCAGCCAGAGACCCACAATTGAAAAACATATGAAGCAGATCTGCCTGACCCCCCTTACATCTGGGGCAGCTGTCGTCTTCCCTTACCCCCTAGGCATATAGCTTAGCTGGCGTATGATATAGATTGAACAAGGTTTTGTAGTGCTGTGCCCTCAAACTAGTGGAGCGGGATATTTTCTTATTCAAAAGGAGGGCCAGAACCAAATCAACATCGGGATTTCCCAGTTTTATAGCCAAAGCGGATTCAGTTTTTTCTATATCGTCTTGAATTTCTCCATTAAGTAGACTATACATATCTTTTATCTTCTTACACCCTTTAACCTACGATGGGGAATTCCGCTAATGATGAAATCCTCGGTCTTAATGCCTTCAGCCTACACACTAATTTGACATACAACAACCAATGTTTTGAAGGAATACCAACACTGTGCTGCAGCTCCTCAAACCCCAAAATCTCATCTCCCCTCATTATATCACCTAATGTCTTAATTCCTAGCTCTTCCCATACCTGCAAATTCCTATTGGCTGCCATCTGTGGGAATAAACTAGAATTATTTAAACGGAGATATTGATTTACCTTGGGGATTCTGCAAAACTTTGAGATAGCCCTCCAGACCCCCCATGCACCACCCAATACCTTAAAACGAACCTTCCTATAATATCTGCGATCGACTTCGCGCATTAAGAGGCCCAATGCTTTTCTCCCTACTAATAACTCGAAGATTGAGGGGGGCACCTGAGTATCATAATTTCCTCGACTGGATTGTGGCTCTGACTGGAAAAGAATGGACATATGCATCAGTAAACACGACCAATGATACAACCTCAAGTTCGGTAAGGCCAGACCGCCCCTATCCCTAGGGAGAGACATAAGATTAGTAGAACGCCTTACCCTCCCATACTGCCAGATGAACTTTATAAAGATGGACTCCAGACTTTTAATTACTTTTTCTTCAATTAAAAGAGGTATGGCCCGGAACAAATAAAGAATTTGGGGGAACATCGTCATTTTCAATACGTTGACCCTCCCTATCAACGAAAGGTGTAATACATCGATTCTTTTTAGATCTGCTTCTATAGATTTACTCAGGGGGCCAAAATTCTCAGCTACTATTTTATCTATTGACGCATTGATTCTGACCCCCAAATATCTCGCTGAATCCACAAATCTTGCAACCGTTTTGATGATATTATTTGTACAAATTATTAATGTTTTAGATTCATTTAATAGATATCCTGAATGTTTGCCAAAATCGTTTGCCATTTGTGCCAAGACCAAAAGTGCCTGGTGCGGATCTAAAGTAACCACGCCCAAGACGTCCGCGTACGCCAAAATCTTGGTTTCGTGCCCCTTCCATACCACGGGACTGATTGTTGGACAGCCTAGTATCTTTCGGATGAACGGGTCGATATATAGAGAGAAGAGGATCGGAGAGCAAGGGCAGCCTTGACGCGTGCCTCGATTTATAATAATTTTATCGGAGCTCTCACCCATAACCACCACTCTGGCAACCGGGTTGACATACATTGCCCTGAGTGCTCTTATAAATTTCTCTCCGAATCCCCTCCCCTCTAAAATCCTCCAAAGAAAATTCCAAACCACTCGGTTAAAAGCCTTCTCTGCATCGAGCAGGAACATAGCCATCCCGTCTCCCACAATGGACTGGGCATCGAACAGAGCTATTGCCCTACTAGTGTGGTCTGTGGTACCATGCCCAGGTACAAACCCATGTTGCCACGGGGAGACAAGGCCGCCTATGATCCTGCCCAGCCTTTTAGCCCAGATTCTAGAGTAGAGTTTGGTATCCGCATTGATTAGCGAAATGGGGCGGTACGATCCCGGTTTCTCACTAGGTCTCCCCTTCTTATGAAAAACGACTATGTTTGTTTCCCTCCATGAGTCTGGAACCACCCCTGTACAAACTATACCAATAAATAGATCTATAAGAAGCGGAGTAATCTCAGACTCAATGCATTTGTAAACCTCCAAAGGAATCCCATCGGGGCCCGCGGCCTTGCCCGTGGATAATTCCTGCAAGGCTGCTATAATCTCGCCCTCGCCAATATCCATCTCCAACTCTTCCCTAACTATATTGTCAAGTCGGGGGCCGTTATCTACATATTCTTCACCCTGACGACCGCCTGGATTTTCCTCGGTATAAATGCCTTGATAGAAATTCTTAAAAACCTGCAGGATGTCTTTAGCTTCTGTGTACTCTTTACCATTATCTTCTATCCTGGTGATAGTATTTTTTACTCTTTCCTGCTTAATTTGTAGTGCCAACAGCCTGCCGGCTTGTTCGCCAGTTTCATATCGTTGCACCCTTGAGTTTTGATATTCACCTGTCACCCTCTGCGTTACCAGCTTTTGTAAATCGGCTTTAGCTACCAACAGTTTCCTTTGGCTCTCCATACTATCCCTACCTTGTGCTATATCTAGAATATGTTGTTCCTCTGCCACTGACAATTCCCTCGTTGATCTTTCCACCTCGCTCCTATCCTCTCTTGATTCGCCTCTTAAGGGTGCCTTAAACGTCTCCCAGACCGCATTTCGTGAGGTACTGTATCTATTAGTTGCAAAAAATTCCTCCACCCATTTCCTAATATGTTCTACAAATCTTTTATCCAACAATAATCTCCTTTCGAAAACCCATCTAGTTCTTACCCTTTCTAACCCATCCAGTTGATATGTTAAAACCAACGGATTATGGTCCGAAAATAACTTCGGGAACTTGGATATTGCTACCCTATTTATTTCTGAGGCTGACACGAAAAAATAATCCAACTTAGTATATCTCTGGAAAGGGTTTGAAAAATATGTGTAGCCTGGGTTTTTAGGCACCTTAATCCCCCATACATATAGCAGCCCGTGCGAGCAGATGAGAGATTTAACAGCCCTAAACACCCTTGGCTTTCGTCCTGAATATACTGCATCCGAGCCCCAGTCCGCTGAAATATTCAAATCACCACAAAAAATTATGGGGGTTGACCAGGTGGCTAACTCTATTTCGAGAGAATCATAAATCTCGGGATCATCATTGTTAGGTCCATAAACTACACACAACGTAAAACCCTTTACCAACTCAACTAAAACCCATCTCCCATTACTATCCACTTTAGTCTGTCTAACCCCTCCCAAGAATGTTCTAACCAAGACTGCCACTCCCCTGTTTATCGAAGATTGCGTTGAACAGGCGACTAACTCATAGCCACTCACAGACATAAGGTTCCTTTTAGCCCAAGGGAGGTGGGTTTCTTGCAGACATAAAACGTCCAATCTATTATACCTCAGAAAATGGGCTAATTTTTGACGTTTCCTCCAATCATTCAATCCTCCAATATTGATTGAGCACACCCTAATGCTCGCCATCCTGAAAGTCTACTTGAACATCTAAAGATACCTGAAACCTTAACTGATTATCGATTGCTACATCCGTATACTGACTATTAGAACATCCATAGTAATCCAAACTGCATCTTTTTCCCCCATTTTCTAGTTTGACCCCCCCCCCCTCCCCTACCTCCCGCCCCTTCCACCCGCTGACCAAACCTAACCCACTCGATCCCCTCCCCCCCTCCACCACCCCAACATGACCCCCTCTGTGAAGCGCTCAGACCTAGTCTGTGCACGTGATGGTCTGGCGGTGCTTTGCAGTGAGGGCAGACGTTTTGAAACTATAAAAAAAGACCAATAAGGACCCTTAGACCAATATCAGGCTGGTAAATGCACCGAAAAATAACTACATGACATTGTACTGCACCATCTCCTGAGGAAAAGGGAAACAAATTAGTCCCATCCAGAAAAAAAATAGCTTAGAGTCTAATTGCCTAAAGAGACCAAATACTCCTTGGCTTTAATTTCTGAAGCAAAAAATAATATCCTGCCATCGTTGATCACTTTTAACTGGGCTGGATTGATCAGGAAGGCTTGGATCTTCTTATCCTGAAAAGGCTTAATCATCTCCCTCAATCTCCACCTCCGCTCTACAGTCGAATGGCAATAGTCTGGGCGGACAAAAAAAGAGATCCCTTCACCAACTCTCCGAGCATCTGGTCTCGCTTTTTCCACAATGGACTGTCTCAAGATGAAATTTCCAAAAAACACCAATACCGCTCTTGGTTTATCGCTTTCCCTTGCATTCTTACGGAGTTTGAAGGGGGTATGATGAACCCGCTGGATCTCAGTAACCCACTTCCAGCTAGAGAGCTCTGAGGACGCTTGCTCGAAGAGCTTGATAGTATAAGACTTTATGTCAGAGCCCTCAGCCCCCTCCGGGATTCCCAATACCCTCAAGTTGTTCCGACGAAGCCTATTTTCCATCTCCTCCATTTTCCATTGAAGATCGATCACCTGAGTGCAGTGGGCATTAACCTTGAGAGAAGCCTCAGCTGCCTCGGCCTCTGTTGTTACCAATCTTTCTTCCAGATTTGAAACTCTGTCTCCAGTATTGGCACAAACCTTAGAAAGTTTCCTAACCACGCCCTGCATCTTCCTCATCGCGGCCTGAGCTTTTCGATTATCCTGGCGGGTCTCTTCTCTGTGTGCAATTATCTCTTGATGGATTGTCTCCAGAAGTGACAGATGAGTATTATCAACACCCGGGCTTCCCTGGAGAGGCAGAACGGTAGATTGGTCGCGGCTTAAGTCCTGATGCATATGACTCTGAGCCTGGCTCCTTGCCGCCATTGGAGGTCTTACGGCTGTTGCTGGAACATCTAGTTCTGGGTTACTCCCTGTATCACCTTCTGATTCTGAGTTGGAACTACGTTCATCATCCTCGGACCAACCGGCCCCTTCAGACGTTGAAAAGAAGCACTCACTGGGGTCCTTCTCCTTTTCGCTGCATGGACCTAACAAGTCTGGGTCCGACTCAACTCTCGAAAGTCCCATATCAGATAAAGCTCCTGATTGTATCAATGACAGTGGCCCAACGTTAGTCATCAAAGAGTCTGACCCTGATTCGTCTACAACCTCCGATATCATATTCTGGGATGACAGCATGTTACCAGCCCGGAGTGACTCCTTTAACACCTCCTGCACCCCAACTTTAGATTGAGACACAGGATCGATAACCGCCATTGTGGGGAGTAATACCTGGTCCGAGAGTTCATTGCTGCAGGATAGGGGGCACTCCTCAATATTATGCCCAGGTTTCGAATCCTCTACTCGGCTTCTTGTTACCGGTATAATACTGCCCTCCACCTCATTAACTACCTCCTTCCCCCTCTCCTTACCGGCTTTAGAGAAGATATCCGCTATTGAGGTGGGCCCCTGGCGAGTCCTTCCGATGCTCTGCTGGCACTTTTTTGCTTTCTCAATAGGTATTGATCCTGCCACTAGGACCTCATTCCCCTCTGCCATGCCCCCGGCGTCCTCCCGTGGTGCTTTCTTCCTTTGGGATGCCGATTTTAATCCTGCCGCTATTTTTGGAGCCATCTCTCTTTTCCGTCTATCCCCAGGCCGTTTAACAATACCCAAGCCGCTGTCTCCCCCTCACGCCAGGAGAAGGTCTGCTCTGCTCGTCCCAGGCTCGGCACCACTCTGTCTTCCCCGAATCCGCACTGCTCCGCTCTCCTGTACTTCCGTGGAGTCTGCGTCCAGACGAAGAAGCCGAGAACGCAACGACAACTGTCCCAGCTAAGTGACAAAAAAAGCTTTTTGAGGTGGGTGCTAACAGCAGCAGCAGCATCCTTACGGGGGCCACGATCAACTCAGATCCTATTCGGCGTGCATTAGCCTTCCACCGGTCCCGTCTCCTCTGCCCTCACTGCTTCACTGCATCGACCGCTACGGAGCCGCCATCTTGCTTCTGCCCGTCTGGATTCACCCAGCTGGTTCTCAGAGTTGCATCCACCAATACAGTTCTCAATGCTTGTGGGCTCACGAACATTGTTGCCCACTTCCCATGTGGCAACTGTAGTGTATGCCACATCACAAAAACGACTAAGAGCCTTAATATGGAACCCGGAAAAACGTGGCAAATACTGCGCACGTCATCTACCGCATCATATGTCCCTGCAACCTAACATACATCGGGATGGCAAACCGCAAGGTAAAGACCCGGATCTGTGAACATCACAGTACCATCAGATATAAGAAAAATACCACACGTATGACTAACCACTTCTTAGAGGTAGGCCATGCAACCAATGACATGCGGTGAGTCGTGATTGAAACACTAGACCCAAATCTACCTAACATACAGAGCCGCCTCTTAGAGAAAGAGCAAAGATGGATTTACCGCCTGTCAAGTCATGTGACAGGCCTTAATGACAACATCCCGTGGAACAGCCTCAGGAAACCCCCATGAGGTCCCCAAGTAGCACACAAACTGCATATCCTGTGAAAACCTCCAAGGCCCATTGACGGAAAGCATTTTGATATTCTGGATTTTCCACTTGCAAATCCACTTTACCGGTCCACAGGAACCGAGTAGGGCCTATACTAATCAGGAAATCCTATGCCTAAAGGTCTTTACAACCCACAATCGTAAACGATCCGCAGTTTCCACACCCGGATCTCATTTGTCTGCCTTTCCAACCTTTTTAATCTTTTTGAATCTTACCTTACTCGCGATTTTGCGGGCATACACAACCTTACAAACTCTCAAACATCACACTCCCAAGATGGCCGCCACGCGAGGCCCTCGCACCTAGCATAGCAGCTTGACATCCGTCTACCTGATCATCACGCATGCGCACCGTCAGTTCCGGCAATACCAATCATTCAGAGGTAGCGCAATCTCGCACGTACCTGACCGCGACGTGCTGCATAAAAACCACCGGCATACAAGATGCTATTACCAGCCGGGACTACGGGGGACCACATCAGGTTACTGACGGGATACTCATGTACACCAAGTAAGGTTGCGCATCCACTTCTCTTTCTCAGACATCGGAGCACCCATGGAATTCTTTCCTCACGATGTCTCCCTCTCTTCATTCCTTAGAGTGGGACTACAGATGATACTCCTCCTGAGCCTCGAATCTCTGTCTGGTAGCGAGTGCTTTGGACAGTATCTTAGTGTCCACTCCTAGCATCAACAGTGGCCTGATGATCTGGGCTTCCTTTATCGGCTTTGGGAGAATTTCCCATTGCCATGCTTCCTGGAGGGTCTCCAGCAGTTGAGGTATCAACAGGTCAGCGTTCATCTGGTAGTACTCCACCGGGAGTCTGTCCAGACCCTGGGCACAACATTGCTCCATATCTCGTACCGCTTCCTTTAACTCCTCCACCTGGAGTTCCTCCTCCAGTACCCTACTCTAGTCTTTTGTAAAACAGGGAAGCATGATTCGGTCCAAGTACCCCTCAGTAGCAGCTAAATGCTCAATGCAACGGCTTGTCCTACACCACCTGTATATGTCATCACAGCAAGGGATTTATACCCGCCTGTGTCCCCACCATACTCTCATCCCTGCTTTTGAAGCACAAGATCAGTGGAGGAGGGCGCTCCCTCTTTAGCAGTCAATCCAGGATTTGCACCGTCTTCTCTCCATCCATGTGGAGACAGTGTCTGTACTCCCTCCTGAAATGACAGTCCAGTCTGTCCCATAATTCCCCTACTCTCCTCTGTCCTGGCAGCAATGCAGTCCTCCCTGCCACACCTGTGTGTGCATCACGTTGGAGTCTAGCCAGCTCCTGTTCCCCCTCTGCCATTTCTACCTGCAGATGCCACCTTGTGCCACTGACTTTGGAAAGGCAATCACCTGCATTGCTACTTTCAGCACATTCCATTCTCTCCCCCTCTGCGACGTTGAGTTCCAATTTGTGGCAAGGTAACCAAATTATACCTCCCGTAGTTCCTGCATCAACTGGGCGTCCCCCAGTGTCTCTGGGCAGAGGTGCAACAGGGTCACTCTCGGTCTGTCCCCCCGTTCCACACTGCAACAGCAACAGTACGTGGTCTGAGACAAACTTCCCTAATAGCTGCACATCCTGTACATTGACAGCCAAGTAACTTCCGCATCTCACCCTCCCTCAAGTGCGTCTCTTGCAACATTGCAATATGTTTTCCCTGCATGGCGATAAGTCTGAACTCTGTAATGTTTGACGTAGGAATTAAGGCCATGCACGTTCCATGCTATCAATCTAGTACAGTCAGGCATGGTAACTATGAATGTGTCCCATTCCAGCCAGCTGTCTATCTCCCCTGTCCTGGAATTCCGCCCCCCCTGACAGAGGGACTGCAATTCCACCAACATAGTGGGGACCTCAATGCTGCTGCAGCACTTGAGAAAAACGCCCCTCCTTCCCCCAGGGTAAACACATGAAACAAACAACTTGTGTCTCCCCAGGCATCTCTGCCAATATTCCCCCCAAATGCCTACGCTCTTGCTTGCAGAAGTGCCAGTACAAACAGAAACCTCCTAGATCGGGTACTTCGTGTAGTATCATGGGGGCAGCATCACCCTGTGCCAGCCACAGCCATAGCTGACTCTGATTTCTGCTTGTCCCAGTTCTGCATCCAGCCACACTATTCAAACCACCATAAACACGCTTACGAAGAAGGGAACAGGGGAGAAGAAGAAGGGGGAATAGAGGGAAGTGAAATAGGGCCTATTACAAACCCACTCACTCAACACATCGCACTCAAAAAACACAACTCAGGGGCTTATCTCCATCTACTCGGGCCTTGCTGTCCTGCCAAGCAGGATAATAGTATGGAGGCTTGTGGAAACATCAGGAAGGGGTTAGGTGGATACCTGATACAGTTGCCTCAGCCAGGCAGATGGCTCACTCGGTGCACTTCAGAAACACAGTTCCGCTGTTCTTCACCCAAACAAAGGAATAAATGTTACCAGCAAGCATATCACTTTTCCCTTAAGTCTGGGATGCCCTCCACAATCTCCAAGCTACTGTTGCCAGAGTTAGTGGCTGTCACAACCTCCAACAGGGCACTTGCCTCAGCCCGCTCCACACGTCGGAGCTCCATGTCCAATGCACCATCCTGACACAGCACAGTGTGGACAGCTGATTTTGACATTGTCCCCGGTTCCTGCATCTTGCGGTAGATCCAGACCAGCATGTGGTCTGAGTCCAGTTTCAAGACCCTCTGGACCTTGGCACCGGGATGCGGCTGTCTCCTTGTATCTCCAGCCAGTCCCACACGGGCTCAGGTGTGGTGAAAAACTGCCCAGACATTATGGAGGATCGTCATCTTGGCTGAGTAAAGCAGTATGTATATTAGTCACATGGCCTAGAATTGTTTGTTTAACACCCACAAATGTTTGCTGCAATTGCTGGACTCTCCATGTGTAATCTGGAAAGAATTTAATTACATGATTCTCAAACTTAAAAATTCCTAAATTGCGTGACGGCCTCGAAAATCCCTGTCTCTGCAGTTGAGAATCTTTGCAATAACTGTGCAAGGAGTCCTCCCCAGCGGTGGACGCGGCTCCAGTGTCCTGTGTGCTCTCTCAACCACGAAGAGAGCCAATTATTTTGCTGTAGGGATTGCAACCCTAACCCAGTGTTCTAAAAAGAATCTGGGCTCTGAGCCCTCTGCCCCCTGTGGGAATCCCACAAAGCGGAGATTGCAGCACCACAAGCTCCCTTTGGCATCTTCCACTCTGGACTCCAACTCGAGGGTTCATTCAAGGGATCCCCACTATGGTCCTGAGGGTGGAGAGGTCGTCCCCCAGCTTAATGACATTCTGTTCCACAGACAATGAGTGCTCAACAACCTTGCGAAGGTCAGCTGGGAGCAGGTTGATATCGTGTGAGACCATATCAATCTTGACCTTGACATTCACACTCAACAGCTCAATGGCAGCCAGTATCTGTGCACCAGTGGGGCCCTGTGGCTCCCGCAGGTGTCCCCCCTCCGTCCTGGGGGGACCCTGCTCCCGTGCCAGGCTCAGTGAATTGGTCTATTTTGGTCTGTTGCTCATTGCCTTGGGGTCTGTCCTGCCCCATCACGTGACCCCCACCCCCCGTGGAGGGAGAGTCAGGTATCAGGCCAGTGATGGTCCACCCCCGATTCCCTGGCCAAAATAGGGGCAGTGGGTAACACCAAGAGGCACCTCCCAGTGTTCTCAGTGTGGCTTCTCAGATCAATCTAGCAGGACCAGTCAGTCAGGAATAATACACTTTGCCCCCGCTCCTGCTTTGTGCATCAGCGACATGTGCCAGTCAACCTTCACCATGGAATCGCCCCTCGGGGGGGACCTCTGCCCCACAATGCGTTTGCACCGGGGTCCTCAAGTGCCTGCACTATTTGACAGCAGGGCGATCAGCCTGTGCCACCTCCACAGGGCATCGGCAGCCACCCAAGGGCACGTGTCCACAATTCCGATGCCCACAGGATTGCCCAGTCAATTAACTCTCCCCTGGGCCAGTGTGAAGGACAGGGGGTCCAGACCCCAGGCAGACCAGACATGCCTCGGCCACCCCAATCAGCCACCAGTCACTGAGAATGGTGGCCCCCATTAGCCTTCCACCCGAGTCAGAACAAGGTGGGGACAACTGATCCACAATCCTGCCAGATCAGCAACCCAGCTCCCCATATTCACCAAGGTATTCCATGGGGTCTGGAGTGCAGCAGAGACTCCCACCTCAGCAGAACTGCCGGCTGTTGCTTGACAAAGACCATCTGTGGTGCTCCGGGCTACGTCACTCCGAAACCACAAACATCTTCATTAGTGAGGGCCCCACAGCAGCCACAATCAGGACCCCACAAGGGACAAGACGCGGCAACTACTACTTCCCCAGCTGTTCGACCAGACGTAGGCTCAAATGGAACCCCCGCAGCACCTGCCAGCCGCAGTACCCTACCCAGTGCTCGGCTGCTGTCCTCGAGGGCCCCGCACAGCTTCCTTAGTGGCCTCCTCCTCCTGCCGCAATTTCCCAGGCCTAGCCACCGATGAGGGAAATCAGACACCCCAGGCGGTCTAAGCCTCTCTCACCAAACAGGCTCCGTTGCTCCATCAGGCCTCCCTGAGGCTCTTCAAGCCCCCTGTCTCCATCTACAGGTGCCTCAGCTCCAAATCAGTGCCCCACAGCAGCCAGGGAATTTCACCAATGTGTGGGGGCAGTCCCCCCAGGCAGCCAAAGTCTCTCACCACCAAAGCAGGTTCCACCGCTCCCTCAGGCCTCGCTGTAGCCACAGCGTGGCCGGGAGCCCACCAGGGATTGCCAGTCCACATCCCACAGTGACGGCACCTCAAGACCTTAGGTGCCGCTCACGGGCATCACCCCTTCACTTCAGGACTTAGTAGGAGGTCTGGCAGAAAGCATTTTTGAAGGATAATGAAAGATTTAGATGGGAACTAAAGAGAACTACGTTCTGGCAGCCATCTTGCAAGGACATGCCCCCGCAATAGAGCAATATTTATGTTTAATTTATAGAAACGTTTTCTACATTAAATTAAAGTTATTTATATTTTAAACAAGTTTAAATACATTTATTTAAGTTACCCTCAGTTCCTATGGGCTTTTATTTGAAGTCCCTGTCTGTTGTTTAAGGGAGGGTGTGGCAGTACCAGTGGTTGGCCATGTGTGGTGCTGGATGTGCACTAATGATGAGCTGAAGTAAATCTACTAGTGTTTTGGGTTCTTTTTGAATTTAGTATTTTTAAAAGTGGAGTTTATGAATAGCAATAGCCTTACTCTTTTGTGGGGTTGTCCCTCCCTAACCTTCCCTATCCTCCCCCCATTACTCCCCTCAAGCCTCTCCCTTTAGTCCTAAACAGTTCCCCTTTTTTCCAGTCACTTCCCAAATAAACTACTAAAATGTACACCTACGCGTACTGAGATCTCCGTCCATGCACATAAAAGATAAGGGATACAGAGGCTGACTGCTGCATGTGGGTTTGTAAATAGCCTTTTGATGTACTTTAGTAGTTCTATTGAAGCAGTACTAAATGTACTGCAAATTGACCCAGATTTACTATGGCTTAACCTGAGCACTTACAGGGTGGTAAGAGGCACATCGCAACGGAAACCAAGAAAATGGGAACACCAATCAACTGTCACACGAAAAAGTGATTTAGCAACAACAGTTCATGCAAGTGCAGCACTAACTGTCATTGCTTTGCCTGCAGCCAAATCTGTGGTAATCTACCGAAAGTGGGCATAACCTCATAGGCTTCCATATAAAAGAATTCTAGTGCCAAATGAAATCAGGAACAAAGAACGAGCAAGCTGAATATTGCACAATATTTGAATATGCAATATTCAATTTGCACAAAATTACACCTCTATGCAGCTGACCCTAGGATGATTGTGGAAATGTGAGTGTAAATTTGTACAGGATGGTGTGTCGTGTACAAACCTCCCAAAAGACATCACTTGTCCCCCTTTATGCCATTGCGCCTTAGTTCTGTGCTAAGATAGAATTCTTACTGGAAGCATAGCCAATTGACATCATCAGTGTATAGCTATTAGTAAAAGCAGTGCTCCACAATGTTCTCCTATACGTGTACCTGTGCTGTGTAAGTTCACACAGCGCTGTGCTACCCAAATTTTAGTAAATTAGAGCCAATGCGTCTCAGAACAGAGGTTTTTAACCTGGGGTCGGCGGACCCCGGGGGGGTCTGTGATGCCTAATCAGACGGTCTGCAAGTGTTTAGAAAATTATATATTAGCAGATTAGTTACGTATATATAAATTAAACTGCAAAATTAGAAATGTTAGAATATTCTGTAAATATGAAGGAATTTGAAATTGGAGGTTTCTAAGTAAGTTCCTATTCTAACTTTAGTAATAGCGGCTCAGAGTGGCATAATGAAACTTGAGGGGGCCCCCTGCAAAGTGCATGGAGGCAGCCCCTACGCTCTGTATCCACTCAGGAGCTCTCAGGTGGGGACCCGCCATCCATGGACAGTGCTGGAAGGAGCTCCCTGGAGCTTGGCGCAACCCCACACCGCGGGACTGCCTAGGCTATTGTTAAGCCAGTGGTGTACCTACATTCAGCATGGGTGTACCACTGGTGTACCCACATACAGCATGGGTGCCTTCATAACCAATACATTTCTGTTAGACGGACCGGGAGGGTCGGCCGAGGACAAGGGGAGAGGTCTCCGGGGAGAGCCGTCTCCAGCGATCGTACAGACGAGTAACTTCCCCCCCACAGATGTACACCACACAAGGATAAGGTTTAATGTTCTTTATAAGCGATCTCTTAGGTACGATAGGACGGTACAAGGAGGTCTGGACTCAGGGGTCCCCTCGATTCTAGTCTCTTGGTTGGGAAAGGGGGTAGCGGGACAGTCTGGTTACCAATCTGGTAGATGCGATGATATGATGGATAGCTCACAATCCTCGAGCTCGTGTTCTAGCTGGACGGGCCGCGGCAGCGCCAGCAGGTCCCGGTGAAGGTGGTCGTTACAACGGTCCGCGGCAGCACCAGCAGGTCCCGACGAAGGTGGTAGTTACAACGGTCAGCGGCAGCGCCAGCAGGTCCCAACGAAGGTGGTAGTTACAACGGTCCGCGGCAGCGCCAGCAGGTCCCAACGAAGGTGGTAGTTACAACGGTCCGCGGCAGCGCCAGCAGGTCCCGGCGAGGATGGAGGATGCAGAAGGCCGCGGCAGCGCCAGCAGGCAGGATGATAGTTCACAAGGCAGGGCTACGGCAGCGCCAGTAGTCCGTCAAGGATGAGTTCTTCTCGGTGTCTCTCGACTCCAGGATACAACTGCCTTCCTGCTCTGGAGCTGCCCCAGTTATAGGTCTGGCGCCCTTTGATGTCCGGACCCTCGCACTTGGAGGTCGGGAGGTCCGGGATGAGGGAGTCCAGACACCCAGCAGGGGGGTGGAGCCAGCGCCCGGGGGAGCTGGGGCGCGATCGGCACCTGGCGGGGGAGAGCCATCGACACTTCTTTCTCCCATCGACCTGCCAAGTGGTCCGTTCACCTCCTGGGTGGATGGTGGTGCCGGGATGTCGGGGCCTGGCCAGGCCCAGGGTTAGGGTCGAGCTGAGGCCACGCGGCCTCGTGGTGCAGTGTCCAAGATGGCGGCCAGGCCGGGCGAGGGAGCCGGTAGTGGTTCGGCCCCATGATACAGAGATGTCCGGGGGCAGGAGTCCCGTCTGGAGACGGGGTGCGGGTTGTTTCTGTGGGTAACACCTGGAGGGCCGGGGCTCGGGCCCTGTCATGCGGGGAGGGAGCAAGCCCTTCATGTGGCCTGTCCAACATGCGTCCCCCCCAGCTGAAGGCGGGGAGAGTCACCCATCCTCTTGGGGACTCTCCTCGTCGAGGCGGAAAAAGCGTGACAGGCCATCTGCGTTGGCGTGGTCTTGGCCCGGTCGATGTTCCACAGTGAAGTCCATCCCCTGCAGGGAGATGGACCAACGCAACAGTTTGGGGTTTTCCCCCCGCATCTGCATTAGCCACTGCAGGGGTCGATGATCTGTTTGCACCCGGAAGTGGGTACCGAAGAGATAGGGCCGGAGCTTTTTGAGGGCCCACACCACTGCGAAGGCCTCCCTCTCGATGGTGCTCCAGCGCTGTTCTCGGGCCAGGAGGCGTCTGCTGATGAATGTTGGTCAAGTCCCTCGGAGTTCAGCTGGGAGAGGACCGCCCCGATGCCATGGTCGGAGGCATCTGTTTGCACGATGAATTCCCGACTGTAGTCGGGGGCCTGGAGCACAGGGGCAGTGCACATGGCGGCTTTCAGCTTCTCGAAGGCTGCTTGACAGTCTGGGGTCCAGTTGATCTTCTTCGGGTGGTTTTTGGATGTGAGTCCCGTGAGGGGCCCCACAATGCTGCCATAGTCCCTCACGAACCGCCGGTAGTAGCCGGTGAGCCCCAAGAAGGCTCGGACCTCGGTCTGCGTGACTGGGGGCTGCCAGGACTGGATGGCAGCGATTTTGAGTTGCAGAGGGGCCACCAGACCGCTTCCCACCTGGTGTCCGAGGTAGGTCACGGACCCCTGACCAATTTGGCACTTGCTGGCCTTGATTGTGAGGCCGGCCCGTTGGAGGGCCTGCAGGACCTCTCGGAGGTGGTGGAGGTGGTCGGACCAGTGGCGGCTGTACACAGCGATATCGTCCAGGTAGGCGGCGCTGAACTCCTCGAGCCCCGCCAAGACCTGGTTCACCAGTCGCTGAAAAGTAGCTGGGGCATTCTTCATGCCGAAGGGCATGACTTTGAAGTGGTAGTGGCCATCGGGGGTAGAAAAGGCGGATCGTTCTTGGGCCCGGGGTGTGAGACCGATCTGCCAGTAGCCCGCTGTCAGGTCGAAGATGCTGAGGTAGCGGGCAGCCCCCATGCGGTCGATCAATTCATCCGCTCGGGGGATGGGATGAGCGTCGGTTCTGGTGACAGCATTCAAGCCCCGATAGTCGACGCAGAATCGGAGCTCAGGAGTGGTGCCGGGGGCAGCAGCTTTGGGGACCAGCACGACCGGGCTGGCCCAGGGGCTGTCCGAGGGCTCGATGACCCCGAGCGTGAGCATCTTTGATACCTCCTCTTGGATGCAGGCCCGTACCCGATCTGGTACGCGGTACGCCTGGTGTCTGATAGGGGGACTGTCCCCAGTGTCCACGTCGTGCAAGCACCAGGGGGTGACCCCTGGGGTGAGGGAAAACAAGGTAGCAAACTGCAGCAGTAGGTCCCGGCAGCCTTGGCGCTGTTCCGGGGTGAGGGCATCGGAGAGCCGGACCCCGTCCACGGAACCATCTTTCTCCCGAGTCTTCAGGAGATCAGGGAGAGGCTTGGAGTCTTCTTCCGCTCCACTGTCTGTAGCCATCAGGAGGCTGAGCTCCGAGCGCACAAAGTGGGGTTTGAGTCTGTTGGTGTGGAGGACCCGGAGGGGGTTCCGGGGAGATTCCATATCGATGAGATAGGTGACGGGGCTCTTGCATTCGACCACTTTGAAGGGCCCCGTCCACTTGTCCTGCAAGGCACATGGTTCGGTGGGGGACATCACCCACACTTGTTGGCCAGGTTCGAATTCGATGGAGGAGGCATTTTGATCGTACCATTTTTTCATGTCCTCCTGACTGGCCTCAAGGTTCGCTTTTGCCATTTCTCTGAATCGCCTGGTCTGATTGCGTAGGGTCAGGAGGTACTTGAAGACGTCTGGAGGGGTCTTTAGGGGGGCCATCTCTCAACCTTCTTTGACTAGGCTGAGGGGCCCTCGCACGGGGTGCCCGTACAAGAGTTCGAAAGGGCTAAAGCCGAGGGACTTCTGGGGAACTTCTCGATAGGCGAAGAGGAGGCACGGAAGTAGTACATCCCACTGGCGACGGAGGGGCTCTTCCAACCCCCCAATCATTCCCTTGAGCGTGCGGTTGAACCGCTCGACTAGTCCGTTTCCTTGAGGGTGATAGGGGGTCGTGAATCGGTAGGTGACCCCGCACTGTTGCCAGAGGGACTTCATATACTTCGAAATAAAGTTTGTGCCTCTGTCGCTGACGACTTCTCGGGGGAAGCCCACCCGGGAGAAGATCCCCATTAAGGCCCGGCCGACCACCGGGGCTGTTACAGTTCGCAGGGGCACAGCCTCGGGGTAGCGGGTGGCGTGGTCCACCAGTACCAGGATGAACCGATGTCCTTGTGCTGTACGGGTGTCCAGGGGCCCCACAATGTCTATTCCCACCCTCTCGAACGAGGTGGTGACAACTGGGAAGGGCTGCAGAGGTGCTTTGAGTTTGCGGCCGCTCTTCCCGCTGGCCTGGCACGTGGGGCAGGACCGGCAGTGGTTGAGGACGTCGTTTCTCATCTTTGGCCAGAAAAAGTGGGTCACCAGGCGACTGTAGGTTTTGTCCTGGCCCAGGTGTCCAGCCAGAGGGCCAAATTTAACAGGAAGTCTCTAAAACGGAGGGGCACCACCAGCACTCGACTGGCCCCTAACTCCGCGATTCTCTGTTCGCTGTACAATAGGTCGTTGTCCCAATAGATCCAATGGGCTCCGGTGGTGTCCCCTGCGCTTTGGGCGTGGGCTTGCTGGCGGAGTCCCTCGAGGGAGGGACAGGTCTTCTGTTCTTGACGGAACTGTTCCTGGGTGGGCCCCCCTTCTTGACGCCACTGAGCCAGGTTGGGAAGGTCCTGGGGCTGAGCGAGCCCTTCGGGGGTTTGCTCTGGGGGGTCGGTATGGTCGGTGTCCTCTACTGGAGCGATCGGGGGAGGAGGTGCTGGCCATTCTGGTTCTTCTGGTCGGGGGATGGCACGGGCGGCCAGGGACCGGGTGGTTACGCACGCCCAGTCCGGGAGGCCCAACATCCCCAGGTGTTCTCTTCTTTCTACGGCGGCCCACGGGGAACTCTCAAGATCATTCCCCAGGAGACAGTCCACGGGGGCATCATCCCGGACCGTCACCTTCAACATGCCGGAGACTCCTCCCCATTCGAAGGAGACGCAGGCCATCCGACATAGACTCTCCGAATTGTCGGCTGAACGGACGGGGCAGAGAATGTTCGGCAGGATCTGCTCTGGTTTTACCAGGTGACAGCGGACGGCCGTCACACTGGCCCCCGTGTCACGTAGTGCTTCGGCCCGGCGTCCATTAATGTTCACCCACTGACTATATTTTCTGGTGTTGGCGGGTAGGGGAGCCCGCGGGACCATGTCTCTTCCCCCTAGGCACGCTAGAACCATGGCGGCCGGTTCCCACTCTTGTTGTGCCTGCTCGTATTCTTCCTGTTCTTCGGAGATTTGTTCTCCCCCCAGGGCGGCGGCAGCTACCTGGCGGGGTCTCGGAGTTTGGTTCTGTGGACTGTTCGGGTCATTGGCGTAGTGGCCGACTCGCTGGCATCGGTGACACGTGACATTGGCTCGGAACCCCGGGCGCATCGGGGGGTTGCCCCGGCTGGCCGGGGGCGGGGTGCTGGCAGCGGGAGCGGCCGGGACGGTGTCTCTTCCTCGTCCCTGGCCTCCTCCTCCTCCTCGGGGACGGTGCTGACCTTGGTTGTTCCGGTTCTGTTCGTGTGGCCCTCTCCGGCCCACTCGGGTGCTTTCCCACCGGTCAGCTTCGGCGGCGAGTTGCCGTGGGTCAGTCAATTTACTGTCGAGGAAGTGCTGTCTGAGCTCGACGAAGCAGTTGTTAGAGAGGTGCTCCCACACCATGAGATTAAAAAGTTGCTCGTAGGTCGTCACGTGGCTTCCCTTGATCCAACCCTCGAAGGCTCGGCTGAAATAGTTGACATATTCCACCCAAGTTGTACCCGGGATCCGGGTGCAGTCTCGGAACCTCTGGCGGTACATTTCGGGTGTGAGCCCATATCGGGTGAGGAGGGCAGCCTTCATGTGGTCATAGGATGACATCTGATGGTCTGGGAGCTGTAGCAGGGCATCGCGGCCTTCATTGACGAACCTCCCCCATAGACCGGCTCCCCAGTCACTTCGATCGATCCGGTGGGAGTTCATGGCGATCTCGTAGGCCTTGAACCATTGTTGTATGTCGTCCTCTCGGACATACTCTCGAACGACATCCTTGGGGATATGGACTTTCTTTTCTGTCGCTCCCGGGGTGCGCGGTCGCTCGGGCACCTCCGGTTCTTTGTTCTGCTTCCGTAGGTCTATTTCTGCCAGTTTGCGCTCGTGTTCGTATGCTAATCTCTTTTCTTCGAGCTCTCTCTGCCTCTGTTTTTCTTCCCGTTCTTCTCGGAGCCGCAGATGCTCTAGGTTCAGTTTTTGTTCGGCTAATTTTAGTTCACCGTCCATTTTGAGCCGTGCCATTTCTAACTCATGTAGTCTGTTTTTTTCTCTCTCTTGGATCTCTTCCTGCGAGAGGCCCGTTCTTCGCTCCTCGGGAGCCGTGGTGTTCCTCTCTGATGCTGCAATGTTTTGGTCCGGGGATCTGGCGGCCCCGGTTTCTGCCCACGACTCAATGGCGTGCTTGAAATCGTCTTTGGTACTCAGGCCGGTGGTAGCAATGCCTAGTTCCATGCAGAATTGTTTCAATTCACGATGGCTGTACTCTTCCAATTTCTCCATCTGGAATTTCTCGGTGGATCCGCTCTCTTTGGTTGACATTGTGGTTTTGTCGTGGGGTGAGCTACTCTCTGTACGATTACGCGTTGATTCGGATCGCGCCGCTGGCCACCAATGTTAGACGGACCGGGAGGGTCGGCCGAGGACAAGGGGAGAGGTCTCCGGGGAGAGCCGTCTCCAGCGATCGTACAGACGAGTAACTTCCCCCCCACAGATGTACACCACACAAGGATAAGGTTTAATGTTCTTTATAAGCGATCTCTTAGGTACGATAGGACGGTACAAGGAGGTCTGGACTCAGGGGTCCCCTCGATTCTAGTCTCTTGGTTGGGAAAGGGGGTAGCGGGACAGTCTGGTTACCAATCTGGTAGATGCGATGATATGATGGATAGCTCACAATCCTCGAGCTCGGTGTTCTAGCTGGACGGGCCGCGGCAGCGCCAGCAGGTCCCGGTGAAGGTGGTCGTTACAACGGTCCGCGGCAGCGCCAGCAGGTCCCGATGAAGGTGGTAGTTACAACGGTCCGCGGCAGCGCCAGCAGGTCCCAACGAAGGTGGTAGTTACAACGGTCCGCGGCAGCGCCAGCAGGTCCCAACGAAGGTGGTAGTTACAACGGTCCGCGGCAGCGCCAGCAGGTCCCGGCGAGGATGGAGGATGCAGAAGGCCGCGGCAGCGCCAGCAGGCAGGATGATAGTTCACAAGGCAGGGCTACGGCAGCGCCAGTAGTCCGTCAAGGATGAGTTCTTCTCGGTGTCTCTTGACTCCAGGATACAACTGCCTTCCTGCTCTGGAGCTGCCCCAGTTATAGGTCTGGCGCCCTTTGATGTCCGGACCCTCGCACTTGGAGGTCGGGAGGTCCGGGATGAGGGAGTCCAGACACCCAGCAGGGGGGTGGAGCCAGCGCCCGGGGGAGCTGGGGGGCGATCGGCACCTGGCGGGGGAGAGCCATCGACACTTCTTTCTCCCATCGACCTGCCAAGTGGTCCGTTCACCTCCTGGGTGGATGGTGGTGCCGGGATGTCGGGGCCTGGCCAGGCCCAGGGTTAGGGTCGAGCTGAGGCCACGCGGCCTCGTGGTGCAGTGTCCAAGATGGCGGCCGGGCCGGGCGAGGGAGCCGGTAGTGGTTCAGCCCCATGATACAGAGATGTCCGGGGGCAGGAGTCCCGTCTGGAGACGGGGTGCGGGTTGTTTCTGTGGGTAACACCTGGAGGGCCGGGGCTCGGGCCCTGTCATGCGGGGAGGGAGCAAGCCCTTCATATGGCCTGTCCAACAATTTCTAATACTAAATATGAAGAAAACGTGCTCTAACCTACCTTTCCCTCCAAAAGCCAAGACATTCAGCTTGCTACCTCCTAAGTAAACTTAAGTAACATTCCCTACCATAAAACTCACTAGTGAGTACTGCAGTGGGTCTGCCCCAATAAGCACCCCCTCACTAGATAACTATATCACTCTTGAATCTCCCCAGACACCCACCTACCTCACAGTACCTCTACCAACTGATTGTCACCTACAAACAGGGTCCCATCATAGTATTCACAACCATACATGACCCCCCCCCCCCCCAAACCACCTGTTAGACTTGGCATCTTTTGGTGTATTTCCTCTCGGTTTTGACTCTGTTTTTGCTGGTGTAATGATTCTGCGCACTTTTCTCACTGCTGATCAGTGGTGAAGTGCAAGTGCTCCTGTAGTAAAATGTGTTATAGTTTGGTGTTTACATGATTGGCCTATTTGGTTTATGTGTCAGTCCCTATTAAAGTGCACTGCGAGTGCCAGGGCCCATAAATCAAATGCTGTTGGTGGGCTGCAGCACTGGATTGTGCCACCCATGCAAACAGCACGTAAAGTGTAACTCTGGCCTGCCATTGCAGAGCCTGTGTGCAGCCTGGGGCTACCATGTCGACTTGGCAAGTGCACACACTTGCCAGTCCCTAAACCTTCTCTTTTCTACTTGTTATTCACCCCTAAGATAGGCCCATGGGCAGGGTGCATTGTATGTAAAAGGTAGGACATGCCCTGGTGTGTGTGGCATGACCTGATAGTGATTTACAGCCTATTTCGTTTTTCACTATGGTAAGGCTACCTGTCCCCATAGGCCAGAATGGGAAATTTGATTATAATAATTTCTTATAATCCAAACTGACCCAGAGAACATGGTAGAGATTCAAGTTTAGTATGCCTGGACTCAGAATGATAAAATACATATTTTAGTGAAGTTGGTTTTAAAATTCTGTGTTTGAAAATACCACTTTAAGAAAGTAGATATTTTCTTACCTAGCCATCCAGCCTGCCTCTGCTAGCTTGTGTATTGTCTGTCTGGTTTGCGAATGACAGGGGCTGGGGAGACTCCAGCAGAAAGGGTGAGTCAGCACATGGCTAAATAGACCTATCTGCATGTAGAGTGGTGGGAGGAGTAGCACCTGGGCCTGAATAGGGCTGTGCCTGCCTTCCACAATGCTGGCTCCACCTCCTGTGGTGCATCTGATGGCCCTGGTTCACACTGACAAAGGAAGAAGGTGCACACTGGCAGAATGCACCCAGAACTGGTTTGAACTAGGTACAGGACCCTCTGCCTTCAGAGCACAAAGGATTTGCTAGTATAAATATTGGGGCCCAGACCCAAAGACTTTAGAACTCTTTTGGATCAAGAAGACTGTCAAGAAGAAGAGCCAGAGAAGCTGTGAGGAGGAACAACGCCTTTGCTGTGTGCTTTGCTGTGTTGGCCTGCAGTGGCTGCTTCTGTCTCGGGCAGTGAAATTACTGGACTGAACTTTCTGCAATCTACTTTTGTGAGTTTCTCCAAGGGCTTGAGGTAGAGCTTGCCCCCTATTCTAAAAGTCTCAGGAACAGCAAAGACTTCACGCTCTTCAGCCCGCTGCACTGGGGTCTGTGTGTTTTGTGCTGCAACAGAAGAAAAACAACCCAACGCCGTCTACGACACCGCTGCTGACTCCGTGTCGTGAAGGCACCATAGAGCGCAACGCGGCACCGTGACCCTGGTCTCACAGACACCGCCTGCTGATGCCGCAACCGAGCCGCTGCTCGCACCGCGACCTGTGGGCACCGCACTCCGCACCGCCTCACTTCACAACGACGCCTTGGTATCCCCGACGACGACGCTCCACGCCGGAATCAATGCTGCGGCTTGCACCATGGTTCGAGTGCACCGCTCGTAAAGTTACACGACGCATCGCCCTCATCCCGCACCGCAGCTTTGGCCTACCGACGCCGGTGCCATCGACTCCAGTTCGTCAGCCGACGACAGCACTTCAGCAACGACGACACTGCTTGCACCGTGACCTGCCAGCACCGTGACTAGCACCGCCTTCCTCTCGCACCGCGACCCTGGTATCACCGACGACGCCATCTGACGCTGCCATGAGCCGCTGCTCGCATCGCGACCTGAGGGCACCACATGCCACACCTCTGCACTTCGCACAGCAGCACCCGACGCCGGCCGATGCCAGCGCTCCTGACTCCATCAGAGAGGAGATCGACCTGCAACACGTGTGACTTCAAGGGCCCTGACGACTCCTGTACCGACCTCCAGAACCACCGCCTGCGGACGCTGTGTTTTCGGAAGCTCAACGAGAGGTCATCGACGCCCTGCATTTCTGAAAGGTACTGTTTGCCACACCTCTGCACTTCGCACAGCAGCACCCGACGCCGGCCGACGCCAGCAGGACTCAGTCCAGATCACCTTCTTGGGCTGCTTCCTGGAAGTCAGTTCCGTTAAGGGGGCAACAATGGTGCCATAGCCCTTAACAAACCTCCTATAGAACCCGTTGAGACCTAAGAGGCTCTCACCTCTGTCTGGGTCTTGGGGGGCTCCCAAGCCAGAATGGTGTCAATCTTGGGTTGTAGGGGCGCCACCTGGCCGCTTTCTACCTGGTGTCCAAAGTACACCACAGAACCCTGCCTGATCTGGCACTTACTGGCCTTGATCGTGAGGCCTGCCCCTTGCAGAGCCCTCAACACTTTACTGAGGTGCTGCAAGTGTTCTTCCCAGCTGGAACTGAACACAGCAATGTCATCCAGGTAGGCGGCACTGAAATCCTCCAGTCCAGTCAACACCTGTTTGACCAACCTCTGGAAGATGGCAGGGGCATTCTTCAACCCAAAGGGCATCACCCGGAACTGGTAATGACCTTCTGGGGTTGAGAATACTGACTTCTCCTTGACCCCATCGGTTAAGGCAATCTGCCAGTTCCCTGACGTTAAATCAAACGTGCTGAGGAACCGGGCAGCTCCCAACCGATCAATGAGCTCATCAGCTCTGGGGATGGGGTGCACGTCAGTCCTGGTGACGGCATTGAGCCCACGGTAGTCCACACAAAACCGTAGTTCTAGAGTGGCACCGGGTGCAGCAGCCTTTGGGACCAAGACCACTGGGCTGGCCCAAGGACTGTTGGAGGGCTCGATCACTCCTAACGCCAACATCTTAGAGACCTCCTCCTTGATGCTGGCCCTGACCTGGTCAGTCAACCTGTAAATCTTGTGCTTTACAGGAGGGCTGTCAGTGAGTAACACCTGGGGTCAGAGAGAACAGTGGGGCAAACTGTCCCAACAACTGGCGACAGTTCCCCTGCTGCTCTGGGGTCAGTGTAGGGGAAAGGACCACACCCTCTCGTGACTCCATCAGAGAGGAGATCGACCTGCAACGCGTGTGACTTCAAGGGCCCGACGACTCCTGCACCAACCTCCAGAACCAACGCCTGCGGAAGACGTGATTTCTGAAGCTCAACGAGATGTCATCAACGCCCTTCATTTCTGAAAGGTACTGTTTGCCGGTCCTCCCGACACAGTAGCTGGCCCACAATGACGCGGTCAGCCAGAACTGTGTGGATTTTTTTGCTCACAACGCCGTGATAGCCCCGTATGGAGCTATCGACATCAAGGAAATGTTTTTCAAGGTTATCTTGCTAACTGAAGATATTTAAGTACAGTATTGTGGATTTTTATCGTTTTTGGTCTAGTCTTAAGAATATAAAAATAATGGATATTTTTTTAACTTGTGTGGTGTACTTTTGTAGTGCTTACACTGTATTACTGTTGGTTATATGCAAATGCTTTACACACTGCCTCTAAGATAAGCCTGACTGCTCATGCCAAGCTACCAAGGGGATGAGCAGGGGTTATTTTAGGAGTGTAACTCCCTTATCCTGACTAGGAAGCAGGGTCCCCTATTTGAACAAAGGTGCAAGCTCTTGCCAACTGAAGAGCCCCATTTCTAACTCCACCTCTCTGTAATCCTGAGTCGGTAGATGCCTACCCGCAACCAACACTGAAACAGAATTTTCTGACCTACAGCCATACCTGCTAGTGAAGCATCCGGGTCCCGTTCCTTTCAGTTACTGAGGACACTAAACAGGAACTCTGTTCCAGACGAAACTTGCTCAATCACTCTGCTCTCAGTAGTTAAAACTGCTTTCAAGGAGCACCTCACCTTAAAAGAATTGTCTTAAATATCACATCTGCACCTCAACCTTTCAGTAAAATGGCGTATGTAGAGAGCAGCAGCTGGTCATTTTTAATAAATATTTGCTTTGTGCTTCTTTCCTTTTCATGCACAACACAACTCAGCGATGCAGCATTTCGCTTAAAGATTACAAACCTGCCCCTAAGGTTTTTTTTGTGCTGGAAACACTTTTGCAGCTGCAAATTGTGCGTTCACAGACAAGTAATAGCATAACTTTCACCAGTTAGGGAAACTCTGCCAATTTCCCAAGAATAGAGTATAGCATTAATAACAAATAATTATTCCTCATTCCTGCACATTCTGGCAACACGCGTACACAACTTGCTCCTCCTATTCACATTAGTTTCTTTCTGGCACAAATTGTGGGTTCAAACTCTCACAAACTGAGGACAGACAGTAATCTTGTTTTATGCACAAACGTGTTTGAACACAAAGTAGAATTGAGTGGCTCTTGCAAATTGCACATAGATCCCAACACAACAATCACGACAACCTCTAGCTGCAAACAGTTATAATACATCATCCTAGCTCGTATCACACATGCAATTTATACATTTCATGTTTCGAAAATTTGAAATAATTGAAAAGAAATTTACAGGAATTAATCTTATAACTTTCATGTAATGCTGCTTCATCATATGGTGCACCAGAGAGGTAATTTAGAGGAGTCTTAGGGCCTGATGCACAATACTGGCTTCTTGCAGCACATTTATTACACCGAACAGCAATGAGCCTCCCCCTTTGCAGAAGGAGCCACGTGCACCACAGAGGGCATTTTACACACGTCCCCCGACTCCCAAATATTGAGGCAGGAATTGGATTGTGACTCCGGGAAGCCCGGGGGGAGACCGCAGACCTCTGTCCCAGCATTCCAATTCACAGAGTGTCTGAATGGCAACCTCAAACTACTGAGAAGACAGGGGCCGCCATGCAAGGATGTGGCTTTCGGTGACTGTGACCTCGGAGACAGCATGTAGTGGGTCTGTGGTACAGCTGTCTGCCACCATCTCAGGGAATCTTCAGACAACACATGCAATTTTGACACCTTACGCTTTGTCAACTTTGCCTACTGATACGTGCTAATTATGTCATACTTTGCACCTAGAAACTTGCCACAAATAACGTGTGCATTACATGGAGGACCACAAGGAGAGAGGGGGAGCTAAGTGCCGTTCCAGATGCCCCTCCTCTTGGACATCCTGGACAGCAGTCTGAGGTGAGCCCACCACCGCTGACCGCACCCGCAATCACAAAGGCCTGGGATGGAGGAATGCTTCATATGCATTTCCACAGTGGCATAACACAAAAATGATGCCCTCCCTCCTGCAGAATGTCATGAGGGGCACAGATCCCACAGATTTCATTAGTCGCGGGCTCAATGGGGCCCCACCTGAAGGGTTCCCCCCTCCCTACGCCCCAGGGACCTGCATTATGACTTGGCCATAGACATGAGGACATAAGGTACCTTTGGGCCTCTGTCTGGCAGCGATGTTACATGAACATTGTTGCTTTTCTGTGTGTTTTCTTCTACTTGGGAAAGCAGAGTGGTTTTCTAGAGCGTTTAAATGTTTCTCATTCCATGACACTGCACGTATTCTTCCAGTCATGCAATGGCATGCCTTAAGGGTTGTGGGGGCCGCTAGCAAAACAAGGAACCATGGGGCCCCCGCAATGCGGGGGCTGTGGAGGCTTCTGTTACGCCCCTGCCGCTGCCGCACCACACCCGATCCGTGCCAGCTACCAGTGAACTTGAGTCTTGAGAGCAGCACAAGTACAGCAAAATCTATTATGGGCAATTGGTGACCACAACTGAAGCACTGGGATACTCCGAAAAACAAGCGAGCATGCATCAGGTCAAAAAGGCAAAGTGATATGCTGATGCCTAACATATCGCTTCGTCTTTTAGGAATAAAACCACATTTTGAGAAGCCCTAATCTTCCCATTAAAATTGAAATGTTTATTTTTGTCTATATTTTGTTTCTGAATTAAATAAAATATTTCATAATTTGTGTATTTGTTTGTATGGTTGTTTCTGTGTTTTTGTGTTTTCATTTGAGGATCAAATGGTAGAAGTTGCTTAGAACCAATTCTTAAAAGCTTTCACATACTGTGCATGAGTGGATCAGGTTTAGCACTTCAGTTACCCCAATGTGACAAGTAAGTCCATCAGTACCAAAGGATATTTTACCTGAAATTAGCTCCTACCTGCCCTCAATATTTAACCTGCTCTCCGACTGAAACCACATGTTGTCACTGTTTCATAGACAGCGGAAGTGGCTCTGGCGAACTTGAAGAATAAGTATGAGAATGAGAAGACCATGGTGACGGAGACGATGACGAAACTGAGGAATGAGCTGAAGGCTTTGAAAGAAGATGCGGCCACATTCTCATCCCTGAGAGCAATGTTTGCGACCAGGTAACAAAAGAGCATTCTTGGATAAACATTGACATTTCCCAATAATATGTGTATTATAAGTAGGGCTTTCCTTCAGTTTGCTTTCTGATGTCACCTTAATCAAGGCGAGATATTCTGCAGTTCATCAATTGACTAGCTGCACTTATATAGCTCACTTTGCTGTCAAGGGTAGTTTGTGGGCACTAAAAACACCTGCTGCTAAGAGCTAAGGCTGCTGCAAATACGTCATGACCATGCACTTGAAGGACATTAGATGCCCCACTATAAATTGTTTTCCTGCTTGGAGAAGTTTCCCACTCTTCAGACTGAAAGCATGATATAGCAGAGAGTGTAAACTGTTATTTATTACCATTGTAGAGAGCGGGGAGGGGTCATGATGAGTGAAAGATAAGGCCTCAAGTCAGCCATGATGCCCCAGCTCTCCCTCATTAACGGAATTAAATAGCATATTATTCTCTGTACATCTGCATGTATCAATTATGCCTTGCGCCAACAGTTCTAAACACAGGAGCTTAACAGTGGCGGCCGGTGCAGGTAAGGGTGGTGGTGCAAGGGGGAAGTCGACTGATGGTGGAATAGGATTTATTTATTTATTTTATTTTACCTATTTCGTCGTCTGTCCTCTTCCCATACACCGCGCTTACCTGCACCTGTCGCGACGGATGCTTAACCACAACAGGCTACAAGGGGCTAAATCCATGCATTGACAAGAAACACTGATTAGGCCATGATGATTAGCATTTAAGTAAATGTAACATGCATTCTGTGAGACAATATGCAGTGTTTTGTCTTGTCTACTATACTGTTTTATTATAATAAAATGAAATGAGGCCTTTGGCTCTAATAATAAATCTGTTGATGCGCATTTACTAGTGCACTTGCTCCAAATAATGTATCATTAGGTCACATTTATTTTCGCTGGCATGCAGTGTGGATAATATCTGTATTCACTGAAAGAAATACATTTACACTTCAGGTAGTGTAACACTGTAACATTCACTGAAAAACCACAGTTAGATTGATGTTATGGTTACAAAGGTAAACCTAAACACCATTCCTCCCCTGCTACACAGACCTTAACTTGTGGGTACAGTATATTTTCTTCATACCGTTTGTATTATTATTGTAAAGGCTGTGCTGTTAAATCCAGTTAATTATTTGTAAAAATATTATGAGTTGGGGAACAGCCCATTTGGGTAGGATTTTTGTTATCATGGCAGTGGCTGACTCTAACTGGCAAATTTCATGGGTTACAGTGTATGCACTACCAGAATCATAACTTTATTTAACTGTGTTTTTCAATGAAATTTTGAGTTTTTTTGTGTTTTTAAAGAAACAGTAATGGAGCAGGAACAGGTGACCTATTAGGTTGCTGTTACATAGAACCATATCTTGTATCAGGGAGGTCAAGTAGGTGCAAGATGATGGGCTACAAGTGACATCTCAAATGAAGTGTTTCATCACCAGAAACTTTTCCAAAAATGCGGGATTGAGTTGAGGAAGGTAGAGAAACCAAGATACCCAAGCCCATTGCTACCAACTAATCCGCCTCCCGACCAACTCAAGTTCAAGATTGCTTAGATCGACATGTCCATTTAACTGATATGATGTACTAAGGAGGAGCTTTTGGTGCAAAGTTTTCACCTACCGACCTGCCAAAACTAACAGTAGAGGGAGAAAGGGCCCTCAAAGCACTGCACAATTGAGAAAACTCAAGAATGGTCCTGGCTCCCATAAGTCTTAGACCCTTGTCAGTCCTGATGAGCACCAAGTCTCAGCCCAACCAGACCTCATTAAAATCTGGTTTTGGAATGTACATGGATTTGGTAAAATCCCCCTGGATAGAGATACAATGGACTGCCTTCAAAATTTTGATATCATATTATTTCAGGAAACATGGTACCTAAAACCAACACCAGTAACAGGGTACATGGATTATGACATCTCCGCAGTGAAGTACTCAAGTTAAGGGGCTGGTGTTACAGGGGAAGGAGGGCTCTCTACCTTCATTTCAATGAAATACAAATGGTCACAGGAAAACATAGACCTAGGGACCGAGTGGCCACAGGGTACCAAAGTAAAAATAAAAGGTCATCACGAAGATCGGAAAGTCCTTTTCCTTCAAAATGTATAGATCCATCCACGCAGATAAGGCTGAGAGGACCTCAACTTTGATAGCACTAACAAGGACTTTAACGTCAGACTTCTTCAAAAGCCACCCACGTTTAATTCATTTCCCTCACTGCAATGTAAGATACCAAGCTGCAATGACTTATTAATCAATGTACATCAAAAAATAGAAAGCTAAGGTCTAAAAAGGTTTTAGATTCATTCTTCTGTGTTAAATCTTTCCAAATCGACCCCTGTCCTGAAAGAGATCATTTTTCCCAAGAATTCAAAATAGAATTTGCATCCTTTCCCCTGATGGTAACAACATGTTTATGCTCACCTCCTAATTGTTATAACTTTAAGAGACTTAAATGGCATGGTCGTATACAGAGCAATTATGGCTCTGGTTCACATCCTCGCAGATAACATTCATGGCAAACACAAATATGCAGGATACCATACATGGGAGGACCTAGTAAGGCACCTACTCATTGCATTTCCAACCTGCCCAACTGTGGATTACAACCAGCAAAAAAATCGGCCTCCCTAATCCCCAAACACAGTATTGCTATACGAAAGAGCTGGGCAAAACAAAAGCCAAACCAACAGAGAGGTAAGAAGGGTCTCTCAGAATACAAAATTAGGCGAAGTGTCCAATAGAGCACCACTTCAGCAGCTGGGAAAAACCTATAACAAGGAATGATGGCAAGCAAAAGAAATCCAGCAGGAAGGTAGATAGAACAATCTCCTACAATCTAGTAAGCAATTCAACAGTAATTAATTTTGGGGTGAGATAAACAGGCTGGTCTTGGGTTAAGATTGTCACTATATCGCAGGAATCCCCAAGGATGCCTGGGTGTCTCACATTTGTGCCATGTAATCATCCCCAGCTAGCGTGATTACTAGCAGGAATTGCCCAAATAAAATAAAAACAGGAATGTTAGAGCCCACCATTGCAGTGGGACAGCAGGATTACAGACAGAGCCCAGTAGACTCCAACAACCACTGTTAACAAAGAGAAGACTCAAATACCGATGCCTCTCACCGAATTCTTTCGACTCTACAAACATTACCCCCCATACTGACCCTGAAGAATCACTAGCAGATGTCAAATATGCTGACAACATAGACATCTTAAGCCAGATACCTGTTGGGCCACAGAGGTCAATAAATGCTCTGGTTGGATACATTGAGCAGCAAAGTCTTGAGCTGAACATTAGCAAAACAAAGGTGGTCCACCTGGTTGATTTAAAGAAAAATTCTCTCAACTGGTTTGTTAAGGATAATCATGTACAAGTATCTTTGAATTCTAATCGACCGCTAGCTGACTCTCAAACAACATTTTGCCATGATATAGGCTAAAGCACATTCATTAATTTGCAGATTTAATCAGATACATATCAGCACCTGCTTTCAGGTATGGCGGCACAGCTCCTACCGACGGTAGGAAAAGAGGTGGCCCTGCTAAATTTGTTACAAGCAATTGTTCATAAATCCATATTCCATTTGCCTAGGTCGACCTATCAAGCTCAAGCATGGCTGGAATTTGGTATTATGAGCTGCAATGTTGTTATGTTATGTTAAAACAAATTGTAGCGCACGCATACACCGGTCCGTTTCTTGGCGCTATATATAGGAGTAGCCTTAGTCCTGGTGAGTTATTCATATGCCTGAATGAATAGCCATGTAATAAGGAGTCTCCTGAATCTCAGAAGGTCTGTACAGGATCTGATGTCAAGGGGTAGGGCGTTCCAGAAGCGGGGCACCAGGACAGCAAATTTGCTGCTGCATAGTCGCTTTGATTTATAAGACAGTGTGACCAGGAGGTTCATGTGGGCTGAGCACACATTGCGGGTGGGTTTGTGTCTCTGAATAAGATTGGAGACAAATTTCAGGCCATGTAAAGTTTTTAAAATGAGGCATCCGATTTTGAAATGGGTAGGCAATGTAGCTTCCTCATAAGAGGGGAAGCATGTTGCCATCTGGGCTAATGGAACTGATGGAAATTCAGTCTTGTGTCCTCATTCGGCACAAGTTGCAGTCTTTTGACTAGATATAGCGGCAGACCGAAGTAAAGTGAGTTAGCGCAGTCTATGTGGGAAAGGACCAAGGCTAGAACAGCCTACACCAGTGCTTCCGTAGTGAGGATTCTGCTAATTTTCCTTATCTTCCACAACTGGAAGAAACAGGTAGAAACTACAGTTCCAATCTGGGACTTCATGGACAGGTCGCAATTAATTGTAACCCTGAGGCTTTTAGCTGAGGAGGATGGAGTTGGAGGAGAAACCAACTCAGCTGGCCAGATTTGTAGCTCCAAGGGTTTCGAGCGCCACCTATTGGGATCAGCTCGGTTTTATCCGGGTTTAACTGTTGATGGTTGCTGTTCATCCAGTTGCAGATGTGCAGCATGGTGGCTTGGAAATCAGACGTGGAATATGGCGTGTTGTCAATGCTGAATATTAGTTGCAGGTCATCTGCATAATTGAATGTGCTCACATTTCTTTCTCTTAAGGACAGAATCAGAGAGAGTAGATACATATTGAACAGGTGCGGGGATAATGAAGATCCCTGTGGCACTCCGCAAGTTTACTTCATATTAGGTGCAGTAAGTGGGAGAGGCGAACAGACTGGTAGCGGTCCTCCAAGAAGGATGTAATCCAGCTGAGAGCCGAACCCTGAAGTCATGCGGCCCTGACACGGTCCACTAAAAGCCCTGGTCGACGTGTCAAAAGCCGTGGATAAGTCCAATAACACCAGAGCCTGTGGGGTGTCCTTGTCGGCTACCTTAATTAGTTCATCCAACACTCAGTCAGTATTACAGCCTCGGTTGAATGAGAGGGACGAAACCCTGCTGGATGGGATCAAGGTATTGAGACTGTTCAATGAATGAGCAGAGGCAATTTGCTACGTGGGATTCCAATATCTTGGCCAGAAAATGAAGCAATGATCTGAGGCAGTAGTTAATCGGGATCAGGGGTCTTCCCCAGCTTTTTTAAGGCCCTAGCGACACAGCCCTGTGGTAATGACTCGTTCAGAAGCGAGAGGGCAGGTTCAGGGTTTGCATTGAAGACTTCTTTTAAAATATGAGGTGGACCTCCAGATTTGACTTTGAGCAGTGGTTCCAAAAGGGCTCCTCTACTGATTGCTGGAAATTGATGAGGGGAGCAGGGGTTTCTCAGAGCAGTTGGTAATGCCTCATAAGCACGGCTGGCAGGAATGCTGGCTTTAATCGTAGTGATTTTATCAATAAAAAAAGTATTTAAGGAGTTGCAGTGGGACTGGGAAGGGATAGATTTTATTGTGGCTCTATCAGGATTGGACAGCTCAGTGACAATTGCAAATATTTCTTTTGATTTATTGGTGGAGTTCAGGATATTTGGAATAAGTGGCCTTAGTAGATTTTATGTTTTTTTTTATATTCCTTAACTTGAGCTAAGTAAATGTCTTTTTTTATCAGGGGAGTAGTTCCATCTCCACTTCCTTTCAGTTTGGCGTAGGGCTAGTTTTTGAGTCTTTAAATCTTCTGAGAACCACCTCTTGGCCTCATAACACCTGGCTGTTTTTATTACCCTGATGGGGCAAGTTCGTTACTAGCTGCTGTTAACCAAGCAGTGGTGGCTGAGTGGAAACAGTGTTTGCCAGTGAACTACAGAAGGCATGAATGTCAATGCTGTTCCATTTCCTTGCCATGAGCCCTCCTTTATCTGGGAGTTTGACTGTAGTTATATTGTTAAGCACAAACTTTATTGGAGAGTGATCAGACCACATGCAGGGGGACACTGTAAGGTGTGTGTCCTTTGATGTGTGTGGGGGATGTCACGTGTTGAGTACAGTTCAACCCACTAAGTAGATCGGTCCACCCGTCACATCATTGGCCCAATAATTAAGGTTGCCGAGCAGTAAAGTTTTAGCATGGTTGATTATTAGATGGGACATCTGGTCACCTAATGTTTGGGGGAAAAGGGGCATGTTCTGGGGAGCCTATAGAGCTGTACACAAATTAAGGGTACAAGAGCCAAGTCCAGTTTAATAACTAGATTGTCTACCGAGGTGATGTCTAGCATAGTGAGTGTGGTGAATTTCAGTTCCTGACGTATTATGGCAGCTACCCCTCCACCAATTTTCCCAGCTGGTCGGTTAGCCTGAAGGATGTAGTAGTTGCAGGGGAGGGTGGCCAGAATATCAGGGCCGGACCCCTGTGAGAGCCAGGTTTCGATTAATAAAAGAATGTATGGTGTAATTGAGTACAGTAGGTGAAATATATCTCGTTTTTGCCTTGCCAGGGAGCGAGTGTTTAGATATGTGATTGTGAGTTCCAGTGTCTCGTGATTATCCTGTCTCTGGGTGTTTCTTGCAAAAGAGGGAGATTGATCAAGTTCAGGGAAGGAAGCCCCAGTTTTCATAATCTCTGACCTGACCAGTCTGGGGCTTTGAGAGGCTAGATTTTGGAGTGTAGAAGCTTTAGAGCAGACGAAGAGTAGTTTAAAAATTGGGCATAGTGACTGCAAAGAATGAACTCGTTTGTAAAGCTATGGTGAACCCTTTACACCTCTGAAAGATGCTCCCTGAACAATTTGTGTTAGCAGGAAATAGAGTCTTAGGCAAGTAAAAATCTAAACAAATCATGGGGAGCATACCTGTTGTCATCAATAGATGCACTAGGTATAAAGTAAGCCTGGGTATCCCCATGGAAAGAGTTTCCTTCTTCCAGCAAAGCAATGCTTCGGCTAAAGTCCAGTCACAACTGCAAGGCAAGAATACGTTTGCAATGAAACACCATGCTTGGACAGTTATGACTTCATATCACCACTAAAAGTCACCGGCATATCTGACAACCCATTTCTCACTTGCATTCAAACTAGGGGTGGACTAAAATTCCTCTCCGCAGGTGGAGTTCCCGGAGAGTTGCCCACTCCACGTTCCGATTGGTACGCGGACTTCAGGAAAAACTCTGCCAACTGCTGTGTGGTAGAGTTTTTTCTCAGACGTGGCTCGTCAACGTTAAGTTGTCGAGCAAAAATGTGCACCAGGTGTGCGATTTTCGGGTGCCAGAACGCTTCCCAGTGAGATTGCTAAATGCGGTGGTCGCGGCAGGTCACAACCGTTCGCGATAAGAACGCTGGCGCTTGAGCAGAAAATCTACTCGAGCGGCAGAAAGAAGCAGTGCCCTCTGGTGCGCCATATGGTGCCATTCACACTGATTTTACAGCACAGAACAAGCTCCTGGCACTACAAATCAGCACGAGCAGCGCGAAGTGCCGAATTCAGCTCACTCATGGAACTACATAGAATATCTCAGGGTTTTTATGCAACTCTGTGGAATCAGTCATTGTGGAAGTTCGTCTTGGTGTTGTCTTTGGAGAGGGAGAGGATGAGTTGTATGTTGTCAGCGTAGGATATCATGTTGCGTCCGTGGGTTTTTGCAATGCTAGCAGAGTTGTCATATAGGTGTTGAAGAGGGTGGGACTGAGCAAGGATCTTTGGGGTACTACACAGATGATTCACAGTGTGTGCTGTGGCCTCTAGTGGCTACCTTGTTCCATGGGTTTGGGTCCGGTGCCGGTCGCAGAGATCATTGATTTGAATTTACCGCACGGTGGTGCGAGCAGTGCCATTTCCACAACCTGTCTCCCACAAACTTTATCAAAACTATAGCCACCCACTCATTCTGCAGGTAGCAGCAGGACATGACGTCGTGGGCCTATTAAAGTCGCCATGTCAAACCTGACTCGGCTGATCAGGATGCTCGGTAGTTAGCATTGTACACTGCCTTTCCTGACGTCGCTCAGTCCGAATCAGGAAATGCCTGCCGCGGCCCTATTGATAACATTGTAGCCAGTTAGTAGCTAGCTCAGTCCGCTGGAAGCCCCCAAGCCTGCAGGGAGCAGCGCGCTCGCACGGCGCCCTGGCACTCCAGCTTCAGCTTAGCAGTGCTAGGCTTTACAGCCTAGGCAGGCACTATGCCGATTATACGTGACTTTGCTTTCAGTGTGGCGATACGGACCTTCACACTTAAAAACGTTAGTCTAATTCCTGATGCGTGGTACTTGGCAGGGCTAAATAAGGTAAAAACACTACCGCACTGCTGCCTTGTTTCAGGACTGCTCAGCCACTGCAGAATAATGACAGTCTGAAAAAGGGAGCATAGTAAAACCACAAAGTACTACTTGAAAAGTATTTTTTCAACTGCATTGGTGGTTTGCCTTTTGAAGTAGTACTGCTTGTGGCAAATAAAGTATTTAAATCCTCAGCAAATCCTTTAGCCCTTTGAGACCCCATAGAGAATGTAAGCCAGCAACACCTTGCTATGTTTATTGAAGTGGTTTTATGTTAGCACATTGCAGAACACTACATAGCCAACGGCTATGTAACCAGCATTATATGTGGTTCCGAGAATTTTTATATACCTGCTGTATAGTTGACCACAAAAATGCAAGGAACTGCAGTGCCTTTTTACATCATTTCTTTACATTTTTAACTATTCCTAACTTCTTTTCAATGTATTTAATTCAGTAGCCTATATCTCACCATTTAATAATGTCATAATTAGTTGAACAACCTAAACCTAACCTTTAATTATTTTGTATTTAAAATATATTTTAGTTGGTTTGTTAACCTATTCCAAACATTCATTTCTTTCTTTTTTATTGCTACTTTTTCAATTTATACTGCTTTTCATTGTTTTAACTTATATTAAATTAAAATTAGATCTGTAAATAATACGTCTTGGCGGGTAGCCCTAAAATCTTCTCTTTTTATTACATATGTATACTTTTTAATCAATTAGGTTTCATTTCAGTTTGTTTTATTTTTGTACAACCTTAGTTTAAATATGTAACGTTATGTAATGTTCCATACTTAGACAATATCCCATGATGTGGTGATTGGTCATGTCTTGGTCATTGCAGTGTACTGACCATGACTTAGTGGTCAGATGACAGTGTAGTGAAGGTGCACAACTACACCTCACCTTATGATGCAAATTTTCTGCTGCCATGGGTGATATGAAGCCAATGGTATAAGAAGGTGATGAACCTGCTTATGCAAAAAGAAATGCAGTGGCGGAACATAAATCGACACACTCATACGCACTATCATCTTGAGGTACATGGCATTGGCAGTGATTAGGTCTCCATCTCCTTCACTAATTCACCTTCCTCCACCAATTTGACAAATTCAGAAATCGAATTGGTTTGTTCTTCAGGGAAGAGTTTCGGGAATGCAGGTGCTGATAGAGCACTTATCTTTTGATGGGTTTCTAGGAGTTCCTTGCAGACATTTGGCTTTGCAGCAGTAAAATTGGGAGTGCCTTTGACCATTGCAACTGGAAATGTGGCAATGTGTATTATGGCATTTACTATCCTGACCCACTAGGGTATGCCAACAATAACACTTGAATCACAGGAGTCTGCATACTCTCATCACCTGTAGCAATAGCTTCCCAGTCACCTTTAAAACAATGGCTCTGTAGAATATCATTTGGAAATTGATTGATCTATGAGATCTTATGATATAACCTCCATTTATTGGTTAAAGACAATATGCGGTTCCTCTTCGTCAAACTAGTAGAAAACTCTGACAGCTTGATTGTTTTAATTCCTTATTTCAAAAGGCATCCCTGCTCCTGAATAGACCAGTGTATATTGTTTTCTTAATTACTTGCTATTGTTCACAACTTGACTGTAAACTGAATGTTTTACGTCCATGGAAGTGCTCTATGGTAATAGTCTCTGAATCCCTGCATTATGTACTTGTGTTTGTATGACGTCAGTAGAAAAGAGAGAAAAATAAGTTCCGTGTTTTGTCTTGATTGAAGACTTCTTTGTCACTAGATTTCTACTTTGTTGTTTTGCTTGAGCAGATGTGATGAATATGTGACTCAGTTGGATGAAATGCAGAGACAGTTAGCAGCAGCGGAAGACGAAAAGAAGACCTTGAACTCTTTGCTGAGGATGGCGATCCAGCAGAAGCTTGCCCTCACCCAGCGACTGGAGGACTTGGAGTTCGATCACGAGCAGTCCCGGCGTACAAAAGGCAAGCTTGGAAAGACCAAGATCGGCAGCCCTAAAGTAAGTGAGGAGGGGCCAACCAGGGCTCCAACCATTGACATTACCCCATGGCATAGTCAGCGCACCCAAATCTCAAGCTTTTGTGGCAGTAGCGGCACTCAGAGGCAAAGACATGCTTCTTGCAGTGACGTTTATGAGCTAAATCAGTGGCCAGACTTATATGACAGCCACTCACCAAATAATGATGAAAAGAGGACAAAAGACACTTTTGCACAATTCACTAGTATCTCAAAATAAAATCCATCTAAGCTTCGCACCTAAGATCTCAGAGGGTGGAAAGGGGTTGCAAGAACCACATTTACAAAATGTGGGCCCACTATTTGTACTCATACACCTTCAAGATTTCCCAAATTTAGCCAAGTGTCCACTCTCTTGCCCATTTAGAAAAAGTACATTATTGAGAGTGTCAACTCTCACTAGTTGACTTGGATGTACAAAGAAATCTTTGTGTCTCAAATAAAACTCTGACATAATTCAAAATAATTCAATCAGTTTTGATTCATTGATACGTTAGAGACCTCCATGATTTTAACAGTAGGTGCATCGTTGAAGGAGCAATCATTAACCTTACTCATTGCAAAGTGTTTTGTCCATGGACATTCAAATTGCTTCTTAATATTTTATACTATTTTTGTAATTTCCATACACTCAATCACTTTTGTCACCCTTGAGTATCTGCGTAATCATAAACTTGCCAGATAGAATATCAACACTCGCTTTGAGCATTGCAGGAACCCAAATAAAAACAAGATCATCAAAACAAAAATTCAATTTCACAGATTTGCTTAAATGTTAATATCTTCCCTAGACTGTGAGACAAAATGGAATAGGTGGTCTGCTACGACTAAAGTCACAATAGTTCTCAGTCAGAACTGATGCCTGTGGTTGGTCATTGAAGATACAAGCACCGCATAGAAGCAAGCATAATGTTGCACAAACATATTTGAGGTAACGCAGTCTTGAAGCATCTCATGTTTACAGAAAGACTACACACAATTCTGTGTAAAGCACAGATTTAATTGAAGCAAGATCTTCGCTCATTTGCTCATGAACAGGGTATTTTGTTTCAGAGCACTTCGTTACTTCCGCAACAACAGATTTTATTTCTGTTTCAATTAAATAGCTGTTGTTTAATACTGGTTCATACATCCCAAACCTATTAGCTATTTCTTGCTTCTGTTACCTTCTTCAAGACTAACTTAGTGTAACAGAAACCTTTCATTTCCAGCCCATGTCTCCACGCCCAGGAATAAAAACACCAGTGTGTACTAAGCCATTGATTGAATATCTGTGCTATGAAACAATGACAATAGGACACAAAATATGAGCAAATGCACTCATATTTTATTCCATGGTATTGCCCAAGGCTTTGGCCCCTGGCATGAACATCTAAATATAGGGCTTGATGACAAGGGGGTAACCTACAGCATTCCAGCTTCCTAGCAAAGTCTCAAAGGATAGAAGTATTTTTTTTCTTAGTGTGGACTTTGCTCACAGTAAATTCGAGGAAAAAAACTCATCCAAATAGGAATTGTCCTTAAACACGGCACTTCCAGAATTAATCTGGAATACATCTAGGCTCCTAAGCTCCCAAGCGTCATCTGTTAGTAGCAGAAAAGTTATTGTGTGTACTTGGGCTCTTCGCACGCAGTGTCATTAAAAAGGTGAACTAATCTAGAATATTGCCATTGCTCTAAAATATACAGTGCCACAGTTCTTGACATGTAGGTGTGTTGTTAATAACACACGTTCACAGACCATATTTTAGGATTGACAGAATAGGGTTGTACGTTGCCCAAGCTTTGGAAATTAATTTGTTTGTTTTCTATTTTTTTTGTTTCAGAAACGAACGACCCATAAAAAACATAGGAAAATTATAATCAGAAAATCACATAAAATCAGTGCATATAAAAGCATCTAATCAAACTACAGAGCATGTAATTAGATTTAAAAGAACAAAATAAGCTGAAGATAATGTGAGTTTGACACAGATATGTCCATTTTGAAAAGATTGACGCAAAAAATAAAACTTCCGAAGTATTGAAATTTAGTTTTAAAAAAGTGATGAACAGGGCATTTACAAGCTAGAGAAAGAAAACCCTGAATATATAAAAGGTAAGAAAAAAAGGAATAGAAAGGTGCAGCACAAACACGGTTTCACAACAACAGTACTGCACAGTGTTTTTTTGTCATAATTTTCAGATACTTAAATCTTACTGGCCAGCTGTACATTAAGTATCTTTAAATGGCAGATGCAACTGGGCATCAAGTTATGATCAACACGCGCACCCAGAAACACAAATAAAAAAAACAGGTCTGATTGTATTCCTAATATATGTATATGGATCGTTAAGACCTGTATGAGCATTCATATGATTCACAACAGCAAAACTACCAATCATGAGAATTGATATCTGTTTCTTTTAGGATTAACAGAAGAACTGTACTTCACTGAGAGATGCGTGGTATCAAATAGTCTATTTCTATTGCATGCTGGAGTGCTTGTATCTGCAGCCACACAGAGGCACAGTCAAACATACATCAAATAATCAATATTGAGTATAAAATCTATGTAATATTGTAGAAGCCCTACTTCCAGAGCACTTACCATGCATTGAAGTAAATGGGCTTCCCCACCACATGCCTGAAGGCTGTCTTTTAAATAATACTTTTTGCTCCCAGAAGTAGTGGGAATTGTCCAGGAAGTGGAGGGGATCGCCCAGGAGATCTCTTGCATTGTCAGAGCCTACATTGTTCTACTAATCCATCTCCACATGATGTATTCATAAACTAAAGAAAATAGACCATTTTGTGAGATTTGTTAACTAATAACAGGATTCAAGAGATCGATTAGGGATAAAAATATATTTACTTGTAAAACTTTACTCGAGTATTGTGGCTGGCTCCGTGTTCTTTAACCCTAACTCAAACCATCAACTTCATCAATCCTATCTTGTATTCACTGCAGTCTTGTGAGAACCCAGTAGCAGCTCACCTCTCATCTGCACACATATCCAGTCCTGGAACAGTGTCTCTTCATCTAACTGCATCATCTACCCCTAAGGTGAAGGGATAATATGTGATTCTGATTCAACACTATTAGTACAGTACCTCATTCCGACAATCATGTTCCACACGGTCCGTAATTATAAGGTGGCATGAAGATGTATCATATTGAACTCATCCTCTCATTACAGTTCCATTATGTAGTTATCAGATCAATATATAGATAAAACACGATGTGTCCAATTTGAGATTCAATCAATATTCTACAGTATACTTGTGATAAATTTGACCATAACTCACTTTACATATTATGGGCCTGATTCAAGAAGCTAATTGCAAAAGTATAGACAGAGTTGTTTACAGACTTTCATAATTCTCAAATCATGTGCAATAGACAGGTTGACAATTACACCTTTGGGCAACGTTTTTAAGACTACCTATGCCTAAGTGTGGAATTGTAACGCCAATTTCCCACACTTTGAGTGGAATTTACTACTGCCGATTTCTTCAGTAGTAATAGCATTTACCCCAGTAAGGAATGCTTTTGTGATTTGTGGATCAGGCCCAATGTATATGTGTCACATTTAACCAGCTCAGTTTATAGAATGCTGTATTAGGAGTGTCACATTCACCACAGCCAGCAGGCGCGGTGTCGTGTCCTGTGTCCCTGCCGCATGGGATGGACAGGCTAGTGACTTCCTCAGGTAGATTTGAGTCCCCAAGAACAATAGAGGTGTCATAATAGAAACAGTTACCATGGCCTATCTTTTTAAAGTTATATCATATTCAATGCAGAAATGGTATTGTTATCAAATACAAGAGATTCAAACATCATTAAGATAATGAACCATCATAGCTGGATTATTATGACCAAATTCATGTCAGCCAGCTCTCACTATACAGCATTGTGGTAGGGTCATTTACTGTTATTTCATGATTACCAGAACACGTCACGATGCAGCTGTGTCATTCAACATGTTAGCTTACCACTTCTTCCAAACTGAACAAGCCACACATGCCCAAACACACACGCCTACAACTGCATACCACAAAGAAAGCTCGACGAAACAAAATCAACACAATTAATACATCTAAGATAAACCATGTGGAAAACTTGGCTTCCTTAATAACAGAAAATGACCTGCATTGGGGAGGATGCCCATTATTTCCTATGGCACCAGTATTGACATTTGGAGCATTTTGGTTTGTGGTTGACTCTAACATATAGACAATAGATGACACACTGCCTTATATCAGTCATCTCATCCATGGACTGCTGGCTACCGTACTATTAAAGATCACTCCCTCACTGGCAATGTAGTTTGCCGTACATTGGCAAAGACGCCCCATGTTATGACACGACAGCGAATTGGAAACATTGATTGTCATAGTTGTTTCTCAGATTGATAAACAGCCCACCATCAGAATTCAGATGTTTCAAATGTTTTGGTAGGAACTCATTGTCATAAATAGATTGCAATGCAAGCCTGCCTGCTCCACAAAGTGCCAAAGGATACACATGAATCCATCAGATGTCAGACTCTTATATTTTATAGATACTAATATGCCATCTCCACTGCTTTGACTCTACAAAACCTACTGAGAGTCTGAAACATGCATGAGTAATTCACATGAATAGTTTTGTAACTGTACTTTCTATTTGACTCACAAAAGGAGTAAGTAGATGAAATAGAACAAACGTTTCCATGAGCACACACGTTCTCCTTCAGATGTGAACAGTTGAAGACTGAGTACCAGAGATTTTGCAGCAAAAACAATACTCCTTCAAATGGCCAGAAAGGTATTTTTACATTTAAAAACGCTGGTATCAAAAGGGTCATTCGCCCAAACATCAGCTTGCAACACACAGGGCCCTGAAATTCCCAGAAGTGAAATAACTTTATGAGCACCTGGAACCAGGCAAGAGAGAGCAGTGAAATCAGGCCGTATCTGGGGGATGTCACCAGAATAGCCAATCAAATCGCTGCAAACTGCCTCAGCCTGTGCAATACAGCTTATTTATGGGGATAGCATACTTAGGGAAATTGTCTTAGGCTGTATTGTGCCTCTGTGTATATTAGCCACAGAGAGATTGATCTAAGAACCAGAACATTTCAACAGGAAAGTGCAACACACAGTAACGCTGGTGGGTCTACTGTTAGGGTATGTCTTTTTGGACACAAGGCAGTATATGAAAAAGAAACAAACTAGGATCGCACATAAACATCCCAAGTGAAATCAGTGCACAGTATTAGGTATTTCAGCCCAGTTCTAAAACACAAGTGATATATGCTGACACTGTTCTCTGCACATAGTGTCTAAGATTACACATTGCCCCAGTGCATACGACCTGTCAGTTACCGCAGTGATACAGTTAGCACAGTGCACTTGCATAAAGTTTGCACATTTTTAACACTACGTCTTCATGTCAGTCTGTCATCATCTCTTCCCTAGCTCATAGTCCAATCTCAACTTCTACCGTAGGGTATGGACCGTTTTAGCGATAGCCATGATGGGTCAGTGCAGCTTTGCTACAAAGACGCGGTGTTGTTATCCTTCTAAGAGTGCCAGCCTCCTGCCTGGAGATATGGTGAGGTCATGATGGCTGTCCACCACAAGTCTGTCACCTGGGGTCTTTACTCTTGTCATAGATGCACACTTGGTGGGAGCCAGTAATAGTCGACAACTGTCGTAACCATGACCAGGTGAGAAATGCCTTATTCTGAATCAGGCGCAGAGACTTTCGCAGAAGGCTGCATCCACCCCCTCCCCCACTCCCCTCCTGGGATCTTACCAAGACCAAGCATCACTGCTCCTTCACCAGCACCTGAGCAATGCCACTCTAGATAAGCCCTAATTCTGAAAAGGGTATGCATGAAAACCTTTGCATCTAAAACGTGCAATGAAATCTGTATTTTGCATCCACACAATCTGTTACAAATGCTAATGCTTTCTTAACAAGGGCTGTGTAACATACAACATAGCTCGCCGCAGTCTGCAGTGCTTTAAGAAGTAAAATATGCCAGAAAATTGTAACAGAACTGCGGATCCTTGGAAAGAACCTTTTTATCACAAACCGATGAATGTAACAGAGCAGGCGCCCCGTGTCACCAAATATCAGTGATCACTGGGACAACTCAGCAGATCACTGTTTACAGAGTACTTCCTGGTCACAGGATGCAAGACTGCTTTAACATGAGCATGTACTGTTCACATCTGAAGATGGGTTTTCCAATCTCCCATTAAATCTGCAATCCATCTATTCTGAAGATGTAAACTGTCCTCTTTCCTCATCATTGTGAATCTCCTGAGAATCTGACTGGATTTTACTGATGGTCAATGGGACCCAGACTATACGGAAGACAGGGTAAAGCACAGTGTACGCAGCATACACAGAAATACCTATTTTAGATCAAAGGAAACTCCCACCATTATCAGTGTAGCAAAGGTTATTTCATCCTGCTGAGGGAAACAACAATTTTATTAAAAGTTTGAATATTATATTTGATAGATAGTAAACACCAACTTATGGCCATAGTATTGAAATTCTGATAAGACAGCGATTCTGCAGTTTGGGGCATCAACTTCCTTGAGGTGGGAGAACTGTTGGCCAGCTTCTTTGACCCCTCCTCCACTCCCAGACATGGTAACTAGAAATTATGAAGTCAAATTAGGTTGCCATTTTTCATTTCAACCTATTCCTCCTCCTGCTGCACTTCAGGAAATCCGTGGTTCATGCCCTGATTACGTTGAGACTGGACTATTGAAACATGCTCACCTTAGGTTTACCTGCATTTCGTATTAACCGTATGCAGATGGTACAAAATGCAGCCGCATGTTTGCTGTTTACTGTGAAAAATTCCTCAAGATGATCATATTTCCCAGCATGCCTGCCAATTGATAAACGGATTTTGTGTAAGACCTTGGTATTTGCACACTGGGCCTTGGTCCGCAGTACCTCACAGAAAGACTTATACAAGGCCATCCAATAGATGGCCTTGCTCTCCTCTCATAGGTTATTTGTTGTGACCCCCAAGATCAAACGGACTAGGAAAAGCGGCGTATCCTTCTCCTATGTGGTGACGCGACCTGGAACTGCCTCCGGGATGAGGTGCGCAGCTTGGAAGATTAGTCTCTTTAGACTTGGTTCTTTAGGTTGGGATGTGGTTGCTCTTAGTCTGCAGTTGTTTTGATTCTCACGCCTTGTCACTCCTAGGAAAAGCTGTGCATGTTACAAAACCTATCATTCATTCATTCATTCATTTATTCATTCATTCATTTATATAGGCTAAAACTATAGCAAACAATATAGGATATTTGTTAAATGGGGTTTTTGATTTGCCCCATTGGTAGGCATTGTTGGTACCATTTTAAAATAAAGTGAGTGAGAATTTTAAAACAGCACCTGAGTCGCATGGTTAAATTCCCATCAGAGCCATTACAGGAGAGCTGCTCGATACCGTATTGATTGTTTTAGTGTCAGGCGGAAAATCAAAGCTCACCTTCACACTTGAGAAATAGTGCAGGTATTAAGTTTCACCTAGCTTAGTTAGCACTGATTGAAACAGTATCTCAATCAACACGAATAGACTTTGTAAAAGTACCCTACAAGCACAGGTAATATTTAAGCATTGCAGGATATGGACAGTAGTTGTTTGGTTTACCATTTAGTCTAAATCTTGATTATATGAATTAAAGGGATTTATTAAAGTTTTGACCATGGATTACATTTTCAACAACCTTTTGAATCCAAAGACAAATTTATGGTAAGTTTTCTAGGCTGCCCCTCGAGCCTCAAAACAAGAAATATGGGTTAAACATTAGCAGTAGTAAGTAAATATATTTTCCATTTGCTATGCATGATTGTGCCTGGCAGCCATTTATTGCTTTGTTGTTTGTCCAAGGTGTAAGTCTTGTCTTTTCTTCTGGTGTAATGGGCAATAATAATGGTCTGTGATGGAGCAGTACTTTGGGGGGGCCATAAGTATCCCTGTTTGCTGGTTGGAATTTAGTTTGCTTTACTTTTGGCATGGAGTTTGGCACATAAAACCACTTGGACTAAACCAATAACAGTAGTCAACAAAAGGCATTAATGACTTTTGTTGACTGAATGCCACACCACCACAGCATGCTGGAAGAAGGACGTTCCAGTAATTTCATGGTGAAAGACAAATTTACAGACCTCAATCCATCATGAACAGTTCAAAATTCAATGTGATAAATATGTGGAAGTGCCTGCAACCACAACAAAAATGGATGACTACTGCCACCAGCAGCAGAAACGGTTTACTTAGGCCAACAAAGAAGATGGAGATCAATACTCAGGAGACTATGTTGATAATCCACAACTGCTGAAGCACACCACATTAATTACCAGTTTATCAAAAATTTGCAAACAAATTGACAGTATCAAGCAGTTTAAGGAATTCAGGTTTGTCATTTCAGGCAAGGTTGTGGTGTAGCTAATAGAATGAACGACAGCATGTATCTGGGTTGTTAAATCTAAATTATAGTCCCAATGTTTTTGTTATCCATTCTAGAGCTATATTGATTTGCTTTTAATCTCTTAGTGTCTGTGATTTATTTGTCCATGACTGGTCATGTTCTTATTATATTATGTCTTTGTATGTTGTGTCTTCCATTAACCTATCTCAGATAGGTATTTTGCTAGTTTTTTAATTTATTTATATGGCTTTGCACTTTTTCTGAAATTTGCCCATGGCCAGCTAAATCTTCATGGGTTAATATAAAAATCAAGTTGGCAGCATGGAGAATTTCAATTGGATTGTGATTTAATTGTGATTTAATTTTCACACCTTAAAGGCACTGCATGCTTGTTAATACCTTTCTCTCAATCTCTAAGACAATGGGCCTTGCATTACATTTGCCACAGAAATTATGGATGGTAGTAGGAAAAGCATCCTGCAGGCATTGTATGAATTGTGGTTTGATACACTTTTTCTCTCTGTCCGAGATGCAGTGTTGCATCTTTAGACCATTCTGGACAACCAGTGTTTATTTATAGAAGACAACCAGATGTACCTAAGATCCACCTTTATTACGTATCTTCTATTGTCTGATAAACACAATAGGCCTGATTCACAAAGGTAAAGTGTGACGAAAGTATAACTTTACGACTTTCGGTATTCACTAAAGGCATTAACTACTCGTAAATGCCCTTTGTGAATACTGAAAGTCGTAAAGTTCGACTTTCGGTATTCACAAAGGGCATTTACGAGTAGTTAATGCCCTTGGTGAATACCGAAAGTCATAAAGTTAGACATTTGTCTAACCTTACCTTTGTGAATCAGGATCGTTCAATGCTGGCCTCCAACCCAATGCTTTTATTTGTTTTCATAATTTTGTTAAATGTTTGTTATTCCATAAATCAAGTATAAGCAATTTAACAACAGAGAAATATGGAGTTGGCTTCATGTGGACGCATCATTTATATTATTTGAACAGAGTGACTGCAAGATTATATATCATTAATTAGCATTGGAAAGCATATTATAACATTGGAATATTGAAGACAGTGGAGTGCTCTGGGCTACTAATGGTTGGTAGTTGCATTTGAGGTGTGGTTCTATACCTCCACATCATCTTACTTACTTTGTCCTTTCATGCTAAACCTTTCTATACAGTAAATTGTGCACATTATTTCACCACACAGTTGGACCACTCCAATAATTGCATGATTCGATTTTCTCTTCAGGTACCCACTCATTTCTTGTGCATAAACTTCTATTATCCATAATCATTATTTCAACACATCCAGCCTTAAGCACACTTTCTTTAAAAATCACATGAAGTTATTCACAAATTTGAGCTGTGCCCATTCCTTTTTTAATTTTTTTATTTTTATTGAGAGTTCATACAAATTACAGAACTACAGAGTTGTCAAGTAAAGTGCATATTGCGACCAGCTCAGAGTATTCAGGTTATTTTGCCAATAGTCGATGTAGAGAGGAAACCTACAGCATGCCACACCGGGAGTAAATACCATATGAAATGCAAAGTGCTAAACATTTAGAGGTAAATATATCTCATCTGTCTTTTACAGTGCTGCAGAATTGTCAAATAAAGTCCATAGTGCAAACGACTCAGAATATTCGAATTACTCTGTCAATAATCAATGCACTTCAGCATTGCATATCAATAAGAAATGGTATATAAAGTCCAAAGTGCTAAACATTTAGAGGTAAATATATCTCTTCAATCTTTCACTTCTCCCTATTACAGAGAGCAGAATCCATATAAAGTGCAAAGTGCTAAACATTTAGGTATAACCATAATCTAACACATTTATTTCCCCATCTCCCTGTTGCAAAGAAGGGACAAGGCAGTCATAAAATACAATTATAAATCAGAATTAAATTTAAAGTGCAAAGTGATAGATTCAGAACATTAGGCATGGACATAGTTTGACGTTCTTTCAATAGTATAACATTAAAGGATATATAAATTGCCTATAATTGTATGGTAAGGTAAGAGTAGGTTAAGGAGAATACCTTGTAGACTAAACTTAGCCATTCGAATTGCCGTTTCGTCTTCTCTTTATTGATAATTTAAGTTCAGAGATAAAAACAGATTTCCCTATCTCTAACTTATAACCCCAGTAAACTCCAGCGTTTCTCATACTTTTTTATTGAGCCTGATCTTAGTGCATATTTTTTTCAAGTTCTTTAATTTTACTTAATTTCGCTCTCCATGCCTGAAAAGAGGGTACCATATCGGAACGCCAGCATTGTAGAATTAAAGATCTTGCTACCAATGCTGCAATATATAAGAATTCATCTTGTAAAGCAATATCAGAAGAAAATCCCAGAACTGCAATTGATGTATCAATAGAAATGGAAGGGTCTAGGGTGGATCTAAGATAAAGTTCAATTCCTTCCCAGAGACCACTCATTTTTGGACACTCCCAGATAATATGTGACCAGGTGCCATCTGTCCTCTATTTGTGGGTATATCTTATGAAGAAAGGAAGGAGTCCTATAGATCAGCCATTTTGAGTAGAATTGCATGCGCTTAAAGTTGGCTCTCTAAGTGTTGATGCATTGAGGGTGTTGATTCTGTTCCAGGTTGATAGTGAAACCTGCATCCCTTCCCTTTTCCACCATCTTTCATGGATTTAGCAAATGTCAAGAGAGGTTTGTTTCCAATAAAGATTTTTACCCAGGCGCTAATCCTCCGTTGGGTCGGGGAATCAAAGGCCTCAGTGATATTTGCTCTAGCGGAAGTGTTTTTTATTTGAAACTTTTCCAGCAAGGGTTTTATTCTAATAAATCACCAATTTAATATTGTTTTAGAGTGCGAGAGCCCCATTTTTATCTCTGGCCAGTGCTTCCAAGAATTACCTATAGTAAAATCCAGAATTTTACATACCCATTTTCTTCCAATTGTTTTACAATACCAGTCTCTAAAAAATATCTTTCCCCCGTATAAAAAAATGGGACACTCTAGTTGAGCTATTAAATCTCGGAATACTATAAAAAACTGAAAACTGAGATTTTTGCTTGACTACCCATTGGAGAGTCTTATATCGTACTTTCTTAGGGTACTTAGGTATTCTTGTAGGGTCAACAATATTATATTCCTTTAAGAACATTTTCATAAAGAAATTGTCTGCCTTCTGAGGATCCAAAAAGAAAAATCTAAAACTGTGATGTGTAAAAGTCGCATGATAGTAATTCCTAATACTTGGAAGGGACACCCCTCCTTCTGCAACAGGGTGACTTAAAGTGCTAAGTATCAGTATCTTATTCGACCATAAAAAAGAGGAAAACATGCTGTCTATCTCTCCAAAAAAGATGCTTGTAGTGCATATGGAGCGGCACTAAAAAGAAAATTAAATAGTGGGAGGATAGATATATGAATGTGCCACACGACCTAATAGTAAAAGTGGGAGCTGATTCCATCATGCTAATAGGCGTTTTACTTTTTTCAGCAACGGGGTATAGTTTAATTGAAATAGATCTTCTACTTTCTCCGTCACAAAGATCCTTAAGTATCTCTTTGGGCAAGTGTTGTATAACGGCCTGAATTCTGGCAATAGAAAATCTATCAAACAGTTGCACAATATGATCTCTGTTTTGGACTTGTTTATTTTATAACCACCTATTGCTTGGAAATCTGAGAAAATTCTCATGATTTCCTCCTGGGTGTCTGTTTTTGAGTTTAAAAAAAGGACAATGTTGTCAGCATAGAGTTTTATATTTGTCATCCCTCGGACAGGGACTGTGTACGCCTTTTTCTGTCTATTTGCTATTGCTAGTGGCTCTATAAATAACGTAAATAAAATCGGAGAAAGAGGACACCCTTGTCTAGTGCCTCTGTTTATTTGACATGTGCCTATATTTACAGAATTGATTAAGATTTGCACCTGTGAATTCATGTAGAGCCGTCTTATTAGATGTATAAACACCTCTGGGAAACCAAATTTTCCCAAAATTAAAAACAGACAATCCCATGAGACTAGGTCGAATGCTTTTTTGTCGTCTAAAAACCAGACCTCATTCTTATTTACGTTAAAAAAAATCTAGTGCTTCTAATAAAAAATGTGTATTGGTATGAAGATGTTTCCCCGCTACAAAGCTGCATTGATCCATCCCGATAAGTGAACCTACCATTCTATTTAGTGTATTAGTAAGAAATTTTGTAAAAATGTTGTAGTCAACATTTAGAAGGCTTATAGGCCTGTAGGAATTCACGTTTTCACTATCTTTATTCTTCTTTAAAATGCTGACCACTACTGCTGTGCGAAAAGATAATTGAAGGTCACCTCCTTGTAGTAGATGGTTTGCAAGATTTAAAAATCCAATATTGAGAGTTTAGGCGAATCTCTTAAAAAATTCTGCGGGAAAGCCATCTTCCCCCGTAGCTTTACAGTTGGACAAAGATCTTATGACTAAGTCAAGTTCTTCCTTCGTAAAATCTGCCAGCAATTCCTCTTGAAAGTTCCTATTTAAAATGGGAATTGGTAAATTGTGCAAAAAAACGCAAATGGATTCCAAGGGTGTATGGTAGTCTGATTGATAAATTCCCTTATAGTGCTTAAGGAAGACCTCTCCTACGTCCAACGTGCTAGTAGAGCGTGTTTTAGTCGATTCATTCCAGATCCTTTCAATCAATCAATCAATCAATCAAGCCATTTATAAAGCGCACTACTCACCCGGAGGGTCTCAAGGCGCTGGGGGGGGGGCGGTGGGTGCCGCTACTGCTCGAACAGCCAGGTCTTGAGCTTCTTCCTGAAGGAGAGGTGGTCTTGGGTGAGGCGCAGGTCGGTCGGGAGGGAGTTCCAGGACTTGGCGGCCAGGTAGGAGAAGGACCTTCCTCCTGTTGTCGCTCTTCGGATGCGGGGGACGGCGGCGAGGGCGTGGCTGGCTGATCGGAGATGGCGTTTGGGAGCGTAGAAGTTGAGGCGGTTGTTGAGGTAGCTCGGGCCTTGGTCGTGTAGGGCTTTGTGTGCGTGGGTGAGGAGGCGGAAGGTGATTCTCTTGTTGACGGGGAGCCAGTGCAGGTCTCTCAGATGTCCGGAGATGTGGCTGCTTCGGGGGATGTCGAGGATGAGTCTGGCTGAGGCGTTCTGTATCCGCTGGAGTCTCTTCTGGAGCTTGGCGGTGGTTCCGGCGTAGAGGGCGTTGCCGTAGTCCAGTCGGCTGGTGACAAGGGCCTGGGTGACCGTCTTCCTGGACTTGGTGGGGATCCACCGGAAGATCTTCCGTAGCATGCGCAGGATGTTGAAACAGGACGAGGAGACGGCGTTGACTTGTCTGGTCATGGAGAGGGAGGAGTCCAGGATGAAGCTCAGGTTTCGTGCGTGGTCTGTCGGTTTGGGTGCGGTGCCCAGGGCGGGGGGCCACCAGGAGTCGTCCCAGGCGGAGGGCGAGGAGCCCAGGATGAGGACTTCCGTCTTGTCTGAGTTCAGTTTCAGGTGGCTGGTCATCATCCACTCGGCTATGTCTTTCATGCCTTCGTGGAGGTTGGGTTTGGCGGTGGCGGGGTCGTTGGTCAGGGGGAGGATCAGCTGGGTGTCGTCGGCGTAGGAGATGATGTTGAGGTTGTGTTGGCGTGCGATGGCCGCAAGGGGGCTCAGAGGGTGGGGCTGAGTGAGGATCCTTGGGGGACGCCGCAGATGACTTCGGTGGCCTCTGACTTGTACGGTGGTAGGCGGACTCTCTGTGTCCTTCCGTCGAGGAAGGAGATGATCCATTCCAGTGCCTTCTCCTGGATTCCGACGTTGCTGAGGCGCTGCACTAGGGTGCGGTGGCAGACAGTGTCGAATGCCGCGGAGAGGTCTAGGAGGATGAGGGCCGCTGTTTCTCCGTTGTCCAACAGGGCTCGGATGTCATCGGTGGCAGCGATGAGGGCGGTCTCGGTGCTGTGGTTGGCTCGGAAGCCAGACTGTGAAGGGTCGAGGGATCCATTTGTCTCGAGGAAGGCGGCCAGCTGCTTGTTGACGGTCTTCTCGATGACTTTGGCTGGAAACGGGAGGAGCGAGATGGGGCGGTAATTCTTGAGTTCGGTGGGGTCCGCTGTTGGTTTCTTTAGTAGAGCGCTGAGTTCGGCGTGCTTCCAGCTCTCAGGGAAGGTGGCGGTGTCGAAGGAGGTGTTGATGATGTCTCGCAGGTGGGGTGCGATGACAGCGTCGGCCTTGTTGAATACGTGGTGAGGGCAGGGGTCGGTCGGAGATCCGGAGTGGATAGAGTTCATCGTGTGGATGGTGTCTTCTGTGTTGATCGGGGTCCAGGGGCTGAGGGTGGTGGTGGGGGGCGTTGGTGCGGTCGTGGGGGGCGTTGTTTGTGGGGTGAAGCTGTTGTGTATGTCAGCGATCTTGTTGTGGAAGTAGGAGGCGAGGGAGTTGCAGAGGTCTTGCGATGGGGTGATGTCGTTGTTTCCGGCGTTGGGGTTGGAGAGCTCTTTCACGATGTTGAAGAGTTCCTTGCAGTTGTGTGCGTTGTTGTCCAGCCGGTCCTTGAATGCAGTTTTCTTGGTGGCGTGGATTAGTTGATGGTGCTTCCGGGTGGCGAGCTTGAGGGTGGTCATGTTGTCCGGTGTTGGCTCCCGTCTCCAGGCTTTCTTGAGGGCTCGGCAGTTCTTTTTGGAGCTCTTGAGTTCGTCGGTGAACCATGGGGCCTTCTTGCTGCCGGGTCTGTTGGGCGGGGTCCTCAGTGGGGCGAGTTCATCCGCGCAGGTGCTGATCCACTTCGTGAGGTTGCCGGCGGCCTGGCTAGGGTTCGCTGAGCTGGCTGGAGGGTGCTGTCTCAGGGAGGCGGCGAGCTGGTCGGCTGAGATCTTGTTCCAGCTTCTACGAGCCTCCTGTTGCTGGTGGTGGTGGATCGTGGTTCTTCTGAAGGTGAAGTGGACGCAGCTGTGGTCCGTCCAGTGGAGTCCAGTGGCGTGGCTGAAGGCGATGTCTTTGCTGGATGAGAAGATGGCGTCGAGTGTGTGTCCGGCGAGGTGGGTGGGGGTGGACACCAGCTGCTTGAGTCCGAGGTTGGCGAGGTTGTCAAGCAGGGTGGTGGTGTTGCGGTCGTTGTTGTTCTCCAGGTGGAAGTTGATGTCCCCCAGGAGGATGTAGTCAGCGGAGGGGAGGGCGTGCGGGCTGATGAAGTCGGCGATGTCTTCGCTGAATGTTGTGCGTGGTCCCAGGGGTCGGTAGATCAGGGTGCCTCTGAGGGTGGTCTTGGGGTCGGTGTGGATCTGGAAGTGTAGGTGTTCGGCGGTAGTCAGGGTGTCGTCGGTGTTGGTCGTGATGCGGATGGTGTTCTTGTGGACGATGGCGATGCCTCCTCCAGTCTGGTTGTTGCGGTCTCTCCGGGTGATCTTGTATCCCTCTGGGGATGTTACATGCCTGTTTCTCTTTTGCCTGCCAGGCTAAAAGTTTCCCTGTGTATTCACTATCTTCATAGACTGTATGAAGGTAAGTTCTGCTTGCTATATCGCCTAGGCCATAGTAGAAATCTCTCATTTGTGTTTTAGCTTCTACTAGTTCCTGTTTGCTTTTCGGATCCTTGTTTCTGATGTATTCCTGATTCGCGTGGGCAAGTCTTGTTCCAATCTTCAAACTTTCCTCTTCTTTAGCCCTTTGTTGCGGGATCTCCTTTGAGGTAATTATGCCTCTTAGTGTGGCCTTAAATACATCCCAGATTATATTGATTGGGGCGGAATCTTTGTTTCCATAAAAGAAGGCACTGATCTGAAAAGGCATTTAAAATATGTTCATATTTACTAACTACAAGATTATGTGAGGCCAGAAAAAAATCTATTCTTGATGCTGAATCGTATTTTGCTGAGTAACACGAATACCCACGTTTAGCTGGGTAATTGAGGCGCCAATTGTCAAAGATATCTAGATCGCGTTTGCAACTCGATAGGGTAATAGAGACTTGGGGTTTATTTTGTTTCTGGTCTGTCTTCGTCGAGTCAACTGAGGGGTCCTGTGAAAAATTAAAATCACCTCCCCATATGATCTGACCAGGAATACCCGATAGAGCTTGTTTTAATTGCAAAATAGGGAGTGGGTCATCTATCGCTGGTGCATAAATTGTGACCAATATAAGATCTACCTGATTTACTGCCCATTCCGAAAAATAGTCCACCATCACTGACACAACTTTTAATTAATAGACAGACGATAACTGGATGGTTCAGTTATAGTGATGCCCACTCCCTGCCATGTTTTCTGGTTATATTAATATGATACAAATAAATCTCTCTCACCACATGATACGTATTGCTCATAGCACATACACTTCCTAAAAAGCCGACCAAAAAGCAACCCTATTATTTATGATATGAGAGACACACACTTGTCCTCTTTAAGCACTGTTTCATCCTTAAGAGGAACTCTCACAAAATGATATTGTCCATGTGAAGTACACCATTCCTTTTGGGCAATTTGGGCCATCAACTTGCAATGAATTTTTTAATTCCCAACTATTCATCATTTCCAGCTATACCATCCAACTTCTGTGTTTTTGCACTAGTGCAGCACATCATCACACTAACTACAAAACAATCTTAATGTGGCAATTCTTCCTCACCTTCCACTGGCAAACACGATCATCAATTTGCTTTTACATTTCATGATCATAGAACAGTGTCAAATATATACTCTTGCATCTAGTACAGCCACTTCACACTACTAACATCCACGGTTGTAAAAATGTCCATCATAAGCGTATATCCAGTTCTGATTTCAAATTTTGTACCTCACACGTAAGTGGTGAAAGGCTGCAAGCAACAATAACAAATAGTTACTTTCGTCTCACTCAACCCCTACTGCATCATTACCAGGCATAATACGTAAGCACTAGCAACTATAATTGTCTTGGGTTTACGATCAAAGGGTTTCAAAACCACTGCCTCCACAATACACCCTTTTATATCATTTGAAGCCTTTTCACATTTTTCATACCACATATACTGCACTGCTTTCTTTCTTTAACAGTTCCTCCAAGACTTTATGTCTGTCAGCAAAATGATCAAAAAAGATTGCCAAGTATTCTGAAAACCAGAGAAATTATTTCGACTGCCTTTTGATGACTGTGATTGCTGCCTAAACTATAGCCTTCACCAATTTCATTTCCAAACTAATTACTTCACCAGATACTACATGACCAAGATAAGCCACTTCCCCAAAGCAAATTTACATTTTTAAATGCTTATTGTCAATGCTGCTTCCTTTAATGTAACAAATAGTCGTTGTGGGATCTAGCACACTCCTTAAAGCCTTTTCCTCACTTCACCCTATTAATATTCTTCTCTACATTCAGTTCCCCTGTGGACTCTACCTTTATACTCAAGCAACAAAGTACTCTACAATTTGTAGCTTAATCCTACAATAACCTTCTGGATTTGGGTCTGACTTCTTCAACTCCATATCCGTAAATATTTAAATGCTACCATGTCTAAGGTGACCATCAGTCAGCCTGCACGTTTATCTCTATGCCATGTATCTTGACTACACAACTGGATGGTTTGCAGGGTGCACTGCAAACTCTGCACACTCATAGATTTTGTTACTCCTCGAAGTGACACCAACCCTTAATCATCATTGTCACTGCTCCATTTGTCACCATCATGTACATTGTTCACCAATGTGTCGTCATTATTTACTTAATCCTTCTACCCTTGTGAGAAATGCCCTACCTTGTTACTCTTATAACATTTCACTTTAACTGTAGGACTGTTTGCAAACACTAACAGTTGTCTAACACTGCCACAAAAATAACTAGCATTTTCTCACTCGTGTCTGTTATTTTTTAACACTCTTCATGTCACCTTTTCCCCTTTGTCTTCACAACCACATTTACTCTACCTATCCCCATTTTCCCCTCAATTTTGATGCATTTTCCATATTTATAACTTTATGTAGCACTTGTTTCTTCACACACAACGATTTCTATTATATTTTCAAGTTACTGTTGCAATTGATAATTGATTTCATGTTTTTTGTTTGTGAAAGACATTAAACTTGCAAGTCACTGCTGCATACTGCTACATGCTACATACTATTCTCCAATTTCTCTAGGTATCAGTGCTCAGGACAAAAACATAGGGCCCGATTCACAGAACTAACTTAAGACAAAATCCTAAACTTACTACCATTTTGGTATTCACAGAAGGCACTTACTCATTTTGGTATTCACAGAAGGCACTTACTCATCAATGAGTAAGTGTCTTCTGTGAATACCAAAATGAGTAAGTGCTTTCTGTGAATACCAAAATGAGTAAGTACCTTCTGGGAATACCAAAATGAGCAAGTGCCTTCTGTGAATACCAAAATGGTAGTAAGTTTAGGATTTTGTCTTAAGTTAGTTTTGTGAATCGGGCCCTTATACCTTTCCAACAGTCTCATCATTTTATTGCCATAATTCCCTCCAATGCATTCAAAGCCTTCTTGTGCTCATCATCTTGTTCAATATCCACATCATCATCTACCACATTCTCTCCAAGGCATTTCAAGATCCTTTAATATAATCCTCACTTCAACACTTATATTTGTGTGTCTCAGATCTCTGCTGTTGATTTGATGGCTTTCCTCTCAATTCTTGTGATAGTCCCCTCAATGATTATTATGGTTCCATCTTGTTTTGACTGGATAAGCGGTATCCTTTGATTGTTGACAGCATGTATTGTAGTGCATGAGGGACTATTTTCTTTCCCCCTTTCTTTCTCTAATACTCCTAGCTTGATTCCAATTTCTTGCCCCCATCTTCCTTTAATTAAAAAGTATCCAACCAATGCCTGCTTGACCCCTGACCCTTCACTTCATCCTCTGTCCACCTCTGTATTCGGGGGTAGCCAGCTTGGAATGTTTTTCACACCATTCCAAGCCGGCCGACCATGCATGCACACACATTCTTCAGCCATCTTGCACAACAGCCACACAAAACGCCACCCAATTTATGGAACACCTGCACTTCAAGCTGTAAATCTCTGAAAGTGTCACCCTGAATGGAGCCCTCGCCTACCGATAACCAGAACCACAAGCCACCTTTACTAACCTCAGCAGCAACGTCGTCGCTTTGCTCACCATCGACCCCAGAGCCTACATTCTCTTCGGTGACCTTTACTTTCCCCAGGAAGATCGTACCAACCCATGCTCCATAGAACTCCTTGAAAGCTTGAGCAACATCGGACTAACCCAGCCCATCCCAGTGCCAACACACACCACAGCACACACTCTGGACCCCATCTTCACCACAAGTACCAGCATCAAATACAAGTCCACCACACCACTCACCTGGACTGACCGCTCCATCATCCACTTCCAAATCAGTACACCTCAAGTCAACAATCAGTCCAGGTTCGGCATTCCAAGGCACAGCTGGGGCAAAATCAAAAAAGCGGACTGGTTCAGAGCCCTCAGCATGGATCAACCTAGCCCCATAGACAACCTCGACAAGGACATCAACCAACAACTGAATCAAGAACTGCACTGACTCCCCCGCACCCATCAAGCCCAACAAGGAGGCTAGCTGGTACACAGAAGACCTCAGAGATACCAAACAATATTGTAAAAGGCTAGAAATGAAATGAAGAGCCAGCCATGACACCACAGTTAGAGCTACCTACAAGGTTGTACTAAGACGCTATCACCCCAAATAAGAGAGATCAAGAAAAAAGAACTAGTGGACCGCATCAAAGGAAGCTCCAACATCTGCAAGGATATTTTCTTCATCATTAAGGATTCCTTCTCACCCTTAGCCTCTTGAGTGATTAGTGCGCTTTACAAATCAATATAACATAACATCTTGGAATGGTTTTATTTAAATTAAAAAACATCCTATATAGCCACCATATATGCACACACTTGCATGAGCCGATGGTGGACTTGGAAAGCTTTTAAAAAGAAAAACCATTACTAGATCGCTACCATGTTTGCATACTCCTACTTGTCATCTTGGAATGGTTTAAGCTTTTCAAGAAAGCCATCTCGTAATGAATTTGAAAAGAAAAAGGAATTCCAAGATGACCACCGTCACAGGACCATCTTGAAATGCTTTTCTTAAGCTTTTCCTCTGTATCTTTTGGCTTTGTTAAGTCTTGTTATGGAAAAGGTTTATTCTGACATTCTGAGTTAAAGGCTCGACATGTCTCATGTCCTAGATGCACACATTTTAAGTACAATTAAGAAAGCGAACACTGACATGACTAATTATTGTAATGTTTGCATACCACACAAATATTTATGTCGGCCTAGGAAATATTTCCCATATCTTAAGGGTAGAAAGAGATTACATTGCGATTACAATTAACTTGTGAATTCAAGACAATTTTCCTTTGTGTGTACAAAAGGGTTGAACAAATAATTTACCAAAAACTGTCCGTTTAGTTTTTCAACGAAGTTTACAACATACACTCACTTTTTTATTGCCCTGTGTTTTACTTTAACAGTAGTTGCAGTTAAACAACAATTTCTTTGGAACAATTTGAGCTAATACACAATATACACTTTACTTGAAAGCCAATGTCCTGCAGGATATAATGCATAGATTTTAGCATTTATGTAGGTATAGTAAAAGTTAATGTGATGTTTTCTTTTTCTTTGAGCAAGTTGTAGCTTTCATATGGGGACGTTTCTTTGCATGTAACCTTCTAGCAATTTTTCTTTAAGCTTGCTTAATTATGGCAGCACTTGGGTTTTTAAATGTATTTTTATTATTTGGGCAGAAGGAACAGCGCTGTAGGATGGGTAAGAGGTTATGATGGGGTGCAGTTCAGAGGGGGCAGCTGCGATGCATCTCCAGGAGCACACCCACTGCACCTTAGACCAATGGCAATGGTTTCCCTCTGGCACAACAGGGTGCTTATGAGTCTTGCAAAGTTTACAAAATTAAGGAAAGTCAGACGATCAGCACCTAAGCACGCTCCTAACTGTAACCTCATTCATAATTCTCGCTACCCAAAATTAGCATAATAGTATTTGCAATAAGTGAGGCATAGTCTGAACACCACTGGGTTGAAGAAAGAAAAATTGTAATACACTAGATAGATAAATCACTCTGATACTTCTTACAAATTGTTGGTACATCGGGTTGAGCCTTCTCACTGTTTTAATTTCTTCCAATTCGGTTTCACCATGTCATGTACACTGAGCTACACTTCATTTCCATTGCACAGTCTCAAAGGAGTATATCCAACAGAGATATCTCCAGGTGCCTTCCAAGCTGAAATACCTGAGTGACAGTGATAGAAAGACCAAAGTTTGGTGGTGTTGCAACCACATTTGGCATGATCGTTTTTTGCATTGAAAGGAAATAGAGTGGGTATGATATGAATAGTATGTTGCATAATATTGTCTCTCATTTATAAAATGTAGTAGAGCCTACTTTAGACAGTTGGTTTTGGTCAGTGTTTACTTGGCAGCTACAATTCTTTCTTTGTAATTTCGTTTTAACTCAGACAAGACATATTTACAAATCTATATATTACACTTGGATCTAAAACTTTATCAAAAGGCAGGCAAAATAAACGTGGGTGCATTGCCACTGTGATCATACATCCATCTAACATCCATTTTCCATGTAAAGTCATAAACCTGTATGTTAGGCTTCATAATTTCCACATAACCTATATCTCGTCAGCCCGCTGCCTGTCATGCAAAAAAATATTTTCTGTACCAAAACATTCAGTGTAATGTATGACTTTGCACATTTAAAATGAAACCACACCATGACATTGGACATTACATCAGTGATAGCAGAACGCACATGTAAAAAATTGTTCACAAGACAATATGAACAAGGAGTTATTTATAGGGGGCACACCTGTGTCATTCATTCCTCATTGCTGATGAAACATGGTTCTCCAAGAATTTATACATATCACGTGATCTTCATACCAAGCCAACTATATGTATCCCTTTCAGACACAGTAGTCTTTTGTGCAACAGATAAATGCTATTTCTTAAACACAAAATGGGATGTAAAACCTATAATTTAGGAGGAAGGAATAATAAGGGAAGGATTGAAAGAAAGCAAACATTAATGTGAAATGCCTAGGTTTCTATTTCCTCATAGTCGGTAAATACCATCTCCACAGCCAACAACGATACCTGAGTTTTTGGACCATGGTTGGATGTAAGCAATTCCTGTCTCACATATGTCCCTTTATCCTACTAAAACCTTATTCTGAATAGCTGACCAAGGTTCTTTAAGTGAGGTTTTGGCCAAATTTCAGATTAAGATATTTTGTTTGTCGCTGATTACAGGCCTTGCTTGGGGATCTTCTTCTACAAGAATGTTACTTTTTATTTCCATGAGGTTTCAGCAATCATCCCATATTTTCTGATAGAAGCGAGCGCTTGTGGCATTTAATGGGCTCTTCTGTAGCATTCCTCTGTACATAACATGATATTGGCTGAGGTTTCTATTCTGGTATTGTTTGGAGTATTCTGAAGGTGCATAGTAGGTGTATTGATGTTCCATTGGAAACTTGGCTGGACGCTCTCCTGATCATTTTGATTTAGAACTTTCAGTTTTAATAATTGGATATGGATTTTCTGGTACATAAATGGTAACTTTTCAATGTTTTCTGGCCAGATCTCGGTTGCAAAACATTGATAAATATCATAACAAAGCTCTGTGATTTTGTGAATCGTCGGCTTTGTGATCGGAAAATAGCTTTGTACACAAGGGCCTTAGTTAAATTCCGTGAGTAAAGCCATTTTACCTTGGATCCTTCAATCCACCCTTTTTCATGTTTCTTCTCTAATTTGAGAATCAGTGCACGGTAATTCTTCATGTTTTTTCTGTAGTGTAATGTAATTCTACTTCCGTCAAAGGTAAGAGTTCTTCTCACCCGCTTCTTCATTTCATAGGCATGCCTAAAACAGCTTTTTCCTTTTTTGCCATAGTTTTTTGTTTTCTCGTTTGTGCATTATTCTTCTGTCTGGCTTCACTGTTTCTCGCTGCCTTACCAAGTAAAGATGTATGTTTATCGGCTAATGCAATTCATAATAGCTACATAATACTGAACTTTTTGCTTTGCTATTTCTGCCACTTACCTTAAGCAAGATTTTCTTGTACTTTCTTGCTTGCTGAATACCAATCTTTAAAGCTTTCACAGCCACTACGTTTTAAGGGAACAACCAGGTTTGAAAAGCGTGATGTTTCGAAATCTAATGGGCCTATTCACAAGCATACTGCAAAATGCTTTTCACAAACCTATCTGCGTAGTTTCAGACTCCATCTCTCCTATTTCTTTCTGTGAGTCGATGTTTGCCCAGACTACAGAGTCTCTGCACAAATAGGTATACATTTTAAAGGTCGGAAGGACAGAGGGGAGTAGGTGGAAAATGGGAAATACTTACTACTAAAAGGGAAAGTAATTAGAGTGGCACAATGAAGGTTTTAAGGCGGTTAATGCAGGAGTTTAGGCATAGACGTCCACCCACCAACATTACAGTAAACACAATGCTAACACTTCGACAGTTACTACAGGCTTTTTAGGAAAAGTCCTAAAACAGTAGTAAATCACTCCAGCTCAGAGCTGAAGTAAGTCCATCAAGCACCACACATGGCTAACCACTGGTACTGCAACACCCTCCCATTGAAAATAATGGTGTTACAAACTTAAATGTAAACCCCGTAAGAAATAATACTGAATTAAATTAAGTAACTTAAAAAAGTATTAATGTAAAAATCTAAAAATAGTGCATTTATTATTTGATTATAAAATAGTTTAATAATCGTTTTTTAAATCTAAAATTAATGTAACAATACATTTTAATAAAATATGTGTTTACTTTTAATTAATTCTATATATCACTTTTAATTACTAAAACATTTTAAATAACATTTGTATTTCTTTAAATGAATAAAAATTAGATTTAAGTAAATGTTTTTTTAATTAACCCTTCAGAAAAATGAGTTTAATTTAATATATTTACATTAAATATTCAGCATTAAAGATATAATTCAAAATTATTTTACCAGTGCAGTAGCATTTATTTCCTTTGTTCTGCATTTAAAACAAATATATATAGCTTACTTACATAAATACCTTACATAAAAATATTTGTACAAACGTTTTCCAAATTTTTCATTGGGTAGAAACATGTAACTCTACACTTTTTTAAAAAAAAATTATATAACAGTTTTTATTAAGAACAAACAGCAGCCTTGAAAGACATTATACAGACATCATTGGCAGAGTTACACAAGGTTTCAGCATTGTATCGCAACCTTTCGGATTACTAGGAGCACAGCGGACTACAATCTGTGGTGGCATCACACTGATTATGATGGTTACAACTGTGTGCTCGGGTCACGATAGCAAGAAAACACGCTACAGGTTCACTTATATGTCTACACTTTTGAGTAAATTTACATTTGGATTTTGTGAATAGCTAATAGTAGTAAAGTTAGTCATACGTGTAAGAGAAAATGAAATGTGTAAACTATTCAAAAGTGTAATTTATCTTGGTGAATAGACCCTCAGTATTTACAATTACCATAGACACTTACCCCGCACCTAATTTAAAACACACTGTTCAGTGGCCTCAAGTCCATAAGTGTTCTTTTACGTCATAATCTGCTGCTTTACCTCAGTTTTAAGAATTAGGTGAAAACATTCTCACTATGAATGGTTTCTGAGGTCAGTTACAAGAAGGGTACCTTTTGCCAGTTATAAATCATATGCTTGTCTTAAGTTCTGAAGCAACTGAGTTATCTCATTATACAACAGGACAATTGAACTTCACAGTTAACTGCAGCTCTTCTTTAAATGGTCTATTATAAAGAACTCCCTACTCAATCTTTTTCCTGATGCCCCATTCATAAAGGTAGCTTGTACGTTAAAGAAATATGAGTGATATTCTTTTTGTTTTTATGCTCTTAAGCAATATAGTGTCTGTCTCTTCAAATTTCTCCTGTGCATATCTTAATAATACATCAGACCTATCTCTTCCATCAAGACATGCAAAGTCAGAAGTGTATTGCCATGATTATGAGCATGAACAACTTTCTTTAAATAATTGTTTCTTCTCCAAGCGTCTGTTGTCTCTCTAATGCTTTTCATTCTCAATCGGTGCAGATCCTGAGTATTTCAACAGCTGTCATATACGTTGGTGTCAGAAAGGTTTGTGTGTAAACACTAGTTATCTCCTTTCTTGCCCCGTATTTACTTCCCCTGACAAGGGGACAACAGACACCTAAATATTTACTCTTGATGAAGAATGTCCATGAATCAATCAAGTTATGTCAGGCAAGATGTCATACTCAGTTAAGTGCTAGCTGCTGACATCACTTTACAGAGCTAAATCAGACTATTTTCCTTATGTGTCATTGGGCTCAGGGGGAATCACTCCATAAGGTCAAGAAGTAATGGTAGATTACAGATCAGGGAAATGGGATACAGGTACAGAGAAGACAATGACATACACAAGGAAAGAGCAGGCACAATACAATTAAAGTCAGAATTAGACACAGAAGGTAAGGCAACCCTAATGTGTACAAACAGCAAAAGGGACAAATAACTGGAAAACACACTGGGTTACAACAATGGTTCTACACAAATATGACTCAGAATTTCCCACAGAGATAGGAAAACTCAACATTTCTGAGCATTTTTCACTTACAGATACTCTCTCTTCAAACCCCACCAGAAAGGTGTAGAAGAAGTGATTCTGTATCTGGACCCTATGGCACAGACAAGGATTGTTCTTACATATTCAAGATAAGCCCCTTTTGGTCCAAATAGATTTATAGTGGAGCGTCTTAAAAACATAGCAATATCACACTGTCACAATTAAGGCACTGGATGCTATATGTAACGGAAGACAAAGAATGGAGAAGTGATTACCTCCTGAAATCCGGTAGCTTTTGCTGCCTCTATAACTTTGGAGCAATAAAATTGCTAACTCCCAGTTTTAGCATGTAACCAACCAAATGAAGTCTATTTGACTTATGCTGTATCTATATACCTTTTGTACTTGTGGGAGAGGCGTGGAATATAATGAAATGGAATAGTTGTCATTGCTGCCCACTTGAGTATGCTTTTTCAATATGGCGAGATTATTGTGTACAAATGTCTGCAAATAATATAGCTGTTAGACCTGTCAGCCTTAGGGTGGCCTTCCCCCAAAGGTTTTCCCTGCTTGCCTCCAATTTTGCCTAATTATGTTTGTTGAATTTAGGACTCTGAGTACTTTACCACTGCCAACCATTGCTAAAGTGCATGTACTCTCTCCCCTAAACATGGTTTGATTGACTCATCTACAATTGGCATATTTAATTTAACTATAAGTCCCTTGAAGAGTGTGTTACAATCTTCAAGTGGCTTCCCATCTACATCAGGAAAACTGTGACACAGGCGCTCATTGCTTGCAGGTTGGACTTCGGCTACGCACTCTAGGCAGGCACCACCACCAAATTCATGAGAAGACTCCAGACAATCCAGAATGCAGCAGCCAGATTGGTCCTCAACCTGCCTAATATGACCCACTCTCCTTCCAGGAAAGATGCCAATTCAAGCTCCTGACCTGCGCCAACAAATCTCTTCACAACCAAAGACCTACCTACATGAACCACTGCCTAGATTTCCACCTACTTTCCACAAACCTGCGCTCCGCTTACCTCGTCCTTGCACAGATACCATTCATCCGCCACTGCTGCAGCCGAGGACACCTCCCATCTAGCCACCAAGCCCTGGAACACTCTTCCCCTCCACCTCCATACTGCACTCTCACTAACCCACTTCAGGAAGGGACTCAAGATCTGGCTGTTCAACTGACACCGCAGCACTGCACCTGGATACCCTCGCGTGTGATAAGCCGCGATATACAAGTACTGCCTGATTGATTGACTACATGTGCCCAGGGCCAGTAATTTAAATGCTACTAGTGGACCTGTAGCACTGATTGTGCCACCTACACAATTAGCACTTTAAACATATCTCAGGCCTGCCATTGCAGAGCTCGTGTGAGCAGTTTACACTGCTATGTCGACTTGGCATTTAAAAGCCCTTGCCAAGCCTTAAACTCCACTTTTATTACATATAGGTCACCACAAAGGTAGGGCCTAGATCGCCCAAGAGGCAGGGTGCTGTATAATCAAAAGGTAGGACATGCACTTTTAAGTTCTGCATGTCCTGGTACTGAAAACCACCCAAATTTCTTTTTACCACTGTGAGGCTTACCCCTCTCACTGATTAACATTGGGAATTCCTTATTACACTTTTAAACTGTAATTCCTGATTGAGAAGGAGTAGAGGTGTCATATTTCATATCATTGGGATGGTAATGATAACTCATCTTTACTGGTAAAGTTGAATTTATCATTACCCTTTTAAAATTGCCACTTTTAGAAAGATGGTATTTTTCTGCTCTTAGCCCTGTGTCCCTGCAGCCTGTCTCCAATACACGGCTGGGGTGGGTGACAACTGAACTTGTGCATTCCCTATAGACATCCAAACACAAAGGGAGCTTAGGTGTGACTGAGTGGCCATCCAGTACCTGGTCCTCCATCCATATCATGACCCGGGGCAGGATGGGAGGCAGGAGCTGACAAACCTGAATAGACTGTGTCCTGTCCCCACACAAAGGGCTGCATACCCCCTGGTGTGAGTCTGGAGCCAGAGCTGAGAGGGCGGACCTCTGTGCACTTCAAAGCATTTCTTTGAAGTCACCCCCACTTTAAAGGTACCACTTGGTATAAGAACTGGACTTCTGACCCTCTCACTTCAGGGTACTACTGGGCCTGTGATGTACTCTGCCAGGAGGAAGACCTGCAGTGCTGCTACAAGAACTGCCCCTATGCTGGACTGCTGCTCTGGAACAAATGCTTTTCTGAATTGCTGCCCTGCTGCCAACTACCCTCTGCCTGTCTGAGGAAGGACCAGCCCCATATCACTTGAACCCAGAGTGACTCCTAGGGCATGCTGGCTTGCTAAGTCTCAGCATCATCAAATACTTCAGCTCATCCTACAACAGCACATGGACTTTTGCTTTCTAAGAGGTGCCAATCCACTCCTGGGCCCTTGAAAGTGGTTATAAGGTGCTGCTACAACCAGAACCCACTTGTCAAAGCTGTTGCGCCAATCAGAATGGTGCATCCCCTTTGACACCGGCACCCATCGCTGCTGCGAGGAAAGTGGATACCGTATTGCCGACTGTATGGCGCATCGTCCCCAATGTGGCTCAGCGTCGACTCATCACCTTCAAACCTGTGCTTCAGCAATGGTGAATCACCTTATGCTTCCTGCATCTCGGCTCTGTCAAAGACGCATCTAAGGTACTGTTCAGCTTTCCAAGCCTGGTCACTGTATCCAACCCGCACTTCATCGTGTTAGACTGAACTTTTGGATTTACCCCCCATCTAGTGCGACCAGATAGCCCCGGTTGGTGCTTTAAGCATCTAAGCACTACAGTTCCATTTAATCTTAAAAAATTCATAACTCCAGTTATACTTGTTGGATTTTTATTGTTTTGGTCCTGTTTTGTACATAAAAATAGAAGCTATTCTTCTAAACGGTGTGGACTCTTTTCATGGCGTTTTCACTGTGTTACTGTTTGAAGTGTTCCACAAATACTTTACACATTGCCTGTTAAGTTAAGTCTGCCTGTTCTGTGCCAAGCAACAAGACTGTGAGCACAGGTTAATTCATGGTGTGTATCTGACTTACCCTGACTAGGATTGTGGTTCCTGCTTGAACAGGTTGCATACCTCTACCAACCCGGAACCCAATTTCTAACAATACCACTGTGTAAGGGTATCGAACCAATTATTTTTTAAAACATTTTTATTATACTGTTTTAAGATTACTTTTTACTGAAAATAAACAAATTGAATGAAAAGGGGATTGGAATAGCATTGCACTTTCATGTACATAGGTCAGTAAACATATTTTTTCTGTAAACCCAAAAATAGTCTAGCATTATTAGGAAACATAATTTATTCAAAGTAACAAATGTTCCTCTATCTATTGCTCCTGAAAGGGGAACACCTTTGACATCCTTGCTCAAAGTATCAGTTACTTAACAATTATATGTCTGTCTTGAAACCACAGCATTTGCCCTGTTGGCAAATTTAATGAGGATGGGATCAGGTGGTAGTGCATTACTTAAGGAAGTTTGAAAATAATATGACTCAGCACCCACACATTATCAATATTTCCAGTATTGGAGGCAATATAAATTCCTGTTTGAACTACATAATGCGCAGACTCCCAGGATCATTTTCTGGATAAAATAGATTCTTTATTCATGATATTTTCCTTTAAAACATTTCTTTTCTTCTCTGATTTTGCCGTAGCCAACACATTTCGTCCAACAGGACTTCTTCAGGGCTAAAACTCCTTTTGGACAAAACGTGTTGGCTACGGCAAATTTCAGAAAAATAAATGTTTTAAATGAAAATTATCATGAATAAAGAAACTTTTTTATCAAGAAAAAGATTCTGGGAGTCTGTGCACTATCTAATTTAATCATGAATTTATACTCTTTCCAATACTGGAAATATTGATCTTGTGTGGGTAGTTCTAGACTCAAGCACCACTGTGTTTGGAATAACATTTTACCCACACATGTGTTAGGTGTAGTGTCTTTGTATCCCAGACTCTCTTTTGTAAAACGATTGCTTACGGAAAGTAAGAAGTTAATTCTGTGACAGAAACTAAACTACAATTTGTTGACTCTATCACATGTCCATATTATGTGGTTGTCAGGAGGTGGTTTATTAATTTGAGAGGGGTGAATTACTAATTTGATAAAGCAAAATTGTTTTAGCTTACTGCATAGTTCACTGAAATACTCTATTCAGTCTCTGATAACTATGGCAAAATTGGTAGCCATATTCCCGGAGAAATGCAATATTAATCAACCTTAAAGTTATGAACACAAGACAATACATTTCTCAAAAGAATTTGAATGAACAAGAAAAACACAAAATTGATAATATTGGATTAAGAAAATTGTGACTTGGGACTGGGACATTGCTATATTTTTCTTAGTTTTTCTAATGTGGCAAAGCAGGATACAATAAGAGTCCTGCACAGCCAGATAGGCTGTTTTTAAGCTCCTGCTGAAGGCTTCAATACTGGTGCCAGAAATCTCTGATTGGGACAAAGCTGGATTTTGTAGCTGTCCAGTGTGCTTCCCTGCTGAGATGAATTTGTAACCTCAAGCCTTCATCAAGTCTTAGCTTCAGAATTAGTCTTTTTTTCTGGTCCTCAGTTTTCTCTAGCAGGGCAAGGCAGGAGACTTGATCCTGTAAGGGCTTACCTGTTTTGGATACTATCTTGCAGCAGACTCCAGAGTAACTAGAAATTGAATAGTAAAAAGCTCAAAACAATACAAACCAATGTTCATTAACTGGTGAAGACACACCTTTCCTTTTTGGTGCTTTGTTCTCCAAAGGTCAGACAATGTAGTTGATTAGTGAAGTTGGAAAGGCATGCCTGGTGTCTCCTAAAGTTTCCACGTCCTTAGCGAAGGCTTCTAGGATGTATTTTTTCAGTGAGGGCTCCTTAATTTCGAGTGCAGATGACTCTCAACACAGCAGCAGGTTCTTCCACACATGACAGAGCTCTCCTTCAGACTTTGTGAACCTGTAGCAGTTAGAGAAGGCCATCTAGCTTCGCCTTGAAATGCAGTTACAGTCCCTGGATTTTCAAGTGGAGAAGACGTACGTGCTTTTTGATAGCCTGATCAGACAGAACTATATATTTTCTAAACTTTTCATCAAGGTCCACCAGTGTTCCAATGAGTTGATGGTGAAGTTTCTTTTTTAACAGTGCATTGTCCATCTATTAGTTACTACTGCTAAGCATTCAGGCAGCACAAAATATATTTTTACAAGTGTCTTTTATACTTTAGATAGCCAAAGTCCACTTATACCACTGAAGTGTGGTTACTTAAATAAAGCAGTAAAAAGGAACTTTATTCAACTTCATAACATTATTATTAGCAGGAATTTTAAAAATAGATTTTGTATTCACACTCCAGCCTCTCCATAGGAAAGTGCCACATTATCTGTGGCATACCAATCAGCTATTTGATAGCTATTAATTGCAGTGACATGGTTTTCTTCAATATTTAGCATGTCCCAGTTTTATTAATTATGCACCAAATCCTTTGGTCTTACGTGGTACACTGGGGTGACTTAGCTAATGCGTTAAAGTAGGTTTCCCTACATGGCAGAACACTTTTCTCTGACATGTGTTATAACAGTGCTTTAAAATGCAGCCAAATCACAAAGGTGTCTTTGGATGTATATGTATTAGTAATACATGTGAGTGGTGTAAGTATACAATGTAGCCCAAATGTGACATTAACTGTGCCATTTTGCCACGACCGTAGTGGAACATTAAGTAAATCATATTGGTGGAACCAATTGTATCAGATATTTTAGGAGTCCTGCACATGCACTCTGATACTTAATGGCAGTTTCACAGTAGTCAGAGTGCTAATACTTGTAAAAATAAGTTCATGCAAAATATAGAACCACTACTCAGAAAATGTGATATTGCTATTGTTGTCCAAAGTACCTTTAGCTCTATTAGATGTCAATCATTTATCAAGTACATATAAAATTAATTTCCTCATTCTCCCTGGGGTCCACTATAATTGAAATATAATGTTTTCTGGATGTACTTCAAATTCAAATTTAGATTTGTTGTAGCAATACATTTCCATGTGGTTGATCATTTGGCACAATGAATAGCCCTATTCAGGTTCAATTTTCTAGAATCTTTGAAAGAAATTCATCATTAGAACTAGAGCTGCAGTTATCACTTAAGTGGGAATCTATTATTATAACAGCTGGTAGCCTCTTGTGTTTCAGGCATGTAGAGCAATTCAGGCATGTCACTTTTAATTCTATCTTCTTTCAACCAATATTTGTTTAGATCAAAGACCTTGTAGTGTTTAATTATTGGAAGAAAAGTTAACTCTCTATGTTTTATGCCAAATTCAAGGAGAGTCTGCCAAATTATTGCTCTCATTCATTTCCCACAAAAGATTACAAGTGCTTTCAGAAACAATAAGTGGACTGGAAGAGGAATATTTTGAAACAGATATATTATTTTAGGTGACACAATCATTATAATAAGGTTTTTTTTGCCCCATATGTTAAGGTATTATCGGCCCCACCTAATGCAATTTGACTCTATAGCTACTACCACACTATCTTGACTTTTTGTAAGCAGATTCTTTGTTTCTTTTTGCAAAGAAATATTAAGTAATATTATTCCTTGACCAATTAATTGTGCAATGGGATGTCAAATAATTCAACAATACTGGGAAGAGTTCTGATTTAGCTCAATTGATTTGTTGGCCTGACAAATTACCATGCCTTTTTATATTATCTATCAGGTCAGAGCCAGAATTGTCCGGTTAAGTAAACAATTGCATGTAATTTGTTTGTTTTGAACCTTTTTACTTCTGTCAGATATTAGCTGCAATAGAGTTTCTTGCCAGGGTCAAAACAAGCACAAGGCTTTCACATGAACTCTTTTCAACACAAACTATCTGATATCACGCTGTTGATGCTCAATCGTCCATGCTCTACATAACTTAAGAAACTTAGATTAAAAGAGAAATTAGGCCAGAGTGAATTCCATATTCTTTCAACTCACCCTATTAAATTATTTCTCTGAGTCCACAGACGTTATGGCCATGGGTGCATTTCTGCCTGTATGAAGCACACTCAAATATAGTAACAACTCCATACTACCACTACTGTGTCACCCTTTTATAAATCCAATTTGAGACCTGTCAGTTTATTTCTGTATAACATTTGATTAGGAATGGTAGAGAGGAACTAATTTTTCATTAACACATTATTAATGAGTAGCAGGTAAACGGTTTTCACTTGGATACATCTTTATTGGGCTTGAGAATTAATATAGGTAGACCTTCCTGCCTATAGTTAGACAGTCCTGTCTCACAAATATAAGAATTAAAACATTTACATGACAAACAGCAATCCTGGAGCAAGCAATTTACAATATCCTTCTGTAAATCTGTCCAACTTGGTAGTTTATCCATTCTTGAGCTGGCTATAGCAGGTAATCTTTATTCAATGAAACATTCTGCTTCAAAGGTGGCAGAATTCACAGCAATAAATGTAGGAAGTTGTATATTGTTTTACAATTTTACGTTTCTATAGATGGACACATTGTTGTAAATTCTACAATTCTTCATAATAGTTGTTACATCTTCTATGGTAGAGGTTATAATGTTACTATCTTGAATTTTTGCACAGAAGATGTGATTGTCTAATGATCCTTTTTGCAATTTATTGGTCTTACATTAGCCCAAGACATCAATGTTCTCCCGGTGCACCTTACATGTAAAGAAAGTTGTCCTCCACCTTCAGCCCTAGCATAACATTGAATTCATTTCTAGGTTTTCAAAAACCTTTTATGAAGAGCGGGTATTCATCTAGGATCAAATATTTTATTCTGTCAGTGCCTGGTGTAGACTATATTAATAATGGTTTTGTTTGGGTTTGTAAAGTAATTTTGTGGCTAGGGAGTGCTGTCATTCACAGAAAATCGCTCAAGTGATCTTGGAGAGCTTTCAGGCATTTCACATTTGCTCCAATGCATTTGTTCCAGAGCAAATCTTTGTGGTTGCAAATCTGAAATACTAATTTGCAGTAGCTAAAATATTTATTTGATTTCCTGAATCTCTAATGTTTTGAATTGAAGTACACTGTAGGTCATGGATGTGTTCCCAATGTAGTTTAAGATGGGCCCAATCCTTGCTAGTATTTCAGAACAATGATTGGTAATGTAAATGAGTTCCAAGTCAACTCATTGTATGTAAATTTATCTTATGTGGATAGCCTAAAACTTGAGCATGGATCGGTCTCCCTGGGACCATCTTTCCTCATCCCTTTAAGAATGGGTTCATTGTTTTTAACTGAAAGTGAACTTATGTTCTTAAAATGACCACCATAGACAAGAACTCCTGCAGAGTGGTAACGTCAATCAATGAATTTGAGACGATGGACCCTGAGGGGTATGTAGAAGCTTGGAATGTTCAGAAATAACTTCTTCTGCTTGATGCTTGTTAGACCTTGGAAGCAGTTTGTTGCTCTGCTTTTTTTCAGCGTACATTTTGTTTGTTATTGGTGAGCACTTCTGGTCTTGTTATATTGTCCACAACATTTATGCTTAACCAGCCTAAAGCACGTGAATGGGCTTATCCATGCTATAGATATTGTAGGGTCAGTTACACACTCTTCTTGTGCAATACAGAGCTTACCGATATATAGGTGGAGTCCCTTACCACACAATTTTGATGTATATCATCTGAAATTTTTCATGTGCAGCTTCCCATCCAGCTATAGGCCAGATTATGATGATAGCCAATGGCAAACTCACCAAGTACCGCTGAAAACTATTACATCTTGTGGGTATATAATAATTTGATATTCGTGTTTAAGTAAGCTATTTTGTGTAATTGCAACAGGTTGGAAAGTCTAACCCACTTTAGCATTCAGGCGGTTATGGGCATAAGTATCATCATGCAATTACCTTGGTTTTTGTTTATGTAGACTTCAGTAATGTTTATGTAGACTTCAGCCACCCAAAAAATTTTTTTTTTTGCAGATAACCAGTACAGAGCCCTGTCAGTCTTTAGGAGGTTATTTATATGATCTTCGGTTGCAAATTTTTCAAAATGCAATACAAATCTGCTGAAGTTGGTGCATGACTTCCTGACTGTATACTAAGGGGCTGATTACGATGTAGTTAGGAAAGCATTCCCACCAAATTAGGTTAGAAATGCTTTCCAAACGATTTGTATTCAGGGAGTCCTACGGACCGATTACGTTGTGTCCGGATGCTTATGAACTTGGTTCGCTTGGACTCTCATTGACCTCAATGGGAGCCTGTGTGCCGAACGAAAAGGTGTGGTTGGGGAAAACCTTGCACCCTGTGGCGGGCCCCCCATGGTGACTGACAGACTGGGCTTGGTTGGGAAGGGTGGTCTCTTGGGTACACCCATGGGCCCCATCCGGGGACCTACGGGTGAAGGGGGGCCTGCTATGGGCCCCCCAAGACTGATTCCTACAGCTGTAAATGTCTCAGTCAAACCGATTAGTAACGGCTGTCCGAATCGGTCATCGTACTCGCTCATTCAGAAACAGTCTCCATTGGGCTGTAAGATTCGGCTCCGAATGACTCTGGCTGCCTAAATCCCATTTGGAGTTGAACTGGACAGCCCCGGCGGCTTACTTGCATCATACTCGGTCGTCCAGACGAGTGACCAATTCAGTAGAAAACAAGGGTTCCGAATCGGATTTGACAATACCGAATCCCATCCGGAGCCCATCCTAACGACATTGTAATCGGCCCCTAAATGGCCTCTTTGCAGGGGGCCATGAAATGGGATGGTATTTCCCCATACATTAAATTATCAATACCGAGGGTACCAGTTACTCCAGAGATCCAGAACATGCAGCCCACTATTAGTTGGACTCAAAATGTCCACGCAGAAATGAGGAATTACCAGAAATTGATAGTTCCTCATTTTCACCCAGACTTCACCCCAAGATTTTGGCTGCTTTTAGAAGCCAACTTTCTGAGTGAAAGTGTTTCCATAGATTTCTTAATTTCGATGCAGTTGGTAACTGCTGTTACTGCCCCATTGGAATTAGGTGACCACTCGAACTGAGGGCCTTAGTTTCTAAGAAGGTATTATCCACCAAAGATGTGCTTTATATGATGGATAAAGCATTGAGAGCTTTATAATATTTGTGAAGGTGAGGGAATAAGTTTCTGCTGAACACCCACACACTTCTCCTAAAGAGGAGACTGTTTTATTGCTGCTTGAGAATTCAACAATGTGATCAGTTTTCAGAAATACTTTGAAGGACAGTTAACTTAACATCAATCTGTAGATGCCAAACATTTAACAACCAACAACACGTTCTGTCTGCTTTAGTAAAGCAAACCCTCTGCAAAGCCTCTGTCTTTGCCATCTTTTTCAAGCAAAGCTTTGTGCAGATAAAGAAGATGGTGGACATAGAAAATGTTGCCCACTATATGGACCTAAAGGCACACCCAGACTGGAGCATGACAACTAAAGAGTAAGAAAGGGCATGACGTTCAAAGTAACGTACAAAGGAAAAACAATTCATGTGAATGGTAACAGGATGAGGACATCTCAGGATTCATATTGGATATCTCACCAATGTTTACCATATTAATTAAATGCAGGAAAGAAGTCAAGTCACCATATACAAGAACTTCTCATATCTTTTGTGCAGAAGAGTCATTCAGAAGTTTCAACCCAACTGGATCCTACCTGGTGATGCAAAGGAAATCAGACAAAGAAGATCTTAGTCAAGCAACTGGGGGCTTTCTAGAAGGCAGCATATGCCAAATGGCAAGCATCAGACGAATCTATACCGTATTAATTCAATGCAAGGAAGGAGCCAAGCCACCATCTGCAAGAACTTTACATCTGTGTTGTGCGGAAAAGTCCTTCGGAACTTCCAATACAGCTCAATGGTATCTGGATCCTACCAGGCGATTCAATCAGACAAAAGAAGGTCTTAGACAAAGTCTAGTATCTGTGGCATTCATTTGAACATTAGCAGGAGCCATCACATGCCAAAAGTCAAGCATCAGACCAGTGTTCCATATTGCCATTGATGCTGGATCACAGGTAGAACTCAGATGTTCTTACCTTTGATTCAACAAAGGGCAATTTAAGTAGAATGCTTTAGAAGATATGCCCATCTACATTTAAGACCTGTATTATTGTCCATTTAAGTAGTGTAAATGTAGTCTATGTATGTTTCATTTATAAATGTATTCTGTTCTTAGTTTCACTCATTCTGACCTTTGTTAGTAGTATTCCAAACAAATGTATGCACTTATTTAATTGTTTTATATTTGTTTTAATGAGGCAAAATAAACATCCCTTGACAGGCTCCAGGACATGTAGTGCCCAGTGCCAATTGACTGACCACCCGTCCCAGAAGGCACACTCTTAGTTTATTTTTAATGTCACAAGAGTCTCTATTTTAATAACACTTTGAGAACTTTAATATTTGTCACACGATGACCATTCAGCAACCCAACATCATTATGCTATTCTTACAGACAGCAAGTGCCTTTGCGGGGCATAATCGCACGTACAGAGCGCACTTTATGCTGTTGAATCTCTAGCCCAGTTGCCTTTCTAAAGAAACCCAAGAGACACTTGGGTTACAAAGGTTCAATGAAGTGGAAATTAATGTCTCTTTATGAGTCAATGTGAAGATTTCAGTAAATACTGTGCTAAAGCAGGTACACATAGTCTTTCCCTAAACTGACTCTTACACCAGGGAGTGTGTTTAAAGTCCATTGAGATGTTTTCATGTATCAAATAGCTATTATAAAGGGGATCCTAACATATTAGTAGGCCATGAGCACAGAAAAAGAGCTTCAGTATAATGAGGAAGTGCACAGCAGCTTCCAGGTCCCATCCAATACAGCAAAACATTTTGTTGAGAAAGGCTTGCGGTAGATGCAGAAGCCTTCTTACAAACATTTTATTGTACGCACTTTAGAAGGTCAAAAAGGCAAATCTACTAACACAACGTTTCTCTTTTTGAGGCTTTTTAAAGGAAATGTGGTTACTTTCTATTTCTATCTCATGTTCAAAAATCATTTTCCATAGCCAATTACATTTAACGCATAATCTAAACAAATTTATCAATCTAATTTATACCACAAAGTGCATTTCTCTTTTCCTCTAAACAATTTAAAATGTTTTTAGATCCTTCAGGGCGTATCTAATGTATGCAACTAGTGGATAGGCTGTTCAACAGGGAAAATTGAGTTGTGTTTTTTTAATCCTCAATTCCCAACAACCCACATTTTGTGATACTGGAAAACGCCTTACATCGGTGTCTTCATTTCTTTTACCTACAAAAAGTGTTTTGCTTGACAAAGACCCCAATGTACAACCTCCCCCACCCAACATGAAGAGCTGTAGAAAAAAACTTTTAAACTGGTATGTTAAAAATTTGATTATTGAATAGGAAAGCTTACTTGGAAATAAATTAATAGTTCCAAGAGCAAGAAGAAGAAACACTTTTTGATAAATCTTACATTTTTGGCCAATTAAAATTTACTATTTGTAAACATGTTCACAACATTTTCAAAATGTTATTGTTGCCCATGTTTCCTTCATGGAAGCTGGAAAATAGTATTGGCAGAAAGGTGCTAAACCAAGAACGAAGAGTGCTTAAAGTTGCGCTCTCATAAAGATTTTCAGTGTCTTAGAAACTGTTTGGTCGAGCTTTTTGTGAAATAAAAATCCTTAAAGAAAAGTCCGAAAAACCCTCTGGCAACTGAAATCCAAGGGCATCTGAGCTTTCAAACTGACCTACATTTTGCACACAATCCTTTCAATGGTTAATTTTCAGTTAAAGTAAGTCTAGAAACGAGCAAACATATGCAGGATAGGTGCATTTCCTACACGTTAGTCTTCAGAGAGGACAGGAGAGTCCCACAGGCTTATTTGCATGTGTGAAGCTGCCAGTAATGCAGCTGGCCTTTGTAGAAGTTTCCACATCCACCCACCACATATTAGCCATACACTACATCATTTCCTAAACTGAGACAGCAAGCCACATTCTCCAAGTTATTTCAGATAATGTCAACTTCATGCCTCAAATAACAACTATACTCTGACAGCAAGATCTTCCTTCCACTGCAGATGCCAGGTAACCCATTTGCTGTCTTTGCAGCAGTTCCCAGCTCCAGTTCCACGGACACCGCTTCCCTCATATTGCAGCAGCAGCAGCAACAGCAGCCACCCGTTCCAAGCAGCACAAGACACCATTCTTCTCCGGACGGCAGCGGCAGCATCACCATCATCATCGCCCCACTCCAGCCCCCAGAGGACACCTTCTTCGTTTCAATCACACCAGTATGCAATGACAAGCAGTATAGGACAGCATAAACCCTCTTGCAGCAGCTCGCCACTTCACTCGTCATCAGAGCACAGCTACTCACAGACTGCCGCAGCAGCTAGATACAGATCACAGAAAACCATCTTCAATTTTCCTTCGAGAGCTCCTCCCAGCACCAGAGACCCTGGTTCTCTTTCGGCAGCAGCACTCTGCTCCAGGCAAAAAGGTAACAGTTACTATATTGCTGCAGAAGCACCCAGATTCTTGCTGCAACATCCGCAGCAACCCAGTTACAGCCTAAACTCAGCACCTCCAAGATCCATATACCAGGTACAATCTGCATTTTCTCCACACACTTATGCTCTTCCAAAGTTGATAAACCACTCGCATGTTACTTCAGATGCATCCCATACTGAAAATCCAAGTAAATAATTCAATATTTTTGTAATTGAAACCATTTATAAGAACATAGTGACCAGTAATTGAGCTGGCTCCTTTAGGTTCGCGTACATTCCTGGAGTTTACAGCTGGTATCCCAACACTGGCAGACCCCACGCCCTTCTATGCAGAAATTTAGGGTTCTGTGAGTGGAACCTGCACAAACGGGTTGGGGTTCATCATGGTGCTACTTTAAAGTATTGGCAGGCAGAAATGCAGGGGACCAAGTGGACACAGATGCTGCAGCTTTTCTAAATCGAAATTTTTTAAGTATTTCAATTTCAAAATACGAACATATTGATGGGCTTGAAAAATACCTAAGTAAGAATGTTTTGTTATAAAGTGTAATTCTTTAATATTTTATAATCAATAAAAGAATAATACTGATAAATGCCAAGTGTAATTACTGTTTGTAATATTGTCAAGTAAATTAATAATGCTATTTGTTGTGAGGGGCCTTATTCCTGGCACTACAAAAAGCATGCACACACAGCTGTTTTTGGTATGTCTTTATAGCATATATATCTTGGGGATATTGCTGCAAGTTTGTTTATTTTTTATTATGACATCGCATATTAATCCAACTATCTATGCATATTAATCCAATTAACCAAGTACCATAATATGTGAATTAATATTTGTACGTGTCCAGGGAATGTGATATGTACAATTTCACAACAGCATGCCTGCTAATCAGTCTTTGTGTAACACCACACACAATTGTAAAGAACGCCAACACAATTTCTATATATATAATGACGTTGTAACACCAACAGCTATATTGTGCTTGCAAAAATGGTTATCAAGGTTGCAAGGTAATGAATCAATGAATATTTGACAAAGTTCTACTGTTATGTCAGGGAGATGGTGGTGATGTCACTCTGCCGATTATTTCATAGACCAGGGGAATCCATATGGGCTTATGTGTAGAACACCGGCAGAACATTCTTATGGTGTTTTATTTTACTTAAATTCTACCCTACAAAAAGAAAATAGTTTTTCGGTTTTTAGTGGTTAGAAAAAGGTGTATTAGTGATCCATGAGATGTCATGGGAAAGCATTAAGTGTTTTTAAAATACCCCTCACACACTAAGAATCCCTTAATGTCATGCTTCATCATAGGGATCTTCCCGTCCCTCTATGGGGTGGGGCGTGCTGCAAACCACGAATACGTGGGAGCACTTTTTTGTGAAAAAGGCTATGTGTAGGCCGGCGGTCTTTCACCAGCAGGAATATGCTGGCGGTGCCACTGCCGGCACTGCCAAGCATATTCCAAGTTGCCATTTCACCACCTTTTTCATGGCTTTGACCCTGCCATGAAAACGGTGGAATAATGGCAACACAGTGGGCCCTACCAAGGCCCCCTGCCGGATTTGGGCCTGGGTGTACATACGGGGGGCACGTGCAGTGCCCCCCTCATTTGCACCCTCCTTCCTGCATGGTGTGGCATATTTGCCACATTGTGCAGGAAGGTGCAGTCAGCGCTCTGACGACGGAGGTCTGCATGATAGGCTCTTCTATGAGCCTGGCAGACCGCTGCCGTAAGACCACCACAGGACCACCCACCAGACCAGGATTTAACTACTAATCTGACGGACGGTCACACCACGGCTTTGGTGTTTCTACAGCGGATGGCGTGTTGCACTGTCAATTGTAGGGCTGCCAAAGTCGTCAGTTCACCCTGTATTTCACGAGTCTGGTACTTGAGGCTCGAAAGTGGCAAAAATAGGGCTGGGCGCAATTGCAACCCAAACAAGTTAATTTAAGGGAAAAATACTCCATGCTTAAGGTTGGTTAGGACCTTTGCTATTTCGAATCAATGAGAGCTGACCAATTTTTAAAAAGAGTGGTTGAAATGGGAGAAATGAAATGGGAAAGCAGGCTCGAATCCGGCCTCAAAAAAACGTGTACCATGTTCTGGTGATCAATACAGCTGGAGTTGTGCTGTCCAGTGGCGTAGCAAGGTCAGGTGGTACCCGGTGCGGAATATGTTTTATCACACATATTTTTGCCATTTTGTCAAGCCGGGAGTGACAAGTATCTTCACTGAGGGGGCTGGCAAAATGACAAAAATATGTGTTTAAAACACATATTTTTGCCATTTTGCCACCCCCCCTCAATGATGACACCCGGGGCCACTAGTGTTGTCCATGCCATTTTCCATGTCCAATCACACATTTTTCATACATTATTTGTGAGGTTAAGTGGCAATTGAACCCAAGGAATAATACCGGTGTGTAATCCAGCGGAAGGCATCACGGGTAAGCACATACATCCTGACGTGGCTGCTTTATTTTCTTGAGAGGTGCTTCTTTCTCGTCCTTTGCAATTTACAGTAAAGTAAAACCAGAGTGCCAAAAAGAAATATTATTTCAATATATTTGTTTTATTTTTTTTAGTAAACATCTGCTTTTTTTCTTTTATTGCTAAATGTGTTTCAACGTTCCTGTTTAAGTTGCAGCATCATGATTTTGCATCTGAAAGTAATTTTGCACCTAACTGTAACTTTTGGGCACACAAGTTTTTCAAGACCCCTGTTGACACTGCAACAAAGGTGATAGTGAACAAAAATGTTGTTTTGTTCCTAAAAGTTATTTTGTACCTAAAGGTGATTTTTCACCTAAGCTTGATTTTGTACATGATTGTGTTCTTAAAGGTTTCCACACTCATGCTGATGCTATGTCATGGATAATTTTGCACCTCAATGGACTGTCAACCAAATATGATGTCATACTGACTTACATCTTTTACACTTAATGTAACATCTCACTACCACATTTCCTCTCTGTACTGAGGGATTTTCCAACTGAAGGTGATACCACACTCTTGCTGACTCTGCACTAAGGGCGATGTTACACCTACATGTGATTTTGCACCTAAAAATTAATTTGCACCTAAATGTATTTTACACCTACGTGTATTATGTTATAAAAGTTATTTCACCTGCGGACAGGGTGATTTTCCACTTAAATTTGGTTTTCCTACGAAATTTAAAATGCACTCCTAAAAGGGTGTACACACTCTTGATGATGTTAAACCAGGGATGAAATTGCACCTACATGTGATTTTCCACATTAATGTGATTTTGTTCCTAAATTTGATACCACAGTCCATTCAATATGACTTGATTTACTAAATATTTTAAACACTCGTGCTAATGGTGCATCAATGTTGATTTTGCACCGCAGTATTCTCTTGAACACATATAATTACCTACTGATACCCACGTTGTATGCCTCATGTAACATTTTACCAACACATTTTGTCTCTCAAAATATAGATTTTGCACATAAATGACAGATCACACAACTGCTGACTTTGAACCTAAATGTTTATATGCACCTAATTGTGATTAATTAATTAATTAATTAATTAATTAATTGTGCCCTTAATGCACATGCCTGTTGATTTCGCACCAAGGGTGACTTTGCACCTAAATGCGTGTTTGCACCTGTGTGTAATTCTTCCTTTTACAAGTGTTTCCACTCTTCTGTTGGTGTTTTTCCTAAGGTGCTTTTGAATCGTAATGTGGATACCACCATCTTGCTTACTTATAGCAAAAGTGATTTTGCACTGATCAGCAATTGTTGCACCCAAAAGTGCAGATGTTTTCTACATTTATGTTGACGTCTCTCCAAGGAGAAGTTTGAAATGTCAGTGTGCTTTCATCCAAATATGCTGTGATACTGAAGCACACATTTTAGATTCGACTGCGTATTCTCTCTCTGCGCCAACCTTTATCACCTGGCTATGTATTGAGGCTTTCCCACACTTAATCTGCTTCTCAAAATCAATAGCCTAAATTTCCAACAAACCTGAACCAAAGAGAGCTTCATATCAAATCAGACTGCGCAATGCAGTTAGCAACATCTCAGGGATCCTATTTGCCCCTAGCCTTACTCCCAAACATAAACCACAAAGAACTTCATGTCAAATCAGACTGCATAATGATGGTTTCAGCAAATCAGACTGCATAATGGTTTACTTTCAACATCTCAGAGATACTAGTCACCCTTGACTTATTCAAAACTAACCTCAAATCCCTCAATTATACAGCAACACAACTATCGAGATGGTGCACACACATTCACCACCACCGCTGTATGCATGCACCACCACCATTGTATACAAATACACCAGCCTGTTTCTTTCACAGCAGGAGCTTACCTTAGATGGCAAGTATTTGGAAGAAGAAAGTGTGCCTAGCAATCAGTCAGTAAACAAGACCTGGATTCTGCACTCTGCACACGACTGTGTGTCCTTGCTGCCTATACCTCATAGATGTGCTCCATGACTCGCGTGGAGGTTTGGAGGGAAAGAGCAGAGGTTGGAGAGGAGAGATTTGCATTGGGGAGAGATGTCAGCCTTGAGGTTGTTCTTTCTATACCCAGTTCAATGTCACATGTTAGAAGAATGGGGCATGGGCAACCCTTATGAATGACCCTTTCCAAGCTGGTGGTCTGTCTAGAAATTACTACCTGAAGTTCCCAATTCAACATGAAGTTTAGTGTTTCCTGTGATGTCAGTTCCTAATTGTACCATATACATAGAGGCATTTATATAGTTGTGGATGTGTAACAACCCTTTTGTTCCCTTGTTTTTCATCACATGCATTACCCACTTGCTTCTATTTTTGTCCCCGTTCTTTGCTGCTTTTAGCTAGAGTCTCATTGGATTTCTTCTGGAAGGTCTTGCTTCTCTCTGCCCTGTTGTTAAATGAGTGTTTGGTGATTTGCTTATCTGCTTATGCATTTACCATCATCTTCTCTTAAGTTCTCAATATTCCCTTTATGGCTTTTTACTCTTAACTGGGAGCCTCTTACAGAGAAATATGACATGCGTACTATGAAGTACAGGGTGGCACTTTGGCTACCTGGAGTGGCAAGCCTTTCCTCAGCCAATGAAGAAGGAAAATCGAAAGACCTTCAGAGCGTCCAGTTCATGATAAACTCATCATGCACCCAAACATCCACCATTTAATGCTTAAGTGTCACAAAACATTATCATTTCATCATATACTCTTTAACAAACACTTATCTCATCACAAGCATAATCAAGCAGGGGGGGAAGTTAAGGTTGAGTTAGCGTGGAGGGGATTGAACATGAGGTGAAGGTAGCGCCTTAACTTGGGAATTTCTGTTTATTTTTTGTCAAAACTAGTATAAGCAAATTTGTTAATCATAGCTCCCATTCCACTTTAGTTTTTAGGGAATTTCTTTTGTTTGTTTTTAAAAGAAATTTGATAAAATAAAAATAAGTTCACCTTGCATCACAACCCACCTTGCTATGGCAACCTCAATTGCTATAATTGCTCTTACTTTCAAAAGCTTAAAATGAAATGTGACATTGAGGAGCACTGGTAAATGCTGGTTAGGAGTAGATGACGGTATATTATCATATCATGAGTGGATGTGAGTGGATGATGCTCTATACATTTGTCTACAGTGCTACAGTGGTGTGTGGTTGGAAATATGATGGAAGTGTGTTGGTGTATGATAGTAGCTGTGTGGCAGTATGTTGGTAGCTGTGTGGGCATTTGATGTCTGATATATGTACATATGTTGGTGCTGTGGGCATTTGAACGTGACTGGGTGGTTGTATAATAGAGGGTGTGTGGGTATATACTGTTAGTTGCACTTTCATTTGCTGTGTGTGTATTGGTATTGGTTGTGGTGAGTATGGAGATTTGATGGAGGTTGTATGTTGATGGGATTTTTAAAAACATGGCTGTGTGTTTGAGTATATGTCTGACTGAATACTGCTGGTTGTGCAGACATGTAACTGTGGGTGTGCTGTCATATATGATACTGTGTGGGTGGCTGAAAGATGGCGGTGTGCTTCTATATAATGGTAGGGGGACACAAATATGAATTGAGTGTGTTGGCGTAGGATGATGTGTGTGTTGACATATGAGGTTGCTTGGTGGACATATGAAGATGGATGTGTTGCCATGTAATGAAGGTCATGATTATGGACGTCGTATAGGGGTCCCCAGGGTCGCAGCTGTTACCTCTGGCTCTGCTTTTGCGACCCCTGGCCTCAGAGGTGGCAAAATGAGTTCCAAGCACCCAGGGACAGCTCATTTTTTATTGTCTTTGGGGATCCATTCTCATTGTATTTTGCACATTTGTTTTATTACATTAATAGTGAATAATAGTATGTTATTCACTATTAGTGTAATAAAAATAAATGGAGCTCCAGGAGCTGGAGCAAGATTTTAGCTGGCAATTTAGGTACGTAGAAAAATACATTTACTTTTAGTTGTGCGCCTTCTTGTGGGGGAGAGTTTGTGACTGAGAGATAGTGTGTATATGTGTGAGTGTGTGTGTGAGAGTGAATGAGAGTGGGTGAGAATCAGTGGCAACTAGTGACAAATAATGAGTGAGATTGAATATCAGTGAGTATGAGGGAGTCAAAGTTGAGTGAGTGTACATTTGACTGCAATTGAGTGAAAGTAGATGAATGAGAAATAATGAGTAAGGTTGAGTGCGAGAGATTGTTAAAGAATGTGAGTAAAAGTGAGCGACAGAGAGTGAGTGTAACTGAGTGAAAATGAGTCAAAGTCAGTTAGTTTGAAGAAGAGTGAGTGCAACTGACTGTGAGTAAGAAAGAAAGTATGAGTGAGTGAACTGTGAGTGAGTGTGACTGAATAAGGGAGATTGAGTCAGAGTGAATGAGAATGGCGTAGTGAGAGTATGACTAAGTGTAAGGGAGCAAGAAAGTATAAGTGAGTGAGAGAAAAATTGGGTGAGTGAGAGTACGAGTCAGTGCAAGAGAGTGAATGAGAATGAATGAGTGTAGTGAGTGTAAATGAATGAGAGTGAGTGAGAATGAGTGTGAGTGAGTAAATGTAAGTGACCCTGGGTAAGAATGTGGTGTTATGCGTGCAAGTCTGCCATTGGTCCTGGCATACTGAAGGTCGTTCATGGGTAATAGAGGCTACCATGGCAGAATACTGGCATTGGCATATTGGAGGCACTTCTTGGCATGACATGCACCTGCAAGAAAATACTGGCACTGGCATAGTATGCAAACTTGGCATAATAGGCAACCATGGTAAAATACATGTACTAAAATACTAGAGATAATTCTTACCATATGAACCACCTGCAGAAAAGGGCCGGTGTTGGAACATTGGAGGTCATTCTTGTCATAAGGGATGACAACTATGGTGTTTGGGAGGGGGAAACTATGCCAAAATGCTGGCACTGACATACTAGAGTTAATTTTCAACATAAGGTACACCCATGGTATATAGAGGGCATTAATGGCAAAATCCTGGCATGGGCATATAGTATGTACTTTTCCGTATGAGGGTTATCCATGGCGAATGAATGCTACCAATGACAAATTCATGTGAAACCTGTGCTTTAAAACGTTTTATATGAACCCATTTTTTCTAAATGTTCTCGGGGGTAAGTTCCTTGAGACCTCTAAAAGAGGCCAGGCTTAGTTGCGTCACTCGCTCATTACAAATCAGCGCAAGTATTATGCCCCTCCATTTTCCAAGATAATATCACTGCCCTAACATAGGTGATATCTGAAACACACCTTTGTCTGTGTTGTGTTGTTATATTAATCATACCGTTATTATGGAACTTCATCAATGTTAATTATCTGATGTCAGGCCATGTAACATCACTTTCTTGGATGATTCTTGGTCATATGATGTCATTTTCTGTGATGTCATTAAGGTCAAGAAGTGTGTGATGTCACTTCCGCTACCGCAGGCATTTTGGTAGATTGACATCCATGGTCATGATGGCTTCTGATGTTGGCTCTGTCGACATACTATGGTGGATATGTTTGTATATTATTATTGATTATGGGTACATCTGATACTCAGTGTGTTGAGCTATGATGGCATGTTGTCGTAGGATGGTGGTTATGAGGGTGTATGAAGTTGGCTTTGTGGTAGTATGACATTGAGTGCATTGCTGTATTATGATGTGTGTGTTGGTATCTGAAGATGATTCTGAGCATGTATCAGTCACTTAAGCTAGTCCATATTTGGCTGACGCCATAAAAGCACAAAGATCAAGAAAAACATAATACAATTAAAAAAGTCAGCGCATATATGACCGAGTAAATTTTTAGAAGCTCAGGTACATAGATAGAGAACAATATAGCACAAAACAGATAAATAACTCAATTCCATTTGATAAACACAGGATGCTAAAGGAAATGTATAAATTACGTGTGTGCTAAATCACCTAAAAGAACTATGTACACAGGAAGTAGCCCCCTAGAGCAAGTATTTGCCTTTGACTAACTGGGCATCCGTTTAACATCTAACCTAAATTGGGCTCCCCATATTGAAAAAGTCCAATTGTCGCTAATTCAGCAGACCACCCATATAATTAAAATTCATAAAAACACAGTGTCCAGGAATGTGGCCCCAGCACTGGAAATCAATAACATAAAAGCATTGGGGGGTGGTCTCTTTATGGGGCTGAACTGTGGGGCATTGGGATCACAAATTCTCTCACTCCAATAAAAAACCGCTTTTTAAGATCACTTTTAAATCTTCCCAATAGCACCCCCCTGGCTCCATGTTTTTGTATTTGGGCCAAAATCAACTGGCACATAAGTTGAACTACAAGCTGCTAATGTTCTGGCATCGTTTGAGGTCTGTTAAAGAGCTCGTCCCTTACCGAGCAGTGACGAGTGATCTCCTGAAGTGACCTCAGGTAAATTCCATTAAAAGGTTTAGCTCGCTGAAAAATCTTCTTAGGAGAATTGGGATGGAGGAGTACTGGTTCACTCCTGAAAGACTGTCCCTTATACCAAAGTGCAGGGTTCAAAAGATATACTGGGAAACCAAAATGGAGAAGGAGATGGCTAAACCGGTGGGTACACTGATCCAGGAATTTATGAGCTTTAAAATTGTCCCATTTTATAAGGAAACCATTGATGAAATTGTTCCACCCATGGCACGTAAATTATTTATACAATTACGATATATAAATCACCCCACTAAACTGTTTTGTAAAAAGTGGTGTAGCAAGGCTCGCTCTGATGATCAGTGTCCAGCGTGTACGGCTAGTTCTGGTTCCATAGTCCACTTGTTATTCTTTTGCCCTCATTATAGAAGCTTGAGGGTCAAGTGGATTGTTCCGCTCTGTAAATTAATCGGACCTGGCCATTACCTTGAGATTTTGAGAATTTTAGCCACTGACACCCGCAGGGTGGTAGTCTTTGGTTTGGCCAGATTTTGGTACGCACTATGGATCAAACGTTTTAAATGTATTATATGAATTGTCTTTTGTATCTCTTTTAAATCATATTTATGAAATTTGGATCCACTCTTAAACAATGAGCTTTATCCTTACACTGTTTTAATTAGTCTTATGCTGTTTACTTGTAAATAGATTTTTGCTTTTATATTGTCTTAGCCTGCACTTTGTAAGATCTCTGTGATCGAAACAAAAAGTTATTTAATGATGATAAAATTTAACATCGCATAACATATTCCTTGGGAAACTAACGACTGCAGGATTATTAGCCTATACTTGTAGTGTCTCTGTTTTGACTCGTGCAATAACAAAGTTAAGAAAGAGTTTCGCGGCCCTGAGAGCAGAGTGTATAAAACACAGTAAGGTGGCTAGTACGTCGAGATGTTGTTACACCCGCAGGGGGGTAAGTCCTGCTTCCACACCCTAGGCATAGGGAAGCAAGTTTAAAGTGCAATGTGCGTAGCCTGAAAAGTATGAGCCTGTGGTGATATGAACAGTTTGCTATCCACTGTAAGTACAGCTGCATACCAAATGTTGTTGATACTTGGGCATAATTTACATTTGCTTCTTTTCCCTGGGCCAGTTTAGGCTCTGGTTCATGCAGTGTTCCATGTATCATTCTTTGATACAGGATTTAGAATCTGGCCTGATTGAAAGAGAATTTTTATATATGTCCAAGAGTCCCAAGCTATTGAACAAGTCCTTCAGGTATAAGAGCCAAGGGATTTGATCAGCCCCATCAAGTGACATGCAGTCGGACATGCAAGTTCTGGATAAGCCAGCTTCGGGTGTACCCCAGACTCTGATCCAAAGTATTAAAGGTACTAGCCCGATCAGATCTTCCAGATATGGCATTCCAAGTTCCTCAAGACAAATTAAGGCAGCCGTACCTCCAGGGGCTGACAGCAGACTATGCATAAAGCAATTTTCTGCTCGTTGGAGGATGCCCACGTTGTTATATCCCCAAAGGCCTCCTCCGTAAGCTCCCACTGTTATGCACTTACTCTTGTACAGGCTCAACATGTCTGCGGTGGGTTTATTTCTTAATTTATGAGCAAATCTAAATATATCCTCAATATTCCTGCAGAAAGTTTGAAGTCTGAGCATTAAAAGAGAAGTCCAGCTTAGATATTGATTGAAAAGGATCCCTTGATAGGTAAAACTCTTCACCTTTGCTAGGTTTGAATCCCCCATATTAAACAGTGTTGTCTTGGTGCTTGGATGGCTGCATGTCATAATATAAGTTGTGTATCATGGTTTATCAGGTGTGGACATATGATCTAGTTTGTGTTGACTTTTAATGGTGGGTGGGTTTGAAATGAATTTTGGTTTTTTAGACATAGGATGGTGGATGTGATGGTATATGGTTTGTGTAGATGTATGATTCTACGTGTGGCAATGGTGGTTGTATTGACGTTTGATAGTGTATGTGTCCCTGGACCTCTGACCTTTGACTACCTATAGCCCGTCTGTATGTCCCTGCATCAACCCATCAGCCCTTCAATGTACTCGCTACACCTAATAGCTCCTCTGTTTGCCCTAGAGCATCTATGTGTGCCCCTTACTTCCCAAGTTTGCGCCTTTAGTCTTCTGTAGTCCCTGTGCGACCCTGCCTCATGCTGTACTGTGTGCTACCCAGTCCCTTCAGCTCTTCTCTGTGCCTCACTGCCCCTTTGCAACCCATCTCTGTTTTCCCTGACTCCCAGTAAATCGCTATTTGTTCCTATGCCCACCTGCAGACTCTTGCCCCACGCATCTCCTGTGAGCGGCTGTGCAACAGCAAGCCCTTTATGTGGCCCCTACTGCCTCTCGTGCTCATTTGTATTTCACACTTTTTCACTCCTGCAACCCACCTCTAAGTGCCCCTGCCACTTGCTATTCTTCTCTGCCCCCTCCATTTTGCAATATTTGTGTACCACCCAGCCTGATTGTAGTGGACACACATATGGGCTGCAGGGGAGGAGAAGGCCCATCACGCGTGAAGCTCCCATGTGCCTTTCTGCCTTTTCCCTAGGTGCCTCTGTGTGTCCATCCATCACCCTGAAGCCCCTCTGCATGTCCTGCTGCCTACCTTGGAGCCACTGTGGCCCAACCCTTACTTGTCCAGCCCCTCTATCTGCCACCTTGATTCATCTCTGCTTGTGAACCCTTCTCCCCTTGGAGCCCCTGTGAGCCACCTGCCTCCCCATTTGTACCCCTAGCTCTCTTTTACCACTCTGTGTACCCTGCCCCACCTCAGAACCTGTCTGTTGCCTTGCCTCTATAGGTGGTCTGTGTTCACCTCCACCCCCTACTTCTAATATCCTACGCCCGGAGTAGTCAGTCAGCTGGCACCAGTTTCTGCACCCTGTTTCTCATTGTTCACAGGGGTGCAGGTATGGGTAGTAGTTGGCCTGCTCTTTTGTGACCTGAATACTGCTGCAGGTCACAAAGTAGTAGGTCAGCTGGCACCCGCTCTGGCGCAGGAGCAGATGCTATGCTGGCACTTGCTCCTGCTTTTTGTTTTTTAAGACCCCCTCCACCAATGGACAATGCAACATTGGTGCAATTTCCCTTCCTCAACAATGTGCAAGCTGAGGGTGATTGAGTTCTAGTCCCACTCAACTGCACCTCTTAATGTATATTACACAGTGGTGACTGCCACTATATAATTATAGTTATGTCAGACTTTCCGAAGCAAAATCATTGTTTCTTTCTTTAATAAATTTCCTGCAATTTGATGAATCTGCACGAAACTTTAAAAACAATCAATTCACTTTGGCTCCTTCATGTAAAGATATACACTGATCCGTAAAGCAGGGGCAGAGAAAATTGTGGGAGTCTCCAAAATTGCAATTTCCCATGTAGTTTCTCATAGGAAAGTCTACTTTCCTATCCAGCTATCCAGAAAAAAATTGTGGTACGCATGCACACAAAATTTAGCAAAAAGTTAAACTTTAATTAGAGAGTGTGCGTTTTGTTATTTGGTGTAAATCGATTTAGCCGCTTTTGAGACATTAGTGTTTAAAGTGGTGTTCAGAGTGGGTATGAAAGGTTTTAACGCTTGTAAAAATTCAGAAGGAAGGGGGGATAGATTTGCTCTGATTAGCCTATTCAAAGTAGGTGGGTGGATCCTGATTGGCTTGCAACAACATGGAGAATATGTTGTGGAAGCCATTACAGGACTTGATGACTCGATCTTGTGTTCAGAATAAAATATCAAAGGACACTTAAAGGCACAGGAGGGCACACCCTGACGCACTTATGTCAAAATAAAAAAATAAATGTTGTGGGTACCACAGTACTAGCAGACACATGTTGTGGGTACCACAATACTAGCAGACACCCTCTATGGTACTCTGGTACAGGTAGCAGTGCCGATTCTGTTATAAGAAAAAACATTTTGACCACACCCTGCCACCAACCTCCACTGTGCATGCCATAGTCCATGGCCAGTGGGAGTTGGGCACCTCCAATTGGTTGGGTGCAAGGTCAACCCACCGCTGCACCGCTGCACATGGATAAAGACAGTGCACCAGGGGAAGTGGGTTGGGGGGCTGGGCCTGGCTGAAAGCCAGGCCCTTAGGCCAACCTACCACTGTGCATGGCTGAAGGCCGTGTGCTGCAGGTGGGGGGCTGGGTGCAGTTTGCCTGAGAGGGTTGGATGTATGCTCAACTTTGAATATGATCAAAAAACACATACAATTCACTGAAAAATACCAAAGGTTAAAGTGATGTTATAGTCAGGAATGGTAATAAGAACTTAGCTGACATTTAAAAATAAAAACTGCAATTCACTGAAAATCCAGGGATAAAGTGACATTATAACTAGGTGCTAAAATGAGCTAAGTACTAACGTTAAAAAATGTGAAAATCCTCAGAAATGTGCCGGTTATAGTTTAATGAACTAACTATAACTGGCCCATCATGCATTGCTTATGACCTCATATATTACATCACTCATGACATGTTAAATGACTTGATTGATAACATCACTGGTGACTTCTCAAATGATATCATAATGAAAGTGATATTCACATTCCTACATAAACAATCTTATCATTTTTTAAAAGTCAGTTGTTGGAAAAGAGCTTATAGTCATATACAGCATTTAATTACAGTGTGTACACATGTGAGTGCATAGAGTGGAAATAGCATAAGCTAAGAAGGCAAGTGTGGTGTGCATGTTAAAAGTAATATGGTGCACACTTTTTTAAACCAGTAATTTTGGGGTGGAAGTAGTACTCACTGTTAAACAAGGTAAAGGCTGAGCCCACCTGCAGTGCTTTGCAGAGGCATGTTGTGACTTAAAGACAAGACCTGTTGCCAAAAACCTAAAGGCCAAACCTTCTGCTGACTACAGATTATCCATTAGATATCTGGGCACATGCTCATGTTAAATAGTTCTAATACATAGCTATTGACAAATTCTATTTAAAAAAAGGAGGTTTATAAGGTGTGGGTCTTTATTTCCAGCACTTCTCTGAAGATTTTGAGGCACTGCAGATTGTTGAACAACGTGGAATGTAGACTTGACTCTCTTTTAGGTGGTTTCACTCATACTGGATTGTAAGCATGGCTCTACGTTTGTATGCAATTGTGCTCATTTCAGGAATGTGTATAGTGCATTTTACTAAACTAAGGAGGGTTGACCATAAGGTCTGGCTGAAGGTGTCATATCAGTTGCAAATGCATACCTGTCATTCTCTTGACTTGAAATTGCAGGCCATATGAAGTATTTAAGAGAGTGCTCCTGGTAAGGTGAATAGAGTATGAACTCTTTTTTGAAGGATGTTCAAGGTTTCAAATAGGGGTGACCCCATTAAAGTCCATGTAGGCATTTTGTTTCTTAGCTAGGTGAATGCCAGTAAAGAGAGTGCAACATCCACCAAATCTGCGTGTCCAGCAAGGGGTCAAAGTTAGGTCAATTTTCAGTTGATTGGTGATAGAAGACTAGAGACAGGTGTAGCTTGTTTAATTCCTTGAGAGTCAACAAATCCTATAAAAGCTGTCACAGTGACTGCATGGTGTCATTAGTAATGTCATCAATTATGTCTTCTGAGATGCCATCAGTGATGTAATCAATTATGCCATTTAACATGTCATGATTGATTTAATATGTGCGGTCATAAGCAGCACATGATGAAGATGCAAGCTATAGTTACTGGCAAATTTCAATGATCTTTCTATCTTAAGACATTGGTCCTAATTTCATTTCAACACTATTAGACCTGTCAGCCTTACGTGGTCTTCCCCTAAATGTTTTGCCTTCGCTCCTCTTGTTTTGCTGAAATTTGTTTTTGTTGGCTTTAGGACTGTAGCCAGTGCTAAGTGCTTATGCTCACTTCTTCAAACAAGGTATAATTGGCCTACATCCGATTGCCAAATGTAATTAATTTATTAAGTCCCTAGTAGAGTGGCATAACATGTACCCAGGGCCTGTAAACTAAATGTTACTAGTGGGCCTGAAGCACTTATTGTGCCACCCACTTAAGTAACCCTTTAAACATGTTTCAGGTAGCCTGTAGTGCAGCTTTAACCTGCCAATTGGACCTGCCAAAATAAACCGTATCTCAGGTCTAAACCTCCCTTTTTAATATAATTGTCACCCCCAGGGCAGATGCTAAGCAGCCCATAGGACACAGTGCATTGTATTTTTAAAAAGTTGGATATGTACTTTTAAGTTTTACATGTCCTGGTAATGATATCATTGAGTTACTTTATTACATTTAATAAGTGCTAAGCTTTGATTGGGAGCAAGTAGAAATGTCCTGTTTAGGCTCAAATTAATTGTAATTTTAAATATTCTTTAAATGGTAAAGTCGGGTTTTAGATTACAATTTTGAAAATGCCACTTATAGAAAGTTGGCATTTTCATGCCCTAAACGGTCTGAGGGCTTCTAGGAATTTCCAGCTGACCAGGCCTTTTAATTGCTCCCTCATCGGGAATATGTATTGGGCCCAGACAATGAACATTTGGACCGGAGTGTAGCTGGGAGAGGGCCAACCTGTTAGAATCAGAGGGGCAGAGCTGATCCCTTTCCCACTCACATTTCAAAGGATGGCCTCAGGACACTCACAAAGAATTTGAAACTAGGCTTTTGTCACCTCAGACATCTTAGGACCTGGCCAGGGAGGAAGGAAGTTCCAGAACCATCGGGGGGACTCCAGAAGTTTCTTCCACTTTAAAGCTGGCACCCGATTTAAATAGGACCCTCAGACCTACACTTCATTTCACTTCAGCTGTAGACCTGTGGAAGACTACAGAAGGACTGACTTGTACTCCAGAGGACTGCCCTGCTGCTTTAGGCCTGCCTTGTTTCTCAGAGGACTGCCCTGCTGCTTTTTGCCTGCCTTGTTTCTCAGAGGACTGCCCTGCTGCTTTAGGCCTGCCTTGTTTCTCAGAGGACTGTCCTGATGCTACCAGGCGACTGCCTTCCTGCTTCAGACCTGTCTTGTTCTTTAATGGACTGCCTTACTACTTGAGGCCCGCCGGGTTTCTCAGAGTACTGCCCTGCTGCTATCAGAGGACTGCCGTGCTGCATGAGGCCTGCCTTGTTCAACACAGGATTGCTATGCTGCTTGAGTCCTGCCTTGTTTCTCAGAGGACTTCCCTGCTGCTTGATGCCTGCCTTGCTGCTTAAGGGAGAGAGGACCAAATCTCCTTGAACCCAGGACTTCCAGAGGGACTCCAAAGGTCAGTTGTCTGACCTCCTGTTCTGAGCTACAGAGACAGAACAAGCTCCAGAGGCCTGATGCAACTGGACCTGCCTAGACTTGCAACAAGGCCTGCCTGAGCCCTGCTGGCCTCTGCTGGGGTGAGTTCCAGATCACCAAGGGGTGCTTCCCAGGTCCTGGACCTTTGGCATCAGCTGAGCTCCTTCTGTGAAATGCTGAATTTCTGAACCCTGCACGCTGGTCTTTGTGGAGGTAACTTTTTCAGTGGAACTAACCTGACCTCTGTATCCGGCCTGCACTCCATCACAGTCGACCTGAACTTGTGAGTTTTTCCATTTCTAGCAAGACCAGAGCTCTACATTTAGCTCTCTCTGCTTCTTGGCGCCATTTTTGCTTAAACCTTTACAATTCCATATCTCCGGGCCTACTGATGACATTTTTGTCATTGTGGTCTCATTTTATTTATTACATTTTACTCTTATTATTTCTGTATCGGTTTGGGATATCTGTTGTGTTGTATTTTCGGTTTATTACTGTTTGTGCGCTGTATAAATACTTAACACAGTGCCTCTAAGTTAAGCCTGACTACTTTAGTGCCAAGCTAACAGAGGGTTAAGAACGTTAGTGTAGTGGCATCTGTGGTTTACCTTGATAAGGATTGTGGTTGTTGCTTGAGAAGAGTTTTCAGCGCCCTCAATCAAAAAACGAATTTCTCACAAACACCTATGTAGATGTGGCCGTATAACACATTTTTATTTTACCAAGTGTACTAATAATAAACACACATTTACAGTGCAAATATATTATCGCCACAGCAGATCGTAACTGGCTTAGAAAAAACATTGTTTAATGGCTTACAGAGTCCATCCTAGAATCACTGCCCTCCCCCCTTCCCTTCTTGGAATCCATAAAGATACCGATTGTTTCCTACAACTGGCAGGTGCACCAGCTGCAGAGGAGAATGGACAGATCCCGGCAGATGGAAATTTTTGTCAGCAAAGAATTCATCACCTACGCTTGAGTGATATCAGGGCGCCACCTAGTGGGGCCATACCGTTCTGTTCTAAATAGTTCAAACTAAGCTATAAGCCTATACTTATTACTTCATCAGTCGTGGCGAACATTTATGTATAAACTCTGTTGGAAGGAGTCCACAAGGCGGATGTTCTACCGCTGTGAACACAGTTTTTGTTTTGTTTTTTATTAACGTGACTGGTCAAAAAATGATGTGCACTGTATTGAAAAAGCCTCCATGTAAATATTAATTTCTTTAGATTTGACCCTGTAGGAGTGATTAGCCAATAATTTAAAGCCGTTATCTTTTTAATTCCCGAAACACGCTGAAAATAGTAGTCCCTTCGTATCAGTTCTAGCCAAGGATTGTCGATTGGATGTTGCATGAAAACATAAACACAACATTTCCCTGCAAAATGTCTGTAATAGACTCCCACACACCACCCTAGTTAAAAAGTAAATGAATGAAAACAGTATTTAAAACAATTCTTTTTAAGAATTATTCAAGGTCAATAGTGCCAGATTCTCTGCAGAACCCCCCCCCCCCCCTCCCTCTCCTTAAACGCTGAGGCCCTGGGCCAGTGCCCACTTTGCCCATGCCTTAAACATCTCCGAAGAGACACTTAATGGATCGTGTCTGTCTTTGTCTCCTGTGGCAGGTTGTAGTTTCATGACCTTACTTGATGAATATATGGATCTATTTTGCTTGGCATGAAACATAGATGCAGGATTTCAATATTGAGCCACTGTGGGCTGCAGCCGCTCTAGTAGTTATTCCATCCTGTGGCAAATGACTCTCCGAGGAAAGCTGAGATCTGGCCACATCAGCAGCATGAGTTACGAATCTACGAGGTTCATTGTCAGATGCAGGCGTTTTAATCACGCAATCGATGATGCCGAAGGCTATCCGTAAGGTGCTCGCAGACTGCTAGCCCGCCCCTAGGCCCTTGTTCAAGCAGCACCATTAATGACTCCGACTAACAGCAGCCTGCAAATGAAATGGTGCCATTACTCATATTTAATTGTAACAAGCATTGGCAAGGCCAGGAGTTCTCACTTTTCAACCTATTGGCTCTCCTACTGCCTTTTGTGCATGCAGCACAGCATCAGCAAAAATGCCCGGGCTGCACTATATGGACCTAAGGGGAGCAATAATCACCACCGTCTAAGCTCTATGTGTGAAGCACACACAGTGGCACGCAGCTGGAAAGCAGAGCCATCGCTTTGTTTGCAATTACTTTTACTGAGCAAAAATGCAATAAAACCTGTTTCTTTATGAATGTTGTCTCCATCAACTTACTTTAGGATCTGGGCTACTTTTAAAAAACGTTATGTTAACAATGCGACAGGGAGGGTCTGGGGAGCCGTGTGGTATGGGGGCAGTAAAGAGCAATCAACACAAGAGTGGGCAGCAGTCAGGGAGGGGAGGGGGTGGAACAGCAATATTGGAGCTTGGGGTTTAAACACAGATAAGGCTTGATGGAAAGAGTGGGAGAAGCAACATGCAAAAAGTACTTTTGTAAATAATTAGATCACCGGGCACATAAGCATCAGTCTGCTCTCCAGTGCCTTATTTGCCACTTTATAGCCCATCTGTGGAAATAATGTGTGTTTGCTTTCATTACGAATTTCATTTTTAGATTTCACCTGCACAGCGCTTGTGCTGTACTTGTGAAATCTATTGTATTGAATAGAATTATTAAAAGGGGCTTACATCCCGCCCCTTGCTTGCCCTGCTTTTCGTTGGTTCCTGTGCTTGCCACTTACTTTTCCTCTGTTTCTATTGGCTGTAGCATACTGTTTCCTGTTGTTCCTGGTGCTTTCCTCGTGTGTTTCTCTTATCACTTTCCCGGGGACCAAGTACTGTTTCCATCCGCTCCTGTGGAGCTATTTTTTAAGATTTTGCAAGCACAACACTTGTTTTTAAAGTGTTAAAGGTGCAGAGTCAGCCTCTACAGACCTCCATTGTGAGAAAGAAGGCAGTAATCATGCTGGGGAGTTCTATTGTCAACTGTGAATTTAACACAATATCTGCAGCATAATGATTAATGTGGAGCTCTTGAGACATATGTTCGTACTCTGCACCAGTTCGTTTGGGTCTCTTGATATCGTGTATACATTTTGAGTTCAACGTCTGCGAGTGCCCGTTTAGACATTTGATCAACTTGGGTATAAGCCTTAGACTTTGTTTCAACTCTGCACGAGCACGCCACTAATGGCATTCACTCAGTCAGTCAGTCACACAGCTTTATTCGATCTCTTTAAAATGGATCATAAAAGCACAAGTTATCTAAAAATTCCAACACAATATATACACATATATACACATTTAAAATAAGAATTAAACAGTTGCAGTGATCCAGGTAAATTCATATAAAAACGTTTATGAAAAAAGCTGTTCAGAATTTAAAATTAATTAATTAGTTGTTGCTACTAAAATGTCGTCCCACCTTTTTCCTCTTCCTAAGACAAGCCCACAAAAATGAGGCAACTGAACAGCATACAAATGGATCCGGTAGAGTTTTTAAAAAGTACATGGCCACCCGGCACTGCCTAAAATTGTGGTACCTCAGGATTGGGAGTATGAATGTTTTCCTTTCCTCTGTATAGGTCTTGCAAAATAATACAATATGTAGATCTGACTATACTGTGTAGCTGTTACAGGGACAGGGTAAGAGGTCTGCTAATTTATATTTATTTTGGGGGTATCCCAGGAGTAGCGGGATCATGTTCATGCGGAAACGCAAAAGGATAAATTTGTGTTGCGCATTATTTATGCGTGATAAATACTGAAAACCTTCCCCCAATCTTGGTGATACCGCATCATAAAGAATGGAGGAATGATGAATACGTTTCTTTTCAATTCGGGCATACTTTGATCTCTTAATGAATAAATCAGTTATTCTTTCCTTTGAAACCCTTTTGCAGGACTCAGGGTCCTGAAATAATTCTCCCATCCCTAACGCTTTTAGATGGACCTCTACGTAATTTAACCATCCAATTCTTTTATAATAATCTAATTTGCAACAGTCCTTGATAATGGTTTGTGTCAAATCCACTGTAGACCTCCGCCATACTGATAGCCACAACAAGACTGGAGCCAGTCTTATGTTGTCGCTTAAATAAGGAAGCCTCAATTCACAGTGTAAAATATGATTTGGGGCTAATTGCGGTAAGGACACACGGTTTTTAAAAAAGGAGTCTTCTATTTGTTGTAGCGGTGCAACATTACTCAGATTGTTCAACTTAACTTTAGGCACATGTTCTAGTATTTTTTCATCACAGTACATGTGACCGGATAAAGTTGCTTAAAATGAGCTGTGCGGTGTGGACTCGGTGTCTACAGACTCCAGTGGTGAGAAATAAGGCGGTTTTCATGCCCGTAAGTTTTTGTTGCGAACTGGTGTTACACACAATATATGCAGGAAAATGATTAATGTGTAACTCTGAGACATGTGCTTGAATCCTGTGTAAGTTTGTTTGGACCACTTGGTATCTCTTATTAACATCTGAATGCAATGTATGCATACATGCCAACCTTCCCGATTCAGTCAGAAGACTACCGATTTCAAGGCTAATCTCCTGTTTCACAAATCCTTCATGCAGAAACTCGAAAACTCAGCGAGCTTCTGCCTCGGAGTATGCACAGCCGTAACACCAAATTTTTCAACCTTCAGCTCGCACTTTATTTATTGAGCAAGAGGCACTTTTCCTGTTGTGCATGTTGATGACTTGTTTTCCATCTTGTTTTCCTTGCACCCGTCCCCCACACCGTTTGTGTTTATGCTCCCCCCTGTTACCTTCCCTGTTGCATCGGCCTGTGTTACTTGGCTGCTCCATCTGCCTCTCTTATTGCTTGACCCCACACATCACCCTCTCTGTTGCTTCAGCCTCTACCCGACCCCTCACCAAGTCATTACTTGAGTTGAACTAGCGCTGCAATGCCATGTCAGTCACCAGGGCAGCAAACAGATACAACTTTAGAGTGATGTTGAACACACTTTGTGCCCCCACATACATATGTTGCTGTCTCTACCCTCAGACCATCAGTGCAGGGTATAAGCATGACCCCACTGTTCCATGGAGTCCAACCTGGGGCTGTGCACACTTGTGCACGAAGAGCTCTGATGTCCCTGAACTGTGCTCTGTAAAACAAGCTGTCTGTTTTGGCTCGCCCCCTTCCCATGTGTTGCTTCGGCCTCCACCACTGGCCCTCCGAGTTGCTTGTCTTCCTTACCGCTCGTCCCCCTCCGTGTTGCCTTATCCTCCCCTCGACCAGGTTCAGAAAGTCATACCCAGAGCACCACCAGCTAGAGCTGCAATGCCATGCAAGTGGAAGATTACTCGCTATACCAAAGCCAAATAAGAACAATTTACGGTATGTTAATCTTGGTTAAAACAATCTCTTTAAAAAACTTGTCTGGGTTCAGTATGACAGTGTCATTTTATCCTGTTTTTCCTTCTTCATAGATGTTTTTTAAAATATAAATTTCTTGTTAGATTTAATTGTGTGCAATCCAATTTTCTGACCTTTTATAGAACGTCCTATTTCTTACTTAGTGCAGAGTTAAAGACATATGCCGATGCAAAATTTATTAGCTTTGTCAATGTTTTCTTACACGTTTCACAGCAGTTGAGCTGCTGTGGAACATGGCTTAAAGTAAATGAAAGCGCTATGACATGGTCATAGTTGTCCAGGTCATAGCATTGTTGTTGCTTTAACCCCTTCAGTGCCCATGACGAGCTGGACTCGTCATGGGCCGCGGTGGCGCTGTGCCCATGACGAGTCCAGCTCGTCATAGACCCCGCCCGCTAATACAACGGCCGGCACAGGGCGGGGAAAGGGGCGGGCACTGAAGGGGTTAAGCCTTGTTGCACAGCAGGTCAACTGCGGTCCACCATGTAAAAAAATATTGACAAGGACAATACATTTTGCATAGGTGAAACCAATTGGCTTTGCCAATGCTTGTTCTGAAAGCATGCCAGCTGCAGCCCAGGAGTACATTGATAAAAAAAACAGCAAAAGTCAAACGATGTGGCACCCTGCAGATATGAGGAGCAAACTTTAAACGCTGCGTTTTATGAGTTTATGGTGGAGTGGCCAAGCTGTACTATTACCCTCGGCTGCTTGTAGCAGGGCAGCTACCCTAAGGAGGCACGTGCTGTTCATCGGGCACTAAAAAAGAAGGTAAAAGAAAATAAAGATTGCAGAACCTAGACCCAATGCAAGAATTCTGGTCTATAAATTAATAAGCTCCTTTCATTTGTGGGGTCACACAGGCACTCATTTTCGACCACATGTGACAAAAAATATAAAATAACATTGTAAAATATGGTAAAAGGAGACAAATGCATTAAAAAATAAATAGGAGCACACGTCAGATTGTTCTAGAGATAAAGTTAACCCCACCTAGTGTACAGCTTGAAAGCAACAGGGAGAGTGGAGGGAGAAAGGGAAGCACACTAGGATGACAGATTGAAAACATGTGCACTCTTGTAAAGTGTCTGATACAAAAGAAAAAGGTAATTCCCTAAAAGTAAGCAGTGGCTGGACACAAGTAAAGAGCATATGCTTCTAGAGGCAAGACAGACACAAGATGGACAAGGTAAGCCATCGAACAAGAGGCAAGGAAATGAGAGTGACGGTAAAGATAACCAATGGTAAGCAATGGCTGGGCTTCAAGACCCTCTGTCTTCTTGGAAAGTCCACAATATGTCTTTGGCATCCAGGCTGGTAGACTCGACCTAAAAAGAGCAGTGTGCGGTGAATGCAGTAACAAAGTGTTCAGCTAAGCAAAATTATAAGTAGAGTATGGAAATGTGTTTACAGTTATTTTTGCCACATTTTAATGTTACAGGTAAATCTCTCAGACTCGATTAAAGTACATTTAAACAGTTTGTGTGCTAATAAAAACAATATTCTGCACAGTAGCAGAATGGGTTCAGAGTGGACAGACTAGGGAGCAGGAATAACAAAACAAGAGATGTGGTGAGGAAAGGAGATAAAACATTACTAATTATATACATTTTCCATTCCAGACAGGTATTACATGCTGAATGAAAAGGAACTAACCATAAAGTTATTTATTGTTAAAACATTGAAATCTGATGCAACACCTCCTTGATTTTCTTCACCGTGCCAAAATGCTCAAACTCTTTTTGAACCGACCTAGCTAAAATCCAATTATACCTACTACAGCCTTGAACCAAACTTACTGAATTGTGGAATCCTCCCATGTGCTAAATATCTAGACCTTGATCCATTGTTATTACGCCTTTAGAGTAGCACAGCATTCCAACTCTCTCACCACTAACATTAATATTTGTACAGTGCAGTGTTGATGCCTCCTGTCATGGCAGCCACTAATTAGAGAGAGAAAGAGAGAGAGGGTGTGTGTGTGTGTATGGGTGTGTGCTTGTGTGTGTGTGTGTGTGTGTATGGGTGTGTGCTTGTGTGTGTGTGTGTAGGCGTATAAAACACCATATTTCACAGGGAACTATGAATCATTGTAAATATTTAACAGTTTCCTGTAAAATATAGGTTTCGTCAACATCATTATAACAGCCCCAAACTCACATTGTAGAGCTTTACTGTTGTGAGGACTGCTAAGATTATGCAGCAAGGTTATCTAAATTATATGGCAAAAAATGTCAACGTATGTAGCATATTTATGGCAGTATTATTTTCATCCATTTGAGCTAGAAACAGCACATTTTGTGAAATATGCAAATTATGTGACAAATTCTGAAAATCCATGATTATACAGTAGAAGTGGCAGCCCAGGATGCACATAGATGCATTGACCCTCACCACTGTCCATTGTTTAATCAACAATTTTTTCATGAAGGGGAAACAAAATGTAAGTATTTTAATTCCAACCAGGGTCCATTGTTAGCTGCACTTTGAAGGAAACAGCATTTTCAAGCAAAATCTCTCAAACCAAATGTGTAGTATAAAAACATAATGGGTAACATGTAATATAGTCCATATAGCCATCTCGGTGTTCTCTTGACATTCACAAACTACTCATTGTTTATGAAGACACCAGAACATCTCAATGGCAATATTTGGCCATATTACACAGTTACCCATAATACATTTTCTGGATGTATGTATGTGCTTGTGTGTGTACCCATTATACATTTTCTGTACGTATGTATGTGTTTTTGTGTATATATATATATATATAAGACTCCACAGTTCTTCAAGTTTTCAAAAGAACGCCAGGACACCTTGGAATTGCAGTGAATAATACCGACTGCACCAGCAACGCGTTTCAGCTTTCGCCTTGCTCACGCTGTGGCAAACGCAGAAACAGCATCTTTTTTATTTTCATTGAGTGTAATAAACAAAGTAAAAGGACACACTGTTTTAAGGCTCATACTTGTACAATTCAGTGGTGGCCATCTTGGAACAGTAAAGATTCCCATTGGTGTAAGGGGAGGCAACAGACAGCTAACATTACGCCAATTGGAATCAAGATACAGCATTGATTTGGAGACTATGTCTCCTTTGGGACTGAATTCAAGTGAGGAATTAGTGGTACATTTACGGCAGTAGTTCAGTTCTGAACACCAGGTTTTTCTTCTGTATTGTGATGTATATAGTATGATTTGACAAACGGGACCTTGATGAAAGCTATATTTTTCTGCTTTTTAACAGTTTTTATGCAATTTATATGGTTTGTCATCACATAAAACTATTCTTTTTTGTACATTTTCAGATGGGGTATTTCAGATCAGGCTAATCATGTTGAAGCAAGCACAAGGGAACACAACGTTCTAATTAGGTTGTTAAGTACAATTTTGCCCACTCGGGCGTAATCTCAATTGATTTTCATTGTTACTTAACACTAATATACAATTTATGTAATCAATTGTATTCATAATAAGGGTTTTTGCAGTGATTTTTTAATTTGCAAATCCTGGGGACAATCTAATTAGTTTCATGACGATGACAGTTTTTTGTTGTTGACATATTTAGCCCACTGGGGCTTTATTTAATTTCTGGTTCTCTATATTATACTTTACTATTTAAGTAAGGACGCCTCCATGATTAGAAACAGTCTTATTGAATTCCATTGAATCTTTACTGTTCCAAGATGGCCACCACTGAATTGTACAAGTATGAGCCTTAAAACAGTGTGTCCTTTTACTTTGTTTATTACACTCAATGAAAATAAAAAAGATGCTGTTTCTGCGTTAGCCACAGCGTGAGCAAGGCGAAAGCTGAACGCGCGTTGCTGGTGCAGTCGGTATTATTCACTGCGATTCCAAGGTGTCCTGGCGTTCTTTAGAAAACTTGAAGAACTGTGGAGTCTTATATTTCAGGGTACCGATACCCTGTGCGAGGACCGCCCTTACTGACAGCCTCTATTTAGTTATCGGGATTGGTATCTACATATATATATATATATATATATATATATATATATATATATATATATATATATATATATATATATGAGTAAACAAATGCCCTGGAGCTTTTTCAGTACGCACTCGCTGCATGCCAAACCTCTGGCTTTCACTAATTTCACTCGACCCCTGCATCGTGGTGGAAGAATGCCTTGCCTGACGCGTTTCAGGGCTTGTTGCCCCTTATTCATACATTACGTATTCGCTACTGTGAAAGAAGAGGCTGGGGATCAAAACTACTTTGAACCTTTTCAGCGCTGCATGCCATACGTAATGTACTCACCTGTGCCTCGTGGATCCTACTCAAGGATGGAGAAATGTTTTTTAATTAAGGCGAGTACAAACGGAACCCACGCAGGGTATTTTAAATTGCTCCAGGGAAATACAAGTCCCAGCATCCTATGAGAACAGCTCACTCAGAGCGGCATCCAATGAGATCAGCTCACTAAGAGCGAATAACCAATGGGTGCAAAGAAGCACCTCCCATTGACTCGTGACAGCCTATGAATAAGGGGCAACAAGCCCTGAAACGCGTCAGGCAAGGCATTCTTCCACCACGATGCAGGGGTCGAGTGAAATTAGTGAAAGCCAGAGGTTTGGCATGCAGCGAGTGCGTACTGAAAAAGCTCCAGGGCATTTGTTTACTCAACTATTCAACGCGGAGTCCGGCCGCGCCAGAACAGCACCATCTTCGCTACTGTGAAAGAAGAGGCTGGGGATCAAAACTACTTTGAACCTTTTCAGCGCTGCATGCCATACGTAATGTACTCACCTGTGCCTCGTGGATCCTACTCAAGGATGGAGAAATGTTTTTTAATTAAGGCGAGTACAAACGGAACCCACGCAGGGTATTTTAAATTGCTCCAGGGAAATACAAGTACCAGCATCCTATGAGAACAGCTCACTCAGAGCGGCATCCAATGAGATCAGCTCACTAAGAGCGAATAACCAATGGGTGCAAAGAAGCACCTCCCATTGACTCGTGACAGCCTATGAATAAGGGGCAACAAGCCCTGAAACGCGTCAGGCAAGGCATTCTTCCACCACGATGCAGGGGTCGAGTGAAATTAGTGAAAGCCAGAGGTTTGGCATGCAGCGAGTGCGTACTGAAAAAGCTCCAGGGCATTTGTTTACTCATATATATATATATATATATATATATATATATATATATATTTATCCCACAATTTGCTCAGATTTGAGGCCGCAACTCGCCAGCAGGTGACTCACAAAGCCATTTTAAAGATCATTGCAGATTCCCATCGAGTATTTTGTCCTTCGGCCTGACGCGTTTCGAAGCCTTTGCGCTTCTCCTCAGAGGCCCCACGCAGGAAATCAGAACATTTATGCCGCATTTACCCAGCATGCTTTAATGAGACCGCCATTAGTCCCTTCTTTAAGTAAAGTTCAATTTCACACATAGCATGTTGGGAGATGTAGTCACTAGGCAATTCATTACCCTAAATCAGTGGTCTTCAAACTTTTTGATGCCGAGACCCCCCATCAACATTTTTTAGGCATAAGGACCCAACAAAAATTTCTAAAACCTGGTACTCTGTATCATTGACAACCATAAATGTTTACCAGAGAAACGGTCAATCTGTGGTTGCACCTCTTAACACCCAAATATAGCAATAAGCAACAAAAAGGTGACCAGCACAGCTCTACAAATGGCCTTCTACTAAGCGTCAACACCTCTTGCTGCTTTTTATTAACTTTTGAGTAAATACGTTTTTTTGGTTAAAATCAGCAGATTATGTGGCAGATGATGGATTATATGGCAAATGCGACAAATCTATAATCATGCTAAAATCTCTGCGGCCTCACAATCACATAATTCCAGTGGCCCTTGGTATAATAGCTGTAATGCATGGGCTGCAACTTTATTGCACGGCATTAGAGGAAAAGCCTATTATATTTCATGGGATGCTGACAGCTTGGCATTTACAGCTGCATGTAACTGGAGGTGGCTGAACATCATTCATCATATTTAAAACATACATATATTTTTTAGGTCTTTCACCATCCGGTAGCTACATATAAAATAACAGGCAGCTTCAATGAATAATGGATACATTTTAAAAAATTGTTACTCAGTGGGAAATGCCTTTGTGTTAGACCTGTCAGCCCTTTGGGTGGTCCCTCCTCATCATTATTTATTTTGTCCCACTTTTGCCTCAAACCCTGTTTGAATTTTTCCTTTTTGGGAACCACCAGACTTTTTAGTGTTGCTGCAGATTCAGGGAGCCATTTTACCTACCCCTGAAACTTCTGTCTGAGGGCCTGGAGCACAAAATGGTGGCCACCTGTGACATCACCAGCATCCACTGGAACCTACCAGCACCTTCCAGAACATTCCAGAACTCTGTGACAGTTGGAGGCGGTTTAGAATGTTGGGAGGTTAAGACAGAGTGTTGGCAGTTGGAGCTGGCAGTTGGCACCTGACTGGTGAAGAGAGAGCAGCACAACAGTGAAGGAGGAAGGAGTGAAGCAGCAGGGGTGGAAACTTGTGCCTGGAGTGGGGTCCATAAACCCACCCTTGATACTTGTCCCTACTGATGGATCCCAGCCTGTAGCCCTGTGTGGGAAGAAGACAGAAAAACTCATCCTAAGGACCTGAACAGCAGGAACAGGCCTTAGAAGCAGAAAGCAGCAAGATCCTGACCTGGAAACTGGTTTCCCTGGAATCCGGCGTCGAGTAGCCTGAGACCTGGAGCCCGAGGTGGAGAAGCGGCGCTGACTGAAGAAGCAGACGTCGTACCCGGAGCCGCCTGAGGTCGTGAGAGGGCGCCGACGGAGGTCGTGAGGAATACCAGAGGTCGAGGAGGAAGTGAACCGAGGTCGAGCGAGCGGCGTCATCGGAGGAGTGAAGTCCGCCCTCCGGAGTCGTCGGAGACCGAGGTAGAGGTGAACCGGAGGTCGGGAGTGAGGATCGCACTCCGGAGTCGCCCGGAACCTGAGAGGAGGAGCACCGGAGGTCGGGGGTGAGGATCGCACCCCGGAGTCGCCGGAAGACGACATCGAGGCCAGGCCGGCCGACGTCATCGGAGCCGAGAGCGCCATCGGACCGGAGCCGCCCGAAGTCGACACCGAGTAGAGACTGCCCGACGCCGTCGAATCGAACCGAGGCCGCCGACATCGGACCGGATCCGCCTACCGGCGTCGTCAAAGAACTGACATTGTGCCGAGGCCGCCGAGACCGAACCGGAACCGCCTCACGGCGTCGACACGACTCCAGCGGCGTCGGAACATCAGAAAAAGGGCAGTAAGTGGAGTAGAGGGCGCCTAAGGCCCTGTGGAGACCTGAGAGACTGCTCTAAGGGGCTAGGGAGGTGCTGAAACCAACCTGACTGTGCCTGGGGTGAACTGGGACTAACCTAGAGAGGTGGTGTGGAGAGAGAAAGCCAGGGCACTGGTATTCCCCCCTTGATCTACCTCAGTTTAGGCCTCAGCCTTGTCCCAGCCAGGGAGTAGATCCCCTCAAGCCTTCCACAACCCTACAAGCTGTGCCTGGGCCAAATCAGCCCTTAGGAATTGAAAAGTCATCTGATTACATGAGTGTTGCTGTATACTTTTAATTATTTATTGGGGGTACTGTATTTATTGAGTTTTTACCTATTTATTGCTTCACTATATTTATAGGTCCACAGGACTTGATGGTGTACAATATTTATTGGTACAGTATTTATTGCCTCAAAATATTTAATTGCCTGTATTACCTGCACTGATATTTATGTCCCTTGTATTTATGATCATCCCTATTTATTGAATCTTCAGACAATATTTATTTGACCCGCAGTATTTAAAATTTGTATATTGTGATTGACTTATTTATTTTTCCAATCAGCAACTAAGAGAAAAAGATAAAGAAGAATATTTTCATAATTTTTACGGTGTAGAGTCGTTTTTGGAACGGATGCACGCATGGTTATTGTATGGGTATATTGTATGCTTAGCACGGTGCCTGTTTCCTGACCACTCGAGCCAAGCTACCACAGTGTGTTCGGGGAGTCCACCACCACCCTGCGGAGTGGGAGTGGGCTGTTTCCAACACTTTGTTTTATACTTGCATTGCACACAGTAGAAGGTAGACTGCTACAAAATGTGCAAAATGTTTTATGATAAAATGGTGCTTCCAAAATATATGGGCTGCTTTCAAAATATAGGGGCTTATTTATAAGCCCCTTGCGCTGAATAATTTTTTATGACGCTCTGGTTGCGCAGACCCATATCTATGAGGCCACGCAAAGTCATTTTGTGTGGCATTTCATGGACCCCTACATATGGTGTAAGGCAACGCTGCGCAAGTTGATGTGTTGCCTTACACTGCGTCAGGGGGGTGGGGGCGTTCCATGGGCGTTGCGGTGGGTTTTTCCATGGGTTTTGACAAATTCCCAGATTTACAAGCATCTGTAAACCTGAGGATGCATCAAAACTGTACGCTGCCCCCGGAGATGCGTAATGAGGAGAAATATCTATTTCTCCTCAATTGTTTCCTCTTTCTTTGTGTGGCACACATAGAAAGAGGAAAAAGCCTCCATGAGTTTTTTTTGCGCAGAAAGGCAAAAACAATCCTGCAAACAATGCAGACACCCTTGCACCACGGTGCAAGGCTGCCTGCGTTGGCGCTAGGCACCAAATTGTGTGCAGCCAGAAAGGAAAGGAATGCACTGTATTTTATAAATGCAGTCCAATCCTGCCCTTTTGAATTGGCATAGGGCAGCGCAGCAAAAATACTTGCGGAGCTGCCCTACACCATTTCATTGTAAATGAGGCCCATAGATGTTAGTAATATCTAGACCCTATGTAATGCATTTTTTTTTAACATAACTGTCCCTTCAACACATTCTCAGGGATAGTAAAAGCTATCTAAATACAATGACAATTAAAAGCAAGCACTTCACAGCTCAGTTAACTCTGTGCACCACCACTCAAAACGTTTCAAGTGATTCAATAAATGAACTTCAACAGCACTCTCCTTTCCTGAGAAATCAAAGCCAGGCAGACAGTTAAACACACCTTTCTGCCAGTGTACTGCTGGCCTGAAAGAAATGCAAATGTGCACAACGAGTTAATCTGCAAATGTAAAGGATTTGCAGATTAACTCGTTGTACACATTTGCATTTCTTTCAGGCCAACAGTACACTGGCAGAAAGGTGAGTTTAACTGTCTGCCTGGTTTCTGTTTCCCAGCATGACAGAGTCCCTGAATACCGCTCCAGGGAAGGCATTTTAAGGACCCTGTCTGGAACGTTTTCTTTTAGCAAAGGGAGAGCGCGACCCCCTTCCCATGACTCCACGGCCCCCCTGGGGGTCGCGCCCCACAGATTGAAGACCTCTGCCCTAAATGGGTTCCGTTCCTGCATGTGTTTTAGGACCCGTTTCCAGCCCTCCAGTGGGCTCCCCGATGAGATTCGAACAATGTCAATTATTCTACCTGCTGACGCCACTCAGGGAGGAACATTACCTCTCTGTAGGTCCTGATACAATTACAGGCAGCGCGATCCCTCCACGGCCGGAGCCGCCGCGATATTGATTATCCCACAATTTGCTCAGATTTGAGGCCGCAACTCGCCAGCAGGTGACTCACAAAGCCATTTTAAAGATCATTGCAGATTCCCATCGAGTATTTTGTCCTTCGGCCTGACGCGTTTCGAAGCCTTTGCGCTTCTCCTCAGAGGCCCCACGCAGGAAATCAGAACATTTATGCCGCATTTACCCAGCATGCTTTAATGAGACCGCCATTAGTCCCTTCTTTAAGTAAAGTTCAATTTCACACATAGCATGTTGGGAGATGTAGTCACTAGGCAATTCATTACCCTAAATGGGTTCCGTTCCTGCATGTGTTTTAGGACCCGTTTCCAGCCCTCCAGTGGGCTCCCCGATGAGATTCGAACAATGTCAATTATTCTACCTGCTGACGCCACTCAGGGAGGAACATTACCTCTCTGTAGGTCCTGATACAATTACAGGCAGCGCGATCCCTCCACGGCCGGAGCCGCCGCGATATTGATTATCCCACAATTTGCTCAGATTTGAGGCCGCAACTCGCCAGCAGGTGACTCACAAAGCCATTTTAAAGATCATTGCAGATTCCCATCGAGTATTTTGTCCTTCGGCCTGACGCGTTTCGAAGCCTTTGCGCTTCTCCTCAGAGGCCCCACGCAGGAAATCAGAACATTTATGCCGCATTTACCCAGCATGCTTTAATGAGACCGCCATTAGGAACGGAACCCATTTAGGGTAATGAATTGCCTAGTGACTACATCTCCCAACATGCTATGTGTGAAATTGAACTTTACTTAAAGAAGGGACTAATGGCGGTCTCATTAAAGCATGCTGGGTAAATGCGGCATAAATGTTCTGATTTCCTGCGTGGGGCCTCTGAGGAGAAGCGCAAAGGCTTCGAAACGCGTCAGGCCGAAGGACAAAATACTCGATGGGAATCTGCAATGATCTTTAAAATGGCTTTGTGAGTCACCTGCTGGCGAGTTGCGGCCTCAAATCTGAGCAAATTGTGGGATAATCAATATCGCGGCGGCTCCGGCCGTGGAGGGATCGCGCTGCCTGTAATTGTATCAGGACCTACAGAGAGGTAATGTTCCTCCCTGAGTGGCGTCAGCAGGTAGAATAATTGACATTGTTCGAATCTCATCGGGGAGCCCACTGGAGGGCTGGAAACGGGTCCTAAAACACATGCAGGAACGGAACCCATTTAGGGTAATGAATTGCCTAGTGACTACATCTCCCAACATGCTATGTGTGAAATTGAACTTTACTTAAAGAAGGGACTAATGGCGGTCTCATTAAAGCATGCTGGGTAAATGCGGCATAAATGTTCTGATTTCCTGCGTGGGGCCTCTGAGGAGAAGCGCAAAGGCTTCGAAACGCGTCAGGCCGAAGGACAAAATACTCGATGGGAATCTGCAATGATCTTTAAAAGGGCTTTGTGAGTCACCTGCTGGCGAGTTGCGGCCTCAAATCTGAGCAAATTGTGGGATAATCAATATCGCGGCGGCTCCGGCCGTGGAGGGATCGCGCTGCCTGTAATTGTATCAGGACCTACAGAGAGGTAATGTTCCTCCCTGAGTGGCGTCAGCAGGTAGAATAATTGACATTGTTCGAATCTCATCGGGGAGCCCACTGGAGGGCTGGAAACGGGTCCTAAAACACATGCAGGAACGGAACCCATTTAGGGTAATGAATTGCCTAGTGACTACATCTCCCAACATGCTATGTGTGAAATTGAACTTTACTTAAAGAAGGGACTAATGGCGGTCTTATTAAAGCATGCTGGGTAAATGCGGCATAAATGTTCTGATTTCCTGCGTGGTGCCTCTGAGGAGAAGCGCAAAGGCTTCGAAACGCGTCATGCCGAAGGACAAAATACTCGATGGGAATCTGCAATGATCTTTAAAATGGCTTTGTGAGTCACCTGCTGGCGAGTTGCGGCCTCAAATCTGAGCAAATTGTGGGATAATCAATATCGCGGCGGCTCCGGCCGTGGAGGGATCGCGCTGCCTGTAATTGTATCAGGACCTACAGAGAGGTAATGTTCCTCCCTGAGTGGCGTCAGCAGGTAGAATAATTGACATTGTTCGAATCTCATCGGGGAGCCCACTGGAGGGCTGGAAACGGGTCCTAAAACACATGCAGGAACGGAACCCATTTAGGGTAATGAATTGCCTAGTGACTACATCTCCCAACATGCTATGTGTGAAATTGAACTTTACTTAAAGAAGGGACTAATGGCGGTCTCATTAAAGCATGCTGGGTAAATGCGGCATAAATGTTCTGATTTCCTGCGTGGGGCCTCTGAGGAGAAGCGCAAAGGCTTCGAAACGCGTCAGGCCGAAGGACAAAATACTCGATGGGAATCTGCAATGATCTTTAAAATGGCTTTGTGAGTCACCTGCTGGCGAGTTGCGGCCTCAAATCTGAGCAAATTGTGGGATAATCAATATCGCGGCGGCTCCGGCCGTGGAGGGATCGCGCTGCCTGTAATTGTATCAGGACCTACAGAGAGGTAATGTTCCTCCCTGAGTGGCGTCAGCAGGTAGAATAATTGACATTGTTCGAATCTCATCGGGGAGCCCACTGGAGGGCTGGAAACGGGTCCTAAAACACATGCAGGAACGGAACCCATTTAGGGTAATGAATTGCCTAGTGACTACATCTCCCAACATGCTATGTGTGAAATTGAACTTTACTTAAAGAAGGGACTAATGGCGGTCTCATTAAAGCATGCTGGGTAAATGCGGCATAAATGTTCTGATTTCCTGCGTGGGGCCTCTGAGGAGAAGCGCAAAGGCTTCGAAACGCGTCAGGCCGAAGGACAAAATACTCGATGGGAATCTGCAATGATCTTTAAAATGGCTTTGTGAGTCACCTGCTGGCGAGTTGCGGCCTCAAATCTGAGCAAATTGTGGGATAATCAATATCGCGGCGGCTCCGGCCGTGGAGGGATCGCGCTGCCTGTAATTGTATCAGGACCTACAGAGAGGTAATGTTCCTCCCTGAGTGGCGTCAGCAGGTAGAATAATTGACATTGTTCGAATCTCATCGGGGAGCCCACTGGAGGGCTGGAAACGGGTCCTAAAACACATGCAGGAACGGAACCCATTTAGGCTAATGAATTGCCTAGTGACTACATCTCTCAACATGCTATGTGTGAAATTGAACTTTACTTAAAGAAGGGACTAATGGCGGTCTCATTAAAGCATGCTGGGTAAATGCGGCATAAATGTTCTGATTTCCTGCGTGGGGCCTCTGAGGAGAAGCGCAAAGGCTTCGAAACGCGTCAGGCCGAAGGACAAAATACTCGATGGGAATCTGCAATGATCTTTAAAATGGCTTTGTGAGTCACCTGCTGGCGAGTTGCGGCCTCAAATCTGAGCAAATTGTGGGATAATATATATATATATATATATATATATATATATATATATTCACTGAAAAAACCATAGGTTTCACACACGTTATAGTTAGGAATTAGCATTTAAAAAACCTTAGAAATTCAATGAAAAAACCAAAGGTTTCACACATGTTATAGTTAGCTGGACATTTCACTCGTAAAAAACCAATGAAATTTCCCCGTTATAGTTAGTTCAGCTAACTATAACTCGCGCGCCCGCAATGCACTACTGATGACGTCACATATTACATCACTCATGACATGGTCACTGACATCACTCATGACATCACTGATGACATCTCAAATGACATCACTGATGACATCACTGATGACATCATCCTTGTGATTGTGTGTTTTTCTGAAAATTAAATATGTTTTATATTTATGTATTTCTCAAGGTCAATGGAAGAATAAATTGGTATTTTTAGTGTAACTGACTGATTAAGTGTATCATAGTGAATAAATGGCTTACTGAGTAATCTTTAAATATGAAAATATCTGTATCAGTTTCTTACTTTGTGTATAAGTGGCTGCATGGGTTGGTGAGTAGCTACATGAGTGTCTAATAGGTTATTAGTTGGTTTTTTGTCAGTATGAGTGTCTGAGTGTCTGTATGGTTCGGTGGGGGGTATTACGTAGTGCATAGGTGCATGAATGAGTGACTCACTGTTTGTATGTGTTGAAGACAGCATGTGTGCAGGACTGTATGGGTGGATGAGTGTGTGCATGGGTGTGTTAGTGAGTGAATGACTGTCTCAATAGTGTCTCCATGAGTAACTACATATGTTTTTAACTAGTATATGTGACTATTGGTGTATATAAGTGAGTATATGTGAGAGTGAGAGATTGAAAGAGTTCCTGTATGAATAAGTATGTGTTTCTATAAGTGATTGTTTAAAAGACTAAGTATGTGTAAGTTTCTGTAGAAGTAGGTGTGGTGGTGTGTGTATAACTGTATATGCAAGTAAATGGATGTTTGATTCTTTATTAGCATGAGTAACTATGTGTGTGAGTAACTCTATGGATGAGTGGCGTTGTGTAACAGGATGTATAGGTGTATGAATACATATGATGAGTGAGTACATGTATGAGTGACTGTAGAGGACTGTTGGTGAATGAGTGGATGTGTATGTGGTTCTTCGAATTACTGAATAGGTTGTTGTAACTGATATTGATATGTTCATTATTTTGTACATTTTAGTTTCTATTTTTGAATGTGTGTATTAAAGGTTATATTAGGGGAAGAAGAGGTCTGCTACTCTTTCACAAGGATGATGTCATCAGTGATGTCATCAGTGATGTCATTTGAGATGTCATCAGTGATGTCATGAGTGATGTCAGTGACCATGTCATGAGTGATGTAATATCTGACGTCATCAGTAGTGCATTGCGGGCGCGCAAGTTATAGTTAGCTGAACTAACTATAACGGGGAAATTTCATTGGTTTTTTACGAGTGAAATGTCCAGCTAACTATAACATGTGTGAAACCTTTGGTTTTTTCATTGAATTTCTAAGGTTTTTTAAATGCTAATTCCTAACTATAACGTGTGTGAAACCTATGGTTTTTTTAGTGAATTTGTAAGGTTTTTTAAATGCTAATCCCTAACTATAACATGTTTGAAACCTATTGTTTTTTCAGTGAATTTGCAAGGTTTTTAAAATGCTAATTTCTAACTATAACGTGTGTGAAACCCATGTTTTTTTCAGTGAATTTGTACGGATTTTTAAATGCAATTTTTTTTTTGTCATTTTTTGTAAGCCTTTGTATAAAATAATATATGTACTATATCCTGCATTATGGAAAGTTTTTTTTATTTTTTTTATGCATTTTTTTCCGTGCGCGTACGGTAAGCTGACGGTACGCGCTTCGTACATCATAAGTACGGTGCGCGTACGTGATACGTGTGTGACGTACGCGTACACCCGGAAGCGACGTCGCGGGTACGCAGGGGCGTGTAATGCGCATGCGCGATACGCAATACGTGCGTGACGTACGCGTACACCCGGAAGCAACATCGCGGTTACGCAGGGGCGTGTAATGCGCATGCGCGAGTGTGACGTACGCGCTTCGTAAGCGCACCGTAAGCATCATGTGCGCGCACGGCAGGTCATGTGACTTACAAAGAACACTTTTTATTGGTTGAAATTACTTTCACTTCCAGAAACTTCCCACACCACACCCATTCCCATTCCCCTCATTACTGCTTGAAAGAACACTTTTCATTGGTTGAAACTACTTTCAGTTCCAGATTCTTCCCACACCACACCCATTCCCCTCATTTCTGCTTGTGATTCTCTAGGAGCAGGAGCTGGATTGACATTGGGATACAATGGCAGAACAGCAGACCTCTTCTGAGAGTGAGGCTAGCAGCACCACCATGATCCAGAGAAGGAGGAAACAAAAGACTTCTTTTGTATGGGAGTATTTCACTTTTCCAGAGGGGGAGAAAAAGGTGAATGCTCAATTGGTCACTTGCATACTTTGTGGTCGTGTTTTATCAAGAGGAAATCCAAGGAAGAAATATTCCTTTGGAAATCACTCTATGAAGAGACACCTCCAGGACAGACACCCAAGGACCTTTGCTCGACATACTGGAGAAAACTCTTCAGTAAGTCACCAGAGCCCAGCCTCAGATGCTCAGTCGAGTACATCATCGGCAGCTCAGCTGAGCCCTTCCTCTGATGTTGGAGCATCACCTTCTTCTTTTCCTGTGGACACCAACCCTCGATTTGGGAGGGTTGAAATGAGGTGTACAAGATGTGGTGGTCTTATTGTTTTTGGGGAGATCAGTCTTACCCTTATTAACAATAAGATAGACCAGCATGTTTGTAGACGCTCATAATACTCCCATTCTTTCTTTCCTCCATCCCTGTATGAACCCAACGGCTCTTATAAGAGCCAACCTTACCTCTCAACTTTTTTTTTTTCTTTGAAACTTTTTTTTTTTTTTTTTACCGTAAGGGTATTTTTTTTTTTTTTTTTTTTTTAAACACTAAAAATCAATTACCACATCTCAAGATCCTTGAGAAATTAATAACTAATTTTTAAAAATCTTTTTGAGATAAAGTGGAAGAAAGAGACCTTCTAATTTCTCACTTACCTGTCCCACCCAACAATTTAATTTATAATTAAAATGTAATTGTATCACTTTTACAGACTGACACATTATGAATCCCCTTTTCAGATTTTTTTAAAAGCACATGTCCAAACTGCTTTTTCAGACCACCACCATGTGTAACCTGGGTGACTGCCTACATTCCAGCAAGGGCAATCAGCCTTAGTGATGCTGAATGTATTTGCATTACTGACTGAAACCTCAAACCCCACTCGCTTGTAAATACTGTGCATGATTCCACATGGTAAGCAGCTGGGTGTGTGCTAAGAGTCTGCTTCTGCACCAAAAAATGGCTCCCCCTTTCCATCTAATGCAACTGTGAAATCACCAGAGCAATACGCAATAAATCTCTGCCTATAATTCCTCTTTGCACACAGAGTCATGTTTTCACATTAGTCACAAAACGAAATTTCTTTGCCAATTTGAAAGCACACTTACTGCTCTTTTTTTTGACAAGTGATAATCACTTTTACAGACTGACACATTATGAATCCACTTTTCAGATTTTTTTAAAAGCACATGTCCAAACTGCTTTTTCAGACCACCACCATGTGTAACCTGGGTGACTGCCTACATTCCAGCAAGGGCAACCAGCCTTAGTGATGCTGAATGTATTTGCATTACTGACTGAAACCTCAAACCCCACTCGCTTGTAAATACTGTGCATGATTCCACATGGTAAGCAGCTGGGTGTGTGCTAAGAGTCTGCTTCTGCACCAAAAAATGGCTCCCCCTTTCCATCTAATGCAACTGTGAAATCACCAGAGCAACACGCAATAAATCTCTGCCTATAATTCCTCTTTGCACACAGAGTCATGTTTTCACATTAGTCACAAAACGAAATTTCTTTGCCAATTTGAAAGCACACTTACTGCTCTTTTTTTTGACAAGTGATAATCACTTTTACAGACTGACACATTATGAATCCACTTTTCAGATTTTTTTAAAAGCACATGTCCAAACTGCTTTTTCAGACCACCACCATGTGTAACCTGGGTGACTGCCTACATTCCAGCAAGGGCAACCAGCCTTAGTGATGCTGAATGTATTTGCATTACTGACTGAAACCTCAAACCCCACTCGCTTGTAAATACTGTGCATGATTCAACATGGTAAGCAGCTGGGTGTGTGCTAAGAGTCTGCTTCTGCACCAAAAAATGGCTCCCCCTTTCCATGTAATGCAACTGTGAAATCACCAGAGCAACACGCAATAAATCTCTGCCTATAATTCCTCTTTGCACACAGAGTCATGTTTTCACATTAGTCACAAAACGAAATTTCTTTGCCAATTTGAAAGCACACTTACTGCTCTTTTTTTTGACAAGTCATAATCACTTTTACAGACTGACACATTATGAATCCACTTTTCAGATTTTTTTAAAAGCACATGTCCAAACTGCTTTTTCAGACCACCACCATGTGTAACCTGGGTGACTGCCTACATTCCAGCAAGGGCAACCAGCCTTAGTGATGCTGAATGTATTTGCATTACTGACTGAAACCTCAAACCCCACTCGCTTGTAAATACTGTGCATGATTCAACATGGTAAGCAGCTGGGTGTGTGCTAAGAGTCTGCTTCTGCACCAAAAAATGGCTCCCCCTTTCCATGTAATGCAACTGTGAAATCACCAGAGCAACACGCAATAAATCTCTGCCTATAATTTCTCTTTGCACACAGAGTCATGTTTTCACATTAGTCACAAAACGAAATTTCTTTGCCAATTTGAAAGCACACTTACTGCTCTTTTTTTTGACAAGTGATAATCACTTTTACAGACTGACACATTATGAATCCACTTTTCAGATTTTTTTAATTGCACATGTCCAAACTGCTTTTTCAGACCACCACCATGTGTAACCTGGGTGACTGCCTACATTCCAATAAGGGCAACCAGCCTTAGTGATGCTGAATGTATTTGCATTACTGAGTCCAACCTCAAACCCTTAAACTATTCTTTTTTTATACCAGTACACCTTAATTTATCGTGAAAACATAGTCCATATTATTTTACATGTTCCTCACATTTAGATTTCTCCCAAAACAGAAAATGATAAACACAACTTCAACAAAAGGAATTCCATTTCTATTATTCATTTCTTAATTTACCATATACATCCCCTCTCAAACTCTAAACTCACCTTTAAAATTAGTTAGCTGTGAAAGAAATGTGGCACTCAAACAGCAGATTATCAGAGCCAGGATCTCTTTTCTTTACACCTCTCTCCTATTCTCTTTCTATTGGTTGAAAACCAACCCTTTTCCAAAAGTACCCTTCCCCCAACTTGACTTCTGCCTAGTACCCTTCCCCCAACTTGACTTCTGCCTGCTACCATAGCAACAGCTCATGGAACACTGCTGTGTGGAGTTAGGTCAGAAGTTCGCCAAACAATGTTTCAATTCCACAGAGCAAGAGTGCTTGACTTTTCAAACCTAACAGCAAATCCAAAGTACTGTTCTTTGGTAACACATTTTTCTGTACCAATACAAAACATGCTTCTATTAATTTACACATGCAGCCTAGTTTTTATTCTAGAATGGTATGAAACAGCCAATCAGTTCTTTTTTTTATGAAAAAAATATGTATGCCTCCATTTCCAAACTGTCTTTCATTTCATTTTCCCATTCTACTGAATTACACCTCCTGAGTGCATCCAGATCTCCTTGGAAGATGTACACAGTGTGGATTGTAGGGCACAGCTATGTTTTCTGGAGTGAAAAGTTTGCAGAGAAAACAGGTATGGTGAGAGACCTTGCTTTGCCAAATGTAGACATTAAATGGATTGGTCAGAGAGGGTTAAAGTGGCACCAATTGATGCCATTGGTGAAATCCTTCATGCAAATCCAACACCCTGACCTCATAATAGTGCACTGTGGTGGCAATGACCTAGGCACTTTGACTGGGGTAGGTCTGGAAATGCTTATGAAGGACACCTTTGCACAACTGTTTTCACTTTTCCCTAAAACTGCCTTTGTGTTTTCTAACATATGCCAAAGGCAAAAATGGAACTGGTCCAATCATTTCTGTCCGCAGATTGACAAAGCAAGAAAGCACGTCAACAAATCTGTTTCTGCTTTCCTCCGTGACTATGGTATGGGTTCCATTTACCACAACAACTTGCGTTACGACATGCAAGACATTTATAGAGGAGATGGTGTGCACTTCAATGATGAAGGGAACAGAGTCTTCCTCTTGAACCTTAGACTCTGCATCGGTACTTACTTGTAGGTACCACTAAAAAATCACTTCATAAACACAACGGCTCTTTTTAGAGCCCCCTAATATCTAAACACTTAAATCTGAATTTTATTTCTCTTTTTATTTTTTTTTTCTACCGTACGCGTACGGTAAGCTTACCGTAAGCTTACCGTACGCGTACCCCGCGATTTTTAAAAAAAAAATAATAAATGTTTTCTTTGAACTTTTCTGTCCTTCTTTGACCCCCTTACAAATGTTAGGGGGTCTGTAACTCTCCACCTTGCCCCCTTTTCAAGATATCACTCTTTTTTTTCTGAGTGAAACACACGAAATGGCGGCCGCCGCTTCCTGGTTTCGACCGATTCGAATGTTTACTAAGATCTAACAGCCAATCAGAATCGTGCTCGCGCACGCCACCGTACGCGTACGGTAAGCGCACCGTAAGCGCACGGTAAGCTGCCACAGATATATATATTGATTAAAAGGCTATTTTCTCAGATTCTACTGAACAGATTTACACCAAACCTACAAAAGGCACTTCCTTGACCTAGGGACTACCTCTCTGCCAAATTTCAAGTAATTCTGTTCAGCCGTTCGGGCTGTAGCCCTGTCTAAAGGTCCTATGGAAAAATGCATGGGAAAAACGCGTTTTGGGACCCCCCTTTTATCTCAGCCCCCGCTTGACGAATCCACCCAAGACTTTCAGGGTAGGAGCGGAGCGTAGCGCCCCACCTATTTTGAAAAATACGCGAGGATTCGTCGACCGGCGCCAAAGTTATTCAAAATAGAATGTTGCGGATTTCCTATGGAAACGTGGTCCTAACTATAACTACCTACTGGCGACCGCCAGTAAGTAATATATATATATATATATATATGTGAGTGTGTGTGAATATACAAACGTATAGATATTACCCAGTGGCATTCGTAAATATAGTTAGGCTCGTATTTCCATAAGAAATGCATTTATTGTGTTGCTAATAACTTTGGTGTTGTTTCACGAATCTCCACGAAACATTTTTTTGAAAGTGCTACTTCTTTACTGATTTTGCACATGTAAAGTTTTGGCTTGATCGGTCAAGCAGGGGCCGAGAAAACAGGGGTGGGGGGTCCCAAAACATGTTTTCTCCATTCATTTTTCTGTAGGAACTTTAGGCACAGCTATAGCCTAAACCGCTGAACGTATTTACACCAAATGGCAGAAAGCTAGATCTTGGTCCAGAAAGAATGCTTTTCATGATTTGGTGTAAATCTGTTAAGTCGTTTTTGAGCTAATAAGGCTAAAAAAATTGTATATCTAGGGACTTGAAACCTCCACGGAACCCAACAGATCACCTGCCTAGATCTAATTGGCTGCCACCACCTCAACCAGGAAGTGGTGGCAGCCATCTCAGTCATAGAAAAAGTTTTTTTTTAAAGACACAAGGGGACATGGTAAGGATACCCAGACCCCTTAATCCTGGGGCCAAAATGTTTATTTTTTATTTTGCTATGAATTCTCAGAGGATCCGCAGCAAAGAAAAATTTGATAACTGAAGCACTGGATACCACACTTGTTTATTCAAAACCCCCCAGGGTCGGTCAGGGCCAGGGGATGGCACGTTTTGGGAGAGGGTTCCACGTGTGGGCCCTATCCCCAGGTCTTTTTCAGGCCAGGAACTCCATCCCCTGGGACCCACATTATTTTCTAGCTACTTGCGGTCTGTCGCCCCATCCCCCAGGGTACGATCTCTTTTCTAGAGGGGTGGGGGGGACACAACCTCCTTTCCCAGGCCACATTTGGCCCCAGAAATCTAATCCTATGGTACCACTAAGGGCCAGATGTACGACCCTTTTTTGCGGCCGCAAACAGGAGATCCTCCTGTTTGCGGCCGCAATAAAGGGTACTAGCATGTACAAATGCTATTTTGCGAGTCACTGACTCACAAAATAGCATTTGCGACTCTCGCTAGTAGGAAGGGGCATCCCTTCCTAATAGCGAGTCAACATGCTATGTACTGATGTTTTGCGGCCGCTAGCGGCCGCAAAACACTCGCAGTTTACCACCTACTTTAGGTAGGTGGTAAACCACACGCAAAGGGGAAGAGGTCCCCTGGGGACCCCTTCCTCTTTGTGAGTATGTGGAAAAATAATTTTAAAGAGCAGGCAGTGGTCCCAGAGACCACGGCCCGCCCTTAAAAAAATGAAACTTTTCTGTTTCATTTCTTTTTAAAAATGCAGCGCGTTTTCCTCCAAGGATGGTGGCCCAGCAGGCCACCATCCTTGGCAGGTCTGGCATTCCCAATGGGCTCGCAAATTGCGAGAGGCTCATTTATATTAATGAGCCTCGCAATTTGTGACCCCATTGGGAATCGCATTCTGCCCCTTCTCCCATTAATAAAAAAATGACCTTGGGAGAGGGAGTCCCCAGGGCCTAATGAGGCTTGGGTAGGGGTGACACACTGCCTCTCTCCTCTTTAAAATATATATGGCCATGGGGGTGGGATCTTCAGGGCCATATTAGGTTTGGAGAGGGGTGCATGCTGCCCTCCTTCCCTTTGAAAAAAAGGCACTAGCCAAGCCCCACCGTGCACAGCTGTGTGCAGTGTGGGATTGGCTGCACAGGGATTGGCCTCATGGCCTGGCCACAGACCTAGTGGCCAACTCCCTGCCGTGCACGACTGAAGGCCCTGCACATTGTGGGTTTGGCTGCCTTTATGTGGGTTGCCCACAGGCCAGGTCCTGTGGCCAAACCTCCCCCCCCCCACTGTGCACGGTCAAAGGTCTTGCACAGCATGTGGTTGGCTGCATGCGGGGGGGTTTCGCTGCAGGGTGCAGCCACTTGGGCCCTAAGGTAAGTATAACTCACGCCCTTGCCAAGCACTGCTAATTACCCACATATTAAATCACTCATGACATCTTTTATGACATCATTGATAATATCACTGCAACATTTGCAATTAAATTATTGATGAGAAAAGTGTGCATGACGAGGTTGCGCATTATAGTTACCTTAGGGCATGAGTTATAGTTACTTGAGATAAATAAAACTATAACTGATGAATTTCGGTGGGTTTAAAAGTTTAAAATGTTACATTATTACTGAACATTTCACCTCATTATAACATTACTTTTACCTTTGGATTTTTCAATGAATTTCTAGTTTTTGTTTAGCGTTAAGTAATATTTAATTACCATATATAAATCCAACCCTCAGCTTAAAGCCAAGCCCCCCCCCCACATGCATCCAACCACACACTGTGCATGACCTTCGGCGGGGGGTTGGATCTGGATAATCAGTTAACAAGTGTCTAGGAGATTGGCAGTACATATGATATGTAATCAATGTCTGCTGCCAACATGAAGAGAGGCTGTACCTGGGGCCCTGTCCTCCGGGTAGAGGGAAGGTCCGTGATGCAACTTGTAGCAATGGAAAGCCTTCATAAAAAGGTCTGTTTTCCGATTTATTTTCAAAGATGTCACATTTATTGCTTTCTCAAGCCTGTATTTTAACAGATTCCATAGATACGTATATAGGTTTCTTGTTGTTCAACCTCCTTGAAACTTTCCAGTGAATCTGGTTTCAGCAACCAGATTTCCTTTGCTAGATCTGAGGTTCAGGTGGGCATGTAGGATGAGTTAGCTAGGTGAAGTTCTTTTTTGCATGTAGGTCTGGCAAAATAGCCCTACCCTCATTTTGCAGATTGTGCTCCGCAGTTGCCCTTGATCAGCTGGGCCACTAGCAGAGTTCTATTAGGGCTGAAGTGATGTGGTCAGACATCTTCACACAGAGACCTATTCTAGCCATTTGGTTCTGAATTGTCTGAAGTTTGAGGATGTCATTCTCGTACGCTCCTGTGTAGACAATATCATAAAAATGGAGTCAGGATAGTGCCAGGCCTTCAGCATTGATCCAATGAGTCAATTGGTGAAAAGAGGTAATCCCCATAAGCCTCATAGATGGTGGCTGGTGCTTTTGATGACTGTGCATCCCAAGATTTGCCGCTGATTGAGCTGGAGCTACGGTGTTGCGTAACTCCTTAGGCTACTCGAGCAGTGGACTGCTTCTCATGTTCTTCCTGGAAATCAGAATTTAGATTTTTGTTCCATTTAGGTAGTGGTAGAACTGCAGCCAATGGTAGATGTGTTGCAGACATGTTACAATAGTTCTGCACTTGTCTGCGTGTTTGTCAAGTGTTGCAGTGGATTTAAATATTTGCAGTTGTAGTTGGTAGAGAGAGGTGATTTGCACCCTGAATCCCATGTAGCTGTTGAAGAAAAGCATTCAATGGGCATTTGCCCTGCATATTATCATCCTTCTATTTAACATACATAAATAAGCAGCTATGTACAGATTAACATCCTCTAACATAACCTGGAATTTCCAGCATGATATGTTTAGGCTCCAGCTCAGCCTTTCACTTGCAATATGATTTGAAACTGTGATGAATAGATTCTGGTGACTGACAAGACCTGCAGCTCAGGAACTGTTCTTCCGGTATTACCAGATAACCAGATATTGGTTGGATATTAGTTCCTAGACTGTATTTAGCCTTCATTATTCACATCAGAAGAGTACATATTAGAGTGCACAAAGGACATACATTATGACAGTATTTAGGAGGGGATAGGTAAGATAATAAAGATAATGTACTTTAATATAGCACTTGTAGCCACCTATCAATCTTTGAACTTGATGACGTTGGTTGTTATACATATTTCATTTGTTTTTTTACCCCGCAACATAATTAGAAAAGATAGTCTAAAACATCAGTCTTTAAACACACTTGTCTAGTTTTAATAAACAGACAGTTCCAACTCACACTGTTAAAATCATAGAGAAAGACATTCACAATAATGCAGCTTACTTTTTTAACATAAATTGTAATGCACATAAGGAATCATAACAAACTGCCATGCCTTTTCCATGTATCATCCTGGGACACTTATTTTGTTGAAGAATATATTTGAGGTTCTCCTTCACTTACCTGGAAGCCATTAAGAATGAAGCCCTTAATCATAAATAGCCTATTGGGCTATTCCACACCTCAACAAATTATTTGTTTATTTATTTAATGATTTCCCAACTTCCAGCCTGCACTGACTGGTATCAGTGCACTTTAAAATAAAACAGTAAAAAACTTGGATGGAGTGCAATAACTGTTCATGAACTAAATAAATGGCCGGACAGCAGTAAGGAGAAGAGGTATAGAGTAAAAACAAGAACAACCTAAGAGGGTAGAGTAAAGATAAAACAAACTAATTCAGTAAGAGGAACTCAGCAGTAAGATACTGTGGCGGAATAATGTTCCTAGTTTATTGGCATATTTTATCAGATAATATTTAATTTAATTATTGGTATACACCATTAGTAGACGGGTTCCTGAACCGAGCCAGATTTTCAGGATAACCAACTCACTACAGCTATGATATCTATGTGAATTTGTTGCATGGAAATTTATTTCATGAGGTGATCCTGATTATTGGACATGATCTATAGCATGGTGGAGCAGTCTTGGATACTCCTGCTTTAAATGATCCCTGAACACTGCTTGCATTTTATTTTTGTTCATTTGCTGCCAATAAATGCCTTGCCTCTTAGTCCAGAACGGGGTTTGTCATTGGTCTGAATCAAGTAAAGTTCCTCTCAAAGTCACTCATTCAGGAACCTCATGTCAGCTGCCTGTGTCCTGGATCGGTTCTCCAGACCATAAATGAGGACAAGCCTATAGACCATTGTGAAGAGAAGAGATGTACACTGGCAGGCCTGTCTGTGTCAATCCATAAACTTCTCCATGGTTGGTTTAATCTTCTACGATCTTTTAATACCTACGCTTTCATTAACTGTAGAACATGTGCCTCCTCTGAGCAACTACATCCATGTCCTGTAACTTCTGGAGAGAACATTCTTTAAGTACCATATGCTCCAGGCTGGTCCTCAGACTTTCATCAGACAAGTAGGGTGATCATACGAACCCTTGGTATTTCAGCACAAATGTCATGCTATTTTCCTTGAGGGCACACTTGAGGAAAAGACTCTACACCTCAGTGTTGCTACACGCTAAATATGTGATGGATACAAATTCACAGTTGGGTAAATGAATCACTTGAGCCCCGGATAAGATCAGCTAAAAACTCCCAATACACCCCATTTCCGCAGCATCAGTTGGGGCCAGGTAGAATACTTAATCTACAGAAGATGTCACATAATGAAAGCATTAGTGGAAGGTGAAGATTGGGAAAGCAGGCCTGGCACCTTCAGAAACCTGGGAACCCCCTGCAGTAAGGACTGTCGCATATTCTGAGGATTTAAGGTCTAGCATGGCGGCAACATTTTCTTTTAATTGTAATCTGCAATCCCCATTGCAAAGAAAGAGCTGAGACAGGCAGCTTGTACAGCTACTTTATTGAATTAAAAAACTAATTACAGGGATCAGCAGTAAACACTTGGTAGCTGATGGCAACCTTTTGTGGGCTTTAAACCCTTGCCTTAAAAAATGATGTTCAACTCTTTCGTAAATATGTGAGCCAAATCTCCATCTTATATGTTGATCATTCACCATGCCTTTTTGCACTGTTATTTGCATATATGTTTTTGTATTTATCAATGTGTATTGTCTAGTACTGTTTAAATGTTTTTGTGGTGTTACATTTTTTCTTATTTAAATTTTCATCCGCTGTGTTCCTTTTCTCTTATTTTGAGTAGATGGGATGTAGTAAATTTGAAAATAAAAATATTAAACAATATTGAAGAAATATTTTTGATCAGTACAGAATGTTTATGTGGTTTGCAACTATAATTACAGTCTCAAAACATTAATATATCGACGGTAACAACTTGCAACTTGTAAGGAACGCCCTAAATATGCCCCTTTCAAATTGTGAATCATTAATCATTTAGAAATCCATTTTGTTAAGTTGGAAAACCTTTCGGACTTGCAAAATGGGTTTAGTAAATAAGAAAATATAATTTAGCACTAGTATGCAACAGTTACATTACTTAGAACATCTGACCAATAGCGTGTATCAATTATGTCATAGGGAGATACTGTGGCAGGGTCCACATGGTGCATTTTGTGGCTGAATTTATTTTGAGACCAAATTACTTGGGTATGTAAGACAAATCTTACATTATATAGTGTAAGAATAGTTATTTCTTTCATGTGCTCCTAAGCAATTAAACAAAAATACTTTACCTCTGGGTCAAGATGTGCTGGTTGTTTCTCAAATCTCCAATTTTGCTGATTGAGAAGAACTCCTGGTGTCCCATGCACACATACCTTGAAGACCTGGCTTTTCATACAGACTTCAGTCTGAGCATGTAATTTTATGTCTAGGCATCAGTCCTGCTGCAGCGCCTTGACGCCCTTGGGCTAAGTTAGCGCTCTATAAATGTAATATTCATTCATTCAATGTCTTGATGGGAAATCTCAGCGGGACCAGATGACTACATCCATGTTTCTCGTATCCCATTATCTCCATAGTTTGTTTTTATCGCTTCGCCCTAGTGCAGCTCTCACCTTCTGATTCAGAAATGAATGCAGTATCCAAACTGTTTAACGAGTATAAGTGATGGTGACGGTGTACCCGATAGAAGCATGTGTTGTGATAGAATTCTCACATGGAGACACGTTATTGGAAAGATACAATGGCTCATTAACTGGTCCAACATTATAAGTATCCATTTGTGAAACTTCTCAGAGGAAGCCCGATTCAGGGAAGAAAGAGGTATGAAAAGCATTGTTCGTGGTGCGCAACGAATTACTAACCCGCTTTCCGCTCGCTAAATTTTCTCAGTAGAACAATGCCGATGACATTAACGATCAGCCCATTATAGCAGGGCGCCTTTGAAATATGTATAAAACCATATGGAATACAATTGTGAGCAATTCAGTACCATGCACGTTATTGAAATGAGAGTCCTATGAAGACGCAAGAGTGAGTACACGTTTTCCTTGAGGTCGGGCTTAGCACTTCGTAAGAGCCCACGTATAGGAAGCTACTTGGGAAACACCGCATTTCATTAACGCTGCGTAAAGCTACCTTAAGGAGCCCGCTTTTAAGTAAGCGTTTCCACACTTATGTACGCTCTATAAACCGCAGAACAAACAGTAAGTCACCAAACATAATACTGCCAAAACCAACTGTCGATATAAAAGGAGCACGAGAAGCGTGTAAACACACTCTCTGCCCCCTCTCCAACCATGACAGCAAAAACCAAACGCGGCATTACACACATAAGATTTATATTGAACAGACCAGTACAGCGACCACACGTCTCTAACAATGCCCCAAAAACAAGACGTGAACACACATTTTTATCTAATGACGTGTCTTTTTACCTAAGTGCATACATCCTGCACATAGTAATGGGAGTCATAATCCAGAAACGTATTTTCTGACATACAACCACAGTTTTAGCAACACACCAATTGCACTGTCAAACCTATATAAGCATCACCAACAAGAGGTTTCATTGCACAATAAGAAAGTATTGTATTGTTCAATAAGAAAGTATACAATTGCACCTTTCTTTTCTTTATTTCCAGTCACAGGTACTACAGGCCTGACTCGATACAAAAAAATTGAGTGGTAAGTTAACCACACATAGTAGTCACCACAACGCGCTACTACGAATACACCGGTCCTTAATAAAGCCTCTAGATGTAACATGAGGCTGAAACATGTCGACCATCACCAGTGCGGTAGATTGGTAACTTTGTCTATGCACGCACGCACCTTTGTTTTTACTTTCTCACACCACCTAATTCATTAAAGTATTTACCACGAAGGTTGCGTAGGGAATTTTATACTCACTTCACAAGGACACCTTCCCTCCTTTCACCCTTTCTTCCTGAACCCTACTGTAACACCAGTTGGTCTTCATCCAGGTGGAGGTCAGCAAATTCTCAGAAGAAACCCCATGATGATGCTGTCACGTTAAACAAAGGCGGAGAACCGAGATATGCCGCCCAATCTTGTGTACGTGAATGAGGGTTTTTTACAGAACTGAATACACGACTCTGGTATGCAGGACAAGTGGTCCATTCCCCTCTTTTGATTATTTGTGACTTCGTAAGCCAGACAGGTGGCACGGGGAAGGTTCTTCTGCAAACCATTCATCAGAGAGCTCGGGAAATTGGTCTCAACTTTCAATTCCGTAGACAAAGCCCAATCACCTATCTAGCGTGTATTCAACCATTGGATTTCACCAATAGAGGCCAACCCTCTAGGCATGGTAAATGGCAAGACTCCTACCACTTCTGGGGTTTCTCCCTGACAGAGTATATCCTTGACATAGGGTATTTCAAAGCGGTTGCCGAGATGGAGGCCCTGACACCAACCCACAGAGTGAGTCTAACGCTAAGACTGCTGGTTGGCCTCAGAACAGTCCCTGCATATCAATTGTCTAGAACTGATGACAGATTCCTTCGCTGGAAGTGCTGGACCAAAGACTGAGCACAGTGTTGCGTTTTCTTAAAAAATGGACAATGTAGCAGCAGTCCGTTACATCAATCATCTGGGGGGCCTTTGGTCCAGGGCCCTCTCAGATCCGGCCAAGAGCTTTTGGGAGTATTGCCTTGAACACCAGGTTTCGGTGAAGACACAACACCTTCCAGGGACAGCCAACCAAGTCTCGGATTAGCAATCACGATATCACAGAGATACAAGCCTGTGGAAATTGCTTCCAGCCATGTTCTAAGCCCTCTTGGATCGATAGAGTCCATTCACGATAGACCTTTTTGCGTCTTATCTAGACCGCCAACTTCACCAGGACTTCAGTTGGAGACCAGATTCCGGCGTGGTGTTGACCATTGCTTTCCTTCAGCACTGGTCAGTGGAGAGAGGCTATGCCTTTCCCTTCCTTTGCCATGATGATGAGACTAGCCGCACAGACTCACAGGCAGTCGGCGGAACTGGTGGTGCTGACCCCAATGTGGAAGTCACAAGTCTGTTCTGATGGAACTTTCTTGGGATTTTCCAATCTGTCCACCCCTAGATCCAGCTCTCATCAGAGACCTCTCAGGGAATCTCCATCATCTGAAGATAAACTTAACCCTCCAACTCATGGTGTGGAGGATTACAGGTCTCGATTGCAAGTCCTGGGACCTTCAAAAAGCACTGTGGAGCTCCTTTCTAGAGCCTGGGTGGACAGTACAGTTAAACAATACCAGTGAGCCTGGTCTCGATGGTTGGGTTGGTGCCAGCAATGGAATCTGAATCACGTGGGGACAGATGTTGTCAATATCTTGAATTTTTTGGCTCCAGATGGGATGGCCTATAGATTGGCCAATGCCTTTAGATTAACAATTTTGGCGGGTCATGCCCATGTAGGAAGCATCTCAGTTGGGGAACTTCCTTTGGTCCAAAAACTGCTCCGATGCATCCATTTGTCTCTTCCTCTGGAGTTGAGGTATTTGGTTCTTTGGAATGTCAACGAGGTCTTGAACCTTTTCCTCTCATAGACTAGTAACAAATACCATTCTCGCAAACAGCTGTCAGTCAGGTTGGCTACTCTGTTGTGTCTGGTCTCCTGCAGAGGAGTCTCAGATGTTCTGGCCTTTCATATTACAGGGAGCACATTTACCTTAGATGGGGGTCACCTTCTATGTCTGTAGGCAGACAAAGTGTAACTCATGCCTGATTTTGCACCAGGGTTTCCCCAAAACTGTGTGTGGTTCACTGTACTAAAGCGTATGTAGCCTTAACTGAGGAACTCCCCATGAGAAACAACAGTTGCTCATTGCTCTTAGGAAACCACATAAGGCGGTCTGTTCCCTGACCATTGCACAATGAGTTTGATGGACCGTCCAAGAGGTGGGCAACAACATGAAGGTATTTGGGGCTCAATCTACCAAAGGACCTATGGCATCAAAGACCTTCACTCTCTGAGCTCACTTGGAGGATATTTTGAATGCAGCAGACTAATCTTCAGATTCAACCTTGAAAAGGTTCTAATTCAAGCCAGGGTCCTAACATAGAATTAAATATTTCCTAGCTAACGTAATGCAAAGTTTCAGTTCTTTTAAGGACACGGACACGGAGGTAAGGATTAGCCCACCCAATGTTTTCACATTGTTGCCTACCCGAGGACAGTTGTTGGACTTGGCCCTTTTTGCAGGGTCATCCCTGAACTTTTTGCCTTCCTCCTGTATTTTCTCTGACCTGTTTTTGTTGTTTTTTTGACTCTGGGCACTTTACCACTGCTGATCAGTGCTAAAGTGCATATGCTCTCCCTATTGTAAATTGATGTATTGATTAGTGAGTCCATGATTGGGTTATTTGATTTACCTGTCAGACCCTAGTAGAGTGCACCATGGGTGCCCAGGGCTTGTAAATCAAATACTGCTGGTGGGCTTGCAGCATTGGTTGTGCCACCCACAGAAGCAGCCTGTAAAGTGTGTCTCAGGCCTGCCATTGCAGAGCCTGTGTGCAGTCTAGGACTGCCATGTCGACTTGGCAAGTGCACCTACTTACCAGTCCCTAAACCTTCCCTTATCTTCATATCAGACACCCCTAAGGTAGGTCCAAGGGCAGGGTGCATTGTAAGTATAAGGTAGGACATGCCCTGGTGTGTGTGGCATGTACTAGTAGTGAATCACAGCCATTTTCGTTTTTCACTATTGCAAGGCTACCTGTTCCCCATAGGCCAGAATGGGCAGTTTGATTATTACATCTTATAATCCTAACTGACTCAGAAAACATGGTAGAAATTCGAGTTTAGTATGCCTGAACTCAGAATGATAAAATACATCTTTTAGTGAAGTTGGTTTTAACATTCTGTGTTTGAAAATACTACTTTTAGAAAGTAGGTATTTTCTTGCTTAACTGTCGAAGCCTACCTCTGCTAGGTTGTGTATTGTGTGTCTGGTTTTGTGAGTGACAGGGGCTGGGGAATTCCAGGAGACAGGGTGAGTCAGCACAGGGCTGAATAGAGAGATCTGCATGTAGATGGGTTGGAGGAGATGCACCTGGGACCTGAATAGGGCTGTGCCTTCCCTCCACAATGCTGGCTCCACCTCCTGTGGTGCGTCTGATGTCCCAGGTCTACACTGTGAAAGGAAACAAGGAGTCTTGTCAACAAAGTGCTCCAGGACTGACCAGAACTGGTTTGGACTAGGCAAAGGCCTCTCTGCCTTCAGAGAACATAGAGAATAGTAGTATAAATATGGGCACCCAGACTTTAGATCACTTCTGGAACAACAAGAAGAAACCTCTGTCAAGGAGAAGAACCAAAGGAAGCTGTAGGAGTGGACAGTGGTGTCTTCAGTGCCAAGGAGAGGAGAAGGAACTTTTGTGTGTACTTCATCATCTTGCAGAATATTTCTCCAAGGGCTTGAACTTGTGCTTGCCTCCTGCTGAAGTCTCAGGGACAACAGACTTCACCACTAGCGACCATATGTCCTTTTTCATATGCATTGTAATGGTGTCACTCGCATTATTTCCTTTGGTGTTACAAGTGGCGTAACATTAATCCTTTGATTATTGCAAGATCAGAGCCTTCCAAACAGGAGTAAGATCTTCCACTACCTGCATTTGTTGTAGGAAGAAAGGAGGAAAGAGAGAGGGGGCAAGAGTGGAGGAAGGCTGATCCTGGCGTCCCATTGGCTGATTAACTTTTCACTTCATTTTTCCTGGGTTTATGGGAAATGAAGTTTATTATTGTGTTTTGACATGGCTATGGCTACTGTTTGTAATAAGTAAAGAAAAAATAGCATCATCGTTGCCTCCGTGTCCTTAATAGAATTGAAACTTTCCGTTATGGAAGCTAGAAAAAGTTAATTCTCTCCGCCACTACATAGAATACTGTTGCTAAAATCCTTATATTTAAAAGAATTCATAAATCAATGCCATTCCTAAACATATGACTGTAAATTGAAGATTCTGACATTTGTAATTTTGGAAGTGGTTATGTCAGAGTTAAGAGTTAAGCCTCCATGGGTGAGTAGGTTTACAAGGAAGTTGGATTAAAGAGGTTTGAGGCCCAGCCCCAAATAGGCGGGGTGTTGTAGAGCAGCTGGTGTGGATTGAGGATTACAGCCGGAGCGGGTCGCTGTTAACCTGCAGTGATACAGGGGTGATTGCCTCTTGAAGAAGTGCCATCCAGAAAGTTACAGAGGCCTACAGGAGAGCATTTTATGTTTTTTGGAACCAAGCAGTAAGTAGAGGAGCAGTTGGCTGTATTTGCTCATTCGGCTTACTGACAGTTGTGGCAATTGGCACTTGTCTCACAGAGAGTAACCTTTCCTGTTTATTACCTTAGAATTTGCTCCACATCAGACTACTTTGGGATAATACAAGGTGTATGTCATCTGGGTGGGTACAAAAAGCTCTGCATGAGGTCCTAAAGTTTCTTGACCTGACCTGACAATCTGGTAGCTAATGGACCACTGTGACAAGCTAACTCTTGGGGTTACATCAAGCCAATTATTGTCATCTGCTCATGTCCTGGTTTTCATTTCTATCCTACTCTTGGATGTACCTTATTTATGAGGGAGTGCCGCCCCACTTCCCCCCAAAAAAAGATGAGCAGTAGAATAAGTTAAGTGTTTTCCTGCAATTTACCTAGAAAGGAAGTCGGCAGTAGATACATTGTGACAAGTGTGTTACATTCTAATTTTATGGTCTTTATGGACTGCAGCAGTGTTTTTAGTGCCTCTACGAAGGCCTTATCCGTTGTTGATAGAACTAAGTCTAACTTGCGGTTGCCATTACATAAGTTTTGCAACAATGTCAACAAACAAATTAAGAGCCCTACGCTGAACCTGTGGACTGAAAAAGGGCCTGGGTTTGGTGGAACAGAGGGCTGACTTTATCTGACTGGACACAGAAGGGGCATATCTCGCCATTGTCCGCCCATTTAATCCACCAACACTTTTTGCTTTTCATCACCCAGTATTTGGACCTTTACTCAAGGTGAGTCTCACTACCTGAATCTCACTCATGGTAAATTCACAGCAATTGGACTAAGCATGTTTGCCACCAGTGTCTGCCTTATGAGATAAAGCTGCTGTGGTGCAGCTATGGTAAGGGGTACTAGGCTGGTTACACATGTGCACAAGCGTGTATGCAGTCTATGTGTTATCACACACATAGCCACACACACATCGTATCTACCATAATGCACAATCCGGGAAGGGACTCTGCAAGGATACGTGATGACCTGGGGTAGGCCTTAAAATATATGTGGGCATTTAAATATAGGTCTGTAGTGCTTTACTGTATTATACATATCAGTGGAATCTTCCTTGAAGTGCAGTTTTGCTCCACTTAGTCCTACACAGTCCAAGAATCAATCAAAATGAGGTAAAACATTTTTTTTGTATACAGTTTTCAACACATAAGTTATACATCTAATGGGCATCAAGAATTGTCATATTTCTCTGGCTCAGCTCTTACTCAGATTTCTGACCTTTGTCCCACCTGCGGGGCCAAGTTAATTACTCTGCTCCCTAGCAGAGGGAACAAAAGCCTCCCGACACAAAAGGAGCAATTCTCAATGATTGACCTAGTTCCAGGGAGAGAAAAGTGTGTGTGGGGGAATCTGCATCTGATAATTAACTTGTCATACTGCATTGGGGTTGAGACACCCCAGGCCCACTAAACAAAGGAAAAAGCACAGAAATCTGGAGGCAACACAGTAGGGGCTCACTTTTGAAGATTGGGTAGGAATTGATCTGACAGTGATGCCAGTTAGGGATGGAGCTGAGGCACTCAGAGGAGCTCTTTACGGAGAAATCTGGGCAGAACCATTTTGGATTGTCCCATAATGCTGTGCAGTAGGGCTGGGAGAGGGGTGGAGGGATGATGTGGCATCCTGGATTGGCCAGGGGTGCCTGTCATCTAGGACTTTCCACCCCCACTTAAACTTGAAAACTCCTGCACAAGGGAGTAACAGAAAAGAAGATGCTGGAATCAGGGAGCAACAACAGTGGAAGAATGGCTAGGTGGAAAGAAAAGCCACCTGATGCCCTGCAAGGTTGGACTAAGGACTTTGTCTCCAGCTGACCCCCAGGACTAGATGAGTGTCTCCAGAGCCAGTGACGCTGGCCCCCTTCTGCCCCTTAAGGACCAGTTGTAGTGAAGATCTGGCCCTGAGTGTCCTTCCAGGCAGCCAGGAGTTTATCATGCCTGGACAATGTGGGCAGGCTAGTTGTAGAGGGGCCACACAAGATACCCCCACCAGCAGGCAGAGGAGAAGGCTGATGTAGGGAGCTGTAATGCCCAGCTCCCTACAAAGTGCACCCTTTCAGCCCAGTAGGCTCGCCATCAGGAACAACATAATCCAAAGATCATTTAAATCGGCCCAACGAGGCCTGAGTCATGCTCCTTTGAAGATATGCCCATTTTAACATGCCTTAAAACAGGAAACCGAGCACATGGGGCTTTGCTGCTAAAATTCAAAATGTTCCCCCGAGATCAGCCAGAGTCCAGGACTCAGCATAGAATGATTTATTTATTTGTTGAGGGAGAGGGCATGTGTGCATCAGACTGCCCCATGACTCCCATGTCCCCAGGGGCTGACACAACAAAGAAAAGGTCTGGTGAAAGAATTTAGGTCTGTAGGGTGGTGGGGGCAGATTGCACAGCACTCACACTGCCCTGCCCGCACTCAAAGGAAATGGTGCCTTGCTCCCACTGCTGACAGGAGCTAACAGGAAAACACAAAGGAAAAGTTGTTGGCACCCGCACTGCCCCAGAATTGAGGAGCTGATTGCAGAGAGCAACAGGGCATTGGAGGCTTTGGGGCTTCTCCTATGGCTCCCACAAAAACCCAGCAACTCAACAGTGCCCTAGGTGGGACAGGAACACACCACTACAAAAAAACCAAATGGGGCACGAGACCGCAATTGTCAAAAGGAAAAGTGGTTTTTGCTACTTATTGTTTATGAACGAAACTGGATGAGGCGTGTCCATAATGAAGGGAGTGCAGCATGGGCCTTCCCCAGAACTGGTGCAACAAAAGTCCCCAACGTTTCACAGCATATTAATTTCAGGACCTCAGGGGAGGATGTTGATATTTGTATGCAATCTCTGAACTAGTGCATTGGCTCTTGGGCTCTGGATTGCAGTAACACCTTGAGGTTGGTTCTACGGCTGCATTATGTGGCCTTCAAAGAGTTAAAGAAGGACTCTGACAAATATGTTTGTGTAGCTTTACATAAAAATGCTTTATTGACAATCGTGTTGATAAACAGTTGGATGGATATACTTTCAGTGAAAGAATTTGAGTATGATAATTGCTCCTAATGGTTGTAATAGTGAATTCTAACATGTGCATCTTATTATAATGATGTGATGACCCATTAACAAAGCCAATAGGCCTGCCTTATTTAAACGATACCCCATTACATGGTAATGTTGCATCATACATCAGTGAGGGGTATTTGGGATTTTGGGGCTCAGGACCCCCTAAGAGTGACATGTAAGATAAGGGTGTCACCAAAGGTATTTTATCTACCTGATGTATATATTTGATGTGTAGTATTTAGAAGTGTGTGTGTAATAAACCTACTTTTCATTTTAAAAGAAAAAGCACTTGCTGGAGAATAATGTATTGAGTGGTGTTGTTTGTGCCAGCAAATTGGGATTGCTAACCCACACCCCTTCCCTGAGTAGGCCTTGGACTGCTCTACTTCACTGCCCTGAGAGAGTCAAGTACTACAATGGTTTCAAGTGTATTTCTTTTATTTGCATAGTTACTGAAAATTATTGCAACATTTTAAGTGGCCAATAAAACTGGAGTTGCCCCCCATTAAAGCCAATGATGCACATACTAAAATGCTGTACGTTATGTGCCTGGCTGTGAATAAAATAGAAGGTGAAGCCGTTAGTGTGTCAGACATTCACATAGTAAAGTGCAGTGCAGTCATTAAATTGCAAAACGGTCGTTAAAATGCATTACTAACCAGAAATGCACATAGTAAGGTGCCGTGCAGTGCATAAATGTTTGGCAATGACACCTGATGAAATTGGCACCAGCTAAGATTATATACATTAAAAAAGATGCTTTTATCTTCTTTTGGCAAAGAATTGCAGCGACCAGCAACCGGCTTGCAAACCGATGACTACACAGGCAGCTTATTACTAACAATGCTGAAGTTGGATTGCCAATTTGGGCATTTTTTGTAAGGCCAGCGTGAGGAATTTTACCATTCTGCAATTAAGTTGTGTGGCCCCCGAGTCAAAACATGCCAGCACCGCTTGCCTTCTGGTGCGAATTCCTTTCTGCTTAAAGGGGGCCTTTTTTCAGCTGTGATCTCTCTTGTTGCAGTTCCTTGCATGTGCAGATTAAGTGCAGAATGTCTCCTTGTTCCATATCGCACAGCCTGCAACTGCTTTGGGACGATGCCCTCAGCCAGGGTGGAAAGTGCTGAGTACATGGAGGAATGCCCAATGTATGCCTGAGGAATTTTATTTTTAAAGATTTAGGATAGCCCTGATTAAACTATTTTTGAGGTGCTAGTGTTTTGTATGAATTTAGGGTCATCCAGGCATGAGATCTGCCTGAAAATGTTGCCTTATCCTCCACCCGTGAAAGTTGTTTTACGCACTTGCAGAACAATTTTTTGTAAGTTAAGTGGTGAGGCTGTGTGTTCCAGAGCTCGGTGAGCCTGGCAGTTTCCAGAGATTCCTATAGGTAATGTCTTGCACGGGATGTTTCCCTGTGCTGGAGGTCTTGCCATAGCAGTTGATTTAAGGTGTTTGAAGTGGCGGCTCTAATCTTACTCCAGCTAATAATGTAAGCTTCATGCCTAGCCAGGATTTGTTTTAATAAGCCAAACTCTAGCCTGATTTGAGCTGGTGAGGTGTAGGACGGGAGACAAAACATGGTTCTGTATGCTTTAACTAGCATACTGTTCAGTAAGTTGGCGTCTCGACCCCGCATTGCTGTAGGGTGTAATTTGGCTTGTGCAACCTTAAGGAGCGGGCTCATTATAGGCCCCATCAGTTTATTTGTGTGATTTTTCATTGATATTGCTATGACCAGCCCTCTCCTTCTGATTTCTTCTTTCTGGCAAGCGAAGATCCCTCCTTTGTCGATGATAACTCCTAGTTACTTCTGCCTTTTCCTTTTGTTGTTTACTGACATTGTCTGTGTCTTACTAAAGTAGATTTTTAGATTGTTCTCTGTTAAGTCTATATTTAAACCTACAAAGATTTCTCACGATTGTCAAACAAAGGGGAAAGCCCTGAGGAAAATCTTTGAAAAACCCCTCCGAAGGAAACAGCTTCTTCAAGATTTCCGTGTGATATTCAGGTCCAGTGCAAGAATCGCTTTGCTATTTTAGCTGATAATGACCCAGACACTTGGGGCCATATGTAGGTAGGGTCACATTTACCGACTCATAAATACCGAATTATACAGATTCGGTATTTATGAATCGGTAAATGTGATGTAGGTAATCAATCGGTAATATTTACCGATTCGGAAAGGGTCGGTAATTTAGAATCGGTATTTACCGATTTGGTAATGATGCATACCTTCCCATTGATTCCTATGGGCCAGGAGGCCCATAGGAATCAATGGGAAGCCAGTTACCATTACCGAATCGGTAAATACCGATTCGGTAATGGGGGGAGCACATTCAAGGGTGGGAGGGTGTCACATTGACACCCTGTTGCACCCCTGATTCCTGCATGTGTGCACATGTGGCGGACATACATGCCCTAAGGGCATGTATGTCTGCCACACGGCACTCTTATTTCAGCAAAATATTGCTTTTTGCAATGTATTCGGTATTTATCACCAACCTATATTTGGTGGTAAATACCGAATTCTTTTTCCTAGACATCACTCATTTGAGTGTTACCTACATATCATTTCAGGATTCGGTATTTACCGAATCAGTAAAATTACAGATTCGGTAAATTACCGAATCCTGAAATATGCCCCCTACATAGCAAAAGCCTAAATACCGGTCGGTAACGGGATATTTACCGAAAATCGGCCGTTACCGACCGGTATTTGGCTTCCTACATATGGCCCCAAGTACCCAACAATTAGGATCTTGAAAAGGTGGTCAATGCTTAAAAATCAGAATTGTGAGGAGCTCAGAGAACAAGTGAAGCTTCTAACATCTCAAGTTTGTTCACTTATTCCTTTTCTTCATCAAATGTCCTCTTTGATTCATTTGAATAAAAGCATCAGTCAGCAAGGCCCAAGAGGAAACTTGGCCTCTTCTGTAGATCACCAACCTCCCTTGCTGGATGTCAGCCATAGCTTTACCCCACAGGTGCCTAACTTGCCTCTCCCAAATAAGGCCTCTTTGGGTATGGGTATTGGGCTGCCGACTTTGTACTTTATATGCGATATACCTGGTTATTCTTCTTAGGGTCATGCAATCTGGAAGGAGGACTTTTGGCCCCTGTTCTAGGCCAGCAAAATTGGCTCCTCAGGCTGGTACTTTCTATACACAGCCTGAACTTCAACCTAGTTACAGTTTGGAATCTCCTGAACCCTTACCCAATACAGACTTAGGCACTAAGGGAAGAGCTTCGACTAGGAAAGCGTACATGCACAACATGCCTAAACTGCCAAGTGGGAAGATAGAAGGAAAGGACTTGTTGACCAATAAAGTAACTCACTGGTTACGTCGTGTCTGCAAATCCTCCTCTATAGATCACTTCGACATTGAATTGGTATCTCAATATGAGGTGCCAGGAGCCAATTTTGAATATCTCGCAACTTTACTAATGTCACAGACCATGGCCAAGGATTTAATAGCCTGGGAAGTCAGATCGGCTGGCATGGCCCCTTCTGACATCAAGTTGAAGCTTAACCCTCCGGAGACTGGGGCAATTTTATGTCAACAAGCTACTACCATTACCCCAACAACTTCCTCAAACTCCCTCGGAAGAATGGATGGTTGGTTCAAGTAATACAGCTGGTCTTAAATCAAAACTTGCTGACCTTGACTGGGGGACTTTTGTAGACTCTTTCAATATATGCATTTTCCAGGAACATGGTGTGTTGACCCTGTTTTTAGATCAGGGTTACACATTTTTATTGTGAGACTTCCTCCATTGGAAAGAGGTGCCCTTCAGGTGACCTTACAATTTGGGTTAAAACCTTGCTTAATTGTAATTTGAAAAGGCTTCCCTTGAACTCACTTGATATCCTTGGTCTGCAGTTCTTAGCTCCTGATGGGGAACCCTTATATATTTAAAATGTGTGTAATAGACCAGATGGTTACAATGAAAAGTCATGTATTCTTTCCAGTTTGGAGGATTTTGTTAATGGTATCCTGCCAGGGGGCTCTGTTGTAATTGCTGGAGACTTCAAAGTTATGTGGGAACTTTATGACTACTCTGAGGTTGGTATTTCTGAGGAAGAAGATATGGCCTGGGGCACACCGCGACTAGACCTAGCACCATTAAGAAGGTGTTTTATCCTAGCAATCCAACTTTAAGAGCTTACTCTTTCTCTAGGCCTTAGAGTCTACAATGGTAGAACCCCCTTGGAACTGGATGGCGCACATACGTTCAAGCGGAGTAATCAATCTAGTAGAATTGACTAAATCCTTCTTTCCCTAGACATATGGCCCCTATGGTGGATATGATAGTCATTCCCTGAAGTGACAGTGACCATAATGCTCTCCAACTAATAATAAAGGGGTTCTCATTCAGGAAAGGTGGACTCTTATACTCTAGGCACAAGGTGGATATTACTATAGCCAACAACAAGCAGTCTTTAAAATGGTCTTCTGTTTCCTGTCATCCCAATATTATGGCACAGGTATCTGGGAAAGTAGCTGACTCTATCGGGTCGATGGTAAGCCTGGAAATTGAAGCAAAGTTTATAGAGCGATGCCTTAAATATCATGACAATCTGTTTTCCCAACTAGGCGCTTTTAAAAACAAAAACTGCAGTAGGCCATCAAAAGCCAGAACTAAACATCTGTGGTTTAACAAGCACTGTAGATCTGCCAAGGCAGTACTAATGCAGACAATCAAACTGAATAAAAGGAACCAAATTGCACTAGCCAGGGGCGTGGCCAGCAACATGGCCGAGTAAGACGTGCTCCGCGCTAGCTCCGGTTGAGCTGCTCCAAATCCGGCGTTAATTCCGTGTCCGGCAGTCCCGTGGAGAAGGGATTGCCACGGCACCAGATCTGCGACTGACACGGAGTCTGGGAGAAGACGTGTGCGGCGACAGGAACCCCGGGACCGTGAGGCGCTGAAAGGCAGGCGGCGAGGCCGAGGGGAAGCAAGATGGCGGCTGGTCTCCGAGTGCTAGCAGCCCGCGAAGCGGCTGAGTGGAGTGTGGAGTAAGGAAGCGAGGGGCCGCCTGGACGCATCGAGTGGAAGGACGAGGGGCCGCCGACCCCCCCACAAACACACAGTAAGCAGCGACGGCCTGGATTGGTGTGACGAGGGTGATTGTCGCCTGCCCCTTGCGCAGCAACGGCAGCCGCTGAAAGACCCGGCTTGCCAGGAGAGGGACGCCGGTGAGACGTCCGCCACACGGAAGAGCCGTCCTGGGGTGCGACCGGCAGTCATCTGGGGAAGACAGGCGTGGGTTGCAGCAGGCCCGAGAGAAGGTAGAGCTTGACTGGTGGGCAGTGTGGAGAACGTGGGGCCCTGGCTGTCTCTCCCCTCGCGGTGGCTGAATCGAGGACCCGGTCAGTGGCCAGAGAGTGAACCCCCCCCACCCACCCCCCAGAGCGTTGGGAATCGAAGAGCGAGAAGGTGGACTGGCACGGGGAGTGACAGTGGTGGAAGCGCCGCTGCGGGGGAGGGTGCAGCGAGGATTGGAGGGATACATACACCTACCACACCACCGCCGCCGGGATTTGGCCACGAAGGGGGCACCCTACCTCACGCAGACGCGGCAGCAATAGCCGCCTGACCACGCCACACCGGCCGCATCATACCCGCGAAGGGCATCAGGTAGGCAGACACACGAAGAGGAGGATTCGGCAATCGGAGTGTGGCCCCGCAACGCCAGACACGGAGATTAGGCCACAGAGGGCGGCCCAAAACGCTGTACCGGGGTAGTTAACCCTAAGGCAGCCAAGCCCCACGCAGTCCAGCCCACGGAGGACGGCAGCGCCCAAAAAGTCAGGGCCTATACTGAGGCGACGCTGCGGCGGTGCACTGCGGAGAGCGGAGACAGCTGGCGAAGAGCCCCCGAGAGAGGGAGGTGGAGGACGGGCAGGTCTCCCGCGCCGGAGCCAGTGCACCTACACCAAGGCTGGAGATGGGAAAAAAGGCCACGCTCGATAAACCCACCAGGCAAGGGACCATGGATGACTATGTGCGTACTCGAACGCAAACAGGGGCGACACCTCGGCCCCCGGCCCCCCGCTCGGACACGGAGATGCTGATGGACGCCATACAAGCTTCCAGGACGGACATCCACGAGTCGAGGGCAGCGCTGTAGGTAAAGATTGGAGAGGTTGGCTCTGAAGTGACACTGCTGCGGCAGGACTTCCGAAACTTGTCGGAGAGGGTGCAGACGGCAGAAACCCGGATAAGTGAAGCGGAAGATACCCTTACCCATCTACGGAAGGACATGGTGGAACTACAGGCCTCGCACAGACAATTGCTATGGAAGGTGGATGATGCAGAAAACAGGGCGAGACGCAACAACCTGCGATTCGTGGGATTTGATATTGCGAGAGGCTCGGAAAATGAGAGAGATACGCCATGAAAATACAAACATTATGATCTTCCCGGACTATAGCCAAGAGGTACAAAAGCAGAGACGAGCCTTCGATGCGGTCAAAGCGAAACTAAGAGACCTACGCATTACATACATGCTGCTCTTCCCGGCAAAGCTCAAGGTGATATATGATGGCAGAACCCATTTCTTCACGCACCCCGACGAGGCCTGGCAGTGGCTGGAGGACCGACCCACACTCCGTGGACAGAGATCCGACAGAGGCGACGGACGAGAGCGAGCGGCCGGCACTGGTGCACGGCCCAAGGCATTGGCGACATCACAGACCCGAGGACCGACAAGACAGAGAAATGGGAAGAGGTCGCACAAGACGCCATACCCAGAAAGTGGCTCGCCGAGATGCCGAAAGCAGGACTCCCTGTCACCTGGAGGGACTCAGATACCGGGATCTAGATTTAGCTGTTTGGCGGGAGCTGGATGCTCTGAGGAAAAGGACGATGGAGATGGGCACGCATCTGAGAAGGGAGAGGCGGAGACGAGCTCCATGCACCCGCTGGAAGCAGCGATCCGTGACCTAGAGCGAGACGCAACGGGTCACGCGGAGGACGGGAGACCCAAGACTCCCATTCATGAGTGCAGCCAGACTGAACTGTAAAGATTGCAGCCTACAACCGATGGAGCACGCAAGTGGTTACACCCCCCCTTTTATTCTTTGTTTGTTACTCCTTTTTTCACCAATGTACTTGTGTTCTGGGGCTAGGTGGATCGGGAATGTTTTAGTACTAACCACATAGGTTGACTACAGGGGGGATTGCAAGGGAGGGCGACAGGCCTACTCTGCCAGCGGTCCTGTTTCCGTGGAAATCGTGACTGAAGGGGGGGAGGTGGGGAGTTGGGGGTTCGCAGTTTGGGGGGTTTGGGAGTTGGGGGGGGAGGGACTGTTGGGGGGGATAGGGTGGGAACGGGACGGAGACAGGTCACTGAAGGCACACACGACACACCACAGGGCCTCACCGCCAACAGGGAGCCATCACACCACTCATCACAGATGGAGGCGCAATGCCTGACGCCCAGGTAACACAGGCAATAGACCGGGAAGGGCTCTCGATCCTAACGTGGAACGTCAATGGGCTGGGTACCAAAATTAAACGAGGCCTGGTAAACGCATACATTAAGAAGCTAGGCCCGGACTTTGCGTTATTGCAAGAAACACACCTTCTGGGGAGTAACTCTGGTTTCCTAGCACGAGGACATTACAGGGTTCTCGCACATGCGGGGTTCACTAAAGGTTCGAGGGGAGTGGCAATCCTAATAAGGAAAACACATCCGTTTAGGGTGACACAGACGTGGACGGACTCGCTGGGGACATATGTGGGTGTCCGGGGCATGTGGCGAAGGAAAGAATACACATTAGTGTCTGCCTATGCATCACCTAAACTCCAGGCAGCCACGTTGAAAGGGGTCACGGAAATACTGCTCGATACGTCAGACACGATACAGGTGCTTGGGGGTGACTTCAATGACGTGATGGCCCGGACGCTTGACAGAACGGGAGAAAGGGGGAGGGACTCGCCCCCGACTGCCCTTGCCAACATGATTGAGGCTATAGGGTTGACGGATCTTTGGAGATGGTTACACCCGGAAAGGCGAGAATATTCTTTTTTCTCTGGTGCCCACAAGGTGTACTCCAGACTGGACTATATCTTCATGGCTCGCCACCTGCTGGCTAGGGGAGATTTAGCCGAGTATAAAGCGAGGGGTCTATCAGATCACTCCCCCCTTGTGGTGACAATAGGCAACCGGAGACAAGGACAGGGGCACTGGAGGGTATCAGCGTGGGACCTGCAGAACGCGAACGTACTGAGGGGCGTACGAGCAGATGTTAAGGTCTGCTTAGCCGAAAATGAGGGCTCGGTGTCGTCGCCTGTGACCCTCTGGGAGTCCATGAAGGCGGTCATGAGGGGTAGGGTCCAAGATAGGATTGCGGAAGAGAATAGGGAAATGCAGAGGGAATTGCAGACACTGGAACGCCGCATACTACAGCTAGAGAGAGAATATCACATTGGTCAGGCACGTGGGACACTCCGTCAGTTACTAGACGTTCAACGTGAATACAGGGTTCTCGCCACGGGGGAAGCCAAAAAACAGGCGATGGCGACGCTCCACCGCCTATATGACGTTGGGGACAAGTCGGGCAAGTTGCTGGCGTGGTTAAGTAGAAAGGAGAGGGACGCGAGGTGGATAGAGCAGGTGAGAGATGCACAGGGGAACCTGGTGCGTTCAGATGCTCAGATCTCGGAGGCGTTTGCGGCTCACTTTAGGGCATTTTATGCGGCACGGGACCTGGGCACGCAAGAAGACGCACTGACGTACATAGCAGATCTTGACCTACCAGTGCTCACAGCTGGGGACCTCAAAGAGCTGGAGGCTCCCCTCACATTAGACGAGGTCAAAAAGGCACTGACCAGGCTTCGGGTGGGGAAGGCGTCGGGCCCGAACGGGTTTCCGGCGGAATTCTTTAAAAAGACGGCGGACCTTTTGGCTCGCCATGTGCTGGCGCTCTTTGAGGGAGCGAGGGAAGAGGGGACCCTCCCTCCGGACCTGCGGTTGGCCACGATCATCCTGATCTTTAAGGAGGGGAGGCGACCGGAGGAATGCACCTCATACCGCCCGATCTCCCTTCTTAACACTGAAGTGAAACTCTTGGCGATGGTGCTGGCCCTCAGGCTGCGGAAGGTGCTTCCGGGATTGGTTCACTTGGACCAGACGGGCTTTCTCCCAAGCAGAGCGACGAGACTTAATCTACGGAGAACGCATAACTGGTTGCAGGAGGTGAGGGGCCGGCAGGACCCCCACTGGTTTCTTTCACTAGACGCAGAGAAGGCATTCGATGCGGTGCACTGGCCCTTCCTGGAGGGGGTCCTGGGGCGCATGGGCTTCGGACCCGTCTTCCGCCAATGGGTACGACTGTTGTATACGGCTCCAAGAGCGCGAGTGAGAGTAAATGGGGTTACCTCTGGGGATTTCCCTATCTGCAGGGGCACTCGGCAGGGGTGCCCCTTGTCCCCCCTGCTTTTCACAATGATCTTAGAGGTACTGGCGGCAGTAGTCAGGCAGCACCCAGAGATTGGGGGTTTTCGAAAGGGACCGCAGGATGAGATAGAGGAAAAGATATCCCTGTATGCGGATGATGTCCTTCTCTATGTTACCCGCCCGGCGACAACGATCCCGATAATCTTTTTGGAGCTGGAGCGATACGGAGCCCACTCGGGGTACAGGGTTAACTGGCACAAGTCGGTACTGTACGATCCGCAGGGGCAAGAGCAATGGCCGTGTCTTCCGGACAGGCTCCAGACAACGAAGGAAGGGTTTCATTATCTTGGAGTGTTTCTGACGCTTGACCAGAAAGTCTCCTATGACAGGAATATAGGAAGAGTTTTCAACAACTTCATAGAGGACGCGAACAGATGGCGACGGCTGCCACTTACGATACTGGGGCGCGCAGCCATGTTTAAGATGATGACACTGCCCAGGTTCCTGTACGCGTTCCAAAATGAATACTATCCTGTCCCCAGAGGGGTTTTCCGGGAGATAGACTCAGAGGTCCGTAGCTTCCTTTGGTTAGGCAAGCAACCCAGGGTAGCGCTAAAGACCCTGCAGAGACACCAATATAGCGGGGGGGATCTCACTTCCTAACGTTGAAACCTACTACTGGGCGGAACACCTGGTATCCATTAACGACTGGTTCCATGCCCCAGCCACACACCCAACATATGCTTTGGAATGATTCGCCATGAACGCACACTCATACAACCACTACCTCTATGGTGGTAAAGGTGCGGGCGGCTATTAACGGCAACTAGACTCACCCTGGCGATATGGAAAAGGGCGAACCGGGTGATTGGATGGGATCAGAAACTTACTAGACAGACGCCTTTGAGGCACTGCGCGTGGTTACCGGAACTGAATAAGTTGAAAGGGTTCAAACAATGGGACACCATAGGGATTTCGACATTGGGGGACGTGCTAGTACGGGGGGAACTGAAGTCATTCTCGGTACTTAAGACGGAATTTGGCCTACTCCCCACGCAATACTATAAATATGCTCAGCTGACGCATGCATGGAGGGCGGGAGGGCTGCAGACGGCCTCACTCCCGGAGTATGCACCCCTGGAAGGGCGTCTATTTCAGGAACACATGATAGAGAAAGCGGTGTCCCTCACATATCGGACCCTCATGAACAACATGCCCGACACTCTGGGGGCGCTTAGAGATACCTGGGAGGCTGACGTGGGTGAGATGGATGAAGTGGATTGGAACACAGTGCTCATGCATCCACGAGAAGTGGCGATTAAGTCTCGGCTGTGGCTGATACAATTTAATATCCTGCATAGGACATACTTCGACAGAATACGATTATACAAAATGGGGAAGATAGGGGACACGACCTGTCTGAGATGCGGAAGGGAAGGGGGAGATTTCTATCACATACTCTGGAACTGCCCACAGATTCAGACATATTGGCGAGGGATCCTGGGGGAACTAGGTAAAGTGCTAGAGGTTCCATTGCAGGAAGATCCCAAAATGGTGTTGCTGGGCATGACCAACAATGTAGATCTCACTCGCCCACTGCTGACCTTCTTGGTTCTGGCCCTAGTAGTGGCTAAAAGGGACGTGGCGAAATATTGGGGGGGGCCCGCGCCACCCCGACTGGAGGAATGGAGGAGGGGTCTCGACCTTTACATGGCGACAGAAAGGGTTACATACAAGGCTCGGGGATGTCCCAAGAAATTTAGCAGAGTGTGGTCTAGATGGAGGAAATATCATGGCCTGGAAGGGGGTCCCTAGCAGGGCGGATGGGAGGGGGTTCCTCCACGGTTCACGGAAGGCGTGGATAGCACAGGAGCCGGGGCAGATGAGAACATTACGGACAATTGTGCATTGGGGTGGAGCAATTATTGGACTGGCTCCTCTTATGAAGGGGGAGGGGGGGCGGTGGGAGGGGTGTGATGACCAGTGATGACCTGTCTTTTTGGTTGTTCTTGTTTTGTGATAAGGAAAAAAATGCAAATAAAAATATTTTAAAAAAATAAATAAATTGCACTAGCCAGGAGGGAATATGAGAAGCAGCTCAGGCACGCTAAATCTTCATGGGAGACAGATGTGTGGGAAGATTTGTTTAAGGCAGTGAGTTCATGCGACACCAAATACTTTTGGAATATAGTTGCCCACAGAAACTAATCAGCATTCACTTATGTGGATTTCTTTTGTCATCCGCAAATGTGGGTTGATCACTTTGAAGGGCTCTTTTCTGATGCAGATGCAACGCTTAGTGATGTTTCCCACCCTGATTTATCTAAGGGCAATGAATTGTCATACTCCCTTGAAGTAACAAAGGCCTTGACAGATATTGTCCCCGGCAAAGCTCCAGGCCCTGACAATATTCTATGTGATTTATTTTCTGCTGAGACTTTCATTTGGGGTCCCTATTTAAATCTCCTCACCAATTAAATTCTAAAGTGTGGGCCTATACCGAAGTCTTGGCACCGCGCAGAAATTGTACCTATTTACAAAAGGGGCAACCGTGCCGATCCCAGCAACTAGAGGCCCATTAGTCTGCTTGATGGGATGCAAAAAAATATATAGCGCAAACTCGACCCAAAGGTATTGGAGCGCTGTACTTGAGCACCGTATTTACATTACATATTCAGGCACGGGGAGATTAAGTGATTTGCCCAGAATCACAGGATGTGGACGCGACCTCGAGGCTCGAACCCTGTTTTCCTGCAACAAAGTCGTCAGTTTAAGCCGACGGACCACATCCTCTTGTTGGGCAAACTGGCCGAGTGGATCCAAGAGAACAATGTACTTTCTGATTTTCAAGCTGAATTTTACCAGAAGATGAGTACTATGGATCAGATTTTTCACCTATACATGATTTTTGGGAAATCGGTCTTAGTAGAGAAAGGTCACTTACATGTGGTCTTTGTGGACCTGAAATCGGCCTTTGATTCTATCTTTAGACTATGGACTGCTCTAGGGAATATGGGACTACCTGCGGGATCATATCAACCATCATAAGACTTCATGAACTAAACTATGCTTGGGTTAGGTGTGGCAGAAATGACAAAGTGACAAACAGAATCTGAATTCAGAAGGGATTGCGCCAGGGCTGCATACTAGCCCCCACTCTCTTCTCTCTATGTAGAAATGATTTAGGGCCAGATGTACGACCATTGGATTTAGCGCCTCGCAATTTGCGACACATTGTGAGTCGTAAATTGTGAGGCGCTAAATACAATGTACAACAGTGTCAGAGACACTATTAGCGATTCCCAATGGGGTCGCAAAATGCGAGGCTCATCAATATTCATGAGCCACTCGCAATTTGCGACCCCATTGGAAATGGCCAGCCTCACAGGGACGGTGGCCTGCTGGGGTCAGCAGACCACCATGTTTGCGACTGATTTTTGATAAAGCATTTTTTTTTTTTTAAATACAGCCCGTTTTCCTTAAAGGAAAATGGGATGCCTGCCCTTTAAATTATTTTCGCCTGCATTCTCAAAGGGGAAGGGGTCCCCTGAGCACCCCTTCCAGTTTACGAGTGCTTTACCACTCAGGGTGGTAAACTGCGACTGTTTTGCGACCACAATTGCGGTCACAAAAGAGTCATACATACCTGGAGGACTCGCTATTAGGAAGGGATGCCCTCCGAATGCCCCTTCCTAATAGCGACTCGCTATTCCTATTTTGCGAGTCGCAAAATGAGAATAGCACATGGCCAACTCGTTGCAGCCGCAAAGGGGTCTGAAACCCCTCTACGACCGCAAAAAATGGTCGTACATCTGGTCCTTAGTTGGTTATCTGGACGTTCCTGGCAATTACGCACCAAAAATTGAGGCAAACAAAGTCCTGGCATTATTTTTCGTGGACGACACTTTCCTAGTTTCTAAAAACCTCTCAGGCTTGTAAGTACTGGTAGATCGTTTTTTATATATATCTGTGCTGAAAGCGTTTTGGAACTGAATATTCAAATGACTAAATTCATGTCCTTCACTCTCTACCCCTCTAGGAGGTGCAGTATTCGGGCTCCAAACGATCTGCTCGATCAAGTCAATAACTTTGATTGCTTGCAGGTTAGACTTCCCAACAAGCTAGCTAGGCATTTGCAGCTAGAGAAGAGCTTACAATGGAAAAAAAGACCAAGATAAGATCACTTTCCCCTACAGTGGAAATATACACTGCTAAGGCCAACGGGTATGCTCTCTACGGTGTGGAGCTTTGGGGCCATGATAAGGTAAAGAATCGAACATTAACGGAAAATACATTTATTGAGGCATTGCTGAATTTACTTCAAAGTCCTCCATGCCCACCAAAGTATATAGACGTTGGCATTGTTCCAATAGCTCTAATTTGCAACACGCGTTCTCTGATATATTGGCACAGAGTATGGTCTAGGGAAGAGCTGGCTCCTTAGAGGTGTCTTCTCGCAGAACTAATGTACCCAAATATTTATCGGAAAACTCCTTGGCTAAGGTTAATGGAGGAAATTATTTTTAAGCTTGATCTAACTATTTTATGGAATTCCTCTGATGATGCTGCCTCTATTTCAAGATACACTCTTAAAGATAAACTAAAACTCATTTTATGAGATCAGGAATTAAGAAAATGCAACCTGAACAGTTGCAAAGACAGCTTTCTAGATATCAAAGCAGTCCCATTTAGATATCACTTGTCCTCTTGGCAAGCAGCTGTTTATGCGTTTTAGATATGGAAAGCTACCCATTAACAGTGTCAGCATACGCTGGAGATCAAACTATTGCACCAGCACTTTATTTCCCACCTGCAGTTTGGAGGAGGAAACTTACATCATTTAATCTTTTTCTGTAAAACCTATGTTTCTCCTCGCCGGAAGTGGATTAAACCTATGCGCATTTTGCAACACATTAAGAGAATGGAACATGCATTGAGAAAAATGAGAATGGACACTGATGAGAAGATCTCCTTCAGTGTTGCTAAGTTCTTATCCTCAGCATGGATCATCCGCAATATGGTCCTTGCACTAAGGCTGACCCATGTTATAGTATGATCATACTGGACATTTATAAAACTCTATACTGAAGTGCTGTTTTGCACTTATCCTAATCGTGACTTTTTTTTTAATTGGAAAGGCACGCTCTAGTTGCTGGTGTTATTATTAGATTGCTGCTAAAGACTTGCATTTATGACCAACTGCATAATAATCAAATGGTACTGAATTTTAAGCTTACTAATGGCCTGTATATATATTACTTATTTTATAATGCTATTTTAATATTGTTCATTGATTTTTATGCTTATTTTTTATATGAGGATGTGTTTTTGTACTATGCATGTGGTTTCAAGGATCTTTGAATCCGAAATACATTTTTGTTGTATTCAAAATACTTTTTAGTGAATGGGTCATATGCAGTAGTGATTCAAAGACAGACACTATTTGTCTATTAAGAAGACTGTGATGCATTCAGTAGAATGTTTTAGAGATTTAGGGATTTTCCTGGATCTCTTTCAAGTTCCTGATAATGCTACAAATTCATATTGGGAATGATCTGGTTTGTCGAATACCTAATCTTAAAGGTGCAATTGAAATGAATAAAGAGTATTGAATATGTGAATTAGAAGTTAAATACAGTACAGTCCATGTTCTCTTAGACTATTTGCTTTTTCTGGAATAGAGGGAAAAACTCTTCGCCCTATCTTCAGGAATGCACTAATCACTTTATTTTCGATGAAATATTTTGATATTGTAATTGCCGTGGCAACATATACTGTGCTAATTCCAGGAAAGAAACTTTGTTGCTTAATGCTGGAACTTGTTACGTTGACTGTATACCAAAGTGCCCTGTGCACTGTATGTGTGTGAATTTTTATAGATGTATGGCACATTGTTTGATTTTATGTTGATTTGGTTCTGAAGGAAATTGTATGTGTGTATTATCATAGATTTATGGCACATTGAATCATTGCATTATTTATTTTATGGTGAGTTGAAGTTGAAGGAAATAGTTTTAGAAATTGCATAAAATGTAGTGTTTTTTATTTCTGTAAATTAATTTCTTGGAAATAAACTATTTACAAAAAAATAAAAATAATTACCAGCAAAGAGAGAAAGACCTTAATAATATACTCAAGAACTCATCACCAGATGCTGTATTTAGATGACAGTTAATAAAATCATACTCCGATTTACTGTGAAGATATGAATGGTAAACTCTTGTGATGAATCCACACTATTGGATAGTTAAAAGTGATTAGACGTCTACACATTCCTAGTAAAAAAGGGTTAATTTTAAAGCAAATGCAATAGAAATCCAGTTGGGCAACTTCAACAAAACACTACATTAAAGAAAACCTTTTTCATTGATCAAAGCAGTCTGACTGCCTCGTGTTCTACTCATCAATACATCCTTTCATATATGCATCATCTATGTCCGCAGGTTAATCTGTCTGCCTCTCTTATTGACTTTGTGCCTCTGATCTCTGTTATTTAATTGCCCATTAACACTCTGTCTTTCTAGGTTTTTGATAGGCTGTCTGGTTGTCTGACTGACTGTCTGGTTGGGGTGTTTGTCTCCTTACAATATAACTGGCTTTCTGACAGACATGTTGTGTATCTCGGTGGTTGCTTGCACATCTGACAGGCTGGTGAGCTCTCTCTGGCTGCCTGTCAGTTTTTCTGGCTGATGTACTGCCCAGGGCTATTTCTGCATGTCTCTCTGACTGCCTCTTTTAGTTCTTCTGTCTTCATATTCCTTAATACATCAATGCCCAGAACTCAGCTTCATTTAGTTTCCTTGTAAAATATGGTTTGAGGTAAACAAATTAAAATTATTATTTGAAGAACAGGGAGCAGTCTCAGTGAAACTATACCACATCTATCCTTCTCACAGTAGGGAAAGTGTATATTCTTTGTCCCAAAATGTGACATCACTACAGTTTATGCAGATTGAATAGGAAATGAAAGGCTAAATAGAAAGTGTAAATGAAAAGTCAAAGCTCAGAAATAGTTAAACATGATTGCACTGAGATGGGTTTAAACATTGCGTAAATTGTTGAGGGAGATATGGGGCCTCAGATACAAGGCAATTTTATTATCACAAAGGTCAAATTAGAGCCTATGCGACTTTGCGACTGCGAGATGGCACTTTGAAACATATAACACCTAAACTGTGGTTCAGTAGCATGTCACCGAATCGTAAATATCCGAACCAGGATTTGGAAGAGACCTGTAAAGAGCATCTGTTCCAAATACCAATTTCTTAAGTTACATATTAATGTTTTGTGAATGAAATCTAGTATATATTTTACAACCTCTTCAAAGGAGGTGGTAAGGCATTTCCAAACAGGAAGGCATCCCCAAGAGACTCCTTCTTTTTGTGAATATGGACAAAAATGTTTTTAGGAGCAGACAGTGTCCCTGGGCCCTTTTCGGAAAATGGACTGCATTTAATAAAATAAGAATGCTTTATTTAAAAGCAATCACAGACATGGTGGTCTGCTGACCCCAGCAGGCCACCATGCCTGTGACTTTATAACCAATTGTAGTGGGCAGCGATTCTCAACACGCCAATGCACTTGGTGGAAGTCACTGTGCAATTTGCGGCCACTTCTACCGAATACGTTCAAATTGTAAATTGTTATTATTCGCAATTTTCAATTTCTTATTTGGAACATTAGTAGATGAGGCCCCATATTCTTTAAAAGGATTGTATATGATGAGGACTACTGCTTTCTTATTCTGTAGACTTTTAAACCTTCAGCCAGAGATGAATGTAATTAATTGCCTGCAGGTGCTTGCCCTGTGTCACGCAGGGGTTGCTATTCTTGCTTTGCCGCACCAGGTGCTTTTATCATGCTTTGCCCTGTGTGGTTCCTGCCACATCCCGGTGCTTCCGAGCACTCTGTTGTTTTCTTGTATAGCGATGTGGATGTACGCCCACTTAGCCTGCTCTGAATGGAACACTGGCAGCATGAGTCACACAACTGCTGGCCATTTCAATATTTTGGCAAGATTGTAACCTTTTGAGAACAAAAACAGACAGTGGTAATTGAGTGTTCTCTAAATTTTCCATTTAATATGTGTGGGCTAAATGTCTCTTTCATTATAACATCTTCTCTAATGAATGCTTGAGATTAAATCTCGACAGAATGGAGAATTATTTTAGATCACCCGTAGTTTTTTTCAGCTGCTGGAGCAGGAGTATTTATGTCATGTTTCATGCCTGTGGAGGCCATCCCAAAAATATTAACTGAATACCAAATGTAAACATGAATTTATATATCATTAATTCATTGAATTCACTAAATCCTACTAAATTCAGCATTTTTAATGGTTGATAGCTTGCGTTGTCCTGTGGAGTACAACATAAATTAAATCATCCATAAGCACTCCATTTATTCAAGTGGAGGGCACCAGGGAGTTTCCAACAACCAAGGGGCATATTCACAAGGATCTGTCGCCGAGTCAACGGCACTTTATCGCAGCCAAAGTAGCGATAAACTTATCATCCCAATCACAAGCTGGTGTTAAAATCCCCCAGCACCAGTTTACCCGCAATAGCAGCCACCAAAAACATCGCCACAGATGACCCCCGCAACTATCGCTAATGAGATGCAGAGTAGGCGTTCCTGTGCCAAAATCCGCGACAACACCACTCCACAACATTCTCAACGACCAGCCAGATCTGCGATAAGAACACAAAACAGGCGATAAGGCACGTAGCACCAGGAAAATAACATCTGCTCTGACCTGGTGCAAAGTCGGACCACAGCCTGCACCACAAATGGGAGCCCAGGCCACAGCCACACCTGAAGAACAGCAGATGCCATGGAACCACTGGTCGTGCGGCATAGACACCCAAGAGGGCCACAACACCCACCGCCACCACCCCAGGACCCCAACACCCACCCGGAACCCCCACCCGGGCCACCACAGAGGCAGCGCAGACAAAGACAGCGGACCCCCAGGAAATGCACCAGCCTCACAGACCCAACACCTGACATTGTCATTGCCTACTACAGGAACAAAAGGACAACCATTGTATGCATCCTGACCAACATTGTCCAACAGGCCAACGGCACCAACACAGCGGACAACCAACATCCCACCCCACACAAAGCTGCTGGCTGTGCTGCACCTGTTGACCCCTGGTATACCCCAACCAACACCCGCCAGAGTCGGAGGAATCTCACAGCCAGCCACATCCAAGTCCCTCACACCTGTCCTGGACATCACCATCAGCCTGGTACCCCAGTCCCTATACGTCCAACACACTGCACAGGATCCGCTGGAGACCAAGCAAGGACCATACGCCATTGCTGGATGCACGCACGTGTTGGGGGCAATCCACAGCACACATGTCCTACCAGTGCCCCCTGGTGACACAGCACACAATCACTGCAACAGAAACCACACATCTCACATCAATGTGCAGGCAACATCCGAACACCGTGGAACCTCCACCAATGTCGCCTCCAAATACCCAGCCAGTGTGCATGATTCCTTCATCCTACGACAGTCCATCAGCAACCAGCAAGTTCCAAATGAACACCCCACTCACCTCAACTCCACAACCATGCAACTCACAACTCTGGCAATGTACACGTCACCAAATCAAAACCAACATGCAAAACAACATGCCCACCCACCAGACACGACAGAACAACTCACAATGGTAACCTGGGCAAGCTGTGAACATGAGCCATCAATGGCAGGGCACCTCAGCCACACACTAGCCGAATGTGGGGAGAGGTGGCAACCAGGCATGTGTAAAGGATGCAGGAGAACCATGATTGTGAAAGTACACAATGCCAAGAGTGGCGGAGATGTGATGGACAGACCGCAGTATACAGAACACACCCATATCCTTGGCAACATACACCTCTGGCGTATGGAGTGCAGTGGACAGTGGACGCAACCATGTCACCCCAGCCAGTGGGGGAGGTAGCGGAAATGCTGCCTTTTAATCCCCCCGTAAGCGTGAGCAGAGTGGGATAGCCTGGCGTACGCCAGGCCAGCGTAGGGGTGTGAATAAAAAGCACGTAGCCCTGGGCGTGGTCTTCTTCAGGAAAGCCAAACGTCTCTGCCAGGGTGGCACCTCTCACCACGCCACTAGGCCGATGCCGTCCTCGTGAAAGGAGTTGCCTGCAATCCTGTGCGCCTGCCATACCCCGGCCCGCTGGACCCTGAACCCGTCAGGCCCGCCCTTGCGCATCCAGGCCACACTGATCACCTGCTGACACCGGCGTGTGTCAAGGAGGGCCCACCACGTGCCTGCGCAAGCTCCAAGCCAGAGGCCCGCGACCATGGCAGCCTCCTCAGACCATCACGGCCTCCACAACACAGGACACACATTTGGAACTGAGTCTTGATTACACAATGGCAGAGTACATATGTTCATTGCAGATTTCATATCAGTGTACTCCCTTCGATGTGGTGCCACCAACTCTGTGCATGGCACTCTTACGACATATATCTGTTGTCCGCTGCTGGCAACTGCCTTCGGCCGACACTACGGACAAGTAGGTCACACATTTGGAACTGAGTCTTGATCATACATTGTCCATGTACGCACAAGAAGGAAGATTCTACTACACTGTACTCCCTTCGGTCAGGTGGCAGCAACCATGTGCATAGCATCCCAACGACACGTGGCTGTGGGCCCTTGCTGACCGCTGGCCCTGGCCTACACTGCGGTCAAATAGGTCACACACACTTTCGAATTCAGCCTTGATTTATTTATGGCAGACTTGATGTCATTGTACAGGCCTCATCGCACACTGCATCCCCTTTCAGCCCCGATGCCACTATGCCTATTCACCGAGACCCATGGACACTTTCTGGTTGGACTTTGGTGGCGATTGAGCCCATGGACTTGGGGCTGTCTTCGCCATCATGGCGGTGATACTGACTTTGTGGCAAAAATGAGACTGTGGCATTCCACCCCTCCATTTGCTGCTTCTGGACAGCTTCCACCCTCTGCATCATGCCCTGGAGGACACCTTCCATTGTCCCCCACAACCCTCCGCAACATACACCTCGGACATTGATGAGGACCCGCTCAGGTCGCATGGCCCATCTGACTGCACCGCAAATCACCGTCCCGTGGCTGGGTGCCTGTGCCAGCTGCAGTGCATCCGGGGCCACTAACTCTGTACTGGACATGTCCGGGACCCTTTCTTCTGAGATATTGGATGGACTCTGAAGCGATGGCCTTGGGGTCATCAATGCCATGTGTCTGTGGCCCTGCGCTGTCCGCGGCCTCTGGCCTCAACTGCGGCCCACCAGGACTCACACACCAATTCAAGTCCTGACCGGCCGCATCACCGCAGGAGGCACATGCCACCACCGCCAGGACCGACTCCAACCACAAAATTCCTGTGCCGAAATGGTCGTACTGGCAGACTGACGGAGTTGCCTCCACATGTCGTGGATGCCATCTTCTGCCTGATCCCCTGCTAAGCACTCCGGGTGCCACTGACTCAGTGCACCACGAATCATCGTCCATCACTGTCTTGGTTATGTACTGTGGTGGGTTCACGCAGCTATGTCACCTCAGGCGGTCTGGGAGACCTGGGACGTCGATGAGGAAGGTGATGCAGGTGCGACACCCCCCCCCCCCACTGCAGCTGTATCATGTAGGTCACAAAGGGACAGAATCCTAGACATTCTCTCCACATGAGCGCGCTCAGCTCTAGTGCCCCAGACTCAGCGCACTGCAACTCATGGACACTTCTGTTTGCTTATTGTGTGCCCTCTGGACTCGCTCAGGCTACCTCCATGATGCTTCGCAGTTGTCCCTGTAATGCTGGTGCTGTCTGTTTCCGTATTCATTGTGTTAACTATTGTATTTGTTGCCAGCACCAACAACTCCCTGAGGGCTGGCTTGCACCCACCCCACACACATCCAGCACAGGCGTCACTGTACTTGGGGCCCTGCCAATAAAGGGGCCGGGCGCACGTGCCCGTAGCCAGTTCGACATGATATCTGCGTGTGTCCCTGTGGTCTTGTTGTATGCATGAGGGCCCTGGGCCCTACAACATTAATTGTGCTGTGCACAGCGGACGCAGACATGTTACCGCAGGCAGCGGATTAGAGCTTGGACATGTAGCTTTGTCGTCACCCACTCAATTCGTAAGGGAAGTGGACTGGGCCGTCGTACGCACAGCCAACGTGGGTGTGTGACTGATATGTATGTGCCCCTGGGCATGGTTCTGTACTGGCAATGTGCATCTGCGTGTGTCTCTATGGCAGTGTGGGTCTCCTTTGTGGGGTGTAGGTGGTCCCTGAAGGGTAATGGACACCCACGTATGTGTTCTGTTATGCCTTCCATGGGTTCGGACCACAACAACACCTGTTGGGCCACCTTTTTGCGTTCTGACACCTGGCATTGGTGTGCCATGTGTGGGTCGGTGAGGTGTTGTGTGCCAGTCGTGCTTGTGGGTGCTTCATGCTGTGTGGTCTGTTGCAGAGGCTGGGTTCGCCTCTAAGTGGCTTGTCTGCCCTGGTCCTGTTTGTGGGTTGCGTGGAATGTCAATGGGCTGTTGTAGGGCGTCAGTGTTGAAGGTGTGGTGGTCGTCTCCGGAATCACTGATGGGTTGCATGGTGTGACCTGCGGGAGGTGTTTGTCGCTCTGCAATGTGAAGGAGAGATGCATGTTGACATTGTGTTGACATTTATGTTGACGCATTGTTCTTGTGGACATGCAGACTGTGTGACAATGTACATCATGACTGTTTGGGTGGTGCTGGCAATTTGAGTTGGGACAGTGGACATTTGGACTACATGACTGATGTGAGGTTGTACCTGTACATATGCATCTCACAGTTTTCTGCTCTGTCCAATGTGGTTGGCCTGTTTCTGCACATGGGCGGACCCAGTTGTGTCCCCTGTTCTGCAGTGTCGGTGTTGCACTTTGTGCCACATCGTCATGGGATGTGCTGTGATTGCTATGTGTGTGTGCTGCAGTGTGCCACGGGGATGGGGGACATGTCCCTGGGTCTTTGTGGTTGTGCAGTGTGCTACACATCGTTGCGCATGTGTGCCATTGTGCCCATCTCCCCCCGTCCCCCCAGTCCCTTTTAGATCCTCACCCTGTTGTTGTTGTGTCAGGTCCTATTGAGCTGTGTCCGGACTCCCGACTCCTTGCACCGTCTCCACACTGATGAGTGGCCTCCATTTCCTCCAGCTCCTCCTGTGGTGCAGGACTCCCACCTTCTGTCGCTGCTGCTGCCTTCCTGTTGGCAGCGGGTTTGTGCCTGGTTTAGGTTTCCACATCATGCCAGCGCCTCTTGGCCTCCTCCATTGGCCTCCTCGACACTCCGTCTGCAGTCAGGATAGTCTGCTTGTGGGTCAGTTGCTGGTAGTGTTCTGTCGCCTCTGTGACGTTGGTCTTGTTTTCTGCACCCTGTCTTCCTCTCCCACTTCTCCTTGGCCTTCACCGGCCCCGTTGTTCCTTGCTGGTGGTCTGTGGAGGTTGTGGAGTTCGCTTTAGCCTCAGTGCTGGGTCAGGTTGCATCCACGTTGCTACTTCCTTTGGCTTGTTTCTGGTGTGTTGTTTCTGTGGTTTTTATGGTGCATTTTCCCGTTAGACGCGTGGGATTTGCAGGCCTGTGGCTGGTTTTCGCTACTTTTTGTACAGTGATTGTCCTCATCGCATGATTTTTTGCATTCGCGTTTCGCATTTTGCGGCGTGGTGTTGATTTTTGCGCGGCCATTTGACGTGTTATCTGGTGACTACCGCTGCGTTGTGTATACTTGGTTGGCACGGCGTAATTTTCCCGCAATAGGCTGCGATGTTGAGAGTTGCTTTAAGCTACTCCTGCGGTATTTATCACACATTCTTGTGAATATACCCCCTAGTGCGTTAACACATGAATGATGTGAGATTTGTTCTGATCTGTGAGAAGGTTTGAGATAGATTTAATTGAACAAACACACAATTCTACAGCTGAGGGTGCATGACAGAGCAGAAGCCACACACTCCAGATGGATGCACACTAGTCTCTGAGTGATGCATAACATGGCAGACTGACACTCACAGTTTGGTTTATTGTGGCGAATGTTACCCATAACATAAGCTATATACAGGGAACTCCACTGGAACCCCCCGGGAGGAAATAGCCACAGTTTTGATATGAGCTGCAGCTGATCTTTCACCACACCAAAAGATGATTACACAAAGGTAAATACTTTTCAGGTAGCTTGACGTGTGCAGCAAAGTTCACAGAACTTATATGAGGATTGTTTTTAACAGACGAACCAAACATCAATACAAAATAGAAAATAAAGAACCTAAAAGTGCATTCTGCATTTAAGTAACGAGGAAAATTATAATAAAATTAAAATAAGACTGAAGAACATCCAGGTGCTGACATTTTATGTATTTAAAAAGGCAAACATCCAATTGAAAAGATATTTAAAATGTTTGGTTTTAATAGAAATGGAAACTGGAAAAGAAGCCACATTTGTCCAAAGATCAGAAATGAGAAGGGTAGCGAAGGTATGACTGATGTTAATGGTTGGCGCCTCAGTCAAGAATTTGATCTATTTTTGGAACAAGAGATAGCCAACTGGGGATGACCTGGAAATTAATTTGAGCAGGGTACCCACCTAGCTTGATATAAAAAGTGGAATGACTTGGTGAACAACAGATTATGATTTGTATACCTATTTCTGTTGCCCTTTAAAAAATCCCAATATAATTAATATTTTTCCCTATGAGACATGAGTCCTACAGCAGAGCTGTTAGACTTTCTAAGCTGTATGATATTATGTTTGAATTGTGTGGAAAGATATTCGGCCATGCCACATTTCCATAGCTGCCGCAGATGCAATAGACAGGGCTGCCTGTTATTTTACTGTTTGCTCCTTACAATGTCTGGTTATTAATATTTCATTATTGTGCTGTGCTATCCTGAAATCCTAATAACCACCCATGGCAGTCAGACAGGAGCAAGAGCTGCAATGGGAGAACAAGGGGGTGCTGTTTTAGCAGAGCACATGTAGCTGAGGCTTGTTTAACAAGCCCTAGTCCACAGCATGAGCCATCATTCCAGTGGATCAGAAAGAAAGAGCAGGGGACTCACACTATGCAGGAAGCATTTATTTTCACTTTGACTTACCCAAATAGTGCTTGTGCATGAAGTATAAGACCTCGCTTTGATATCAGACTAAGGGGCCAATTACGATCTCTTCCGGAAAGCATTCTGACCAATTCGGGTCCGGAATGCTTTCCGAATGACTTGGATCCGGGGAGTCAGGATTGAGCGATTTTGATGCATCCGGATGATTCCGGATACAATATGGTCAGATTGCCATTTACTTCAATGGGAGTCTGTGTTCCGAACGAGAACACAGTCTCCCATGACATATGGGGTGGTTGGGGAAAACTTTGCACCCTGTGGTGCCTGCCACACTGTGCATGCATGGGTAGGGGGGACCCTTGAGTACTCCTATGAACCCGATTCAGAGATCCCCGGATGAAGAGGGGCTGCTACGACACCCCCAAGCTCAGATTCCAACAGCCTATTCGTCTCGGAACAACCGATTCGAAAAGGCTGTCAGAATCTGACATCCTAATCGCTCGGCTGGAAACGCGCTCTGTAGACCGCTACGATTCGATTCTGAACGACTCAGTTACTCCCAATGCCTTTCGGAACGAGTTGGACAGTTCAAATGCTTCCCAGCCATCGTAATATCTCATTGCGAAACGTGTCCGAGTCGGTCCAAAAGGCGGGTTCCGAATCGGATTCAGACAAATCTAATACCGTTCGGAGCCATTCTGGACGACATCATAATCGACCCCTAAATTGGGATAGAGTGAACGATCTTAAAGATACGAGTAGATTAATGACAGTGTTATGTTTGTAGCATCTGCCTCTACCTCTGCAACTTAAAGGATTAAAAGGAATTTGGGTGATGCACATTTGGAAGCTGGTGATGTTCAATTTGCTATGATATTGTGTTTATTGTGGGGTTTCACTAGCTTCAGGGCAGTCACTCACAAAGGTCCTGATTCAAGCCTTATCTCCATTCTAGATCCCTGAGAAATAATAATCTCAAATTGCTTCAAGTTCCGCACCTACACAAAGCCAGAAGATGTGGTACATCCTTTATCTACCTTGCCTCTAAACTGTGGAACTCATTGCCACTGAGCTTGTGTGTGCTCTGTCTCGGAATTCATTTTCAGACATAGCCTCAAAACCCTGCTTTTTGACACCTGTCTAGCTGGGATCTAGACGGGCAGTTTCTTCCTCCACTCCTGCAGAGTTCTAGGCTAGTGCCGGGACACCTTCTTAAAAGCAGCTGTGCACTCTACAAATGCCATGAATTGAACTCAATTTTCTAACTTGTCTCCTTTATCTATGAACAAATGAATGATTTTTAATGATAAATAATACACTGACAATCTAGTACAGTCCCCTGCATAGAAATCTGACATGAGAAAATGACCAGACATTAGTAATTAGTTTCTTGCAATGTGAAGCTACTCAGTATGAATGGGAGCATGCATTCATTATGATGTAATAAAGTGGCTTAACTAGGTTCACATATGTATTGAACTACAATAGCTCATTGACACATTCCACAATTTATTTCCATTCATCGAATAAGTAAGTAATTTACACGTATGCGTTTGTTCTCCCAGGGCCTATATGGAATTTGGCAGAGTCAAAAATACAAGCCTGTCCATTCCTTTGTATGCTCATGAAGGAGTTCCATAACTGAGTTGAAGTAGTATTTGAATTATGCAACCTACTCACCTGTATGAGTTTGTTCCTCAAATGAAGAGCATTGACAGGGCTTCCTACTGTGAAAGGATGAACAGTGTTAGTGTTGCCTCTGTGAACGTATTAGCTTTTGCTCACTGAATCCCCCAGTGACCTGTACTGTCTGCTTATGACTGACTACTTTCTCTGTCATCTCTCTGTATACCGTATATGTCTAATGTATCAGTCTCTCGTAGATTGTCAGCAGCCTGCTGCCTCCGTACCGCCACACTTCTCACAACTAGCCCGGTGGCCAGACTTCCCGGCCGTCAGGTAATGTTCAGCTGACTCTTCTCTTTACTCTTTTCTGCATGCTAGCTCCATGGTCCTGCCACCAGCATCCACCAATCCCCTTCTACATGCCAGATCCATGGTCCTGCCACCAGCTCCCACCCATCCCGTTCTGCATGCCAGCTCTGTGGTCCTGCCAGCAGCACCCACCCATCCACTTCTGCATGCCAGACCTCCTTGTGACAGCTACCTCTACACACAGACTGCAGGAGAACAGAAGGCTTATGGACATACTGTCTTGGGGTAGGTTACAATGTGTTCAGATGTCAGCAGTTAATGCCACCTCAAACACTTCCAATGATACATTGATTGATTGCACAATACATAAGCCTTAACAGAAATGAGCATATCTTGATAGCATGTTTATCTTATCTCTGCTAGATTTATTTTACAAACACATGTTCAAATAACAGGAGGTAATTTTTTGAAGAATAAGGGCCCCATTACGATGTCAGGCAGAAGGCTATCCAACAGCTTGTCGCGGCAGTCCCCCGACATCTGGGGCAGCAGTCCTACTGCTGTATTATAATACAGGCGGTCCGACCGATGCCTGTGGAGAAATCCGCTCTGCCTCCAACAGGCTCAAGGAGCCTCTAGGGCAGAGGGTGGATCTTAATCGCCAAAATGGAGGTGGTGCCTGCTCAGGCACTGCCATGGGGATTATGATGCACGTTTCCGACAGTCTTTCCTTGGCAGTCTGACTGCCATAGAAAGGCTGTCTAAAACGAACTTTGGGTGCCCCTAGCAAGGTCCCCATGTGCCCGCTGCCTCCGCCATGAGGCCTGGGGGGGGGTACCTGTGGTGCCTACCACACGGTGCATGGATGTTTAAAAAGTATAATTTTCCTATTGCGGCTTGTGCTGCAACCCGCAGCACATGCCGCAATAAGAAATATACACTTTTGGACTTCTGTGAAGGCGGTCGCATCATAATTTAGGAGTGGGACCACTTACTCCTTGTTGGGCAGTCCCATCTCCAACAGGATGCCTGTCGGACATTCGTCCGAATGGCATCGTAATGGGGCCTAAGAAACAGATAATTGGGGTGTTTATAATTGTCGTCACCATGTTAAACGGAGCCTGTTGCCTACTGAGTTTAATGCCTTATTAACAAAGTCAGCTTTTAATTTACTACACTAGCGCCTAAAAATTCTAATAGATCTTCTTTTCTTTATTTTACTTTATTTTTATAGATATCACTCAATACTTCTTCCATATAGAATTATATTGTGCAAAGTTAAGTGTACCATTTTTGACAGACAGGATATCCCCATAAAAATGTCCATGTTTGGTGTCTCTTAGGGTACTTAACCTCTTAAAGCAACATATTCACTTCAGTGGAAAAGTCCTACTACCTCTTTTCTACATTTAATATCTTAAAGAAAAGCAAATACAAAAACCAAACATTGCCTGTATAAAATGTACATTCCCATCTCATGAACAACCAAAGAAGCAGGTGGAAGTAGTAACATCAACAGTTAACTTTTCACCTCTGCACCTTGTCAACCCACATAATCTGCTCATCATACTCTTGTGCCTCTATCCTGAATTCTGGCCCTCCTCTTTCTCCGCTTTCCATTCACCTTTCCATTTACTCCTGCTTGCCTTCCCCCTTGTTGAACTGCCTGACACCAGGTTGATTTATATTTATGTATGTATGTCCTTCTGTAACATAACCAATTTCTAATTTCTAATAATTACATTATTTGTTCTTATATGAGAACACATTTTCTGTTTAGTGTAGGGAGCAGATCAACATTGTGATGGAAAATCTGTGCATATAGAAAATCAAAACTGCAATAACCTCAGTTGATAATTGTACAAGGACACTATTTAATGCATAATATCAATCAAAATATTTGTCCGCTTCCTTATTGTAAAACATGATGTGATTGAAACAATATGGTAAGCCTTGAATGCAGGTGTGAAGTGACATGTTCATGGACCTTATAAACTCCCTTGTGTCCCAATCTCTTTCTCCTCTGCTTTTACATTAAAGCCCTCTGCCAACAGGCCCTCCTTGTTTCTGGGTCTCAGAGGGTGATTATGTTTCTATCCAATAGAGCATTAGACAGGGGTGTATCTTCATCTCAATGATGGAGGGGGAGGATTGACCTTCGGACTTTTCAATAATCACGCTAGCTATCTAGTTAAGACATTATATGACCTGCATTATTGAGGGGGGCTTAGGAGGCAGTGGAGAGGGAGAGGAGTGTGGATTGTTGGGGTGGAGAGAGAGAGACAGTTTTTATATGTGTGTGTATTTTAAAATCCAAGTGAAATCTGACAAAGACCTCACCGTAACTGACTTAGATCAACTGTACCCAATGATTTACCACAGAATGCAGTTATTAGAGGGCATAACACTACAAAGACCCCCCTTAAATCTACATTCCCGATGCCATTATAAGTGTAGAATGTGTGTGTGTGTGTGTGTGTTTTTATATATGTATATATACATATGTATCCCTGGATAGTTATTACCAAGCTTTGGTAGGAAATAAAAATGTTTAAAAACCTTAGAAATTAATTGAAAACCCCTAAGGTTACAGGGACGTTATAGTTAAGAAATATAATTTCTTTTAAACTAATAAATTAATTGAAAAACCATAAGGTTACAGAGACATTATAGTTAGGAAATAGAATTTTAAATAAACTTAGAATTTCCCTGAAAATCAAACAAAGGTTATAGTGAAGTTATAGTTAGGATCACATTTCACTTGCACAAAACCATTGAAATTCAGCGGTTATAGTTACTTGAGCTAACTATAACTTATGTCTGCTTATGACCGCACATATTATATCACTCATAACATCATCCAGTGCATGTAAGTGTTTTGTAAATGTTTCTGACACTAAAAAATATATAGTAACCTACTATATATAAGTTAAATTACTATTCTTTCTGTACTACTAATGAGTGATAGTATTTCTAACATATGACATCTGAGCACCTGTGAGACTGTCTGAATCTGTGTGTGAGTGACTATATGGGTGTGTGACTAGGTGTGTGAGTGTGTGCATGGGTGAATAAGTGGTTGTGTGAGTTTCTGTGTGGATGAGTGAGTGGGTGTGTGTGTAGCTGTATGGGTGAGTGAGTAGGTGTATAAGTAGCTGTATGGGTGAGTGAGTGGGTGTGTGAGAGGTTGTATGAGTGGATGAGTGGCTATGTAAGTGGTTCTATGGGTAGGTGAGTGCATGTGTGAGTGGCTAAATCATTAAGTGAATGGCTGTCTGAGTGGCTCTATAAGTGAGTGGGTGGATGTTTAAGTATCTATATGGGTGAGTGAGTGGCACTATGATTGGCTGTATAGGTGTTTAGCTGTTTGAGAATCAGTGTCTGTGTTAATGTTTGTATAGGTGAGTATGCGGGTGTGTACATGGTTGTATAGATGTGTGAATGGGTATGTAAATATTTGTGTGGCTGTGTGAGTGGGTGTATGAACAGTTGTATGGGTGAGTGTATGGCTGTGTTCAGAGGTTATAATCCAAAACAAGAAGGAACAAAGGCTATTTAAGACAGGTCCAGCATACGTAGCCGGGTCACAAATCTAAAAATACAAAGGTATGCTGTTCCTCAAAAGGCTTTTAATGATATAAGAGATGTATGAGTCTGCAAGGTCAGGAGGAGATTCCTCCTTAAGGAAAAAGACCCTCACACATCCGGCAGACTAGCTGTCATATTTCGTCAGCGTGTGGCCCAGATGTCATGTTTCATCATTAGGTATGCTCCAAATCGGGGCGGCGCTGCAATCCCCGATTGGCGACCTTTGTGGCGCCTTTTAGTGGAGATCTTTATTCCTTTAACTGCCGGTAGGTGAAGTGCAGGTGAGGGCCCTAAAGTGAAGTGTGTGTTGGAGAAAGTGTGTTAAAAATAAGTAGTGGAGATCCTTAATAACAGAGTTTAATGAGGGAGGTCCCACTCTTAATTAAAAACAATAATGTGCGTAATCCTACAGTAAAGGTGTCTGTTTTACGCTATAGTGATTAATGGTCAACATGTTTCTTGCATAGGTTGATGTAACCGCAATTCTTCAGGACCAGAAAGTTCACACACTTATTGGTAGTGGTAGCAACTGATAAAGCACTTACCACTGATACAGCACCCTAATAAGTGGTTGCTTATAAGGATAAGGTAAAAACGCCTGTAAAAAGAGATACAAGGAGACAAACATACAAATCAAAAACATCTTACTACCACAATCTTAGTAAAATCGCCTTATTTGCTGCAACGAAATGGTGTCATGCAGTACTCGTAACGTTCAATCGTATAACAAAGGTGTGTCAAACAAACTTGTTAGTGGCTAAAGGAAATAATTCCCATGGTAAGACAAACGCTGCTGCAGAAACTCACACGTGTCTTAGTATTGGAGAAACACCGTGACCACATAACTTATTAAAAAACTTTTTTAAGAAACTTTTCAGACAGCTCAACTCTAAGGTGCAATGTTTCAGGCTCCAACGAGTAGGCGCTGGATATCGACACTGAGTAGTGCAGTGTCCTGTTGGAAAAAGGGAGGGGGGGGAAATGTACTAGCATAGGTCACGTGTATGTATCTACGAACTCGTAAAGTATCATCATATACTCTAAAGTGGCAGCTACCAAAGACTAGTTGTCAAGGTCTTGATCCTGTTCAATGCCCAAGACTATTGATGTATAAAAAGAGAGAGCTCGCCAAAGAGTAAGAGGTAACTTACAACGGTCCGCAATACGGGACGCCTCGAATCCTACCTTGTGTCCACGCCGACTCGGGAGACACAATCAGTCTCTGGCGGGTGGAATACAAAGGGACAGGGAGCCAATCGACGGCGAGAACCAATCAACTCATAGGGTAGAGGAGTGGTGCGCGGAGTGTCCTTCCGGTGGCGCGAGCTCAAGTACTCACTTAACAACATTCTCGTGTCAGAGAGCGTGACACGTCATTCACTGTCGACGAGTGAAGACAAGGAGATAAGCTAGTGCGTAAACTAACTTATTTGGTCGTGGCAGTTCACACGAACCCATCTCCTAGTAACAGCCACATATCAATAAGGTAACGTGACAGACAGAGTAACCAATCAAAGATACAGTTATTAGAGCCAAAAGGGGGCGCTCATGCCCTGCTGGGTGAGGAATACATAAAAAGATGTTCCACGAGTGGTTCAAGGTTTATTAAAAGAGAAAAAATGCCAATCAATTTCCATATACCTTCCAGGAGTAGTGGGCAGGGCCCTACCCACGAACATTCACTGTGGGTGAACTACTGTTATGTATCAACCAGTTATTATACAATCCTCTGGTCCGTATGGTCCGTATTGCGGACCGTTGTAAGTTACCTCTTACTCTTTGGCGAGCTCTCTCTTTTTATACATCAATAGTCTTGGGCATTGAACAGGATCAAGACCTTGACAACTAGTCTTTGGTAGCTGCCACTTTAGAGTATATGATGATACTTTACGAGTTCGTAGATACATACACGTGACCTATGCTAGTACATGTTTCCCCTCCCTTTTTCCAACAGGACACTGCACTACTCAGTGTCGATATCCAGCGCCTACTCGTTGGAGCCTAAAACATTGCACCTTAGGGTGAGTTGAGCTGTCTGAAAAGTTTCTTAAAAAAGTTTTTTAATAAGTTATGTGGTCACGGTGTTTCTCCAATACTAAGACACGTGTGATTTCTGCAGCAGCGTTTGTCTTACCATGGGAATTATTTCCTTTAGCCACTAACAAGTTTGTTTGACACACCTTTGTTATACGATTGAACGTTACGAGTACTGCATGACACCATTTTGTTGCAGCAAATAAGGCGATTTTACTAAGATTGTGGTAGTAAGATGTTTTTGATTTGTATGTTTGTCTCCTTGTATCTCTTTTTACAGGCGTTTTTACCTTATCCTTATAAGTAACCACTTATTAGGGTGCTGTATCAGTGGTAAGTGCTTTATCAGTTGCTACCACTACCAATAAGTGTGTGAACTTTCTGGTCCTGAAGAATTGCGGTTACATCAACCAATGCAAGAAACATGTTGACCATTGATCACTATAGCGTAAAACAGACACCTTTACTGTAGGATTACGCACATTATTGTTTTTAATTAAGAGTGGGACCTCCCTCATTAAACTCTGTTATTAAGGATCTCCACTACTTATTTTTAACACACTTTCTCCAACACACACTTCACTTTAGGGCCCTCACCTGCACTTCACCTACCGGCAGTTAAAGGAATAAAGATCTCCACTAAAAGGCGCCACAAAGGTCGCCGATCGGGGATTGCAGCGCCGCCCCGATTCGGAGCAGACCTAATGATGAAACATGACATCTGGGCCACACGCTGACGAAATATGACAGCTAGTCTGCCGGATGTGTGAGGGTCTTTTTCCTTAAGGAGGAATCTCCTCCTGACCTTGCAGACTCATACATCTCTTATATCATTAAAAGCCTTTTGAGGAACAGCATACCTTTGTATTTTTAGATTTGTGATCAGAGGTTCAAATGATGAGTGAATGGCTGTGTAAGTGATTTTATAGTTGAAGAAGTGGGTGTATGAGTAGCTGAATGAGTGAGTGTGTGGCTTTATGAGTTGTTGTATGGGTGAGTGACTGGTTGTATTAGTAGCAATATGGGTGAGTGCATGAGTGGCTGTGTCAGTGCCCCTATAAGTGAGTGAATGGGTGTATGAGTGGCTCTATGGTTGAGTGAGTAGGTATGTGAGTGGTTGTATGGTCTGTCAATGGGTATGTGAGGAGGGTGAGTAGGTGTATGAAAGGTTGAATGGGTGTGTGAGTGTGTGTGTGAGTTGTTCTGTGGATGATATCATCAGTGAGGTTATAAGCAGTGCATTGCAGGGGCGTAAGTTATAGTTAGCTGAGGTAACCATACCTGCTGAATTTTAATTGTTTTGTATGAGTGAAATGTGAGCCTAACTATAACATCCCTGTAACCTTTGTTTTTCCAGTGAATTTCTAAGGTGTTTTTCACTCTATTTCCTAACTATAATGTCACTGTAACCTTAGGTTTTTTAGTGAAGTTCTAAGAAGTGACACATTCCTATTTTTTGTTGTTGCTTCAAGTGACTACATAATGTTTGTTGAAGAGTGAAGACAGTTGCTTCTTTGCATTTCTCCATCCTTACCCTTTTCACTACTACCTTGTTCACTTTTTGTTAAAAAAAGGAAGAAAAAAGTTTTAAAAAACTGTTAAAAATCGGTTCTTTTTAGAACCACCATCTCCTCAAATAAAGAGCTAGCTCTGTGTTTTTAATGTGTCAGTGTCTGTATCAGTGTGAGAGTGGGTGTGTTAGTGTATGCATTATTGAGTGCCTGGGTGTGATAGTGTATGCATCAGTATGTGCCTGGGTGTGTTAGAATATGCATCAGTGTGAGCCTGATTATGTCAGTGTATGCATCAATGTGTGCCTGAGTGCATTGTTGGATGCATTACTGTTTGGCAGGGTGTGTCAATGTCTGCAGTGCTGTATGCCTGGGTGTGTCAGTGTCTACATTGGTAAGTCCCTGGTGTGTCAGTGTGTGCCTGGGTGTGTTATTAGATGCATTAGTGTTTGGCTGTCAGTGTCTGCAATACTGTATGCCCGAATGTGTGAGTGGTTGCATTGGTAAATCTCTGTGTGCGTCAGTGTGTGCCTGGGTGTGTTATTGGATGTATTACTGTTTGGCTGTACATGTCAATGCCTGCATCAGTGTGTACTTTAGTGTGTCATTGTCTGCACTGGTAAGTCCCTGGATGTCAGTGTGTGCATCACTCTGTGCCTGGGTGTGTTATTGGATGCATTAGTGTTTGCCTGGGTGTGTCAGCGTCTGCATTACTGTATGTCTGGGTGTGGCAGTGTCTGCATTGGTAAGTCCCTGGGTGTGTCACTGTGTGAATGAGTGTGTGTCTGGGTGTGTAACTGTCTGCATTGCTCTATGCCTGGGTGTGTCAGTGTCTGCATGGGTAAGTCTCTGGGTGTATCAGTGTGTGTGACAGTGTGTGCCTAGCTGTGTTGTTAGATGCATTAGTGTTTGGCTGGCTGTGCCCGTGTCTGCATTGCTGTATGGCTGGGGGTGTCAGTATCTGCATTGGTAAGTCAATGGGTGCCTAAGTGTGTGCCTGTGAATCTTTTTGGTTGCATTGGTTTTTAGATCGCTGTGTCAGTGTCTGTATTGTTCTATACCTGGGTGTGTCAGTGTCTGCATTGGTAAGTCTCTGGGTGTGTCAGTGTGTGCCTGGGTGTCATATTGGATGCATTAGTATTTGGCTGGGTGTGTCAGTGTCCGCACTGCTGAATGCCCGGGTGTGTCAGTGTCTGCATTGGTAAGTGCCTAGGTGTGTCAATGTTTGTGTCAGTGTGTGCCTGGGTGTGTTATTGGATGTGTTAGTATTTGGTTGGGTGTCTCAGTGTCTGCACTGCTATATGCCTGGGTGTCCCAGTGTCTACACTGTTAAGTTAAGTCTCTGGGTGTGTTATTGGATGCATTAGTATTTGGCTGGGTGTGTCAGTGTCTGAATTCCTATATGCCTGGGTGTGTCAGTGTCTGCATTGTACGCCTCTAGGCGTGTCAGTGTATGCATCATTGTGTGCCTTGTTGTGTTAGTTTATGCATCATTATGTGCCTGGGTGTGTTACCATAAGCATCAGTATGAGACTGGGTTTGTCAGTGTATGTGTCATTGTGTGCCTGGTTGTGTTATTGTATGGACTACTGTCTGGCTGGGTATGTCTGTGTCTGCATTGCTGTATGCCTGGGTGTGTCAATGTCTGTACTGGTATGTCCCTGGGCATGTCAGTGTATGCATCTGTGTTTGCCTGGGTGTTTTAGTGTATGCAAGAATGTGTGCCTGAGTGTGTTAGTCTATACTTGAGTGTATGCCTGGGTATGTTAGTGTATGCATCATTATGTGCCTGGGTGTGTTAGCATATACATCAGTGTGAGCATGGGTATGTCAGTGTCTGCCTGCGTGTGTTATTTGATGCATTACTGTTTGGCTGGGTGTGTATGTGTCTGCACTGCTGTATGCCTGGGTGTATCTGTGTCTTAATTGGTATGTCCCTGGGCGTGTCAGTGAATGTGTCAGTGTATGCCTGGGTGTCTTTCTGGATGCATTAGTGTTCGGATGGGTGTGTTAGTGTCTGCATTGCTGTATGCATGGGTGTGTCAGTGTCCGAATTGGTAAGTCTCTGAGTGTCTCACTGTGTGCATCAGTGTGTGCCTAGGTGTGTTTTTGGATGCAATAGTGTACACCTGGGTGTGTCAGTCTCTGCATTGCCAAGTCTCTGACTCTCTCAGTGTGTATGTCAGTATGTGCCTGGGTGTGTTATTGGATGCATTGATCTTCAGTTGGCTCTGTCAGTGTCTGCATTTCTGGATGTCTGGGTGTATGAGTGTCTGCATTGCTAAGTACCTTAGTGTGTCAGCGTGTAGCTGGGTGTAATATTGGATGCATTACTGTTTAGGTGGTGTGTCAGTGGTTGTATCGGTGTGTAGTTGGGTGTGCCAGTGACTGTTACAGTGTGTGTCTAGGTGTGTCAGTGGCTGTGTCAGTGTGAGCCTGTGTGTGTGAGTACCTCTATCTGTGTGTAGCTGGGTGTGTGAGTTGTTGTGCTGATGTTTTTGTAGGTGTGTTAGTAACTGTAGCAATCTGTCCTTGAGTGTGCATTTTCAAAACCTAAAGTTAAGCAATCACACTGCAAGAAATATTTAGTAAAGTACATTACCTCAATAGATGGTGCCACCGATCTGCATAAAAAGAAAAAACTGGAATATTTATTAGTTTTACAATTAATAGAATTACAAAGGTAGCTTACAATTTCAAGAATGCATAAAGACAGAATTCTATGAAATAACTACTGTAAAGGTATGTATTAATATAAATAAGCATTTGATAATCCCTTTTTTACTGTTCTCAGCTTCTTTACTCATACACGGTAAACAATGTTCTTTTAAGCAGTTATCACTGAACAGATGGGAAAAAAAATCATAAAGACTGTAGAAAAAAAACCAAAACTGCACACAATCTCATTCCAATTAAGGATCACTGAGCATTGTACTCATCACAAATAAACAAATAAACGTAACACAACTTATTTAACTATTTACAAATACAGTTTTGTGCACAACTACGTTAAACACATGCTTGTATATTTTTTCACCAGTACAAAAGAAAGTGCTGTTTGGTAACATTTTAGAATACCTTCAGGAGAAAAGATTACAGCTAAATATGTGCAGTGTAACATTTGCTGCATACAGTTACCCAGCAGCATTGCCAAGAAGTATTCACATGGGATAAGTTCCAATTGGAAGCACTTAAAAACAATTCATGAAAGGGTGTACAACTGAATAATACATGAGAAACTAGGTGCAGAAGAATATTCCACCTCCAGAGCACCCTTGGGAGAACGTTCATCAGCTGCAGTTGTCACGAATATTAGCAGCTTGTGAAGATTTGAGGGAGATGGTTACTCACTATTTGGAATGCCACAAGTTTGCCGCTATAAAAACATGTAATAAACATAAGCAAACACCCACCTCCAATTTCAAATGCAGTATAGAAATTCCTCTTGCTCCTTTCCTGCTTACTGCATTTTTAGCAAATATACTCATCTGATCAGCCTTCTATTTTCCCTTCTAGTAAACTACCTAGAAGCTACACAGTTTCTTTCACCTTTCTTACTCTCACTATTTTTTTCTAAATATACTTGTATGTACTACATACCTGTAAAAGCTCTTTGCTGTTCTCTCAGTTTTTATCTCTATATCTGCTAACATTTGTTTTCGTTTGAAATCTCCAGTGAGAACTCCTATAGACCAGCTCAGTGCGGCCCCATATAACTACACAGCGAGGTTCGCGGATATACATGGAGGGCCGTGCATGCCCCCACAACAGCCCTGCGGATTGCACATGTGGCCAAAAAGATAATTTTTCTGCCATTTTACTGTCCAGTACACTGGTTTACCCCTCATTTTTCACATACATAAGGGGTCAGGAAAGCTCTCACCTGACCTCTTCACTCACTACACATGCAACTTTTCAGCCCCGGGGACTGTACCGATAAAGAAAACAGTGGCAGCTTGCCAATCAGAATCCTACTATGGAGCACAGGTCTGCGGATTCTCTCAGCAAGCAAACCCGCAGAGGGTCCTGAGATATACAATTTTGGATTTTGGTTAATATCTCTAAACCTACTGAACAGATTTACACTAAATAACAAAACGCAAGTTTTCTGGACCAAGAGCTACCATTGTGCTAAATTTTGTGTAATTCCGTTCAGCAGTTCGGGTTGCAATTGCATTCAAAATCTCTATGGGAATTAACATGGGAAAAATGCATTTTGTGACATTTTTGCATTTTGTGACACCCCCTTTTTCTCGGCATCCGCTTGACGGATCACCCCAAAAGTTTCAACACAACAGCTGAACCGAGCATCGTCCTAATTTTTAAAATTTTATGAAGATTCGTCAAACGGCGCCAAAGTTATTGGCAAAACAAAAAATTATGTTCTTATGGAGACTAGGTCCTAACTATAGCTACCTACTGGCGACTGTCAATAGGTTATATATATAGTTATATTTTTTACTTACTGACTTCATTGGGTTGGAGATATTGGGAGCTTGAAGATACACCATCTGAAGTTCACATGAAGATCTCATAAAACGTGTTTGGGTCACACTCACTACATAGTTTTTGGGCCCTCAACCATAAAGGAATACTTTCAATGTTTAGATCAGAAAACTGATGGCCAACAAACCTTCCCTTAATTATATATACAGAAAGGATTATCCTGTGATGTACAATCAGTCCTGCTAGAGAAACAACGGGTTATTTTTCAAGCCACTTTAGACCCAAACATGTTTAACATGTTTAACCACACACAAAACATATAACTCATACTCTGACCTAGTAAAAAACATATGTCAGAAAATGGTTAGCATTATCACAATTATATTGGTAATCATGAACATAATAAAAGTAGTCAAATGATGAGACCAACATGTAAATATTTCCTCTATTTCCTAGCTATAACAGCATGTAACTAAGTTCATAAGTACAAATGAGAAAGAGACTTACATACCTCGACTAATGTGGGTACAACCTTTGGTTTGCTCTGCCTACATGCAAAGCCATATTCAGCAAACAATGGGGTGACCCTGTGTCCCTCAGAACCTGGGTATAGTTATGCAAAAAAACAATGGTTCTGTCACATGTAACCAACTATTTCTTATATACACAATTCAATTTAAACAAGTTATTCTCTGCACAAGTTTAATGTTAAAGCGTTTTAGGGAACACACCGAAAATCAAACAAAACCACAAAGAAATCAGGCTTGCAGGGTATTAAGATAGTTTATATAAATTGCATCATTTATATATACCCACACATAAAGATACGAGGCTGTCAGCAAGGTGAAGTTTGAAGTGAATTGTGATCAAGTGACATATGGTGCTCAGTGATACAGTTAAGTGCGTAATATGTACAAGGTGATTAAAATATGTACAGGGATGGAGGAGGCCAGGGTAAAACGGAGAACACAATGACCCTGCTTCTTTATCCAATTTTAATATTTTTGCAAGCAAGGCCTTGATCTGGACCGGGAGGTATCGTCGACGTTTCAACCCAATATATGCAATAATGTATAGTCAAAGCGGGTCTTCATCAGGACTGTGGTGGGGGAGAGGGATGACAGCCTAACAGAAACCAGAGTGAATCCTGGTTAAGCTCAAGTCTGTGTTGTTTATGGCTCCATCATGTTAATTTCCATATCAATTATACAATCAGGGAAGTGGGATTACTGTCCGCTTTCCACGGTTTCCAAACAGCGCGCACTCGAAGTGAGGTAGTGATTACAAGTTCACTTCTGTAGAATTATCTTAAGGGCCAAGTCTGGGGTTTAGACGCGACGGCAGCCATCTGATGGATTGCGGCTGCTCGGAAGGATTCACAACTGCTGTTATGTCTAAACCCACAGGGTCAGACTGATTTGATTTGCATATGGCCATGTCTGAACTGGGGTGGCGGAGTGAGCTAAAGAATGATGATGGATTAAACCCAGATCAGTTGACTGGGGGTGAGTGCTTGCAATGTTCAACACTCCGTCCATCATCCGCTTTGGTTTTGCTTTGTTCGCCCTAAGTTGGCAGGGTATGCCCAAACGTGGGACCCTTGCTCACTTTGCCACTGGATTCAAGCTAGCCTGGCTGGTGACGGCTGATTAGCCAGAAACCGGTCCCAGGATGCTTGTTTCCGGTCCAAGGAAGACATGGCTTGGCAGTTCGGGCTGCACTGTTCCCATGAGGCACAGGGTCAGACTGATTTGCATATGACCATGTCTGAACTGGGGTGGCAGAGTGAGCTAAAGAATGATGATGGATTAAACCCAGATCAGTTGACTGGGGGTGAGTGCTTGCAATATTCAACACTCCGTCCATTATCCCCTTTGGTTTTGCTTTGTTCGCCCTAAGTTGGCAGGGTATGCCCAGACGTGGGTCCCTGGCTCACTTTGCCACTGGATTGAAGCTAGCCTGGCTGATGATGGCTGATTTGCCAGAAACCGGTCCCAAGATGCTTGTTTCCGGTCCAGGGAAGACATGGCTTGGCAGTTCGGGCTGGACTGTTCCCATGAGGCACAGGGTCAGACTGATTTGCATATGACCATGTCTGAACTGGGGTGGCAGAGTGAGCTTAAGAATGATGATGGATTAAACCCAGATCAGTTGACTGGGGGTGAGTGCTTGCAATGTTCTCCACTCCGTCCATCATCCCCGTTGGTTTTGCTTTGTTCGCCCTAGGTTGGCAGAGTATGCCCAGACGTGGGTCCCTTGCTCACTTTGTCACTGGATTCAAGCTAGCCTGGCTGACGACAGCTGATTAGCCAGCAACCGGTCCCAGGATGCTAGTTTCCGGTCCAGGGAAGACCTGGCTTGGCAGTTCGGGCTGGACTGTTCCCATGAGGCACAGAGTCAGACTGATTATTTGCATATGGCCATGTCTGAACTGGGGTGGCGGGGTAAGCTAAAGAATGATGATGGATTAAACCCAGATCAGTTGACTGGGGGTGAGTGCTTGCAATGTTCAACACTCCGTCCATCATCCCCTTTGGTTTTGCTTTATTTGCCCTAAGTTGGCAGGGTATGCCCAGACATGGGTCCCTTGCTCACTTTGCCACTAGATTCAAGCTCAATTGGCTGATGACAGCTGATTAGCCAGAAACCAGTCCCAGGATGCTTGTTTCCGGTCCAGGGAAGACATGGCTTGGCAATTTGGGCTGGACTGTTCCCATGAGGCACAGGGTCAGACTGATTTGCATATGGCCATGTCTGAACTGGAGTGGCGGAGTGAGCTAAAGAATTATGATGGATTAAACCCAGATCAGTTGACTGGGGGTGAGTGCTTGCAATGTTCAACACTCCGCCCATCATCCCCTTTGGTTTTGGCCTCAGAAACATGGCATAGTTTGTGATTGATATCTTATTGCACGAACTGTGATACGTGAAGATCTAACAATTATTACTTGTGTGTATAAGTCTAACGGTGAGTGTGAGATGGGTTGCGCCAAGAATGACATGTTCAGCATGTTGTATGTGAACTATCTCTATGTTGCAAAACCAATAAAAAGAGTTGGAAAAAAATAATCCACACCACTTGCTCCTCCTGACCAGTCCAAATTCACTGGGTGCAGTTGATGGCACTTCGCATATTGTTTCCTTCAGGTCATAACATTTTCTCAGAGGCTATGTCCATTTACCATCATTGTACCACCTAAATGAACAGCCAGGCCTCTCTTTTCATCCTATTTGCAGTGATCCCAGCCTGTGAACACCACCCACCAGTAATAGAGTTTTAAGCTGTCCTCTACTCAATTGGTTGTGCTTTCTATCCACATGTGAACAACTTCAAGATTTTCTGTACCTAGGTCTTGTTGGGGTGTGTCATCTAAGCACAGTTCAATAGAGTACCAGTGTCCAAAATGGATGCCCTCCACAGATCGCAACAAGGGGCACCTTATTTTTTTAGCACAGTCCCTTCAACTTAAAGGGTCTATGTAAGCTATCCAACCTCTTGCATTCAAGTCTTTTTTTTACCAATAAACGCCCTGCTGTCAATCGGTATTAGGTGTATCTTATTTGATGTTAAGCTACCATATTTGATAATTAATCACTAAGGGCCTGATTGCAATTCCAGTCGGACAACATTCTGTGGCCCTGTCGGATGTGGTCAGACGGCCAAAGGTCTCGTCGGAAGCAGTCAGTCCAACCGCCGGATTACGATGCTTCCAGCATGTACTCCGACCGACGGCTGACAGTCAGCAGACTCCTACAGCCTTCCTCTAACCATTGAGTTGGCGGTCAGAGAGGATGAGCAGCCATAGGGCAGCACAGGGAGATCTGACTGCCGTCCTGATTATGATGTAGGTTTCCGTGGCGGTCCAACCATCTGCCTCGAGCCGTTGCAAAAGAAGGAAAAGAGGTGAATGCTCTGCCGATTGCCCTTCTACCTGGCCGACTCCGGCATGGATCCCTTCCTCCAGGTGCCCCCTACACCTCAGCAGCTGCACCCTGAAGTGGACGGTCCTGTGGATGGTGGAATCCAGGGAAGTCCTCATGTGGCATGTATTACCATTGACTGAACTGTGCACATCTCGCCACACTCATGCAATGGGCTACATGGTGCACAAGACATGTAGCAACATGTGTCATGCATGTGTATACAACTGCACATGTTTCCTGTGGAGTTGTACCCACTTGCAGCGATATATCCGTGGAACGGGGCACCGCTGACGATGAGACCTCTGCGGTAGCAACAGTTGCATTGTAATACGGCGGGTGGAGTTTTCCCGGCCTAGGCAGTCTGAATTTTGCTGCGGTCAGACAGGCAGTCTGCCCTGCATTGTAATCAGGCCCTTAATGCAATTTAAAGATAACATTTAATAAATAAAAGGTGTAATCTTTTATGAGTTTGAGTTACAATGTCTTATGCAAGTCTGTGAGAACCTGAGGTAGTCTGTAATACAGTAGTGGAGGTTTTACACAAAGTAGTTATTAAAAGGGCTATATTCATATCTTACACACAGGTCCTGATATAATTGATAATTACTAATGATCACATCAATTCCCCAATGAAGCCTCAACCTCCTAATGACACTCTACTTATTGACCGTCCTTCCTGAAGCTAGACTGTATTTGTCACCCCTCGTCCGTACTTTTACTCATTTTTGCTGTTCCCCCGCATTTTTATAAACATATATGTCTATTTTTCTGATGTACAGTGCTCTGATTCCCGAACGGGTCACTTGTACATTTTGTTTGCCTCCATGTTGTACAGCACTCTGATACCCAAAAGGCTCATGTTTGCGCTTTATAAAACTCAATAAATAAAATAAAATGTAACAATTATCGATCTTTCTGTCCTAGAACACAGAGCCTTTTCTTGCCTAGAAGGATCAAACCATTCTCAAATCTCTACATTTGAACAACAGAACTCAACCACAGACACTCTCTGCATGAGAAAGTTTAAAATATATAACTTCATTTTATGACTCAATCAATACTGCTCTATGACCTGAGATCAGGGCTCAAAAGCTTGCAAGCATGTTTAGGTGGTAGCATGTTTTCTTTTCTTACTATTTTATTTTTATGGCATATGCTTGCAATAAAAAAATCACAAAATAACCATTGGACCTGTTTGCCAAGTCTAAACCTACTGGCTTTGTCAGTGCTTTTTTTCTGAGATCACTGCTTTCCTGCTACCAATTCTGAATTTTCTTTTTGGCCATTCGGTTATCTAATGCCATCAGCTTATCTGCTGGATTGGCTGCACATTATACACTGGAGCAATGGGAAGAGCTGCAGCTCAGAACAGTTAGTTTGTGAATCATCAAAATGACTGTAACGAAAAGAAACATTTAGCAAACCTTAAAAATAATATCATGAATAACAGGATTAGGATGAAAGCCAAGTATTTGGTGCATCTACCCTTAGCTATCTCCTTGTCCTGTTATGAACATAAGTAGAACAACCCTCAGCGCCCTTAGCAATTCATTTGTTTTGATTAAAGTGAACCAATGTGTCTTGAAGTGAAATAAAATATTAAAAACATTCTATTTGCATACAATGCAAGAATGAGATAATGAATTGAATGTGACAAAATCTGTGACGATTGAGTGCACTTTTTAGATGTAAAATAATCCATCATAGATTCCAATGGAAGCAAATCCTGGCAAAATCATATCACCACCACGCAATAGCAAAACCTTGAGATTAAAATACTCCTCTGGGCTGATCACTGCGTGATTGACAATGTCTCAAGGTAGCGGCTAAAGAGCACTCGCTCACTCAAGAAAGCCAATGGTTTGTAGGGGGCATACATCAAAGCCACTATCCAAGTACTGAATGTAAGAGGCTGGCTTTGTTAGACCTAAATATAATAATCAGCATCCCAATTTCATTAATCTTACAAAATATTAATGAAAGATAATATATACTTAAAACAGCTAGGAATACATATATACAAATTATAACACAGGAAATACGGAAAATAAGAATAATATTATGAAAAACTAAATATGAAATATTAATAGAAAATGAATACAATGTGAATTTAATTATAACAATAAGGATATCGTTAGTATTTATGATACATAAATATATGTTATAGTAATAATAAATAATATTTAAATTATCAATGTAGATGTCATAGATTGACACAGAATTAAATGTCCATTGTCTGTGATTTATGAACTGTCACAGTAAAAAATAGAATGGGATCACTCTTGCACTACTTCACCTTCTCCATAACATCACAAATGACATTATATTACATCACTTATTCCATCGTGAAACAATGTAAGCTCTCAAAGAAGTAAAATACTCTTCAGTTAAGAAACCTTTTAAGAATCACATATGCTAGTGTCCATGACTCATTTTAAGCTATATCTACTTGGAATAATGTAAGATGTTTTTTTTTTTAAGTTTGATTTATTAAAGGATAACAAAAGAAACAAACATCAAGAAAAGTAACAAAATCCATCCTATTGAACAATAAAATTATGAAGTAAAAATAGGAGAACGAAATAGAAATTAGCTGTATACCTATATACAAGAAAAAGAAAGATATTTTTTGGGAGAGCAAAAAGAGGAAAAAGGGAGGAAGAGAAGGGAAAAAGGGCAGAGGGAAGCATACGTTATCAATATAAAATATTCAAAGCAACATATAATTATACAGATAATATAACATTGTAAGCATATCAGTGAATGAAAAGTAAAAGGAACACTGTAATAAACTTTCAATAATTGAGAGGAATCCTTCAAACAGATAAGTATAAAAAGGCCAAACTAGAAAAATTAAGGTGGTTTCCGTACTTCAGCAGGGATGTTTTTAAGGGCAGCAAAAGAGGAGGCAGAGTGAGATAAGTTGTTAAGAGGAGCCATAAAAGATCTCTTTTAATTGCTAGAGAAATGGGGGTAACATAGTTAGTATCTAATCTATGATGAAAACAAACAGCATTCCACCATGCTCTGAAGGTGACCTTATCAGCCTGTTTCCAATTGGAAGTAATTAAATGGAAGGCAATAGCTATTAATAAATCCAAAAGTTTCAAACTTGGTGGTGTTTTAGGCCAATGGGGAGATAGAGTACCTAGAAATATATTAGCAAAGGAAATGGGATTTGGACCCTAAAATTGTTTAACATTTGGGACCAAACTAATTGCCAAAACTGATGGATTGAGGGACACTCAAATAACATATGTTTTAAATCTGCAATGGGACACGGACAGGACCAGCATACAGAGGATGAGTCTGAGGAAAAAGAAGCTAAGGACATTGGAGAAAATAACAATCTGTGATAAATGAAAAAAAGGGTTTGTGTGGTATTTGCAGCACGAGAGGTCTTATGGAGTTTAAACCAAATTGTATCCCAAGTAGCAATTGACCATTCTTGAGAGAAGTCCTTTTCCCACATCTTCTCAGTTTTTGATTTAGGCCTTCCTGATGAGAATAGTAAAGATTTGTAAATTGTAGATGCGGATGGAGAACTTTCTAATGTTGAGAGAATAGATTTAGAAGATATAGGGGAGTCCTAGAAGCAGGTAGATTTTGAAGGAAATGGATGAGGGAAAGATGGAGAGCATTATATTGTGTTCTAAAGGATGATGGTAAAGAAAGTTTAGATTGAAGATCAGAAAAAGAAAGGGGTTCATTATCAGCTATAAGTTGCGAAATCCAGCATAAGCCTTTAGAATGCCATGATTTCCAATATATAGAGCGGTTGCGAATCCGTAAAGATTTATTATGCCAAATAGGCTGGTTCTGGAGGGAGGTAATTGAGGGAGGTGACGAAGATAATAGAGGAGATAAAAGTTTACGAGAGTGAGAGGTGATCGGGAAGCGTAAAGAAGCAGTTTTGTCAGTAAAAGTTAGAATTTCTTGAAAGCCAAATGGGGCAATAAAATCTTTTTCTAATTGTAGCCAAAGAGGAGGGTGTAAGGGGAGATCCGTAGAAATCCATCTATCAGTTTATTTTAGTGAGAAAGCAGAATGATAAGTTTGAAAGTCGGGGAACTTAAGGCTGCCACTAGATCTATCCTTTTTAAGAGAAGATAAAGATATACGCGAAGATTTACCCTTACATAAAAACTTTATCAAAATGGAATCAATTCTTTTGAAATAATATTGAGGGATATGAATAGGAATCATTGAAATAGTGTATAACACCAAAGGGGAAAGCATCATCTTAATAGAGTCTAACCGACCCCACCAAGAGAGAAATAGAGGATGCCATTGATTAATATTATAATTTAATTTTTTAACAATAAAATCGAAATTTACTTTAAGCGTGTTGGCTAACGAAGGTGTGAACCATAAACCAAGGTATTTTATTTTGATGGGCTGCCAGGAAAAACCAGAAGAATCAAAGAGATGCTTTTGACAAAGTAAATTTAAAGGCAGAATTTCACATTTATCAACGTTTAAACGATAACCCGAGATTTTAGAAAAAAAGAGGAAACCTGTTGAAGAAAGGGAATAAGGGACGTGTCAGGATTGGAACAATAGAGAAGAATATCATCAGCATAATCTGACATCTTAATTTGATGAGAACCAGATTGGAAACCTGTAATACAATCATCTTGTTTAATTTTGGTAAGGGAAGGTTCTAGGGCGATGACAAATAATAAAGGAGACAGAGGGCAACCTTGTCTCACCCCTCTATGAAGTGAGAAAAATTCAGAGTAATTGCCATTAGCAAATACGGAAGCACGGGGGTCAGAGTATAATAAAGAAATTAAAGTTATCAGTTTAGGAGGAAAACCGGCCCACCTTAAAGCATGAAACATAAAGTCCCAACCGATCCTGTCAAAAGCTTTCTCAGCATCTAGAGAAACTGCCGCAAGCGGATAATCCATGGAAGAGGCTTTGCTTAAAATATTAAAAAAGACTCGAGAATTATCAGCAGCAAGTCGTCCTTTGACGAAACCTGCTTGCTCAGGACCAATGAGGTCCGGTAAAATAGGATCAATACGTAAAGCCAGAATCTTCACGAAAATTTTGTAATCGGTGTTGACTAATGACATAGGCCGGTAATTCTTACAAAAAGAGTGATCTTTATCCTCTTTGGGAATCAAGCAGATCAATGCTTCCTGGGATGTACCACTGGAAGTACCAGTTATCCCAAAGGATTGAAAGAGACATAAAAGCTTAGGTAAAAGAATATTTGCAAAGTGAGAATAGAATTCGATGGTAAAACCATCCGGTCCAGGTGCTTTCACACAACCAAGTATTGGTACAGCCTGAGTTAAATCTGCTAGGGAAATGTAAGCTCCTAATGAATCAAAATCAATATGATTAGATGGTGGAGAAGGAATGGACCGAAAATAGGAAAGAAGATCAAAATTATCCGGTGAAGATTCAGGAGTATAAAGAGTCTTATAAAAAGAAACAAATTAATTTAAGATGTCCTTATCTTTATAAATAGGGGTACCAGCAGGGCCTTGTAAGGATTCTATTTTAGTTTTATCTTTCTTTACCTTTAGATAATTAGCCAATAGTTTACCCATCTTGTTTTGGCCACCATAATAGCGAGAACTACTTTTCAGGAGGTAAATGGAAGCTGCAACAGTAGACATTTTATTAAAAGTGATTTTAGCATCAAGAAGATTTTTCAGATCAGACTCACTATTAGAGTGGTAATACAAATATTCCAATTGTTTAATTTTACTAAGTTATTGAGAAGACTGAGCTTCAAAAGACTTTTTCTTTTGTGATAGAAGACACATAAAAAAACCTCTGGCAGCCGCTTAACGGAATCCCATACCATCACAAAAGGAGATTCCAGAGTGTTGTTCATGGCAAAAAACTCCAAGGCAAAGGAATTGAACTTTTGACAAAAATTAGGGTCAAGTAAGAGGGAATTATTAAAACACCATCTACCAGGGTGAGGGGAAAAAGGGACCAAGTCAATATCAACCAAAACTGGGGCATGGTCAGATATTAGGATTGAACCAATCTCTGAATGAATGGCATATTGGGACAGGGACTTACTTAAGAAAAGATTGTCAATACGGGATTGTGAGGGATGTGCAGCCGAATAGAAACTGTACTCTCTAAGGTCAGGATGGCACAATCTCCAAATATCAACTAATGCTTTACATTGAATTGAGGAAACAAATTGAGCGTGCATTTTAGAAGGTGTGAATTTATCAGAGGAGTGTCGGTCAAAAATGGGGTCTAGAATTTGGTTGCAATCTCCACCAAGTATAACATAATCATCATCAAAAGTAAGTAATTTGTCTGATAGGTTAGACCAAAAAAGTTTATCAATCGAAGTAGGACCATATACATTGAAAATAACGATAGGAATCTTATCTATAAGCAACTTAACAATAACCCAACGACCCTCTGCATCAACTTCGTGATGAACTACAGAAGCATTCAACTTCTTGTGACATAAAACAATTTTTCTTACCTAGGGCTGGGGAATTAAACACATGGCATACCCAGCATCTTTTTAACGTGGAGGCTTCACTATCAGTAATGTGAGATTCTTGAAGTAGTGCAATGTCAGTTTTCAATTTAGCAAGGTGAGATAGCACCCGTTGCTTTTTAATAGGATTATTTAATACTTTAATATTCCAGGTAGTGACCCGAAATGTCATTTACTGAGAAAAGTGTGCACAGACATTATGCTTACAAGAAAAACAATTAAATTAACTTCATGAGCATAGAGGAGAATAAATAGACGGGAAAACATATTTGCAAGGTGAAAGAGAATATATAAATAGGTATAGTGTAAAAAATATATAGGGAAATAAATTTTAAGAAAAGAGCAAAGGAAGAGGAAGACTTAAGTAAAAAAAATAGAGAGAAAAAGAAAGAAGGAAAGTCGGAGCAGACGGGAAGGGAAAGATAAAAAAGAAAAAAGAAGAGAATAGAGAACAAAGGGACAGTACATGTCTTACGAAGACGACTGAACATCATACCTAGAAAACAACACGACTGGGGGTAGACCACACCAGGAGAAGACAACAGCTTTGAAGGTCTGTTAAATCCAGAAAGGACCGCAACCAAAGATGTCAACAGTACAGGAGCATCAGGAGGGAACAAATTGTTGAAGAAAAAAAAAACACCTGTAAGAGAGAAAAAAGAATTCATGGAAAGAAATACAAACAAAGCATTACAAATATATAAACAGAACTAACAGACACTAAAACAAATTAAGAACAAGTAAAGAGAGAAACATCAGCGTAATAATAAACATATAAAATATTCAAGCAGGTCTCAAAGAGTCCATAGAATCGTTTCCGTGAAGAGTAAGAAACTTTTGTAGCGCTGCAGGATCCTCAAATGTTGTAGTCTTATCTTTATATGTAACTTTGAAGAGACAAGGGTGTAGGAGGCCATATTTGGCATTGAGTGAACATAGTTGAGGACGCAGATCAAGATATTTTTTCCGCCGGTCTGCTGTGATCTTGGCTACATCTTGGGAAAAGAAGAGACGGTGACTTTCCCAAAAAAACTGTTTCTTAGTCTTAACCGCTGAAAGGACTTGAAGAAGATCAGTATATTGTAGAAAAAGCATAATGACACCACGAGGTTTCGCTGAGATTTTCGGACCAAGTCTGTGAGCCATTTGAATATTAAGCAAAGTGGTAGGAGGTAAGTCCAGGAGTTTGGGCAAGAAGGTTTGAAAAAAGATGGGATTGGAGCCTTCGATGTTTTTAGGAAGTCCATAAAGTCTGAGGTTGTTTCTACGATTCCTATTTTCCAAATTTCAGCCTGCCTTTTAAGAAGGGATACCTCAGATTCCAGAGATGAGATGCGTGAGCATGAAGAATCGAAAGATTCTGTACGTTGTTCCACAGTGAGGACTCGTGACTCCAAAGAGGACCATTTATCATTTAAGATTTGCAAAGTTTTATTGGGTTCCTCTATAAAGGGTTTAGGAGCTCGGATTTCTTCAAGAATAACTGCCATGGCTGACGTAGAAGATTTATCAGGGGAAGGAGGGTCTTTTTTGGGTCATTTGGTAGCGATTGCAGGTAATTTACCAGAGAGCTGCGTTTTTTAAATAGCGCCTGATGTAATATCAGGTTTTTGAGATGGAAGGTCCTCCATTTCAGTACCGTTAGGGCATGAGTCAGAGTCTGAACACGCAGATACCTTAGAAACCCTAGAGGATGCCGTAAGTTTAAGAGTCCTTAACCTCCCCATAAAAGGTGTGGTAAAACTCAGCGAATGTCTTGAAAACACTTATGAGCATAGATATTTGCAGGTTGTAGAAGTCCAAAAATAGTTCTTCATTGGTACATAGCATGAAATGACAGACCTGGGTAAACCACCATGGAATTAATGAGAATCATCTCATAGAGAAAGTGTAAATGATGTTTCCCAATGATAAAGTATAGAAGGAGGAATTCGTTCCACATTTATGCTCCAATATTGAAATAAAGAAGCTGAAAGCATTCATAAAAAGTAGAAATTTAAAGTTGGCAGGCTAAATGACTTTCTTAGTTGAGAAATCAGAAAGAAAATAAAGTCAATGCAAAAAGACACCATCCTTGGTACTTTATTAACAAGCAGAAAGTGGCTAGAGAATGGAGCCTGTACTATTGAAACAATACAAAGCGAGGTGAAAAACGGCAATAAAACGCTGCATGCGTTTCCTGAGGCGTCATGCAGATATTTTCTTCAGCGCGAATAAAACAAAATGGCGGCCGCAAGTATGACAGAGCCACTTCACATCGCGTAACGAAGAAAAATGCAGCTTACAGGGAGTGCAGGAGAATGAAAGTCACTTCAAGGCATGCCGCTTTTCTTTATGTGGATAATCCTTGAGTTAGAGGTTCACCTGGGAGCTGGAAACCGCATTGGGTCCGCTGATAAACACCGCTGTCCCCGCAGATTCAGGGACTCGCCGCCATCTTCTCCGGGTGCTAGTCACGCCCCTGTAAGATGTATTTTTATAGCTATTAATAGTTCCTGACTCAGATGTTGTATTAACTTACTGATTTCTACCATTTTTTAGCAGTGTATTCCAAAAAAATGTACAGCTACTGTAACCATAACATCACATCAAGTTAAGTCCTCAGTCCTTAATTTATTTGAGTTGCTGTCTGTTTTCTATCTTTGTGCTTTGATAAGTGCAACAAAATCAATTTGAAGACACATAAGTGATGTCTTTCCTTTAACACTCAAAAGGGCATTGTGGTGAACCTCAAATAGACAACTACTTGGTCCCTTTGTATCTCATCACTTTGGGTCTACAATGGACATTCCACTTTATATTGGTGGCTCTGGCGAGACCTCGTCACTGAGACCTATTGACATTTTTAGTAAGATATGTAGTAGAGCACTGCATAATCTCTTCTCCTTGCCGTGGCGTAGCTAGGCCTCTTGTCGCCCATGGCGGTCCCTGCGTTTGCTGCCCGTGGCGGCCGAATGTAAGAGGGGGTGTTGGCAATTCTTGTGATTGTCGTCTCGTGATACTGCCCCCAAAACTCTGCCCCTTCCTACGCCAATGTCTCCTTGTCTTGCCTTTTATATGATTTGCCACATCTCAGATCATAGAAGAGGTGAAAAAGTGGTCTCCTTTGGTCCTCTAGATAAATTACTAGTTTCCATTGATTAATTAATAGACCGGTATTGATTTCCCATCATCTAGTAAAAATGAATTGAAATGCTACAGTAATCCTTCTCCTATATTTGTTGGACACATCTGTCGCATCTGACCTTAAGACAGGTGGTATTCAAGGAGATGCTGGACCTCCTGTTAAACATACTATCACTAATTAATACTCCTATATTCATGCTCTTGATTTTAATAAATGGAGATTCCCCTCAATATTAATAACAGTAGTTTCTTTTTATCCCTTACCTCTAGCAGAAGGATTTAGAGTTAGGAAGTAAGGGATAGCATCCTAAATGGGCCCTACGGCATCCCACCAAAGGCAATTTAAAGATGCCATGGACCAGCGATATGCATGAACTGCCTTTCTAGCATGCGGCTGCACCACACATTCCCTAGTGGTGAATTTAGAGCCTACTCACAGCTAGGGCATGAACCTCAATCTGTCTAATCTTATAGCAGGCTCAGAGTGAGCTGCTATGAGATTATGATATTATGAGTTATAGTTATTTGAGATAACTGTAACTATAACTGGTGAATTTCTGTGGAGTTAAAAAGTCACGCTGTGACTGATCATTTCATTTCACCTAACTAAAATGTTACTTCCACCTTTGTTTTTTCCAGTCAATATATATATAATCCATATATTAGATATGTATGTGTGTGTGTGTGTGTTTCTGTGTGTATATTACACAGTGGTGATTGCCACTGTGTAAATATAGTTAGGAAACAGTGCTTTTTGTTTTGCTAATAACTTTGGTGACGTTTGATGTATCTTCATGAAACATCTAAGTGAAGCCAGCCTCTGCGGCGGGAGGATCACACCGAAGTAGGCCACATGGTGAGTATTAGGACCGCATCCATAGAGCATCCACAAGGCGTGAGGTCTGGCTGCACATGAGTTAATGGCCAGTGGGAGCGTAGGACAGTGTCTCAGCAGGTATGCAGGCAGTGGATGGCATTGGAAGATTACAGGGCAGGGGCCCAACTCACCAGCACAAGGGTAGGGGACATCCGGCTCCACGCAACGTAAGGGCCACCCCTGGAGCCAAGGCGTCATGATGTGCCACCGAGGAGAAGAGCACAGGGCTGCATGCCCACAGCGCTGCTCCCTGTCTGGGGAGCCGATGTCAGACCAGTGGCGTAACGATAATTGAGGAGGCCCCCCTGCAAGGTACATGGAGGGGCCCCCTCCGGACTCTATCAGGAGCTCCCCGGCCGAAGTGCAGTGCTGAGGGGCCCCCTGGAGCTTGGGCCCCCCCTGCACTGCGGGAGATGCGGGGGGCTGTGTTATGCCCCTGTGTCAGACACACAGATGGCGGCTTCCTACCAGACCCGGTATAGCGCTGTCCAGACCTGTCGACAGACAACAGCATTGTCCAAGAACAGGTGAGGCGGGAGCAGTCGCGCCCGGGCCCCGCAGGCAACCCCGCGATGCAGCACCAGACGCCACACCACACAGACCTCAGTAGATGCCGCCCGCGTGCATGCACCACAGCCTCCAGGCCCAGGCGGGCACCAATTGTCCTTGTGCGGCAATCTGTCCCATCCCAGGCGAGCCCCCCAAGGCACAGAGGGCAGCAACCAGCAGCCCACAAATGTAGCGTTGCCTGCAGCAGGCCATATGCCACATCGCTGGGGGCAGCACACTCTGCATGGCTGTATCCCACGCTACAGGCCACGCCGGGGCAGGAGCAGGCCTCCACTCTCTTCAGCACCACTCTGGCTTATGAGGCAGAACGGGGGTATTTCTAACTTGTTTTTATCTGCATTTGTAATATTAACAGTACAACGACAGCATTGGGAAGGGGGGAATAGCTGGTAGGGGAAGGCATGGCTTGGGGAGGACAACGGTTACATAATCTTAATTAAAAAAAGCATGTGCACTAAGCCGCTCATAATGTCCAAGAAAAGCATTTCACGTGTTATAGGTGTGAGAAAGAAGAGGCAAAAAATAAGGATGGGGTATTTGGAATGCAGAGAAAGACCCTGAAAACGAGGGATTATTGTTTGACAAGTGGCACATTGCGATGCAACAAACAATACATTGATGCAATCGACAGTCACACACTCCCTCTTTGGCTGGAATCACCACAGGGTGGAATTGGAGTCGCCGGTGCGAAGAAAAGCAGCAAAAGGCTCCCATATATCCCTGGATCGGAAGCGCAGAGTCATGAGTTACCAGAAGCTAGACAGTTGTTCCTGGCAGTATGCCACATAATTCAACTATGCTTTGAAAGAGGTACAAGCTTCCTGCGCCAGTGTATGAACACCTCTGCACTTAGCCAGCAAAAGAAGCATAGCAGTGAGGAGGCAACAAGAGCTGGGTGTGTCTTTGACATAACCCAAGAGGCCTACCAAAGGGGTGAAGCAAAGTGAGTGTCCAGTAGTCGTCTGGGTGACCTGCAAAGACCTCTGTCCAGAAGGACACTACCCCGGGACACTGCTAGGCAAGACAGATAAAGGAAGCAGTGTATTCAGCATTGATCGGGAGTCAGGCCCATTTTGAAAAGCTGCTGAGGGTGTGATATCATCTGAGTAGGAATTTAGAGTGGATGAGTCGGACTCTATAGTTGGAGGAGCACAGCTCCTGTTAACCAAAGCAGAAACACACTGCATGTCCAATAGAACCAGAGAAATGTACTTCTCCCAAGCCATTCGTGCTCTTGGAGATACAACTGGAGTGAGGATGTGCTCTAGAGCTGGAAGGGGCAGTGGCAGGGAAGGGCAGGTATCATGCAGGGTATGACAATTGGCTCGCAGTTGGTAATACAAAAGGGTATCAAGGAAGATAAGGGGTGGAGATTACGCAGCATTAAACAATGGGATGAACTGGTTCTCAGGGTAGGGATCCGCAAATAGTCTGATGTCGCATTTGTGCACACGAGCTATAGCAACCTTGTTGAGAATGAAGGAAGCATAGGGTTGTTGGCCAGTGAGATGGAGGGAGCATATAGAAACAACACCCCTGCTCTCTCCCGCAAACCCTCTCTTCCGCAAACCCTCCCAAGCCCAGCACACGCATCCAACAGTACTGGTCCTCAGGTTAAGAGTCCGAAAATAGTCTGATGTTGCATTTGTGCACAAGAGCTATAGTGCCCTTGTTGAGAGTGGAGGAAGCATGGGGTTGTTGGCCTGTGGGATGGAGGGAGCATATAGAAGTGACATCCCTCCTCTCTTCTGCAAACGCTCCTAAGCCCAGCGTACTCATTCAACAGTATTGATTTCAGCCTTAGGCTCTTTGTGTACAATAAGGTCTGTAAGGGCCACGGAGCTGCTCGATCCCCTTCAACTACCATATGGGGCAGATGCAGGGTAGGGTAAAGCCAGTAGTGGAGAAACTGGACTTGGGCGCATAAAGCATATAGCGACATGTCTGGCACACCCAGTCCGCCCTGCTCAAACGGTGGGGTGGGAGCAGCTGTCTACCCGCCCATGTCAATGTCACCAAGTTGGATTGTAAGAGCTTGAGGGACTATGACGTGAGATGGAGGGGTAAAATTAGGACTAGGTAGAGGAATTCGTGAAGGATGACCATCTTTGCAATTGCAATACAGCCATTTAGTGAAAGTGGTAATTTCAACCATATAGGTATTCTGTGACTGTCCTCAAGCCCGGCCATAGCACAACCATAGTTTATGCACCATAGTTCTTCTGGATCACATAGTCATATACCCAGGTTTTGCACTGGTTAATCTGCCCACTTCGGGGGGTATTCAGTGGGCAAGGGGCATGTGTTGTCTGTAAGAGGAAACAGTATGGGTTTAGCCCAGTTCACTTGGATACCAGAATAGCCACCAAACTGCACAACCTCATGTGTCAATGGTGCCAGATTGTCGCCTGGATTACATGTGTACAGGGGGATGTTGTCCACGTCCATCAAGACCTCCAGGCCTTTAGTAGTGAAGCCAATAACCCTGTTTGATTGAAATTTCCTAAGTCTTGCTGCTCCATAGTGATGGCAAAGTGTAATGGTGATAGCAAGCACCCCTGCCTTGTGACCGGGAAAGGATCAGATGTGAGCCCATTAAGGTGCACTCAAGTGGTGGAAGGTGTGTATAGGAGGCTTATAAATTTGATAAAACATGGGGTCAAGCCAAGCCACACCAGCAGACGAAAGCAATATGCCTTTTCCAGTGTGTCGAACGCTTTTGTGGGTTCAAGTAGAGTGACCACAGTGGATACCTGGGGATCAAGGTGGTGCATAACCACGAAAATGTTATGGAGGTTATGCAACATAGAGCGGCCCGGAATAAAGCCTGATTGATCAGGCAGTATAAAACTGGGCATTGAAGGAAGACATCACTTGCAGGGTTAGACTTGGAGTCAAAGAGTTCGGCTATATAGCTGGATGCACGTAGGTTTCTCAGGAGACCGGCAAGGGTTCTGCCTGGCCTGTCGCCCTCCCCGTACCATCGGGCCTCTGCGTCACAATGCAGGAAGCGAGTCTCGCAGAGGGCTTCCTCCTTAAACTCCGACATCTTCTCTCTAAAATAGGACAGCAAGGCAGTGTCCTTGTATTGGAAATATTGCTGCTCTTGAGCCTGGATATCCTGCTCAAGCCTTGTTAAGGATCCCTGGATAGCCTTTAAGACCCCTGATTGCTTTGCGATGCGAGCAGCTCGCATTACGACTTTGAAAGCCTCGCACAGCACATAGGGCAATTCAACCAAACCCACATTTTATGCAAAGTATTCTATGATTTCTTTTTGGGATCTCCTCCTGAAATACTGCATCTCGCAGCACTCCCGTCGGTAAGCACCACGTGAAGGCACGGGGAGTCACCTGGGGATTTGAAACATCAGTAGGACCGGTGCATGGTTCGAGAGTGTGCATGGCAGGTGGGATACCTTGGATACCCAGATCTGGACATCCTTGGAGACCAACCAAATATCCATCCTAGACCAAGCATTGTAAAATGCAGAGATACCGGTGCCTTCCTGAAAGTGGTGTGTGAAAGGTGTCATACATCCTGAAGGCAATTGTTGTGTGCTATTAAGTTAAGCATCGTGGTAGCCTGAGGGTGTAAGCATCTAGAGGTGCCAGAGCAGTCCAGCCCGTCATCCAACACAGCATTAAAGTCTCACCTCCATAGTCCATAAGTCGTCACTATTAGGGCTATAAACGGCAGCCAATGTCACTAGCTACCGGTGCAAGAAACCCACATGTGTGAGATATAGTCCACCTGGATCGATAAGTGAGTGTGACAATTGTCATGGGAGTCCCCTGCGCAGAAGAATCGACACACCCCTGACATATTTGGAGTAGGCATCACCGCACAACCGGGTTCACAAAGCAGAGGTCAAAGGATTATGTATATGGGTCTCTTGTAGGAAACAAATGTCAACATTGTATCGGGTGAAAAAGGTGTGAACAAGGCATGCTTTCTTGTGATTATTGATACCTCGATTTTACCAGGTAAAGCAATTCAAGGCGACTGTGTCATCTTCAAGGGAGGGGAGGTGAACATGCAGGGCATGTGCAGTGCGATGTAGAATGAGTAGGCATGGGCAAGGACAAGTAGAGTCCGTGGCAGTACCTAAAGGAAAAGATCTGAGGGAAAAGAGAGTAACAAGGCAACAGCCCAGATCACCCCCCTCCCACTCCAACCCTGAAACTAGGTTAAGGAACCTAGTCCCACCCCCAACCCGACAATTTCTTCCCAAGAACAAAATAAAACGGGAATCATCCCATGGGATGGGGAAACACCAAACGTACAGCCCTAGTGGTGTAGAAGACGACAGTGGCTCAAGGCAGCAATAGAGCAGTCATTGTCGCCAAGGTGAGTTTCCTCTGAGTCTTTGGGCAATCCCCTAGGGGACTGATGTTCCTTGACCACATGTTTGGCAAATTGGAGAGCAGATTTTGCATATGTAAAGAAGTGAGTCTTGCTTTCGAAGGAGACCTCCAGTCTGGCCAGGTACAGGAGGGCGTAGGGTATGTCCACCTTTTGAAGAAGTTTCTTAGCAGGCAGGAAGTTGCAGCAAGCCAGCTGTACTGACAATGTAAAGTCTAGGAAAAAAGAGAGATTGCTGCCTTGGTATTGGATCCCACCATGCTCTCTTGTCAGCCGTTGGACCACATCGCAGTCTCTGTAGTTTAGCAGACGGGCAACTATGGGGGAGCAGTCGCTTCCCGGGGGTGATTATGGGTCAAGAGAGCGATGGGCATGCTCAGCTATGAAGACCATGGACAATCCTTCGCCAAACATGTAGCGCAACAAGGTCTCAATGAAGTCTTCCATTTTCGAGATTGCAATTGATTCAGGAATCCCAGTGATCCGGAGGTTGTTGCGTCTTGATCTCGCCTCAAAATCCTCATTTTTCGCTTTAATGAGGTCAAGAACCTTGTCCATGTGCCATTGATGTTCCTTGGAGTCTGCTTGAAAGTCATCTGTATCGGAGACGCAATTTTCCAGTAGATCGAGCCTGGTTTCATAGTTTTCAACACATTGTTTTACGTTATTCAAACAGCTGGTGAGCACATCAAGTTTAGCATCTATTGTTTTCAGACTGGACGTTACGTCCATGAGTAGTTCTCTGAGGTCAAGATCCTGAGGGCTGTCGTCCTCCGGGCGGTCTCCAGTGGGTTCAGAGCATGGGCCCTGCTCTGCTTGCCGGGTAAGGTGTCTTCTTTCGAATGAGAGCATAGATTGCTTGGCCTCGTGTTTCCCCATGGCGAGGACTGCATCGCAGATGAGGAAGACAACCAAGGAGCAGGATCTCAGCCGTGGGAGGAACACGTTGTGCTCTAAGCTGCCAGCAAGGGTGTCCAGAGTGAGCGGAGGTTGTCTGCCAGAGATGAACGTCCGGAGGTGTAATGAGCTGCCCAATATGGAGATCACCAGAGCCCCGCCATGCCCTTGAAATATTAGTGTGCCAGGGGGCACAAGCCGACTCAGCCACAGGGATCGGGCCCAGTCAAGGAGTCCCCAGCAGGCAAATGATGAGGTCAAGGCGCTGCATGCCCAGTAAGGAGATTACTTAGGACTGCAGAGTGACCGGGCGGGGGCGTCAGTGGTGTGGGATAGCTCAGGACTGGCCAAGGCTACATCAGAGATCAGAGGGAGCCGGCAATTGGCCAAGGCACACGGATCACCCGACTAATCCCAAAGGACCAGTCGGCTTTTGCTCTGGCTGAAAGGTAAGAGCAGTGTGACAGCAGCTAAGGGAAGTCAGTCTCTGCAGAGGGAGGATCACACTGAAGCACACCACATGGTGAGTATAAGGACCACATGCAGATAGCATCCACGAGGCACAACACACAGCATCAAGCATGCTGCTCCCCGCAGGGCCCAGGAGCTATAATAACAAGGTGTGGCCGCACACGAGGCAATGGCCGGTGGGAGAGCAGGATAGGGTCACAGCAGGTACGCAGGCAGTGGATGGCGTTGGACGATTACAGGGCAGGGGCCCAACTCACCAGCACAAGGGTAGGGGACATCTGGCTCCGCATAACTTCAGAACCACCCCCGGAGCCAAGGCCTTATGATGCGCCACTGAGAAGAAGAGCACAGAGCCACATGCCCACAGCGGTGCTCCCGGTCTGGGGAGCCGATGTCAGACACACAGCTGCTTTCGAGCCGAACCCGTATGGTGCTGCCTAGAACTGTCGACAGGTGACAGCATTGTCCAAGAACAGGTGAGGTGGTACCACTCGTGCACAGGTACCGCACGCAACCTCGCGATGCAGCACCAGACGTGCCACCAAACAGGCCTCAGTAGATGCGGGCCGCATACCTGCACCAGAGCTTCCAGGCCCAGGTGGGCACCAATTGTCCTTGTACGGTAATCTGTCCCATCCCGGGCGAGCCCCCCCCAAAGAACGAAGAGCAGCCACCAGCAGCCCACAAATGTAGGGTTGCCTGCAGCAGGTCATACGCCCCGTCACTGGGGGCAGCATACTCTGCACGGCTCTATCCCAAGCTGCTGGCCACACCACGGCATGTGCAGGCCTACACTCTCCTCAGCGCCACTCTCGCTTAGGAGGCAGAATGGGGGGATCCTGTGTGGTGGATAGCTGGCATAGGTAACCTCTGTCAGTGCCAGATAACTGATGGATTATAAGTACGGACGGTAGAGTCCTGTAAAGAGCGGCTATCTTGCTGCTTGGCGAAACCATGCACCCAACTTTCCCCAAATAAATTGTATTCACCTCAGCTCCTTCCTGGAAAGTTTTGGGGTGATCAGTCAACAAAGGCCCGATAAAAAAGGGGGGTCCCAAAACACAATTTCCCCATGAAGTTCTCCGTAGGAAAATTGAACAACAATACAGTGAACACTGCAGAACACTAAATTTGGCAGAAAGCTAGATTTTGGCCCACAAAGCATGTTTTTTGTGATTTGGTGTAAATTCGTTCAGTAGATTTTGAGAAATAGGATTTAGAAACTTTGTGTATCAGGACAGTTTGGTTAATGGGAAGCTTGCAAGAGTCATGTGATAACGCAACTTCATATATAGCAGTCTGATTGGCCAAGAGGGCTTTTTTTCCTATCGGTCACCTCATTCCTGCAATCTCCTCGGGAGCTCATGTTCTGATTGGTTAGCCGCAACATGACCATAAATGCTGCTGCTGCCATTTTAAGACACGGGACTCAGGCCCTATGTCCTGAATTATTTTTTAGCAAAAGGTATAAGGGGACAAGATAGGGGTACCTTCTGGTGGGTCCTGGAGGGTCCCATCCTAGGGCCAAATTTAAACAATATAATTGGTTTGAGTTTCCCTGGTTCTGTTGGTATCCTGTGGTAGCCAGCGCAGCCCCTTGGACTTCTGGGGAAACCCCACGGGACAGCAGGGGGCCATGCTGGCTCCCACGGGACACCCACAGTATCAGATTTGTTTGTTTTTTAAAAGGAGTTGGGGCCTGAGTGTGCTATGTTTGCCACGAACAAGTGAAGGTCATGTGCGGAGGGGGGATTGGCTGCCCGCAGGGGTTGGACGCAGGGCATGGCCACAGCAGTGAACAGCATAGGGTTGGCCTTACGTATGGTAATAAAATATTACTCTACATTAAAAATCTCCTAGAAATACACTGAATAAAACGAAGGGTAAAGCAAGGTTATAGTTAGGTATGGTAATAATATCGTACTTTGCACAAAAAAACTTCACAAAGAAACTGAAAAAACAAAGTTTAAAGTGTTGTTATAGTTAAGTGTAGAGATTGGTTTAAACATAACATTTTAAACTAAAAGAAAAACACTGAAATCCAAAAGTTACAGCTATTTCAAAAAATTATAACTTGCGCCCTCACCATACACTGCTAAGGACCTCACATATTACAACACTCATGACATGTTCTGTGACATTATTGCTAACATTACTGATTACAAATTAACTGACATAATGACAGCAAGACTGTTGATGGTGGGAGAGCAAGTTATATTTACATGAAATTACTATGTTCAATTTCAGTGTTTTTTTAATTTAACATTTTACATCTAAACTGACATTTTCCCCTAACTATAACGTCACTCTAGCCTTTGTTTAAAAATAATTATATATATATATGTGTATATATATATATATATATATCTCTATGTACACATATATATATATATATATATATACATTTTCAAGTTTGCAAATGGTAGCACAAGCTATGTGTGATTAATAAATCTGGCATACAACTTGTCATAAGGAACAGGCATAAAGAGATTCTGGATTAATATTGGATCTCACAGTGACATCATCAGATTGAAGATTACCCTGCTGACGTTTTGAAGTGTGAGATATTTTCATAGGACAGAGAAATATTGTAAAGCATTCTTCCACAAAAATGTTCTTATCTTGTGATACGTAAATTCACGCAGAGACATTATATGTATATGGACAGGATTGAAACTGGATCTGACAGTGACATCGTCAAATTGATGATATTATCCTAGTGATGTTATCAAGTGTGTTGATTCTATCAAGATGTTATCAAGAGAAGCCTTGGAAAGTATTTCTTTCTAAAACAGTTTAAACATTTTAATGTACATTTAAATGTGCATAATTTGAGTTAAAGTTATGGTGTCATTAATGGTCCGAAGAAGCAAACTGTTTGCCCACAAAAGACATAAATGATTGAGCTGTCAATTTGTAGCATTTGGACAAAAGTGACTTATTTGTGTATATATGGACACAATCGTGAGAGAGACTTTTCGAAAAATGCACATGCAAACAGAGGTTTTAATAATTGCAGATCCCAAAAAATTGAACTAAAATAAAAACAGCATTATCTCCAGTGTAGTTAATGGACCTTTGCTATACAATTTCTCACTAGCACCAAGACAATATCCATGTGTGCACAGCTCAGTTTGTAATGCATGTGCTTCAGTCATACGCATATATATATATTTTTTTTATAGTGTTTTTCTTACTTTTTCTCTGTTTTTCAGTCCTAATGCAGGTCTGCAGGAAGAGATGCCACATTCCAGCTCTCCGTGTGCCCCTCTCAACTGTCTCTCCAACACTCCTCCTTGTCCATAACCTTCTGGTGCCATGTGAGAGAACTGACAAAGTGGCAACTGGCAACAGTTCACAACACCGAGGTGCTATGTGGTCTGACAATAAGGGCTCTAGGCCTGGGCACTCCTTCACCAAGGTTCCAATGGCGAGTTGGTGATTGACGCAACAGCAAGTCTGGCAACCACGGAGAGAAGGTTGAGATGAAGTACACACAGCACAGAGCCAAAGTATCAAGGAGATTCTTTTTACAGTTTTCCTACAAACTTTGGGGTTACAGATACACTACAAAGATGGACAAAAAAAATGTCTGGGCAGCGGCTAAACTTCAGCTCTGATATACAGTGTTACACCCGACGTTGACCAACAAATCTATTATGAACAATTTTTTCCATGTTTCTGAGGTCAGCGATGAGAATTTATTTCAACTGTATATTTTTGTTTCTGTTTTATTGAAGCATGATAGTTATTTATTATTTTATTTTGTACCACTATTTGCATTATTTTAAATGCAGTTTGTTTATTTCATAAAAGTTAAGTTGAATGTATTTATCAATTTATAGACATCCTGACAGAGCTCAGTGAACAATAGTTTTCAGCCTATTTTAGCGTTAACTACAAGGCTTACAAAGATGACCGGGTTTTCGCCATTTCTATTGCACAAAATGTTGAAAGTAAGATGAACTGGAAATATAACAAATGCCTTTGTATTCCAGTGTTGCTGCACTGATATAATTATGCACTTATCTGTCATTAACAGTAATGCAGCTGCTGCTTTTGTTGCAGTTCTACAACGATGCTCTTTACTAAATGTAAAGATATTAAACAATTAGCAAAATGCATTGATTTGCATTTGATTTTTTTAGTCGCCGCTAGATGCTTCTTTTGTTTACTATAATTTTGCAGAAGTTGGAACTTTGTAGTAGGGATTTCACCCATCTCAAGACGTTAATCACACCGGCTTCCAATTTAGAAATATGCTATTGCCAATCAGTGGTAGCTTTAAAAGTCATTAACGTGATATTAATGACTACTGGTAAAGAAATCTATTATGTATTGTTGAAGATGGCACAATGACAGAGAATTTACTTCTCCTTCCCTTTGTGTCCTTCTGGTTGTTTGACCTGCACTTCTGGTTTGGAGGTACATTTTAAGCTGAGAATGATCTTTTGTTAGGTCAGTAATTCTTAAACATAGAAAGAAAAGATCAAAGAGTATTGGTCAAATTGCTCCATATAGACACGTGGATATTGAAGTGTCAATCTATATATGTTCAAATTAATCTATTTGATTAATTCTTGGCAATAAAATCTTCATGCCTGGGCTTATATGCTTGGTGTAAAATGTCAGTAACTAGACCATGCTGATGTGGTGAGTCCCAAAGTTCTTAAAAGACAATGTTCCTCTATGTCTTTGGTGGGAAAGAGATGTGAAAACTTAGCGTGAGATTTTTGTGGTATTGTGAAATCAAACAAGTTTCTGTTTTCATCTCTTAAATCTAGTACACTAGTTTAAGGCCTTACTTGTGGACGGTTTGTCCGTGTTGTTTCAACGATGACTAAACACAAGCGTGTGTTGGAATTGCTCATTAAAACTCTTGGGAGGAGAGACTTAAAATTGTATTGTCAATGACATTATGCACCATGTGTCTCTGTCAACCTAATACTATATACTCAGGATACTTTTAAGTACCTAAACTCCATCCATAGCACCAGAGCACTACTTGCAATACTCAATTTATAAACTTGAAAGCAAATGTTTAACTATGCTGTGCTGAAATTACTAGGATTTTCTTAACCAAGGAATAGATGGTTGATTAACTTTGAGAGAATCTTGCATTGGAATTATGGTAAATATATCAGATAACTTTTGTTTTAAGTCATCAATTGTGAAGAAATATGAATACCTTCTCTTGCTTGTCAAGATTTCAGGAATATGCCTAATATATTTTTCAATGGCATTTATGACATTACAATTACATGTGCCTTGATAATGTCTTAAAAGGCGTATTACAGCCTCCATGGTGCAGACAGTAAACACTTAGTTACATGCTCACTTTTCCAGGACTCCTGGTTCCATCACATCTTCTATCCCTACTCTCTGGTGTGGCAATGGGACTCTCTCCCCTTAGGTCTAGTCCCTGAAGTTCCAATAACCCACCCTGTGCATCTGCATGTGATCAAAGACCTACTGCTCCAAAAAAAAAAACCTCCATACCTCCCTGCATATAATGCCACACCCACATGATCAAGATATGCTCCAAGAGTGATTAACTTCAAAATATGTATCCTAGTTTTTCTGCTGCAAAAGAGAAAAACATAGAAGGTGCAATGTCTCTTGCATGGTGTAAGCCTTCCAATTTACCCACACCTCAGAAGAATAATATGCAATTACAAAAATGGTACAGTCACTCTATGTCATTAATACAGAGATGGGACAGAAAGTGATTGATTTGCCTTAGGTTTCTTGAGTATTCAAACTGATTTTATGTTATCCACTTGCTATGTTCCCTAAATCAAGGACCCTGTTGCAGAAATAACAAGATGTTAAGATGTTGCCTCAAACGTAAACCAGACACATGGGTTACAGTTAAAAAAAAAAATATCATACATGTTGAAAATGTGTTTTAAAATGACAATCACCATTGACTTTTTGATAGAAGAGTGTGAACACTTCTTTAACAGTATAAAATAGTGTAAGAAAAGCAAAAGTCAAACATTATAAACATAAACCATATAGCAAACCTTCTCTAGTTCCAGGTAAACCCCAATTTATAAACAAAGAGGACCTATGATTTTAATTTAAGAACTTTCCTAGAAGCTATAGTGCCTCACTTTCAGACCAGAAGTGGAAAGTGTTGGAAATAAGTTTCATACCGTTCTATATCTACCCGTTTTAATAAAATTCATTTTCATGATGCAAACACACATGATTGACCATCATATCTTAAGGCAGTCATTTTGAACACTGATTTTTTAAATTCATTTTCTTGATATTATTAGCTATTATCAAAAGTTCCTTTGAAATTGAGTAGAGTGAGTGATTTGGCCCACAAAGCACAGAGAATCTACTTAATTGCAATGGAGAACTTGAAGTGTTTCACAATTTGTGACTGGTTTAATTTGAGTTTTATGAGCAGACAAAATTGCTACAGAAAATCTGTCAAATAACACATCTACTGACAAATCTATTTGGTCATGGAATTACGAGTTTTGCATGAAGTTTTTTATTATGGTCAACAGACACTTGAGCGGAAGTATGCCAAGTCGTTTATATAATTTTGTTTCGTAATAACAGATGGAAAGCTATGTTAAACCAAAATGGTCACTGAATATGTATAATTAGCCTTCATGACAAATAAATTCTTGTCCCAAAAATAGAGAGTTATTGAAAGAAATCATCCGATCTACCAAAAGAATGGTTAGATTTGGCTCTTGTTGTAGAAAAGTACAATATAAGAAACTATACATAATGAAAAAAATATTTTTTCGCTATTTGTTCCCAAGTTTTAGTGCAAATCTCAGTGAAAATGCCCTAGCACAGGTATGTTATGTTTTCTGACCTGACCTCTTTTAAGATCAGGCAGAATAATTATTGATCAATGCAGAATGAAATACACTTTTGTTGTATTTGTGGAATATGTTATTCCTTTATAATCAAAAAGGCATCCCAAATCAACATGCAATATGCATATGAGTATCCTCGCATAAGATGTGTGCATGCTCAAACCTGCCGGGCCATGCACTGGATGCTGATTTGACTTTCATGGCCTCTTAATACAAATTTAATTATGTACGTTTTACAGTGTATAATTTTCAATTGTCATTTCTAAAACAAATGTGGGAAATCTGACCTATTGCACTGATATAAGCTGTACACCCAGACATACATTCTTTAGCAATCTTTCATAATGTACAATCAATTTAAAAACAATATTATGTAACACAGAAATAAATGTGTTTTCAAATGCTTTCTGGATCATTTCATTGCTTTGAAGGATCTCAAATGTTTTCAAGTCTGAGAATTTATATTCCATTAATTTACTAATAAAAACAGGGGGCAGGACATAGTCTGAAGGTAGGAATTTCATTATGACATTTGTGTCACATTGCACACAATGTATTTGAAAATGATTTTAAAAAAGTGTCAGAACCCCTTTCAGAGGGCCACAGAGCAAGCAGGAGTTACTGGGACCAGCCAATGGGGTTGAAGTCATTTACTCCTGATTTCCCGGTGCCAGGCCTTACTAAGGATCATGAGCAACTGGCCAAGTTCCCCTTCAGTACTTTACACTGAGGATAGTGTGGGAGGTAGATGCAGGTGGTGAACACAGGCTCACACCTCAAAATATAGGCAGAAGCAGCAGTAATATATTGTCATCCAGCTAAATATAAATAAGTATTTCATTTTACAAAGGTAAATACAACATTCACAAACAACTGCACAGCCCCCCTGAGGTTTGGGTTCTAGTGTTTCATAGGCAGTTTCCTGTGCCCCTCCTCACTCTAGCGATAGTGGTTATTCCCCTTTCACCGTAGAAAAACTCCAGGGTAAGCCCCGCTAGTTGTCCAAGTCTCAATAGTCCACTGCAATTCTGCATTATAGTCAAAAGTGTTCCAGGACCGAAGGGCTATACAGCAAATAAGATACCCCAGGGCCGATTGACCTGAAATCAGTCATACAGCAGCTCATGCGGGTGAGTTCACTGCACGCTGCCCAGGCGGGCTGTGCTGGGTGGTCCTTGAGTTCTTCACATGCTGTAGTGCGTCTGCAGCCACCAGAGGTTCTTCACGGCTCCTTCTGGCAGGGTAGGTCATTTGTTTCATTCCACAATGGGGGAGGGGGTAGCGCAAAGGTCCTGATGCTGATCCCTTGTCCTGGCGAAGGTGCATAGCTGTCTCTACGGCAGCTACACTCCTCCCAAGACAATCCCAAGCAAGCCACACTCCTTGCTGGTACCAGTGACCCCCTCTGGCATACACCTTTAGAAAAGAAGGGGGGAACCCATAATAACCCTTTGGCATCTGGGTACTTGAACAAGTATAAAGGAAAAACTAACGCCTAGGGATTAATAATATTTCTACGTTATGGTGACGAGAAAAATTAATTATCTCCTCCCTTGAGTTATTTTATCCTCAATGTAAACTATGTTATCATTATTCTTAATAGTCATACATAGAGAATCCGACCCAACAAGGAGTATATCTTTCCTTAGATCTGTGTCTAAGTATATTTATTGTTTTGTATTTCCCTACAATGCTTTCTTCTTCCTCACAGGGCGCACAGGTCTTGGCAGTTAGGCAGGCGCTGGTGCTCCAAGCTTCAGGGCAGGTGGTCTTTGATTCCCTGGGTGATGTCCCCAGACTGAGCTCAGAGTCTAATAGGCCTTGGCCCCCAGTCCTAGTCATAGGTACAAGTCTTAAGGATCTTCACCTCCTCGCACAGCCCGACTGGCTGCTTGATAGATGACAGTTTTTGGGGTCACAAGCTCTCTTCGTATAGTCCATTTCCAGACACCAAATGTGATTAAGAGTCTGAGTATCTGAGTCTCTAAATTTTAAGTTGGGGGTCTCCTTCCTTTTGAAGTGCCCACTCTTCTGCCCTCCCTTCCTCTAGAAAAATGTCTGTCACAGCATTCGAGTTTCCAAAGCTGATAGCCCCACTACACAGACTGTGGGCTTGACTAGAGTTCACACCTTGATGTCAGTCACACTGATATGTTTATCAAAAGGCTAGCCCAGGGCCTCAGCCCTGCTCTTTATGACACTCTTATCAGCACCCATCTCCTTCCTGAGATGTGCCCAGGGACCTTCCTTCTGACCTCTCTCTGAATGAAAGAGCACCGTTTGAACTGTACTCGGGAAGGTTAACTCTCCCTTCTCTGGTGTGTTCCACCCAACTTACAGGAATGCAGCAATACATAATTCTGTCTGGGGGATTTGTCATATCTGTCAGGACAGACTCTGATGCTTCTCAGGAATGGCACAATGTTAAGAATGGACCCACCTCCAGGCACCACTGGGTTACTAAATTAAACCAACACAGGGCCCTTGAGACACCAGGTGAGGGGAAGGTGGAGGGAAAGGGACTGCTGGGAAGCAGGTCTGAAATGACAAATTTAAGAAATATTAGTATAGCATGTGTATGTCTCAAATTCAATAATCATCTAAAATGTATATGCTTGTAATACCACTGGTACCTTTGATAAATTCCTTTAAAATCTTTCCTTCCAAAGGGAATTAGGCTTTCCAGACTAAGATCCTTATTTATCTTTCAGAAAATGAGAGAGAAGAACGCCTTGATACAATTGTTCTTTTACAACAATGTTTCTCACATGAGGGAATAATACGCATATCATGAACCTTCTAGCTATGAATATGGCTTGTGATTATCTTAAAGCTTTTCTCAGTGTTATCAAATAGATATGCCTTAACTTCTTTTCAGAACTGAGCTTACGTCAGCGCTTTACTTCATTGTTTCTTTGAAACTCCAAACAACTGCGCTTTTCCTCAGCGCTTGATGCTTCATTAATGCTGTTAAAGTTCACCTGAGTTGTGCTTTCCTCCGCATTTGTTAAGTGGACCTTGCGTTCTGCTGTACTCATGCCAGATGGAGATAGAATGACCTCCATAAACTCAACTTCTGTTACATGGAACTCGCATTTAGCTAGCTTACAATACAATTTATTTTCTTAGGGCACCCAAGACAGCTGCTACATGTTGAACATGGTTATTTTCATTTTGGGAATATATCAGGATGCCATTGATGTAAACTATATCAAAATGGTCTAAGAATTCCTTGAGCACATCGTTGATAAAATATTGGAATGCCGCTGAGGACTGACATAACCCAAACAGCATTACAAGGTACTCAAATAAACTAAATCAGGTTTTGAAAGCGGTCTTCCATTCATCTCCTTTGCGGAACCATAATAAATTATAAGCCCTTCTCAAATCTAGTTTAGTGTATATGTGGACTCGTTTATTTAATCTACCAAAACTGGGATAAGTGGCAGAAGATATTTATTCTTTACAGTTATATTGTTCAAAGCATGTACACAATGCTCACATCAATTTCACACCCTAGCTAGCGCACTTAAACTGGAAGAACACCCAAACTGCTGCACTAACTTAACAGTCTGCTATAAACTCCAGGGTAAGCCCCGCTAGTTGTCCAAGTCTCAATAGTCCACTGCAATTCTGCATTATAGTCAAAAGTGTTCCAGGACCGAAGGGCTATACAGCAAATAAGATACCCCAGGGCCGATTGACCTGAAATCAGTCATACAGCAGCTCATGCGGGTGAGTTCACTGCACGCTGCCCAGGCGGGCTGTGCTGGGTGGTCCTTGAGTTCTTCACATGCTGTAGTGCGTCTGCAGCCACCAGAGGTTCTTCACGGCTCCTTCTGGCAGGGTAGGTCATTTGTTTCATTCCACAATGGGGGAGGGGGTAGCGCAAAGGTCCTGATGCTGATCCCTTGTCCTGGCGAAGGTGCATAGCTGTCTCTACGGCAGCTACACTCCTCCCAAGACAATCCCAAGCAAGCCACACTCCTTGCTGGTACCAGTGACCCCCTCTGGCATACACCTTTAGAAAAGAAGGGGGGAACCCATAATAACCCTTTGGCATCTGGGTACTTGAACAAGTATAAAGGAAAAACTAACGCCTAGGGATTAATAATATTTCTACGTTATGGTGACGAGAAAAATTAATTATCTCCTCCCTTGAGTTATTTTATCCTCAATGTAAACTATGTTATCATTATTCTTAATAGTCATACATAGAGAATCCGACCCAACAAGGAGTATATCTTTCCTTAGATCTGTGTCTAAGTATATTTATTGTTTTGTATTTCCCTACAATGCTTTCTTCTTCCTCACAGGGCGCACAGGTCTTGGCAGTTAGGCAGGCGCTGGTGCTCCAAGCTTCAGGGCAGGTGGTCTTTGATTCCCTGGGTGATGTCCCCAGACTGAGCTCAGAGTCTAATAGGCCTTGGCCCCCAGTCCTAGTCATAGGTACAAGTCTTAAGGATCTTCACCTCCTCGCACAGCCCGACTGGCTGCTTGATAGATGACAGTTTTTGGGGTCACAAGCTCTCTTCGTATAGTCCATTTCCAGACACCAAATGTGATTAAGAGTCTGAGTATCTGAGTCTCTAAATTTTAAGTTGGGGGTCTCCTTCCTTTTGAAGTGCCCACTCTTCTGCCCTCCCTTCCTCTAGAAAAATGTCTGTCACAGCATTCGAGTTTCCAAAGCTGATAGCCCCACTACACAGACTGTGGGCTTGACTAGAGTTCACACCTTGATGTCAGTCACACTGATATGTTTATCAAAAGGCTAGCCCAGGGCCTCAGCCCTGCTCTTTATGACACTCTTATCAGCACCCATCTCCTTCCTGAGATGTGCCCAGGGACCTTCCTTCTGACCTCTCTCTGAATGAAAGAGCACCGTTTGAACTGTACTCGGGAAGGTTAACTCTCCCTTCTCTGGTGTGTTCCACCCAACTTACAGGAATGCAGCAATACATAATTCTGTCTGGGGGATTTGTCATATCTGTCAGGACAGACTCTGATGCTTCTCAGGAATGGCACAATGTTAAGAATGGACCCACCTCCAGGCACCACTGGGTTACTAAATTAAACCAACACAGGGCCCTTGAGACACCAGGTGAGGGGAAGGTGGAGGGAAAGGGACTGCTGGGAAGCAGGTCTGAAATGACAAATTTAAGAAATATTAGTATAGCATGTGTATGTCTCAAATTCAATAATCATCTAAAATGTATATGCTTGTAATACCACTGGTACCTTTGATAAATTCCTTTAAAATCTTTCCTTCCAAAGGGAATTAGGCTTTCCAGACTAAGATCCTTATTTATCTTTCAGAAAATGAGAGAGAAGAACGCCTTGATACAATTGTTCTTTTACAACAATGTTTCTCACATGAGGGAATAATACGCATATCATGAACCTTCTAGCTATGAATATGGCTTGTGATTATCTTAAAGCTTTTCTCAGTGTTATCAAATAGATATGCCTTAACTTCTTTTCAGAACTGAGCTTACGTCAGCGCTTTACTTCATTGTTTCTTTGAAACTCCAAACAACTGCGCTTTTCCTCAGCGCTTGATGCTTCATTAATGCTGTTAAAGTTCACCTGAGTTGTGCTTTCCTCCGCATTTGTTAAGTGGACCTTGCGTTCTGCTGTACTCATGCCAGATGGAGATAGAATGACCTCCATAAACTCAACTTCTGTTACATGGAACTCGCATTTAGCTAGCTTACAATACAATTTATTTTCTTAGGGCACCCAAGACAGCTGCTACATGTTGAACATGGTTATTTTCATTTTGGGAATATATCAGGATGCCATTGATGTAAACTATATCAAAATGGTCTAAGAATTCCTTGAGCACATCGTTGATAAAATATTGGAATGCCGCTGAGGACTGACATAACCCAAACAGCATTACAAGGTACTCAAATAAACTAAATCAGGTTTTGAAAGCGGTCTTCCATTCATCTCCTTTGCGGAACCATAATAAATTATAAGCCCTTCTCAAATCTAGTTTAGTGTATATGTGGACTCGTTTATTTAATCTACCAAAACTGGGATAAGTGGCAGAAGATATTTATTCTTTACAGTTATATTGTTCAAAGCATGTACACAATGCTCACATCAATTTCACACCCTAGCTAGCGCACTTAAACTGGAAGAACACCCAAACTGCTGCACTAACTTAACAGTCTGCTATACAAGTAAGCTTATCTTATTGCCAAACGCATGTCGGTCTGTCCTTAAGACAGAAAAAGAAGGATGTGATGGAAGAGAGATGGGGTATTAAGCGCAAACCATGGATTGTGGTAGTGGAAAACAGCATCTGTCTCAGAGGCAGGACCAGCTCAAGTTGTTATGGCTGTGACGAGTAGGACTGATGAAGGGGTAATGTGCAGGGCCAGACTGGGAACCCAGAATAGCCCTGGCAATTGTATCAGACCAGCCCTCGGAGTGGTGAGGAGGGGGGTGGTTGCACGTGTAAAGCACTGCTGTTTTTCTTACTGGGGGCTGATATTGCAGCATCGCTGCAAAACCGGCCCCCAGTAACAAACCCAGCCCCCAATGTAGTAAAAACTGCCCCCACCCTTCCAGCCTCCCGGGATAATGCCCAATGCTACTACAGCCAGTCCGGATCTGGTAATGTACCCCAGATGTAGTCATCTGACTTAATTGAATCTTGTCACCAAGAAGGATCCTCAGTTATCAATTTAAAGGATCTAGAACATTAACAATAGCGACAGAGGTATATCCTGTCGCAATAGTTTCTGCCAGGTTAAAATATGATTACCACAAATTAATGCTCTGCTAACATCGAAGAAAGCTTAGTACAAAAGCTCTTCCCTTGTATAATCTGAATGCATAAGAGGAATAAGAATACAGATGTTTTATACTGAAATACTAGAATGTGCTACTGTCTAGAATAATAGAATTTGCCACTGTCCTGTCTGAAATGTTGTTATTCATTTTTTTTGTAAGCTAAACACTCTTCACATAGAATTTTTGCAAATATTTTGCGAACTGCATCCAAAATTGCAAACCGTTTATAAGCCAAAAGATTTGTAGCATTTCATTTTTTCAATACAGGAATCAGAATAGTGGCGTAACCGGGAATTTGCATGTCCACCCATTCACAAATTACGTTAATACATGTATAACAGAAGAAGACCAAGCAATATGAATATGTTTTTTACAAAGAATGTTTTGCTTATGCATATTAATAATCTATATGGAATACTTATCCATGTCAAAGGTATAGTTTCAAGAGTGCCACTTGTACCTAAAACAAAAAATTATGAAATGAAGCCACTAATTAACATCTTGAACTCTATTAACTATGCTTAAGAATGTTCAAACTGCTGTGTAACTAAAACTGCCTTAAACATTGGAATAATGGTAATAGCAATACTGAATTAATTCTTTGACAATTATAGAAAGATAAAAACACAGAAATTGCAGATAACATCGTGGTTTCCAATGCACAATTGCCTGAAAACATTCATAGCAATCCAGATGAAGGAAAGACCCCTACACAAGAACTGGAGTAGTCCTACTAAACGTAACGAGGCAAGGAGGTTTACTGAAGCATTGGTCGATTAGTAGTAGCAAAAACAAGACTAAATATGCAAAAAATGACGGGCCTGATTTGCTAAGCATTTTAACACTGGCAAACAATCTGACTCAGTGTTTGCATCCACTAAAATGCTTTTGTGAATGTACTAATCCCATTTCAGGATCAGTATTCTTTTACCATCTCCAAAAATGGAATTCCGACCCATTATTAAATCATTATTTGTAAGGGTAGTGTTCTAGATCTATTCCAAATACAGAATCTTTATGGTCTGTGTCAATGTTTTGGGACTGAAATCTGATTGCAAAACATTGAAAAATGACTGTCTCTTGAGCTGTGATGACATTTGCAAAAGGGAAGTGACCACTCCCCTTTGTGAATTTAAAGAAAATGTTTGCTGGGGAGTAGGCAGTGGACAAGCTCTCAAATAAACTTTTCAAATCTCATTTTCTTTATGGAAAACGGACAGCAGTTAAAAAAAAGTTTACTAAAAATAAATCACAGTCCACCATCTATGTAATGTCCTCAAATCATAGTGAATCACAATTTACCCCATTAATATTCATGAGGTAGGTCAGATTACAATCCACTACAATTCGGAATTTTACAAACAGACTTACTAATACATATTCTTTACTGGTGGCAAAAATACTAGTTGTAATTTGTGACCACTTTTTTGTACATCTGACGCTACATTCCTAATCAATTTGCCACATGACAGGGATACCTTTGAAGGAAAAGTGTCCCAACAGTGATTAGTAAGACAAATGTCTAATTAATTCTCAGATGATTGGCAGTACTCCAAGGAGGATATGTAGTTCATCATAAGGGGTAGATAATTCTAATAATCCTTCTGTGGTTTAACAGGGTCTTTTTGCCAGCTCTGTTTTTCATGAATTAACAGCAATCCCACTTAACAGAAGTAAAGTTTCACAGCTGTTTTATTATACTGAAAAAGGATGGTCATGATAGGCACCTGCACTCAAATGTATATATCAGGCAGGCATAGAGATGTGCTACTCTGAACGTCTTAGGTGTTCAAGTCTTCTGTTGCAGAAGTGTACAGTGGTACATGCAAAGTGTGGGTGCTGCTTGGTGTGAGGCGTCACATCGGCCACGTTACCTCTACACGAAATGCACAAGTGGTTCAACACAGACTACATGTCAGAGAGCACCACAGGACTCTCACAAGACTTGCAATGGTAGTAGAGTATAGATTCCTCATGTTGTAGAGCGTTCCTTGTTAAGCAAATATGATACCTAGTTGCTGGATCCAGACACTTGTTGCCATAGATCGGAATTGAGCATGCTCTTGCCTGGAGTTAGCAAGACTTACTGGATACAGAGAAGTATTCCGGGTTAATACTTGAGTACTTGAGATTGTGGCATCTTGATATTGGTGTAAAAAAATACTCTTGTCAGACCTATATCTCTTTATATACGGCCTCCTTTGGGCTCAAACATTAGACAGGACCCCAACCCATGTATCAGACATAACAGATTATTTTAAAAATATACATTTGATTTATACTTTTTTATACATACAAAATATTTTTCTCTCTTTTTTTTAATTTGCAATAATTTTCTGTGATTTTTGTATTATATCAATTCATTTATGGCAAATTATAACACATATTGTACAATTCATATGTGGGGAAACAACCACTAACATAACATAAATACAGAAAACATCAATTTATAAATATCATATATTACAGGACAAACTTGACATACAAAAGTCATTGATTTAATATAGTAAAAATCAACAGTAACCCCAGGAACAACCGTCTCGCAGTCATTCTCTCATCAAACAAACAGTCACACATACCCTAATCTAGACTTATTCCACTGGTATGGTGTCCTGAAAGGGATTTCCCATGTGTACCGTGGTCAACGAACGTTTCGGTGGGAAGGCTTTGCAACCACCTTCATCAGGACCAAATTGTTTAAGAAGGTGAATCTCAAATAGTGAGCCTGGGTTATCTCAGGAGTAAAAGAAGTCCTGTATATTTCTCTGTTTCGTTCCCAATTTTTTCATAAGTAAAGCCAAACTTTAACTCATTGCGGGTGATCACGCTTCCTTCCCTTATGGAGGATTCTGTGGTGTTTTACCATACATCTTGGTATTGGTACACTATTACTTGGAGACATTCACAGATAATGAACTCTAAACTTTGCATTATTTACTTCAGAGGAGGAATGAGAAAGCTCCTCAACTTATACAGACTTTTGTTTCTTTTGAGTTACATATGGTAATGAAGGTTTAGCCAGTGGTGGCAAATTGACTTTATAGTCAGAAGATACATTTCAATATTAATGTGTATTCATAATGTTATAGCTGATGAACTAGATACACTGAAAATCATTCAAATCACATACTTAATGCACGAATCTCTGAATATTGTTATCTATATTGAAATGTTTATTAAACTTCAAGTTTTTCTTGCATCTAAAATAGAGGAATAATTTACATTTCAGCTCTAGGAAGTCACAGAGTTTCAACCGACAAAAATACTGAGATTGCCACACGGTATACCATATCTCATACTAGGAATAGTGAATTGGAATTTAAATGATGACGTTCTGAAAAAGGTTTTTCTTGTTTTAGAAGTCAACAATTCTGTGCTGCAAGTTAAGACTATCTATAAATACAGTCAGTGTGAAGATATTCAGTGTCTCTGTTTCTCTCTTTTGTCCCAATCCTCTTTCCCCGGTCTACTGCTGACCAGCATACCATCCTTTATATGGTTGACAGTGGGTTCAGGGAGGTTCAAAGATTAACATAGTCCCTATTGGATCCGGATTGCCTGGTTAGTGTCAACCTGACAAGAATCCACATGCAGTTTCACAACACATCAGGAACTACTGCTTCATAATATATGAGGATTTAAGTTAATTCATTGATAATATGAATTTTATGCAAGCGCACTGAAAGCATTCAGTTCTTACTTACAACCAGATACCTGCACCAAACTTAAAATGCAGAAATAACATCAGTATGTGTGAAGGTCACCCAGGAAGGTGGTGAAACAAAGGAAATGACATTGGTTCAATGCTCTGACTGAAACTTAGGCAGAGAGACTCAAGATAAATCTTTGGCAAAGGAACTGGAGATAACATTGCCTTTACTAATTTAATAACCTACTAAAACATGTATCACAATACTTTGGATACAAGGACTGCAAAGATCATAGTCAAGAGAAATCTACAGAACCTCCAAATGAATGTAAGATTTTGATTGGAATTGGTTGCTGAATATGCTCCAAATGAAATCGTTTGAGAGGACGTGAACATTTGCATATGAATGTTAGTTTCCTGTTTGTGAATATTTGTCAGATAAAGAAAGTATTTATAAGACACCTATGTTAAACCTTTTTGAAAAGGTATAATGTTACCCAACTTTCACTCCTGTGAAGGTAACGATTATAGTGCTTGCAAGAGAGTAACTGTAAAAGCAAGAGTAATGCTGGTACTATAATGATATAACAGTGCTATTTAGCCTGTATTAGCTGAATTGCAAGTTTTGGATTTTTTTTCCGAATAAGAGTTTACTTATTCTTTTTGTATATGTATCTGCATGACAAATGGTCTGTCTCAGCACTGTTGAGCAGAAGATTCTGGGGTCAGACCGAGATGAAGCATCTGTGAGGCGCCAATAATCCACCACTGGCGGCACTGTTTGCTGAAATGTGCCAGCCTTGAAGGGTTCCAACGCTGCTCCCTACCAAGACTGCAGCCTGCTTGGTGGTCGCAGCATTGCCTGGGAAAGTGCAGGCACATGAGGGGCAGTGGGCTCCGCAGCTGACAACAACACCAGTGGCAACCCGGGAGGTCCTGTCATCTGCCCAGCCAAGGGGGAGAGTGCTGCTGTGGAATCCTGCAACAGGAGTGCCGAGGCCACTCTGGAACTTTGAGGGGATGTAGACGCCGCCGGGTGCCGCTGCAATGGGCAGTGCAGAGTGACCACCTACTGGCTTGCGGGACTTCCAGATGCACCAGAGAAGACACGCTCAGTTTGGGAAGTCATAGGGCTGTTGAGGGCGCCCTGATCATTGGCCCTGACTGGGGGCTGCCCGGACAGCTGCACTGAGAGGTGCAGAGCAACTGCCTGCAAGCCCGTGGTGCTCCCAGCTGCACCGGAAAAGACGTGCCCTACAGAGAGCTGTGCTCCTGTGGAGAGGGTCCTGACCGTCACCAGTGATTGGGGGTTGTCTCTGCGGCTGTGGATACACTGAGAGGCATGGAATGACCGCCAGCTGGCCTGTGGGGCTCCCAGCTACACTGACGATAATGTGCCTCACCAGGAAAGCAGTGGGGCTGTTGGAGAGGCATTGACTTTTGACCCTGATTCAGGACTGCCGCTGTCGTGAACCTCCAAGGGACCAACTGGGGCACTTCATTCCCACAGGGACCTTGGGACCCTGCTGGAGTGCTGGGTGCCCACCACCTGGCCCCACACCAAGGGTGAGCACCCATTGTCTGGGGAGTTGCCAGCCCACAGCTGGGTCTTGCCTGCAGGTCCCCACACACTGCGTATCCACCTCCACTGATCCAGGGAACCACCCGTGGGAAATTGTGGTGAGTACTCACGCTATTTAGCTCTGCACAACATCGTGGTGGCCTGGGGAGCACCTGGGGGCACGTGACTTCTGCTTGGAGTGTGAGGAGGAGATCAACCCAAACGTGTGGCCATGCAGGGGCTGTTCTGGCAGAGGCCCAGCCTGGATGGGGGAAGGTGAGATGTGACAACCCCACCCCCTGCCACCTGCATTAGAACTCAGGACACACCATTCAAACTCAGAATATGGTGAAAGACGAACAGCCACCGCACACTGGCCAGGGGATGTATTGACTTATTCACAAAACCTACACAGAGACCTGAGGGAGACCCAATCACCCTGCCACAATCCCTTGTAAACCAACTGATAGAATCCACAGCATCGATACTGCACTTGATCGAGGAATCGAGAATGTCCTTGGAGGGGGAAATCATTGAGCTCAGTGTTGATCTATCGCTCATTCTTCAGAATTTGCAAAATGCTGTGGACAGAGTCACCAAAGCTGAAAGCCGTATTTCTGAAACAGAGGACACCGTCCGTATGCTTCGGTAAAATATCACGCAACTCCAGAAACAGCCTGTTTACTGGAGAGCAATGTGGAGAACATGGAAGGCTGCTCCACGAGCAATAAGATCTGCCTGGTGGGCTTACTTGAGGGAGGTGTGGGGCCCAACCCCACACACTTTATCACACAGTGTCTGAAATCCTGGGCTCCGGCAGAAGGCTTTCCCCCATGTTTCCTGGTTGAGCAAGCCCACATGTCCCTGGTGCCCCAGCTTCCAATAGGGCCCAACCACGTCCCATAATTGCACACATCTTCAACTTTACAGACAGAGATGCAATTCTCCAGGCCTCCCACAAGCATGACAGTCTTTCTCAAAACTCCTCAAAAATCATGTTATTCCCTGATTACACACTGAAGGTGCAGCAACGGCATTGCTTCTTCCTCAGCATCAAGCAGAAACTAAGAGCCTTGCAAATACACCATAAGTTGCTCTTCCCAAACAAACTTAAAGTTCTATATGTGGAGAAACCTCTATACTTGACTCTTCAGAGAGTGTGTCACAGAACCGGGCCTTTGATGGGGGGACGCTCTATCTGGCAGAATCCTGGGGTCTGGTCACAGACGTCCCATGGGAGCCAAAAAAACACTGTTCAGTAGAGGGATCAAAGGGTGGCCCTGGACACAGAGAACCATCGCCTGGTTCCAAAGATCATGCAGCCATCATTTCCGATGACCAATAGACCACAGGCTCTTCACCACACTTTCTCCCTAGGCTTGTTAACTGTGTCACTGCTTTGTTTGCCTTCTCAGTGGAATACACCCACCCAGACTGACTATTGTTTTATTGATGTTTTTTTTTCAGAGACTGTTAGAGCACTGGAGGGTAGGGGCGGGGTAAGTTGTTCAAATTTTGGGCAGTTGTGCCTACCATTATGCTCAACAGATACTTCCAGTTTTTAAAGTATTATGGACAAAGGGGGCATTTCTACGCACTGTCCAGCAACATTCCACTACCTAGACACAGTTTTTGAAGGTTTCCAAACATGACTACATCAGTCCCCGAGACTCAATCAGTGACTACTCAACGATCATGGGATCCCCCTTGACCACCGCAGGTGACCCGTCCGATGATCGAGCCAGCTTAGGCTCCTCACTTGGAATGTCAACAACATCCTGGACAAAGTTAAGGGAGGAGTCGTCCCTAAAGTCACATAATATATTGGCCCTGACATGCTTATGCTTCAAGAGACTATCCTAGCAGGCGATTGCTGTCCCTTCCTGGCTCAATTTTGGTTTTTGCACGTTTCCACGCAGGCTTCCCCTGCAATTCCCATTGGGTAACCATATTATTCTGCAATGCCATCCCCTTTCAGAACTCAAGGGTCTGGCAGGACAGGTGAGGAAGATACATGGCTGCTTCTGGTCAGCTACAGGGGATACACATTTCCTTCCTCAGCGCCTACACTCCCAAACTGCTGTCTGCAGAATTTCTCAAGGCCCCAGTGGCGGTCTTGCTACACCTTCCTTAAGGGTCTTAGCAGGAGACCTTAACGGAGTGGTAGATCTAGTGATAGACAGGTTCTCAGGAGTGAATATAACTCAGACACCCCCCGACATGCCTCACCACCTTCTTAGACAACATGAAACTGACAAACGCACGCAAACTCCACTACCCCTACATACGAGGTAATACCTTTATCGGGAGTGCATAAGGCATTCGTCCACTCTGACTACTTCCTACTTCCCTCCCCTGAGGCAGCCAGGGAAGCGGAATTGCGTATCCTGGCCCGGGGTCTGTACTATCACTCCCCAGTTGAACTCACCTTGCGGCTCAGGGCACGACTGTCCTGGCCTGGAAGGTGCCTCAATGCTTCGTTGTCAAAAAATCCACAAGCTAGAGACCACTTCGGAACTGAAATAGACCACTACTTTTCAATAATAGGGGACCATCAGCTCACCTGGGGTTCTAAGGGAGAAGCTCAAAGCCACATTGAGAAGGGTAATTGTAACTTACCAAACCGGGGTGGAATGGAAAAATCGACAAGAAGTAGGAGACTGGGAAACACCTTTTCTTGAAATGGACCAGAACTAACCGGTACCTCCAGACCCAGCCCTCCATTGCAACATAACACACACCGAGTCCCTGTTGAGACAGGCCCTGCTGGACGAGGCATAACAAGCATGACATCAATGCAAAAATGCATCAATCACTGGGGAGACAAGACAAGCAAAATTCTCCACAGTCTCTGCTCCCTTACTGTCATACGAATACCTATAGACCTATTAGTAGATGACGCGGGTACCAATATCCACGAAGAGTCAATAATGGCAACTTTACTTACTGCTAACTATGTCAACCTTTAGTTTTGGGCAGATGCACCCACAGATCCCAAAATGGCCTTCTTTATTGCAGACCTACCCATTCACCAACTTAACTCTGTGGACAGGGTATCCATCAAGGGAGCGATCACAGTAGAGGATCTGGGGAAAGCCCTCTCCCAGCTTCAGTCCAGCAAGGCCCCAGGCCCCAACAGATTCCCGGTGGAGTTCATAAAGGCATGCTGAACACTTCTAGGTCTGGTGATGGTAGAGGTCTTCAAGGAGGCCCTAGAAAGCAGTTTGTTGCCACCTGATCTGCAACTGATTGACATAACAGTCATTCTCAAATGGGGTTTGCCTCCGACCTGCTGCTCCTCCTACCACCCGATTTCCCTCCTAAACGTGGAAGTGAAAATTTGGGTGACAGCCCTTGCCAACCAGTTGCTAAAGGTGGTGGAATCTTTGGTCTAACCTGACCAAGCAAAATGTATGCCTGGCTGAGCTACAATGTATGACATCCGGAAGGTCCAAAATGCCCTGGCACAAAGACTACCTGGTCGACTTCCACAAGAGAATTGACGCAGGTAAGTGGGCCTACCTCTTTGTTCTTCTATGGCCCCTGTTATATCGACTTTGTTAAACTACTTTACACAGACCTCATGGCCCGGGTCTGCATTGGAAGAATGATCTCCCTTACATTTACTATTCAACGGGGTATGCAGTAGGGGTGTCCCTTGACCCTCCTTGCTCTTCACACTGGCATTGTGCCATTGGCAGAGCAGGTGCAGATAGATGCGTTGGTCCGGGGATTTGAGTGGAGCCAGGAGTTTCAAGATTGCTTCATATATGGACGATGTCTTCACCTTTCTGTCAGACCACAATAGTCAGGCCTGTGAGCTCCTCATATCTTACTCCATCTAACCAGACTACATAGGGACTTTGACGTTTGGTCCACACTTCTGCTCTCCCTTATAGGTAGATCGGCGATCTATAAGATGGTTGGGCTCATCCACCTACTGTATCAAATGCTAAATGTCCTGTACATTATCCCCGGGACCTTCCTTACCCGTCTGAATGCCGCTCTGCCACACTTCCTCTGGAGTGAAGGACCACTCAGAATCACACCGACCAAATTCTTTAAGATCACCCTTGATAGTGGTTTGGCCACATCTGACATCCTTTCATATTCCAGAGCCTTGCACATGGTGGTTCATAACGAATGGTAGCTTAGGGGCCCTGATACCTCAGTGTACTCCTCGGAGAAATGGGCCATGCAGGGCAACCCACCTGCACATGCCCTGTCTGGTGGTGCACTGAATATGGCGCTCCCTCCAGCGACAAGGGTGGTGTTCCAGGGTTGACATGATGCCCTTCGAGCGGTAGGTTGATAGAAATACCTAACAAGGGAAGCCCCACTGTTGACCGAGTGATGACTCCCAAAAGTGACTGAACCAGAGGGCTTCAGCATCTGGGATCTCATCAGGATCTCAGCTCTGACAGACTTTATGACAGGGAACACTATTAAGCCATTCACTCACCTACAGATAGAATGCATACTCCATTAAACACAATTTTATTGATTCCTGCAGATCAGACACACTCTGCAAACTTATGTCTTGGATCTGGAGGATTTCCCAGAGTTTAATCCCTTGGATGTACATTTAGTCCTTTGGAGGTACATGTAGTACCTTGGAGGTGCAGGTGAGATAAGTTATCATTTATATATATGTCACTGATTATACACAGACTTCTTTTGGGTCATCAGGCCAATAAGAGTTGCCAGAGAGAGAGGGCCATCAGTGCTCAATATTGTCTTATATATAATAAATACCTACACAGAGTCTACCTCACATACTTAAGACTATGGCACATGGGTGTGATTGCCTCCCCGAAGTGCCTGTGTTGCTCCGTTCATCATGGAGACTTCCTTCACACAGTATGGGGATGCTTAGTCCTTGCCCCATTCTGGGCTGGGGTCTTGACCTGCGTAGGTGAAATTTAGGGGTGATCCATTCACATCTCTGATAGAGTGGATGGCAACAGATACAAAAAAGCTTCATAGTGGATCTGGCTAGGGGTGGCAAAGTGGGATATAGCCAGACACTGGACAGCCGGGGATGCCCCACCCCTGGCGGAGTGGAAAAAAGGCCTAGACAGATGCATGAATCTGTAGAGGCCTATGTATGCCACCAGATACTGCCTACAGAAACATGGGAAGTTTAAGGGTGACTGGGCTTGTGACAGGCGACCACACACCACTCTGTCAGGCCCCTGAAAGAGGAGGTGTGGACCTACAGGACTTGGTGAAGAGGATTACTATGCATTCTAATACTGGAGAGCAGGACCCGGGTGTCTCTCAACTCATCGGTGGGCTGAGTCATTCTATTTCTTCTTTGTGATCAATGTGGTAATCGGGAATGTCACTGTATGAATTCATGATTACATTGCTGGACAGCGCACTATCAATGCTGTTATCATTGAAATGGCAATAAAATATGTGTTAAAATTAATGTAGTCTCACTCTGTACATTTACTATGTCCCAAAAGTAAACTATTATATTTTGGGGAAAAAACATTGGCTAGTATCATTCACCACTATAGAAGAGCTATGACTGTTAGGGTAGGATAATTTGAGCAACTTCTAAGTTACAGGTTCTACTCTCTATACACAAGCTCTAGCTAAGAGTACCTTATGTCTATACAATGTTGTTATGTGCACAATAGGATGATATCTTTTCTGGATTTCTTTCCAGACCATTGCCTAGGATAAGACAGACAAACTGCAACAATACTGCAACACACTGAGCATTACGCATTAGTTAGTGAAACCCAAAACCTCTTTCCTCATGGAAAGGCACACTCAAGAACACTAGGAATACATTTTCAATATTTATTTAAAACCCTATCCTAGTGCATACAATATTAATAGCAACTATTATAAAAACAAGTGCAGTAGTGGCAATGCCACTTATCAGTAGGGTGAACAATAAAAATTATTGTATCGTGGTTATATAATCAGGTTTTTAATATTGATATTTCCCACCACACCTTAGTTTCAGATAACTAAGTTAAACTTAGCACAAAAAGCAGCCTACTTCAAGTTTCAGAGATGGCTCACACAGTATATCTCTTCTGAACAATAGAACCAATGTTCAAAGTAACAACATTTGATATTCTTGTTTGCATCTATAGGCAGACAGATAAGCCCCCCGAGTGAAGGCTAGATGTGCCTCCCTGTAGCATCAGCAATGGAAAATGATTACGGCTCATTATGGTCTTTCTGTCTCAAGCCTCTGGTACCATTATCCTTTCAAGCCTATTAGATTTTATTCTAGGTTCATATAGTGTATTTGAGCATTGCTGAACATTTTCATAATAAACAATTAGCAGCAAGGGCTTTCACTTACTTACATTCTGTGAAAAACGTGCCTATTATTTAAAATAATCTCTGAAAAACAGAATTAGATCCTTACAGAAAAAGCATGAATATATTCAAACAGACTTAATGATCATGTTGCAACGAATATCAACATGAATAAATGTGTAGTTATATGTGACACTTATCCCTAAACACACACTATAACTCAAGAAGGTGTATATCTAAAAAGGAAAATTTATGATATTTATGACAAGGTGATCATGTTATCAGCTCTAGTACAAACTATCTGTCCATGCAGTCTGCGGATATCCTCGACTCTAATAAGAGTTGGCCCTTAAATATTTGATATCAAAGAAAAATATGCTGTCTGTTCTTTTGGAACCTCTTAAACACTTCATGCCACATTGTATGTTATCCACCTACAAAGAAAGTACCCATGATGCCATTAAAGAGTACTAAACAAAGAGTTTTGGTCAGCCTAAATAACTTAAATAACATGGTCCTAAAATGCCATATAGGGTTCTGGTGACATTTATTAACCACTTGGTGTTCAGCCTCATGGTTTCTGATGTCACCAGAACGCCTCGATGGCGACATCATTAACTCACTCAATGGTAATTACTATATATTATTTTTCTCATGCTCACTTGTAAGATTGAGTGCGCCACGTTTTCAGTGCAGCCCTAATAGGTACAAGTCACATATCCATACATCGAAACCCCCCACAGACAGTAAGGAGGCCCACACTTCCAGTTATTCATCAAGAGATGCCAGCAGCCAATCTAGGCCTAATAATTTGCCAAATAAGTGAGAGAGAAGCTCTGCCTTGCGTGATAGCTGTGGTTGACTCCGGGAGCAAGGGATGGCAGAGGTAATGAGATAGTTAAGAGTGTTATGATGGAAGAGCAGAGTGAGAAGGAAACTGAGATTTGCATATTGTCGTGAGGAGGAAGGTTTGACAAGTCGGTGCCTAAGGTGCCTGTGGAAAGATTTTACTATGATCTCATAAGGTAACTCAAGGCACCCAATATTTAATATTTTGAACATAAAGATACCACAAAATCATAAAACTGGGCTACTTGAGAGGGACACTTGATAAGATACCTTGCATACAGGTGAAGAGGGATGATGCTACAGCCGATGCCACTGTAGCATATGGAGAGACAGTATGCACAATTTTGAGACAGAAGGTGGTGAAACCAGGGAGAGATTTGGTAACCGGGCACCATAGATGAACATATTGATAACAAATCGACACCACCCTTCTGACATAACCTGTGTCATCGCCCCAGTCTAGGTGTCTTTAAATATGCCTGGTTGGTATATTGTGACAAGGTAAACACCTTGGAGAGGAACAAATGAAAGGTCAGACTGCTTCTGGAACATAGGGGCGACTATAAATACCCTCCCAAAAATGAGAGGGTCTCCAGGTGAGGAAAACAGATTTGGAAAGATTAAACAGCATGATTTTCAATCCTACTGGAAATATGGTTCTACACCGAAATGGGACAGCAGTAAAAAGAGCAATCCACAACTGTTACCAGATTACAAGATTGCTTCAGAATATCAGACCCGGTCCCACTAACAAATCAAGACGTATTTGGCTGCCTTTCTGCCCTCAAACAGAAATCACGAAAGACGCAATTGGTTTTCTACTAGGTGTGTCCACCGCTATTTAGGACTAGCAATCAATGTTACATCAAAATACAAAACTGACTATGAATGACAAAACAAATACCACTGACACTCTGGACTGCAAAAGTGTGAGCGATATATTAGAAAATCGGTGTTTAGCCAAAATATCGAGTTTTAAATTTCGACCTACAATAATATCGTGTTTTTAATATCGTAGGTACAGAATATCGAAGTCAAGAATATCGATGGACAGAATATCGATCCCAAGGTAAGTAATATCGAAGTTAATAATATCGAAGTAATTAATATCGATGTAAGTAATATCGTAAGTAAAAATTTCGATGTCAATAATATCGATATTTATTTAGTGTAATGTCATTTAATATGTATTTTATTTGTATGTTAAAGATTATTGTAATGTATTTTAATACATTTAAAAATAAATGTTTAGAGATTTATAATTATTTTACATTTAATTTAGCGTTTTAGTATCAGAGCGGGTTGTGGGTTTATAGGGGAATAGGGTGGGAAGTAATTTAATTATAATTAATGAATTAATATGTATTGTTTAATTGGTATTTATGAATAATTAATTGGTAATTAATTAATAATTGGTAATTAATTGATTAATTAATTGTTAATTAATTATTAATTGTACAATTATTTTATTAATTGGTTAATTATATACATAATAATTAGTTTATTATTAATATTTATTTATTGTTATTGTTAATTACTTAATTGTTAATTAGTAATTAATTGGTGATTTAATTTTATTAAGTGATTAATTGATAATTAAATTAATTATGTGAATTTTTATGTGTAGTGGGTTGTGGGTTTATAGGGGAATAGGGTGGGAAGTAATGTAATTATAATTAATGAATTAATATGTATTGTTTCATTGGTATTTATGATTAATTAATTGGTAATCAATTAATAATTGGTAATTAATTTGATTAATAGAATAATTAATTTTTAATTAATTATTAATTGTAAAATTACTTTATTATTTGGTTAATTATATAAATTATAATTAGTTTATTAATAATATTTCTTTATTGTTATAGTTAATTAATTGTTAATTAGTAATTAATTGGTGATTTAATTTTATTAAGTGATTAATTGATAATTAAATTAATTATGTGAATTTTTATGTGTAGTGTGTTGTGTGTTAAAGGGGGAATAGTGTGGGATGTAATTTAAATTTATTTATTTAAATATTTATTTTACATAATTGGTATTTAATAATATTTTTTTTTAAAAAACATTGTTAACATGCAATTTTTTTATAAGAAATTATTGAATTGGTTATCATGTTAATAGAATCACTATGCTATCTAGTGGTTTCCCAACTGTTTTACTATCTGGAGTGGGAATAGTAATTTTTACCCCTACGCTATCCAACCTTTTCTCTACTGTTGCACTGTCTGGAGTGGGAATAGTGCATTTTACCCTTACGCTATCCAACACTTTCCCTACTATTGCACTCTCTGGAGTTGGAATAGTAATTTTTACCCTTACGCTATCCAACACTTTCCCTACTATTGCATTCTCTGGAGTGGGAATAGTAAATTTTACCCTTACGCTATCCAACACTTTCCCTACTATTGCACTCTCTGGAGTTGGAATAGTAATTTTTACCCCTACGCTATACAATGTTTTCCCTACTGTTGCACTCTTTGGAGTTGGAATAGTTATTTTTACCCCTACGCTATCCAACGTTTTCTATACTGTTGCACTCTCTGGAGTGGGAATAGTAAATTTTACCCTTACGCTATCCAACACTTTCCCTACTATTGCACTCTCTGGAGTGGGAATAGTAAATTTTATGCTTACGCTATCCAACACTTTCCCTACTATTGCACTCTCTGGAGTTGGAATAGTAATTTTTACCCCTACGCTATCCAACGTTTTCCCTACTGTTGCACTCTTTGGAGTTGGAATAGTTATTTGTACCCCTACGCTATCCAACGTTTTCCCTACTGTTGCACTGTCTGGAGTTGGAATAGTAATTTTTACCCTTACGCTATCCAACACTTTCCCTACTATTGCACTCTCTGGAGTTGGAATAGTAATTTTTACCCTTACGCTATCCAACACTTTCCCTACTATTGCACTCTCTGGAGTTGGAATAGTAATTTTTACCCCTACGCTATCCAATGTTTTCCCTACTGTTGCACTCTTTGGAGTTGGAATAGTTATTTTTACCCCTACGCTATCCAACGTTTTCTATACTGTTGCACTCTCTGGAGTGGGAATAGTAAATTTTACCCTTACGCTATCCAACACTTTCCCTACTATTGCACTCTCTGGAGTGGGAATAGTAAATTTTATGCTTACGCTATCCAACAGTTTCCCTACTATTGCACTCTCTGGAGTTGGAATAGTAATTTTTACCCCTACGCTATCCAACGTTTTCCCTACTGTTGCACTCTTTGGAGTTGGAATAGTTATTTGTACCCCTACGCTATCCAACGTTTTCCCTACTGTTGCACTGTCTGGAGTGGGAATAGTAATTTTTACCCTTACGCTATCCAACACTTTCCCTACTATTGCACTCTCTGGAGTGGGAATAGTAATTTTTACCATTACGCTATCCAACACTTTCCCTACTATTGCACTCTCTGGAGTTGGAATAGTAATTTTTACCCCTACGCTATCCAACGCTTTCCCTACTGTTGCACTCTTTGGAGTTGGAATAGTAATTTTTACTCTTACGCTATCCAATGTTTTCCCTACTGTTGCACTCTCGGGAGTTGGAATAGATATTTTTACCCCTACGCTATCCAACATTTTCCTTACTGTTGTTTTTGTTGAAGTTGGACTAGTAGTTTTATTGTGTCTGATATTAAATATGTTTTGTAATATTTTAGCTATTGTAATATATAATTAATAATAAAAAAAATTCAAATTAAAATTAATGATTATTATTTGCTATATGTAATTATTTAATATTTATTAATGTTATTGTTTTATGTGTATAGATGTATTGGTAATTTAAATAAATATTTAATAATTTATATGTTACAGAAATTATTATTAAAAGTAATTATTAAGTAAGTGTATATATTATATATTATATATATGTTTAATTAAAGTTTCATTTAATTATATATATTTGTTATAAATTTTACATATTATACAATATATTTAATTATGTTTCTTTGATTTATAAGTATTATTTGGTTTATTTTACATATATTTTTAAACTAAAAAAAAAACGATATTTTTGAATTACGATATTTTTGACATCGATATTAAATTATCGATATTTTTGTACTTACCATGTTGTAGATAGGATGTCGATATTCTTGACCACGATATTTTTGTTGCGATATTTTTGTAGGTCGAATTTTTGTCTTTCGAAATTATGTCATACAATCTAGAAAATCGTATATCGTATACAATGACAGTCATATCAATATTCAAAAGACAGGACTGATGCACAACATTAAAAATTACAAACAAATGTGCCTAAAACATTACATAAAAGCTAACACAATGGAATATGTAGACACTTAAAAGAAATAACATGTAAACAAAGGTAGTTTGAGCATCCAAAAACACTAATGAATTCTAGACAGACATATGTTTTTATTCTGACATGGATATGTCTAATCGGGCATGGAACACTTGTTCAGTTTACGTCGACATTTCGAACCGCAAAGAAACGAGTGTAGTTGAATAGCGTCAACATTGGTTCTTCCTCGGGACCATATGCACGATAGTGAACAGCCTCAGACATGTACTGTTTGGCCCATGAGAGAGCCATTGATGTAAGAGGACTGTGGAAGGGACCACATCCTACCTTGGTAAATGAATAAAATCATTCTGTCCAAGTCCCATTTCAAAAGGGAGCCATTTAAGTGGTTCTTTTGTGCCAAATTCGCATCACATCAAAGTAGGGCCACCTCATGGGAAATATCACCAGAGATGATATCCAAAAACAGACAAACAGCAATTGGTTAAATTGGATGTAGCTTCCCTCTACACCAGCATCCCACAGAAAGAAGCCTTAAAGGTGGTTTGTGAGGTCCTTGAGCATAGGGAGAGGCCTCATTGGGTCCCCACTGAATTCATAGTGAGACTTCTTGAGATAGCGATGACTAAAAATGTCTTTGTATTCAAAGCCAACTTTTTCTATCAGACGAAAGGTGTGGCCATGGGAGCGGGGTTGGCTCCAGAAATAGCTAATTTTTTCATGGACACCTACAATGACAGACATATATATAATGTTGAGAATCCCTTTTCTGATAATATAATTTTTTGGAAGAGATATATTAACGATGTCCTAATGATTTGGACAGGCGAACAGGACAGGCTACAAGAATTTTTCATATGGTTGAATAAATGATCAACAGACATACAATTCACTATGACACACAGTCAGGATGGGATTAACTTTTTGGATTTGAGGATTAAGTTTATGGATAACACATTATATACCACACTCTTCAGGAAGCCCACGGACCTTAGAACACAACTACTGCTACCACCCGTAGAGGGCCATTTCAAATGTGGTCACTGTAAGGAATGTGACATGACGGTCGAGCAAAAGGACTTTTGCCACTCCGTACATCGTTTTACATTGAAGCATCACACAAACTGTAATATGAAAGATGCTGTCCATATCAACATGTGCCCATGTATCAAGGTAAATGTAGGGCAGACTAGTCAGAAAATCAAGACTCGGATTCTACAACACTGCTCAAGGATATGGTGTAAGATCCAGGGTGCATCCTTAGTCTAATCAAATCAAATCAAATCAAGCTTTATTCAGTACATACAAAATGTCCATAAAAGCATGCTATAATATAAGATAAAAATACAATTATATACAATTGTTTCGAAGATTACTTTTTTGTGTTTAAAAATAAAGGCCTTATCCTCTTATACAAAACAAGGAATCTTCAATCAAATACAATCTATTCTATTTCATAATTCAGTTTTTCCAGATGTACAAGATCCTTCCTTTGTTTAATAGCCAATAATATAAAGTAAATTATCTCATTACGGGTTTATACATTCTCTAAATTTCGAATATAATTAAATGCAACTTTAAAGGAATACAGACTATTTGCGCTAAAAATAGGACGAAGAAAGGTTTTTTCTTTATAAAAATTACAGAAAAGTAAAAAGTGAAGGGTACTCTTTGAAGACCTACCGTCACACGGGCATTTTGGTAAGTTAGCGCACCACTTACCTCTCTTGGGGAATGCAAAAAGGTAGTGGAGCGTATTCATCCGTAATCTAGTTAGGAAGAATCTGTGCTGAACGTCAGTTACAAAGATAAGATATGGCTAAATACCCATTGATATTGGCCCTTCAAGATAAAAAGATATACATGGTTTGGTACTCGAGGCGACATCCCTTGACAAAGCCCGGACATTGAGGAGCCTCTTTTTTAATTCTATTTTACTAAAGTTTTGTATATCTTCTGGGCTCTTCAGATTCACCGCCAAATTACATTCATTTAAAAGACCGCAGATATAGCTTAGCCATGTTATTTTCTTACAGTGGTCTTGAGACAGACAATCCAATATAATATCCCTCGTAAAATGTGTCTCTTCCCTACTCCAAATGCAATGCCACAGAGCTAAGGCGGCTATGCTAATCAGATCATAAATATATGGTGTATCAGTCTCCCTATGTAATATAATAGTGGCTGTGGAGGCTGGTACAGCTAGCAATCTTCTTAAAAAATTGTTTTCCAGGGTTTGTAACGGGGAGGTATCTGCCAAGCCCCAAAGGGCTCCTCCGTAACAACTCTCGGTAAGGCACTTTGCCCCATATAATTTTAGAATTTCCCGTACTGTTTTTTTACCAATTTTTTTATAAAATCTAAAAATGGCCTCGACCGATTTCACAAGTTTCAGTTTACATAGGTTTATGTGTGCGTTCCACGTGCCCTTACTATTAAAAAGTATCCCCAAATACGAAAAGGAAAAAGTCCTCTCTAGCAGTATGCCATCAATATAATGTGATTTATTCTTAATATTCCTTTTCCCGCATGACATAACTAAGGTTTTACTCAAATTAATTTTTAAGTGCTTTTCCATCGTAAAATTAGTAAAATTATCCATCAATAATTGTAAGCCGTTTGCTGTCCTAGTGATTAGGACAGCGTCATCGGCAGACAATGATAATGGGGTGACCCGCTTACCGACCTTAGGGCCATCGACTCTTAAATTCTATAATAATGAGTCAACACCATTAATATTTAGCGAAAATAGAAGAGGCGCAAGAGTACAGTCCTGTCTTATCCTGCGTGTGATGCTAAAGTGCTTTGTGCATTCCCCATTTTTCCCGAAGCATATCTTCAAGGTCAGACGTGCATAAATTTGTGATAAAAAACTAATAATATCCTGTGGGGCGCCCATCTCTTCAAGCGTCTGCCATAACTTTGAATGATTTACCAAATCAAAAGCGCTTGACAAATCTACAAAGCAAAGACGAAGGGAGCCATCCCTTGCAATGATTTATTTTCCTATTAGTAGCTCAAGGTTCAGACACTGCTCAATCGTTCCGATGCCTCTTATAAAACCGTACTGGGCTACAGATAAGATGTTTTTTTCTTTTACCCAGTGTTCCAGTCTGGCCAACACCATTCTGACCATTACCTTGGACGTTGAATCGAGAAGAGATATTGGGCGGTAGCAACTCGCGCTACTCCTATCACCCTTTTTAAAAATGGGGTCTATCACGCTCTCGGCCCAGGTTGCAGGTGTCACCCCATTAATTGTTGCATTAAAAAACTTGTATAGGATGGGCACCCAAAAATCCATATTGAATTTAAAAACATCAATGGGGACCCCGTCCGGGCCTGCTGCTTTCCCGCTAGCGCTATTCATAAGAGCTGTTCTAATCTCCTCATGACATACTTTCTAATTTGATATTGTTTAATGCAATAGTACTATTATTCTCAACTATTGTAGTACACTGGTGTGTCGCATTAAAAATAGCTTCAAAGTGGGTTAACCACTCTTCCGGGGTCACTACTGTATCAACTTTGACAGACTGGACATCCTTAAAGAGTGGCTGGTCCAAGGTTTTCCAAAAAAGTGTCAAGTCTTGGGCTCACTGTGCCACTGGAATCAAGCTATCTGGCTGAAGAGGGGTGAAACCCTGAAACCGGTCCTAGGATGCTTGTTTCCGGTCCAGGGAGGACCTGGCTTGGCAGTTCGGGCTGGACTGTTCCCATGAGGCACAGGGTCAAGACTGATTTGCATATGGCCAGGTCTAAACTAGGGTGGCATGGTGAGCAAAAGACTGATGGATTTAACCCAGATCTCTTGACTGGGGTTGCATGTTTTGATTTGTTCTGCATTCCGTCCATCAATTGTGTGTCTTTTGCTTTCTCGCCCTAAGTGCGCCAGGGATGCTCAGACGTGGGTCCTGGGCTCACTGTGCCACTGGAATCAAGCTATCCTGGCTGAAGAGGGGTGAAACCCCGAAACCGGTCCTAGGATGCTTGTTTCCGGTCCAGGAAGGACCTGGCTTGGCAGTTTGGGCTGGACTGTTTCCATGAGGCACAGGGTCAAGACTGATTTGCATATGGCCAGGTCTAAACTGGGGTGGCATGGTGAGCAAATGAATGATGGATTTAACCCAGATCTCTTGAGTGGGGTGAATGTTTTGATTTGTTCTTCAGTCCGATCATCAATTGTGTGTCTTTTGCTTTCTCGCCCTAAGTGCACCAGGTATGCCCAGACGTGGGTTCTGGGCTCACTGTGCCACTGGAATCAAGCTACCCTGGCTGACGAGGGGTGAAACCCCGAAACCGGTCCTAGGATGCTTGTTTCCGGTCCAGGGAGGACCTGGCTTGGCAGTTCGGGCTGGACTGTTCCCATGAGGCACAGGGTCAAGACTGATTTGCATATGGCCAGGTCTAAACTGGGGTGGCATGGTGAGCAAAAGAATGATGGATTTAACCCAGTTCTTTTGACAGGTGGTGAATTATTGATTTGTTCTGCATTCCGTCCATCAATTGTGTGTCTTTTGCTTTCTCGCCCTAAGTGCGCCAGGTATGCCCAGACGTGGGTCCTGGGCTCACTGTGCCACTGGAATCAAGCTATCCTGGCTGAAGAGGGGTGAAACCTTAAACCGGTCTTAGGATGCTTGTTTGCAGTCCAGGGAGGACCTGGCTTGGCAGTTCGGGCTGGACTGTTCCCATGAGGCACAGGGTCAAGACTGATTTGGATATGGCCAGGTCTAAACTGGGGTGGCATGGTGAGCAAAAGAATGATGGATTTAACCCAGTTCTTTTGACAGGTGGTGAATTATTGATTTGTTCTGCATTCCGTCCATCAATTGTGTGTCTTTTGCTTTCTCGCCCTAAGTGCGCCAGGTATGCCCAGACGTGGGTCCTGGGCTCACTGTGCCACTGGAAACAAGCTATCCTGGCTGAAGAGGGATGAAACCCCGAAACCGGTCTTAGGATGCTTGTTTCCGGTCCAGGGAGGACCTGGCTTGGCAGTTCGAGCTGGACTGTTCCCATGAGGCACAGGGTCAAGACTGATTTGCATATGGCCAGGTCTAAACTGGGGTGGCATGGTGAGCAAAAGAATGATGGATTTAACCCAGATCTTTTGACTGGGGTGAATTATTGACTTGTTCTGCATTCCGTCCATCAATTGTGTGTCTTTTGCTTTCTCGCCCTAAGTGCGCCAGGTATGCCCAGACGTGGGTCCTGGGCTCACTGTGCCCCTGGAATCAAGCTATCCTGGCTGAAGAGGGGTGAAACCCCGAAACCAGTCCTAGGATGCTTGTTTCCGGTCATGGGACGACCTGGCTTGGCAGTTCGGGCTGGACTGTTCCCATGAGGCACAGGGTCAAGACTGATTTGCATATGACCAGGTCTAAACTGGGGTGGCATGGTGAGCAAAAGAATGATGGATTTAACCCAGATCTCTTGACTGGGGGTGAATGTTTTGATTTGTTCTGCATTCCGTCCATCAATTGTGGGTCTTTTGCTTCTTCAGTCTCGGCAGTTTTAATCAAGTTGTCCCATGCATTGTCTCTAATATCAATTTTTCTTTGATTTAAAGCTTTTTTGTATAATTTCCTCAGGGTACTAATATCTTCCCTATTCCGGGGAGTAGCTTTTAAAGCTACCTTTAAATCCCTGTTTAGTTTGGAGCACTGCTGGTTAAACCATCTTGGGCAATATACCCTATTTGTCCTAGGCTTGCATTTCAAATCACCGGTAATTGCAGCCGAAATATTTAAAAAGGCTGTAACTATATCAGTGCTGCTGGAGGAGTTGTCTAAACAGGTTACTATGTGACGATTATTTTTTAGAACTATCCTTTCAGAAAAAGCATTTGGATCGACTCCCGCCCATTTAATAGAAGTCCCATTTTCACCCTGTGGGGCCGATTCACAGAACTAACTTAAGACAAAATCCTAATCTTACTACTTTTGGTATTCACAGAAGTTAGGATTTTGTCTTAAGTTTGTCTTAAGACAAACTTAAGACAGACTTAATACAGACTTGAGACAAACTTAAGACAAACTTAAGACAGACTTAAGACAAACTTAAGACAAAATCCTAATTTAAGTCTGTCTTAAGTCTGTCTTAAGTCTGTTTTAAGTTTGTCTTAAGTCTGTCTTAAGTTTGTCTTAAGTTTGTCTTAAGTCTGTCTTAAGTCTGTCTTAAGTTTGTCTTAAGACAAACTTAAGACAAAACCCTAACTTCTGTGAATACCAAAAGTAGTAAGTTTAGGATTTTGTCTTAAGTTAGTTCTGTGAATCGGGCCCTGTGTCTTTATATCAGCGGCATGGACACACGGTTCGGCTATTTTAAAAAGTGTAGATTTCATTGTTAATAGCAAGGGATGATGGTCACTTGGTAAACTAGGGTGTATACTACATTTATATACAAGAGGCCTACAATTTCTTGAAATAATAAAGTGATCGATACATGAGGATGACCTAACTCCCTCAAATGTGTAGTGCACCTTTCTTTTTGGACGTTCTCTTGTGCGTCCTTTTCCATAATTTCTAAATTATACTTACACACAACATAATTTATGTTTTCCCATAATTATTATGTGGGAAGTGTGAAGGGCTATCACCTATTTCATCCTCATAACCACATTGAATCCCTGAAATAAATTTCAATATTGAAATCTCCTGCCCAGATTAAGAAACAATCGGTCCCTGCACTCTTTATAAAATTCGTCAACTCTTCATCTAATAATGTAATAATCTCATGTTGCGAACTATTAAAAATATTATTATAGAAATTAATCACTATAATATCCTGTATTCCTTTAACTGAAAAAAGTAAAAACTGAAAATGTTGTGCTTTAATATATGGTTTTTTTATATCAAGGTAGAGGATACTGATATTAATACTGCCAAAGCTCCACTTGCTCTACCTGCCTTTGAAGGAATCGCATTGGTAGAGATTGTCTTGAACCCATTAATGAAAAAAAATTCTGTAAGCCATGTTTCTTGAATTAATACCAAGTCACACTTTTGTATACTTTTAAGCCAAGAAATATCACACAGTTTACTCCTTACCCCTGCAACATTCCATGTCATGATATGTAATGTTTCCTGCAGTGTCTGGCTAGGAGAATTCAGATCAACCACACTGGTAGGCGGGGTAATTTTATTTCTAAAATTTTGTGTCTCCGTTTCTACAAAAGTTACATTATCACGAGTATTGCTGATGATGTTAACAATACCTTCACACATTTGTACCTGGTCCGTATAGACTATTTCTTTCGAGATAATAACATGTGCTCTTACATCATTAACATCTTGTACAACGGCTTTTTGGCATACTATATTTTGTTCCAGTCAGTCCACCTCACTGCACCTCCTAAGTGGTTCAAACCTATTTGGCATAGATGGTATCATATAGTGTGTTTGATTACCGGAGCTAGCTTGGGCTCGACCAAGGGGTGAATCCATTCTGGATCTGTAAAAATATCCTAGGGGTAATGCAACAATATTTTCTTCATTACAATTAAATTGCCAGTCCTGGTTGGCTGTGACCTCTTCTATTAATAAGCCCACAACACAAGGCCGGCGAACATTTACAATTACACAATCCCCCTCACAAATTTTTACAGATTTGCCCATCCAGCTAGCTCTTCATACCATAATAATTTCATGTGATAGACACCCAATACTACAAGTCGTATTCACAGTAAACCAATGCACCACCCTATTTTGCAGGGAGTCCCAAGTTTCAATAGTGTTTCCAGACAATTTAGGTATGTTTTTTAGGACAATCACATATCGAGTAGCTTGTGGGGGTAAATTTAAAGAGACATCCCGTTGCCTTCCAAGTTGAGCTTGGCCAGCGTTCTTCCTGTTACCATTCCCTATAGTTCCCCCGGAATTTTGTGTGGGTAAAACATGTGCTTCCTTCCCATGTGTATCAATAGGTGGCAAAGAACTAACCCTTTCAGGATTATTCATACTGTTCGTATTTTTTGACCCAACATATGCATCACTTCTATTATGTAATTGTACATTCTGTGGCGTATTTGATACAGTTGGCAGCTGAAGGGCAGTAACCAATTCAAATAACTTTGCAATATCCTTTTGCACAGTTTTTATTTCAGTCAAGACCCGCCTCTCGATGGTATCAATCTTCCCATGTAATTTTTTTAAAGAGAGTGTCTATAGCATGTGTTTCATTCGGTGATTCTACAGGCTTGGATCCTTGTCCGGTGCCTGCTGATTTTGTAGATTTTCCCTTTTTTTGTGCAGGTCTTAATGGACTATGCCTCCATGATACTAGGCTTTATTTACATTTTTTTGCTGGTGGCGAGTCTGATTCTGGTGTGTCTGAAGCAGTAGTAATTTTGAGGGGAATAGTTGACGCACAGGGCCCTAGTTTAATCAATTGATCAGATTTAGTATTCTTAGGGGTGTTGTTTACGTTACTTCTATTTGACTGCTCTTGGGGGGTGATATCGGGACTGGAAGAATTACTTTGACCATGTACTTCCACCACAGACTTGAACCCCTTTGAGCAGCATCTAGAGCAGACTTGGCAGCTGCCAGCTGTTCTTCCACTTGCACAATCTCATTGTTTATTATGCCCATAGCACTTTTCAAATAGTGGTATTTTCCACAGCCTTTTTTTTAAATGTTGCCAATTTCCTCTTCCCCATTTTCAGGCAGCACTACAAATTTCATACGGCAAAGCAGCAATGAATGGTTATCAATGTTCTGCTTACTCCCTTCCGTAGATCAGCACTTCTGCAACCGAGGAAATAAGGGAGGGCAGCCCAGCCCGGCCTCTATCGGTCGCGAACGGGCTCAAACGGGCCCGCCCTTGCCCCGGCTTTGCCCGGCGCACCCGCTCGCGTCCTGTGGAGCTGGTGTCCTGAGCTCACTATATGGGCCGGCTGTCGCGGTGGGCTCACGCAATCCACACCTCCATGGACTCCCCCAGGTGTCTACTTTTAAGAAATGTGTGGGTTGGTAGGTTTCCCTAGATGGCTGCTAAGCCAGGGGCCAAAATCCCACGTGACCCCCCTTACAAAACCAGGTCATTTTTTGATAGGTAATTTTGATGTCTCCTCAATACGTTTTGGGCCCTTGCCTGTCGCGGGTACGTGTGCCACCCACACTAGTAAAGTACCATTCTTATTGGGACACCTGGGGGAATGTTGGGTGGTAGGAAAAATGTGTCAGCCCAGTGATCCCCCAACTTTCCCACACAGAAATTTTAGAAAAAAATGATTTTTCAGCTAAATTTGAGGTTTTCAGGGGATTCTCGGTAGGAAAACTTTGGTGGTCCAAGCAAGCCATACCTCCCTGGACTCCCCTGGGTGTCTAGGTTTTAGAAATGGGCAGGTTTGGTAGATTTCCCTAAATGGCCGCAGAGCCCAGGGCCAAAAACCCAGGTGACTTCCCTTGCAAAACAAGCTTTTTTGTGATAGGTAATTTTGATGTCTCCTCAATACATGTTGGGCCCTTGCCTGTCACAAGGTTTTGTAAATGATAATTCCTAACTATAACGTGTGTGAAACCTATGGTTTTTTCAGTGAATTTGTACGGTTTTTTAAATGCTAAGTTATGTATTTTTTTATTTTTTTTTCTGGTTTTTCACTATGCGCACACCCTGCGCGCACGGTGCGCTTTGCGCACCGAGCGCCCACGTTGCGCAGTCCATGCCGTGCGCGCCTCGCCTTTTTTTACGCAGTAACATTTGTTTTTTTCTCCAGTAGATAATATATATATATGTGTATATATTTATAAAGATGTATTGCGTTCTTACCCTCCCTCCTTTCTTATACGGGTACTTTCATTATTTACAATACTTTTTGCTCCTCTGATTCAAGCATGTGAATCTATGAAAGATCCAATACTAGATAAGAAAATAAGTTACTTACCTGTAACTGCAGGTATCCAGAATTAGTATCTTTCATAGATTCACATGCAATCCACCAACCTCCCCAGAGAGGCTCCCCTTATAGCTTAGGAGGTTATTACCACATGTGCTTGTAAATCTGAGGACTCCGCCTCTCTTGAAAACATTCTAGAGCGTGCTAAATGCCTGATTGGTTATGTTTCAAGGTGGGTCTTTTTTTTTTTTAGAAGGACATAGGCTATTAAATGTAAGGTCTATTGGTATTATAGCCTATGATCTTTATACCCACTGCTTTACTATAATACCCTGGGACTCCCACTTCGGGGAATGATTCATGCAGGTGCATCTAAGAAAGATACCAATTGGTTAACTGCAGTTACAGGTAAGGAACTTATTTTCTTATCATTGTGAGGATATTGCACATGTTATGGGGCGAGTTGCCAGCTGGGTAATGTGAATATCCATTTTTGACAAAATGAGTTTCACACCATCTAAATACAGTAGCGGCTCCTCGAGGGGGTGGGGTGGGAAGGGTCAGGGTGGGGGGGTAGTAAACTCCGGATTTGGGCCGAACGGAGTTGAGTAAAGAAATAAATAAAACTAATTACATTGCGTGCTGCATCGCCGATTTGGCGTTGCAGCGTGTGCAATGTAATATGATTTATTTATTTCTTTACTCCACTCCGTTCGGCCCAATTCTGGAGTTTACTACCCCCCACCCTGACCTGCCCCGCAGCACTCCCTCGAGGAGCCGCTACTGTCTGAATTTCCTTACATCTTTTGGCTCCTTTCCCAACAATATTTTTCAGTTTCATAAATGTAATTTGTTGTCGGAAATAGATGGAGCATTGCTTCCAGGCATATCTTGTAATGTGTCCTAGACCCAACGATCTCACTTGGAATGTTTGGCTGGCTTATACAGTGTATTTATTTAGTGTTTTAAATTGAGATGTACTGCTACAAATCATTTTTATCCTTTTGTTTGAGGGTGTGCTCTCACGCCCCACTAAAATTATTGTGCTTGCTTTCTATATTTACCATTTTTATAGATTAATTGTTAGAAAATAGGTTTGTTATTTTGGAAGGTACCTCATGAAATTATTTTGCACACAACCCCTGGGTGCAGCATTAAACATTTTGAAGACCATTTTCTTAACTCCTCACTGTCTGGGAAAGAGTAAAAGAAATATAGTGGATGGTTCTTATAATTTACCTGCCAGCCACATTCCCTTGTAACTACTGACCTCTTACCCAATTTCCCTCCTTCTCAAAAACCATAAAATGCCTGTTATTTAATCAGCGTTCCTATTGTCTCTCCTCTAAAAAGTTAAATGCACCTCCCTTGGCCCTATTTTGTGTGGGAGAGATGTTATGTACGTCTCCTGGTGGTGAAAATATATGCCTATTTGGGGATTAGAGGCATACAAAGTAGTAATATGTACTTCAGATGATCAAGTTTATTTGAGAAGGAATGTTTTCCAGATGACGTAGCATGTTAAGGTTATAAACATTATTTTCTTCTCTTGGCTCTCCAGTATCTGCAGTGGTCTCCCTACTGAACCAGATTCTTGAGCTAAGCAATTAATTCCCACTGAGGTGGCTGGAGGTGTCAATGATCTTTCTCAAACTTTCTATTTGGGGCACTTCACTATTAATCATATGATCAGGTGGTGTTGCACTGGTGGGAAAGTAGTCTCAGCAGTGCTATTGGATTTCTAGGTTTGGGAACAAAGGGGCAATTGAGGGCTTTTGGGCTACCATTGTGACAACTGGAGTCATTCATCTTCGATGTGCTGGATCCTTCTTACTGAAATACAACTTCATTCCTTTAGCACAGGACTGTGAGGCAAAGCAGCCCAATGCTTACTCAGGGACATGGTGCAGGTTTGACACAGAATTCAGAGAAAGCACAGCAAAACTCCTAATAAATTCATCCCCAGCCAGCGCTTTATTTTGAGAACTGTACTAGGCTCAAATCAGACTCGAAGCTAAAACAAATGGAGATTAACAGTGAACACTACATGTCTACTAACTTCTTAAATTGATTATTCAATCCAATTGTCTTAACCTTGTTTAAGCCCTAAACACTAGGCCTCAGGCAATCTTGTACCATAGTCAGTGGCTCAGTATTCGCACAGTAGAGTTGCAGTTAGTTGTAACATGATAATCAGAGTGAACCGCTAGTGACCGGGGTGAGTTTTTGCGGAATACAAGAGCCCAGTGAGTGGGACGAGGCTGTCTGACTGTACAGTGTGTCACTTTGAAAGTGAGAGAAATGGCCAATCCCTAAGCATTATTTTGGGAATCCCAGTGTTGGAATGACTGGGAATTCTTGTGCACATTATGTATGAACAAACAGGAGTTTTTAGGATTGGCAAAAATTGCATGTGGAGCCAATGAACCAGACATTTGATTAGCCAGAATTATGTGTTTTCCTTGTTACTAAACCCAGAACCACATTGCTAGTGTATGCTGGCCTGGCCTCCAGGAGTTTGCGTCGGGGCCAGAGATCCTCTGGAGCAGTACCTTCCAGAAACCCACCTTCCAGCAGCTCTGAATCTGGTTGGAGTTTCCACAGACTATTGGAATGACTAGATAAGGAGAAGGAAAAAGGGTTCTGCGGGGAAGGAAATCTGTAAAAGAAAATACACTTACAACACCACCATTATCATCATTTCAATCTGAACCACTTTAACCTGTATACAGAATTACCTGGCTCTGCTGAATCTTGAAACACAGTGATTAGAACAAATATGAACAAATAGAATCAGGAAAACAACCTCTCAAGATTATCATTATTTATATTCCAGCAACAAGGTACTAAGATGACCTTTATAAAGGTTGCCCCCCCACACATTGCATTTAGAATATATTCTACTGGGATGGCAAAATCACACACTTGCTAGCACACTGGTGTGATTAACCATTACATTCCAGAAACCGTTTTAGTAGGGAATGCTTCTTCCCAAATATTCCAGGTAACTCTATTCCATATAGTCTCTGCCTTTGTGTACGACGGCAGGAAACCCTCCAGGATTGCACAATACTGATTAACCCTTAATAAATGGTTTCAGAATACAGTGGTTGGATCTTACCAGTTCATGCATCTGGCACCCCAGGAGGATGTAGTTCACCCGAAAGGTGGTGCCGCCACATCCTGGACCGAGTTTCCCAGCTGGAGAAGTACTTTTAGGGCACACCTCCTACAATCTGAAGAGATGCACTCGATCCGTTTGGAGCTGCTCTGATCTGCATTTGTCAATAACAGACAGTTATTGACAGGTGCGAGTTACTTACATAGATGTAGGATTCAAGATGCCCGCCAAGAGCTTACGTAGTCCCGCAAGAGTTCAATAATGGCAGCCATCTTAGTCTGGTCAATGAGGATGTCAGTCATCGTAGTCTGGTCAGTGAGGATGCCGGCCGTTGTAGCCTAGTCAATGAGGATGCCGGCCGTTGTAGCCAAGTCAATGAAGATGCCGGCCGTTGTAGCCTAGTCGGTGAGGATGCCGGCCGCTGTAGCCTAGTCGGTGAGGATGCCGGCCGCTGTAGCCTAGTCGGTGAGGATGCCGGCCGCTGTAGCCTAGTCGGTGAGGATGCCGGCCGCTGTAGCCTAGTCGGTGAGGATGCCGGCCGCTGTAGCCTAGTCGGTGAGGATGCCGGCTGTTGTAGCCTAGTCGGTGAGGATGCCGGCCGTTGCAGCCTAGTCGGTGAGGATGCCGCCGTTGTAGCCTAGTCGGTGAGGATGCCGGCCGTCGTAGCCTAGTCAATGAGGATGCCGGCCATCGTAGCCTAGTTAGTTGACGATGGTGGCCATCTTAGCAGAGTCAAAACAGATGATGGCCAACCTTGAATAGTCATAGTGCAGGAAGTGAACACCTTCAGTGAGCTCCTTCATGTTTTCTCTTTTTGCAAGTCCCCTGGCAAGGCTCAGCAAGCTGCTGATTGTGCTTGATTCGGTGAGGGCAAAATGGGCCCTGGGCATTTCCTGACAGTTTGTTCAGCATTTTTGTTCTCCAGTTTGGCTTCGGACAAGTTGGATCCCTTTGTGTGAAACGCTGTAACCAATGTAATTAAGCAATTACCTATCTCCCTAGTTTAAACTCGTAGTGTAATAACTTGTGGTGTTTGCTCTGATCATTCACTTTATGAACTTTGTAGGTAAATTTCTGCTCTAAAATTGTGAAACTTTGTCTTTTCAGTCACAGAGAGAGACTGAAATGTTTCACAATTGTCTGCAGAAATTTACTACATATATTGTATTATTATTTGGAGTGGGTGACTAACCACCTTAAGGAGTAATCACAACTCTTGTCAGGGTGAACCCCCAAAGTGTCACTAAATTAATCTGAGCTCAACCTCCTGGTATCTATGGCACAGAACATACAAGCTCAATTTAAGGTAATGTGTAAAGTATTTATGCAGTACCATAACAGTAATAAAGTAAAAATGCAAAACAATAAAAGTGCCAAACTGAATTGAAGAAACTGAGTAAAATGTAATGTGCACAATTCTAAAAGTCTAATAGGGGAAGTGGATATATGAATTTTTAAGGTTTTATATAGAAATATGGCTGGAGAGTGTAAAGTGCCAATGATAATCAATGGTCACAGTAGACCGGGACTTAGACACATTTAAAGCTTACTGTGATTGAGTTCCAGTTGGATACACCAACCAGTTTCATAGTGGTCAAAGATTTTACATTCCGAATTAGTCCTTTAAGTCCCAATCCACCACAGGAATTCACTTCTAAAGCCCCCAGGACCTCAGCAGAGGTACTTAGAGGCTCACAGGATGTCTGGCAGAGGCTAACGGCAAGGTATAGTCTTCGTCCTAGCTAGAGAGATGCAACAATCTATATGGGGCCTTTTCTGCAACTGCTAAGCTCACCCGTGGCTACTGAACAGGAAGTCAGCATTTTGATCAAGAGTCAACTTCAGTCTCATGGGTATAATAGGGTGCAGGTCCAGTCCTCCAGTGCTGTGCTCGGGTCACAATAGCAGGTCCAGTCCTCTTCTGATCTTCCACAGGTCCAGAAAGTGTTCTGAAGTGGGTGCTTGCAGATACCACAGCTATGCATGGAATCAGCTGGGATGATTCCAGGGCATGCCCTAACCAATGGGGTAAAAGTTATCTGGGTCAACCCTACCCAGGTTTTCAGTAATTCTGGTACTGCAAACCTTCAACACAAACTTGGGCTCGGAGTGCTGGAGGTGTGTGCAAGTGAACTATGGTAATCCTAGTGTCTTCGCACATCGAACACTAAAATGTAGTATGAATTCGGCACTTTATCCAAAACAAAACCAGAGAGAGTCTGGTAGGAGAGAAGCAGGATCGTCAGCAATTAGATAGTGGATAGACAAGAATTGTCTTGTTAACTCGTTCTCTCCAGACCTGTCAAGCAGGATTTGACACTGTAAGGTCCGTAGCTCCCAATGTGCATATTCTCTGGTGCTCAGAGGAGTCATCTCTGCCCGTTTAGGTCAGCATTTTGTTTACTGTTGAGATGCATTTCACATCTTTATCACACCTATTCAAGGCTAATCATTGACTAGGAGAAACTGGAGAGCCTATGGAAATTGGCCTCCAGGAAATATCATATGTAACAGAAACAGTGGTTCTTGATGTGCACAATCGCAATGATAACGGGTTAGATTGATGTCAGAAGACAAGGAGACCATGAACACCTCTGTTTGTATTTACAATAATTCTTTTATATAATTCAAAGGATATACGGGTATGTACAAAAAGGAAATAAAACAATAGTGCTTTGCTTCCCAGTGTGAATGGAACCATAAAACAAAAAGTGGTAAATTCGTGACATACAACTTGGTTTCCACAGTTTTTATTCATTTTTTATCATTTCAGGCTATTACCCTGCCTGAGAATAGCTTAAGTTGCCCTTAGTCCCTCTCATTATTATTTAGCACCCAATATATCCGCACCAATTGTTCAGTTATAGTTTATTTCTGCGCAGTATATTGTTGTGTGCTCCAGTTCATACAGTGTAAATTTCTAAGTAATTTCACAAACGGTCAACTTTTAGCAATTGTTAACCTCCCGTAGTACACTTCCAATGGTGCAGGGACTGGGCATTTCAATTAATTGAACCGCTTGATAATTGTAGATTGTAACCTGAGCCGAATGGACGATCGAGTCCTTGTTTCACTACTTACACTTGCACAGGCCGGAGCTGCCGCACCGCCTGCGCAATTGGCATTGACCCTGGTAAGCCCTTTTCATTTACAAACAATACATGTACTTATTTCTGTGTTCACACGCCTTACCAATCTAGTGTAGTATTTTTCCGCAGGAACCACTGTTTCTCTTACATATGAATTACCCTGGTTCCTAGTGAGTAGGGTGTCCCGTGTTCTTGTTCTCAACTCCAGGATAGATCAGGCAAGGAAAATTGAACTTTCTAAAGTTTGTTTTATTAAGTATTTATTAAAGATCTGATATAACCAAGGAATTTGCCTTTTAAACACTATTAAAAATAGCTGATTAATTATGTTTCGAGCAGGTCCCATTCCAGGTATGCGTATTTGTATTTTAATCTGTACTCTGGTTTTCTACATAGGGCAGCTAGGCCTGCCACAGTGTAAATAGCTTTTTGGTGCTGGTCACTAAGAGGCCATGTTAATGTTACATTTCTACATGTCCTACTTTAAAACACCATGCACCCTGTCTTCTGGGCTAGAAGGCTTCCTAATTGTGACCGTTTAATATTTTAAATGGAAGATTTTCTCCAATCATAAACTGTCATTTTGACAGATTGCCCTGTTATTTTTATGTTATTTTAATTTATTACGTGCTCAAATCATACCTGGAGCAGTATCTTGGCACCGAACCAAGACATACGAACAGGCTGAGAGGTCTTATGCGCTTTTCTGAAGTGGGAGTGATTTTCACAGAAGCGTAATTGCGTAGGCAGATTATTCCAGAGATGAGGGGTAAGTAAGTAGAAAGATCTACAGTCTGCTCTAGCCTTCTTAAACCTAGGGACTTTGAGCAAGGCCTTATCACTTGATCTTAGAATACTCAAAGGAGTTTAGTCCTCCAATGAGAGCAAAGTTGTGACATTTTAAAGACCGTGACAGCAATGTGCCGTATTTTTAATTTGTAAGCACTGAGGAAGGCATAAATCGCCGAAACTAGTTTGCTTGAATTAAAAGAATACCAAGTTGACCCTGTGAATGCTCAGCTAATTTCTGGAGATGTTAGTTTCGTAAGCCTACCCTCACAGATGCATCCGCTGGGAGTTCGGCACTTTATGGTGGGACTTGTCTTTGGATATGTATGTGTGTATATATATATATATATATATATATATATATATATATATATATATATATATATATATATTCAGTGAAAAAAACATAGGTTTCACACATGTTATAGTTAGCTGGACATTTTACTGATAAAAAACCATTGAAATTCCCCCGTTATAGTTAGTGCAGGCAACTATAACTCACGCGACCGCAATCCTCTGCTGATGCTAATACTGTATTTAGACACTTATTTGCCCATGTCTTCTTCCATTAAATTTTAGCTATACATATATTACAAATATTTTTTTTTCATAAAGACACATATGTCATCAGCAGAGGATTGCGGTCGCGTGAGTTATAGTTGCCTGCACTAACTATAACGGGGGAATTTCAATGGTTTTTTATCAGTAAAATGTCCAGCTAACTATAACATGTGTGAAACCTATGGTTTTTTCACTGAATTTGCAAGGTTTTTTAAATGCTAATTCCTAACTATAACGTGTGTGAAACCTATGGTTTTTTCAGTGAATTTGTATGGTTTTTTAAATGCTAAGTTACTTTATGCCATTCGTGGCGTGCGCGCCCACTTAACGCAGTTCGTTCCGTGCGCGCACAGTGAGCACGCGGTGCGCTTCGCGCACCGCGCGCCCACTTTACGCAGTTAGTGCCGTGCACGCACGGTGGGCACGCGGTGCGCTACGCGCACCGCGTGCCCACGTTACGCTAGATGGGCCATGTACGCACGATGCGCTTCGCGCATCGTGCGCACATGGAGGACATATTATGAGCTTCGTTGTGAAAGGTAATCTTTTATCAATTCAGTTAATGATTATGCCATGCGCAAATGAAGCCCTTCGGGCATCGTTTGCACACGGGGTGGTGAGAGTATGGATAATTTTTTTATTTTTTTTTATTTTTACCGTACGCGTACGGTAAGCGTAATCGGCGAAATTTTCGAAAATATTAAAATTGCCTTTTTGGCCTTGGGGGATCTTTGGGGACTCCGTCATCATGGCTATGTGCTTAGGAGCTGTCTAAATAGCCCCTTTACATGTTTTTGGACTTTGTTTTTCAGCCCACCCTCAGAGTGCGAGAGAGAAAATGGCAGCCGCCGCTTCCTGGTTTCGACCGATTCGAATGTTTACTAAGATCTAACAGCCAATCAGATTCGCGCTCGCGCACGGCACCGTACGCGTACGGTAAGCTTACCGTAAGCTTACCGTAAGCGCACCGTAAGCTGCCACAGATATATATATTGATTTAAATGCTATTTTCTCAGGAACTACTGAACATATTTACACCAGACCTACAAAAGGCACTTCCTTGACCTGGGGACTACCTCTCTGCCAAATTTCAAGTAACTCGGGCTGTAGCTGTGTCTAAAGGTCCTATGGAAAAATGCATGGGAAAAACGTGTTTTGGGACCCCCCTTTTTTCTCAGCCCCCGCTTGACGAATCCCCCCGAGACTTTCAGGGTAGGAGCGGAGCGTAGCGCCCCACCTATTTTGAAAATTTCGCGAGGATTCGTCGACCGGCGCCAAAGTTATTCCAAATAGAATGTTGCGGTTTTCCTATGGAAACAGGGTCCTAACTATAACTACCTACTGGCGACCGCCAGTAGGTAATCTATATATATATATATATATATATATATATATATATATATATATATATTCACTGAAAAAACCATAGGTTTCACACACGTTATAGTTAGGAATTTGCATTTAAAAAACCTTGCAAATTCACTGACAAAACCATAGGTTTCACACATGTTATAGTTAGCTGGACATTTCACTCGTAAAAAACCAATGAAATTCCCCCGTTATAGTTAGTTCAGCTAACTATAACTCGCGCGCCCGCAATCCACTGCTGATGACGTCACATATTACATCACTCATGACATGGTCCCTTTCCCTATATATATTAAACATATTAAAATTGTTCAGAAACTCATACTCAATGGATGACGTCATCAGTGATGTCATCAGTGATGTCATTTGAGATGTCATCAGTGATGTCATGAGTGATGTAATATGTGACATCATCAGCAGTGGTTTGCGGCCCGCGAGTTATAGTTAGCTGAACTAACTATAACGGGGGAATTTCATTGGTTTTTTACGAGTGAAATGTCCAGCTAACTATAACATGTGTGAAACCTATGGTTTTTTCAGTGATTTTGCAAGGTTTTTTAAATGCTAATTCCTAACTATAACGTGTGTGAAACCTATTTTATTTTTTTAAGGGTTTTTGACCGTACGCACACCGTGCGCGCACGGTATGCGCTCCACGCGCGCATGCGTACGTCGTGCGTGCTCCGTGCACGCGTGCTCCGTACGCGCATGCGTGCGTGCACCGTGTGCGTACGGTGCGCGCACCTGCGTGCTCCGAGTGCGCATGCGTACGTTGTGCGTGCTCCGTGCACGCGTGCTCCGTACGTGCATACGCGCGTAGACCCTACGCACGTGCTCCGTACGCGCATGTGCGCGTACACCCTACGCGCGTGCTCCGAGTGCGCATGCGTGCGTGCTCCGAGTGCGCATGCGTGCGTGCTCCGTACGTGCTCCGTGCGCGTACGGTATGCGTACGGTGTGCGTACGGTGCGCGCACGGCAAGTCGTGTGATTACAAAACAACACGTTTCATTGGTTCATATTAGTTTCTGTTTCAGAATCTTCAAACACCACACCCACTACCCTCACTTTTTCTACTAATTTCCTGAGAGAAGGTTGCTGAAGAGCTACTCCAGTGAAATGGCAGAACACCAGTCATCTTCAGACAGTGAGGAGACCTTTCAAGAACCACCAAGAAAGAGCAAACAGAAGCACTCTTTCATTTGGAATTATTTCACTTTTCCAGACGGGCAAAAAAAAAGTGAATGCGCCAAAGGTCACTTGTACAATTTACGGAAGTGTCCTGTCTAGAGGGGATCTGGCCAAAAAATACTCCTTCAGCATTCATTGCATGCTCAGGTATTTTAAATCAATGCATCCAATTTGGTTTGCTCGTGAAACCACAAGTGCCCTAAGGGAGAACCCTCCACCTGGTCCTTCTCAGCCGAGCACATCATCTGCGGCTGCAGATTCACCATGCACCAGGCTTCTTGACATCCGGCCCCTGTTCCAAAAAGTGCACATTCATTGCAATATGTGCAATGAGGTAATTTGCTACGGAGAGAGTAGCATAAATTTAATTGAAAACCGTATACAGCAGCACACATGCTCCAGGTCGTAATTTTTTTTGTTTTTTTTTTTTGTTCCTGTTGAGCAGTTTTTTGATTCCCAGTTTTGTTTTGGTGCTGTAAAAAAATCCCCCAAAAAATAAAAAATTGTTTGAAAACTAAAAAAAATATATAAAACAAAAAAAAGACAAAAAAAACCGTTCTTTTAAGAACTCACTTCACTTCTCCAAAAAGAGCTATATTTTTAATATACTGTTTTTTATTTTGATTGAATGAATGTGTAGTGTATACAAGAATGATTGAAATGATTGAAATGACTGAGTGAATAGGAGGAAAGGACAGACAGAATGAGTGAGAAAAGGAAATTATGATCAGTCATGAAAGGGAAGTGAAAGACTGACTGCAACAAAAGGACTAAGGGTAGAGGATACAGGTAAGAAGAGTACATGAGTAAGGGAATGGCAGTGAGTAATGGAGAGTGATGGAGGGGGAGTGAGAAAAGGAGAGTAAGGGACGGAGATAGGAAAAGGGAGTAACAGATAAAGCGGATGAAGTACAGCAGGGTAAAGGGATTGAAAGTAAGAGAAGTGGAGTGATGGTGAGATAAGGGGTATGAGGTTTAGAAAAGGAGGTAAGGGAAAGTGAGAGATGGGGAGTGAGGGGATGGAAGGATTTAGGAAACTGGAGTGAGAGAAAGGGAGTCAGGATTTCAATGGGCAAAGGAGAGTGAGGGAGAGTGAAGGAAAGAATGTGAAAAGATGAAGGGGTGTGAGATACAGACAGGAGGAAGTGAAGTAGGAGAATAGGAGTGACTATGAGTAAAGGATAGTGACAGTTAGGGAGGGTGAGGAAAGGAGAATGACGGAGAAGGTTAAAAAATTAACATAGATGGAAAATGAGTGATGGAGAGAGGAGAAGTGGTAGAAACAGAGATGTTAAGGAAATTAAGGGTAAGCCAGAAAAAGGGAGAGAGACAGAAACAGAGACAGATAGCAAGGAACTGAGAAGGAGTAAGGCAGTTAGAATGACTGAGACATATGAAAACAGGGAGAGAAACATGGTTGAAAAAATAGTGATGGAGGCAGTAAACCTAGGGGAGTAGTAGAGAAGGAGTGAGGGAGTTACGAAAGAGCAGTAGAGGAAGAAGAGAGAGGGAAGGGGAATGAGAAAAGCAGAGTGAGTAGAAGTGAAGAAAAGGGAGCATGAAAGTGAAGAGGTGAGAAATACAGATATTTTAAACTTACCTGACCAACAAAATAACTTAATTAGAAATAAATGGTTTTTTTAATTGCTAGAAAAAAGGATTACATTTCCTAAATTTTCTTTCTCGATCTGAAAAAAAAGAAAAAAAGTATTTATATTTAACAATACATTTTAGAATACAGTACACATATTTTCATATTTAACAAAGTAATTTTTTGCCCTTTTTTTGCTGTTTTCAGAATATATTGAATTTCACTGAAAATAGTGATATCAATTGCATTCATAACTTAACAGCGGGCAAAAAAATTAACAATCTGAAAGATTGTTTAAAAAAAGCCCTGAATCTATCCTCAGTAAAACATACCTTGATAGAAATGTAACATATATATTAAAAATATCTTCTAAGAACAATAACTATTTGCAATAAATATCGTCTGTAAATCTTGTTGCTTAAGCACATACACCAAAATAATATCTGTCAAAGAAGTCCACAATAGAAACAGTTACCTTTCCATGAGGCCAAATGGTAATTTTTTTATTCTTTTTTGGTGAAATATCCAATGGTAATCCAATAAAATCGAAATAATGGTTTCTTCAGATGCTGCAATTTGTATCTAAAATTTTGGTTTTAGAAAAATTAAGTAGGAATTTGGTAATTCTGCAGGCAAAAGTTGCTTGAAAATCAATTGTGAATCATTACACAGTGTCCAGCCTTTTTCACATTTTAGATAAACTGTATAATGACCAGAAGTTATACAAGGTCCATCATGGAAAATTATTGCAACTGCAACAAAAGTCTTTCCTGATATTGATAATTGATTTCCTGTAAACTTCTTTATTAAAGTGTCCAATTTTGTTCCATCAGCTCTACAACGTTGCATCATTAAAATGACATACTGTCCATATTTCTTTAAAAATAACGTTGATAACATTTCTGATATACATTGAGAACATTCCATGTTGTGATTTGCACCTTTAACTAATGTACTAAAAGTCACTGATATACTCTCTGGTAATGTTAAATATATGAACCTTTCAGAATCAACATTAGAGCTGCATGTGTTCAAACAGTTTTCACAACTATGGTGCCAATTCCGATCCGGTAAAAACCGGGTACAAACCGTCGGACGGAGCCTTTTCTCCGTCCGACTCGTACCCGGTGCGAAATCCATCCGAAAATGCAAGTACGATTCATACGGAAACACCATTTCCGTACGAATCGAACAAAACACCGACCGAACAGAAACTAAACACAATTCCGATCCTGAAAGGCGCCGACCTGACGTCGGTACGCATCCAGCCTACGTTTCACGAACCAGGAAGTACGATTCGAACCGACGTCATCCCGCACGGAAAATATTTACCGGCTGCCAAAAACTGCCGGGAAATCAGGACGACACACGCAAGGAGCAGCTGGACGCGACGAACAGACATGGACCCGAACCTACGTGCCATCCCTGCCCTCCTAGCAGTCCACCTGGCGTACAGGAACCGACGCAGACGCTGCAGAAGGTCAGCACAACAACCAGGGGCAAAGGGGGGGGCAGGGGCAGGACACACAACACCAACACATGGTACCAAATCATACATGGCCTGGACATACCTGACCATCAGGGCCTGGTCACCTCCAGGGGGTGGGGGCGTGGCCAGCAACGCATGCGTCCGCCACAGCGGAAGTGGATGGTCACGCGAACCAGTACGTACCCTACCCAGGCAGTAAGAGCGTGGGTACGGAACGTACCACGCGTCCCCCTACGTCACTACAACAATGGCGGTACGGCCCGTACCCACATCAGAAATGCCTGGGTACGGCTCGTACCAGCATTGCTGGGGTCATGTAGGGGTACGCGTGGTATGACCCGTAGCCACGCCCCCAAGGACTGTGTACGGTGCGGACCCCACGGCACTGCAACAATGGGGGGACGCACCGTACCCACCCACCAAAGGCATGGGTACGGGCCGTACCCAGGCATGCAGAGCGTGGGTACGGGTATGCACGGACCGTACCCCCACCCCAGCAGTGTATGTGCGCCCCGAACCCCCACCCGTGTATGTACGCACCGAACCACCACCCGTGTATGTACGCACCGAACCCCCACCCCAGCATTGTATGTACGCCCCGAACCCCCACCCGTGTATGTACGCACCGAACCCCCACCCGTGTATGTACGCACCGAACCCCCACCCCAGCATTGTATGTACGCCTCGAACCCCCACCCGTGTATGTATGCCCCGAACCCCCACCCCAGCATTGTATGTACGCCCCGAACCCCCACCCGTGTATGTACGCACCGAACCCCCACCCCACCCGTGTATGTACGCACCGAACCCCCACCCCAGCATTGTATGTACGCCCCGAACCCCCACCCGTGTATGTACGCACCGAACCCCCACCCGTGTATGTACGCACCGAACCCCCACCCCAGCATTGTATGTACGCCTCGAACCCCCACCCGTGTATGTATGCCCCGAACCCCCACCCCAGCATTGTATGTACGCCCCGAACCCCCACCCGTGTATGTACGCCCCGAACCCCCACCCGTGTATGTACGCACCCAACCACCACCCGTGTATGTACGCACCGAACCCCCACCCCAGCAGGGTATCTACGCACCGAACCCCCACCCCAGCAGTGTATGTACGCACCGAACCCCCACCCGTGTATGTACGCACCGAACCCCCACCCCACTCTGGTATGTACGCACCGAACCCCCACCCGTGTATGTACGCCCCGAACCCCCACCCGTGTATGTACGCACCGAAACCCCACCCCAGCACTGTATGTACGCACCGAACCCCCACCCGTGTATGTACGCACCGAACCCCCCCCCCAGCCGTGTATGTACATCCCGAACCCCCACCCGTGTATGTACGCCCCGAACCCCCACCCGTGTATGTACGCACCAAACCCCCACCCGTGAATGAACGGACCGAAACCCCCCCCCCAGCCGTGTATGTACGCACTGAACCCCCCCCAGCCATGTATGTACGCACCGAACCACCACCCGTGTATGTACGCACCCAACCACCACCCGTGTATGTACGCACCGAACCCCCACCCCCAGCCGTGTATGTACGCACCGAACCACCACCCATGTATGTACGCACAGAACCCCCACCCGTGTATGTACGCCCCGAACCCCCACCCGTGTATGTACGCACCGAAACCCCACCCCAGCACTGTATGTACGCACCGAACCCCCACCCGTGTATGTACGCACCGAACCTGCAATAAGAATGGTGTGTGCCAAACACCCCCAGCAGTGCCCAGACATAGGAGGGGTGGGTGCAGAGTCCTCCCAGCAGTGCCCAGACACAGGAGGGGTGGGTGCAGAGTCCTCCCAGCAGTGCCCAGACACAGGAGGGGTGGGTGCAGAGTCCTCCCAGCAGTGCCCAGACACAGGAGGGGTGGGTGCAGAGTCCTCCCAGCAGTGCCCAGACACAGGAGGGGTTGGTGCAGAGTCCTCCCAGCAGTGCCCAGACATAGTACAAGATACCCCATCAACAAGTTCAGTGACCAACAAGGGTGATACCCCAGATGCAGGCGGAGCCATCGCTGAGCCAGCATGGCTATATTGAACGGCAACCCTCACACATCCAGGAAATGTAGACACAGCACAGCACAGCATTTGGGAGACACCCTGCAGGGAAAATGGCCTGCTCCACAGAGGATGGAACACACCTTGGGACAATGTCACCATACAGTGAGAGCAAACATGACCAAATACCATTGGCAGAGACCTTTGTGATGGCACGCAGATGGCAGGGTACACCCCATGAGCAGCACACTCCAACATTTCACAGACCCCTAACACATTATCACCACCCCAACTCAGGGAGCACCAGCACCAACAGCAAGTCCAGGAAAGCATCAGTGTGCAAAACCAAAAGAAAATGCTTTATTCAGCAGGAAAATATCTCTGAGAAAATGTTCACTATGTACAAGGGCCATGGGCCAGCCCAGCAGCAAAGTCCGGGGGGGGGTACACATCGGGACATGTGTCCCCTAGCTTGCCTGCACAGTTCACAAGTCCATTTCATCCACAGAAGAGGGGGCATCAGGGGGGAGGGTGGAAACAGGCACCGCAGGGACAGGAGGGGAAAGGGTAGGTGTTGTGGGTGCAGGGAGGGATGATTCTGCCACAGGGGGGGTGCCAGCGCCAAAGGTGGAGGACAGAATGGCGCTGCACACGTCGGCAAGTTCCCCCAGCGACTCCCCCGCACCCAATCCAACCACAGGCCCCAAGGAGGGGGGGGGCAAAGGGATGGGTCGCAGCGCCACTGGGGGAGGGTGTGGACAGGGTGGGGGACTCAACTCCCCTGGCCGGGTCCCGCCTCCACCGCTTGCGGGGTGGTGTCATCCTGGGGCTGGGGGGCACACTCGCAGTAGATGATGCTGTCACCGACTGTTGGCCAGGAGAGCTAAGGGGAGTGGATTTGGAGGGAGTGGGTTGTGTGGAATGCGGACTCCCACTGTGGCTGCGTGTTCTACGTTTCCCCCCCGACCCAGTGGGTGTGCCTTCCTCACCCTGTGTGTGCGTGACAGGAGGTGTGCGCTTCGACTTCCCTGGTGGTGTGGTGCCTGTGTCTGTTGGGGTGCGTGCACGCTGACGTCTGGATGTGCGTGTGACAGGCACGGGAGTGGGAATTGTGGATGGGGCAGGGGTAGGGGGGTACGCAGCGCTGCAGGAGATCCAGTGCTGCAGTCAGTGTGGAGTCTATGGACCTCAGCAACTGCCGTTGGTCAGACTGCGCAGCCGACATGCCCTCCATGTATGCCTCCATCTGGGTCAGCACCTGGGTGTGGGCATGGAGGACATTTAGCATCGCAGTCTGACCAACCTGCAACTGCCTCAGGATGTCCACAGACTCCGCACTCACCGCAGCAGTGGTGACAGGGGCAGGGGGTGCGGTGCCTGGCAGGAAGGAGACATGTGGGGACCGAGCACGGAGGGAAGGGCCACGAGCATGTGGGAGGCCGGTGATGGAACCTGAGGTGGCGGGGGGATGTGGAGGGCTGCCATCAGCTGGGGGGGCAGACTCCGCCACCTCTTGGAGCTCAGCCTCGGACCCGTCTACGTCATAGTCTGTGTTGGCAGTCGACAGGTCCTCTGCCTCACTTCCTTCGGCCTCCGTGCCACTCCATGTGCCAGACAGGACAGCACTGCTGGCACTGGTGCTCAATCCCTCCTCCCGGTCCGTGCTAGTGTCTCCTTCCGTGTCCCCCGGCGATGCTGTGGGCAAGGTGAAGAGACAGGAGATAATCAGACACCTGTACACATATGTCACATGAGTCAAATATACATAGGTCACATTGCATAGCCTGAAAAGCAACAGGAGTAACACCTACAAAACAATGTACACATGTAGGCCATGGAACACACAGTTTTTCGACCCACCATGCCACTGAGACACAATGGAGAGCATGACACAACAGCAAATCACTGCACCTGAAATTTTACAGAGGAGCCAGCCTCTGGGGACAAATGTGCACAGCACCTGCACCACACTGCGTCGTCAAAAAGGGATGAGCATGAATGATATACATTTACTCTTGCCGCTTGCTGCAAAGGCAATACATGAAACCAGGCCAAACATGACTGGGTCACTGCACCTTGAGCGTATGTCCAGTCAAACATCACACACAGGCTAAACCCAGCAAGGAGGATGAAGCTCCTGACATGTAGGCCTTGTACGCACAAACCACCCACACCTGAGACAATCTCATTGAGACGGAGAAAGTATGTACACCTCTTACTCTGGGATGAAAACACATGGCCTCCACTAATTAATGACTGTACACACACAGCCCCTGGTGGGCATGTCCACACATCATTGACAGGCAAACATCATCAGATTGTCTCAACAACACACACAGGTAATGCCCACTGTGAGTATGCACAAGCAAAATGGGTCCCCCTGTACAGTGGACACATGTAGCAACCTGTAGGTCCTAACAGTTGAGCCCAGGGTACAATGCCACCCTACCCAACCCATGGCGAAGACACAGTGAATGGCCATATTGTTGGATGACGCACATGATACCTAGGAAGAGGTGCCCCAGGGCACAGTAGTGCCCACACTCCTCCATGGTCCAGGATGGACATGACTGCAAATTAAGCAACCGTCCCTGCACTTAGCAGGCCTCCCACTCAGGCACATCATGTCAGAGGGCACACAATTGGACATGCATGCTGGAAGGCTGTACAGTTTGGAGACACACCCCTATGTCGTGATTCACAATCAGTGCCAAGTGACATGGACACCACAATGACTGAAATTGGCCATGGCACACGCAAGGTCCCCATACCTGTGGCACATCACCCCCACACATGATGCTGATGGCATAGGGCACCTGCATGAACTGCCTGCCTAAATAACCTTGTGCAAGAGTGGCTACAGACAGACCAGGGAACACATGGCAAGGAGGGGAAGGGAGGGAGTGAGAACAGCACTGTGCTACTTTGTTGAGAAGTTGACGCACTGCACAATCAAACCCTGGCAGTGTATCCATGCAACTGCACACTTACATTGGCTGGGGACACACAACTGACACACATGTACCTACCCCCTTCCTGCTGCTGCTTCTCCTGTAGGCGCCTGTCCATATCGGGGAAGACCACCGCAGGCACACGCTTCTGGATGTGGGTCAGACGACGGCGCCCACGGTTCTTACGGCTCACAGGTGAGTCCCCCAGCAGGACCCGTGCAATCCTCCTCGTCCAGCACCGGATGTCCTGCCAGCGTTTCCTCACCTGAGACAGGCTCCGCCTCCGACCCTCTGTACCCCTCACGGCACTGACGGCTTCACTCCAGATCTCCCCCTTGGCAATGGCGCCTACCTGTGAGGATGCAAAAGTGAGAATACATTAATCCACATGAGCAGAGACACAGAGACACACATATAGAACAATCCTCTTTATGAACAGGCCATGGTATGCATGCAACTAATTGCACCTTTGTCATAGGGACATTATCCACTGTGGAAGGCCAAATGCACTATGTGCCATTGAAAGTACACGGGTGGCATGAGGGGTACCACACACTCACTGACCAGGGATCACACTGTGCCTCACAGGCTACACCAGGATTATGTACAGCACCTCACAGCAGTCACCTGCCCCAGCACACTGATGCTACCTCAGCAGAGTACACAGACACACACAGGTACAGGACAATCACATGGCATTGCCAACTGGGGGTACACACCTCACTCTGCCCATGTGCCAGTAGACGGGGGTGTCACAGGTGTGTGGCTGGCTCAGCACGGCATGCACACAGCACTGCTCCCTGCTCACATTGGATGGCCAGGCTACATCCATCCCTCATGCTGCTTGTGTGCAACACTCCCCATATGCACTCACCCACATGACAGGGGACTTACACACACACCAATGTGCAGGGGACGAACACCGCCTTTGGACACTCACAGCACAGGTACACTGAACAAACACACATCCATGGGTACTGACACCTGTCACACTGGGGGGAACACAGGATCACATCAGGACTGTGGAAACAACATCCCCAGGAGGAGTATGCATGCAGAATGTGGCATGCACCGTGCATTCATTGTCACAGTAGGCACTATGCAAGTGAGGAGTGCACACAGGAAACACAGCATGCTCTGCATGGGTGACATGAGGCCTTCCACACCCTGGGACCCACTCCAAACAACAGTGCATGTCTGTCACACATGGATACAATGGCAGAAGTCACTGGCACACAAAAGGGGCACAGTCTAAGCTAGTGGAGTCTGCACTCACCTGAACCCCTGGTCGACCATACAGGCTCTGGAACTGTGGGAGGATCACATCTATCAGGGCAAGGTTCTCCTCCTGGGTGAATGGCTGTGACCTCTCCACAGTCCTGGACATGGTGCCAGAGGAATCACTATCAGCAGCAGTGGTCATGGATGAATGGATGTGCAGGCAAGTGCTCTCTCATGGGACCTGGCTGCCTTATATATGCCTGGCTGGCCTGTTCATGTACAGGAGTACAGATTGATTGGTCAGTCACATTTTCATCCTACGTTTCATCCAATCCCTTCAAACCTACCCCAGTGTGTGCCTTTGCATGGTTTCAGTTTTGATGATGATGTCAAGTCATCATCCACATTGCAACAATGTAGATTCTTTCAAACTGACTTCTGCTGGGCACCTGGTGCTCAAATTCAAAAATCTAACTCAGTCTCCATGGCAACCATCATGCATTTAGGCCCTTATACTTGTCCCTCATGTGTCCCCTATGTGTTTTCATACATATACACACAGGTACGGTGCGTTTCACGCCCTAGGGCACCCCCCAAGCAGTGATACGGACCGTACACGCGCTTGTACGGTCCGGATCACAATATGGGCGCTGGCGTATGCGTACGCCACAGTAGTACGAACTGTACACGCGCTTGTACGGTCCGGATCACAATATGGGCGCTGGCGTATGCGTACGCCACAGTAGTACGAACTGTACACGCGCTTGTACGGTCCGGATCACAATATGGGCACTGGCGTATGCGTACGCCACAGTAGTACGAACTGTACACGCGCTTGTACGGTCCGGATCACAATATGGGCGCTGGCGTATGCGTACGCCACAGTAGTACGAACTGTACACGCGCTTGTACGGTCCGTACTACTGTGGCGTACGCATACGCCAGCGCCCATATTGTGATCCGGACCGTACAAGCGCGTGTACAGTTCGTACTACTGTGGCGTACGCATACGCCAGCGCCCATATTGTGATCCGGACCGTACAAGCGCGTGTACAGTTCGTACTACTGTGGCGTACGCATACGCCAGCGCCCATATTGTGATCCGGACCGTACAAGCGCGTGTACAGTTCGTACTACTGTGGCGTACGCATACGCCAGCGCCCATATTGTGATCCGGACCGTACAAGCGCTTGTACAGTTCATACTACTGTGGCGTACGCATACGCCAGCGGCAATATTGGCCCAGGGACCCTATACACGCACTCCGAGCGTATGTACGGTGCGTTTCACAACTGTCAGTGGTGACAGGCGGCACACAGACAGGAATGGAGCGGTCAGATATTGCCAAGGGTGGACACCAATGCATTGTCTGTGCAATACCACATGTGTGTGACACAGGTGTGTCAGGATGTGATGTGGCACTTTACCCCTGAGGTGTGGGCAAAGCACATGTACAATGAGCTGTGTACACATGTCGTGTGTGATGGTGCGCATTGTACCACACATCCCCTGCACTCCTTTGACATGTGTGCATGTCGTACACACTAGTGGAGCCATGAGTCACTTGCATGTCCCAGTCACGGACACCCGCACCTGTCCCCTGATGCCAGGTACACGGAATATTACACATGACATGTGTATGGCTGCGTTGCACGCTGCAACCATGTCATGTGTGTGGCATGTGTTTCCATGATTTTGCTGTAGGTGTGTGGTCCAATGCATCAGCAGTTGCTGCTGCCAACATGTGTCTGTGTGTAGATGGCCATGGCACACTGTTCCGCACACCAGCCCACATATGTGATTTGCCATGAGGTGTGTATGTATGCAACTACACGGAGTATCAACACAAGTACATATCCACATGCTCTCTATGTATGTTCTGTCTCGACATGTACTCCTCCAAGGCAATGTGTGTGGCCTGTCCTATTCCTATGACATGTGACCAGTGCATATCGCATCCAACAACCTGTCTGTACCATACGCATACTACTTCTGCACATGTGTGGATGTCTGTGAATCCTGTGATGCGTGTGCATGTTCACTTACACTGGCCCACAGCTAGTCTCATGCCATGTCATCGTGATCTTGCCCCCCTCCGTTAGTGGCTGTCCCTTGGTAGGAGTGTCACCTGACTGGCGTACGTGTCCAGGAAATGTGGCACAGACCTGACTCAGAATGTGGCATATGTGTATTGGCTGTGTAACATGTGCTCAGTGCATTGACAATGTCGTTGTACAGTGCTCACTCTTCGGTGTTCCTTCCATTTCACTGCAGGGCTCCGCCTCTCCCTCGACGTATGCCAGACATGGCTGCCCTGCATGAACGGGACTGTATACGCCGCTACAGATTCAGCCAACGGTTGATTGATGAGTTGACTGGCCGGCTGGAAGCACAACTCCTCCCGCGCCACAGGTATCCCAGTGCACTGACACCCAAGTTGAAGGTGATGGCAGCCCTACATTTCCTTGCCACGGGTACGTTCCAACATACCATTGCTGATGTCGGGGGCATGTCCCAGACGATGTTCAGCCGTGTTCTGCATGATTTCTTAGAGGCCATGTTGGTTCACCTGGATGAGTACATTAAATTCCCAATTCGTGAGCAGTTGACAGATGTCAAGCGTGAGTTCTATGCCCTGGGAGGAATGCCCCATGTCATTGGGTCCATAGATGGGACACATGTTGCGTTGGTACCACCACAGGCACAGGAGGTGGTGTATAGGAATCGCAAACATTATCACTCCATTAATGCCCTTGTGGTGTGTCCAACATGGTGATTTCACATGTCTGTGTTCGCTTTCCAGGATCAGCACACGATGCCTTCATCATGAGGCGTAGCAGGCTGCCTGAAATGATGCTGCAGCTGCGGAACGAGCGAGCATGTATTGTTGGTGGGTAGACTCTGGCAGTTCAGTGTTTGGCGTCATCTTCCAATCTCACTGCCTGTGCTGACACACTTCTGTCCATGATGTTTCCTTGTAGGGGACGCTGGCTATCCCAACATGCCATGGCTGATGACGCCTGTCCGCAACCCCAGCACGGCTGCCGAGCACCGCTACAACAACGCACATGGGCGGACCAGGAGAGTCATTGAGAGGACGTTTGGACTTCTGAAGAGCCGATTCCGGTGCCTCCACAAGACCGGCGGAGCACTCCCATATGCCCCGGTGAAGGTGTGCAAGATCATCATCGTCTGCTGCATGCTGCACAACATGGCAGTGGAGGAAGCTGTTCCACTCATACTGGATCAAGATGACCAGGACCATCCACCCGTGGAGGATGAAGGCCTTGGTGACGGGGCAAGTGATGTGGAGGAGGAGGAGGCTGTGGAGGACATGCGGAGTCGGCTCATACGCAACTTCTTTGCTTAGTGGTGAGTTCCAGTGTCTGAGTGTGCACGCATTGGGCCGTGTGTGGCATGTGTTGCAATGTGTGTGTCCATCTGCATGTCTGCCAAGTGAGTCAGTGGTGTGTATTGAAGTGTCACTCGAGTGATGGCGCAATGGAAGGATGTTGTCTGAGGGTCATCATTGTCACCTGTCATGTTGACAACATGATACGTGTTGAGTACATGCTTGCGGATGTGCTCCTTTGGGCTGACTCCTTGTGTGTCTCTCTTCCACAGGTCCATGGGCATGCTGTCTGCTGGTGGCATTGTTGTGCTCCTGCTACTCCTCATGAACACAGCAACATGTGCTGATTCTGCGTCACATGCACGGGCAAGTTTTGAAATCTCCTTAGGGTAAGGGATGCCTCACGGCGTTTTGGGTGTGTGAATTGTTTGTAGTCTGTGTGCACTTCTCCGGTTCATGTGTGTTCCATTTGCATACATGTGGATCCTACATGGGGAACATGACATGGGGCAGGCTTCACCTGGAGCCATGGTCAGACTTGGTGACTGTCATGTGGCAGGGGATTGGGGATTGTGATGAGGCCATCATTGTGTGTAACACTGACCTCGGAAACATACAGGTTGCACCGGGTTGACATGGTGTGTGATTGCCCCATCAGGGCCTCAATGGTGTATAGCGGCCTCTCCGTGGCAGCAGGGGGTGTTTAGCTGTTATCCGTCACTTGTGTGCCAGTTCAATGGAATACCAGCATCTGTGTTGCAATGGGGGGTGCCAGTGTTGCTCCCACATGTTCATCCACATGACCTGTGTATGTGTTGACAGAGTATCATTGTCATTCCAACACACATGACTAATAAATGTGTCCCTCTGTCTCCAAGGTGCCTCTTCCCTGTCAATGGTGGCCTGTTGCCACTGTGCGTGCGGCATGTCTGGCATAGTTTTCTGAGGTGGTGCATATGTGTCTATGTGTAGAGTGACAAGATGCTAGGGGTTTGTCAGGGAGTGGGAACTGTATTATGCACAAGATGCACAGTTCCATCCACCTCAAGGCAAGAGAGACCATCCCCCAGGGCAACTACAACATCCGTGTCGAATCCTACCCTGCAGTCTACGGACATGTGCCTTACGACTCCCATGATACTTGTCCATATCCGGAGTGCATCTGCACAGCTCTGCTACTGCATCGGGCAACCAGGCCACATCAACGTCCAAACGGGATGGGGGGAATGTTTCACAGCCAGCTGTAGGATGACCTTCTCGATCCACGCCCACACTCATGATGCAGCCCACAACCCCAACACAACCATGTGGCACTGTGATCCAAAACTCCATTCTGGCATCTCCATGCATCCAACCTTGGGCTAGCCACCATTCTCAACATCCGCCTGACGCAAGCATGCAGGACATTGTAGGGACACATGTCTAGACATACCTGGGAGCGGCAAGCCAGGTCACTCCACATGATCCCTGACCTCTGCGCATGACTGTTGCTCCCCTGAATGTGTCTGTAGCCACAGTTGTGCGGGAACCACTCAGCTGGTTGGGCCCAGCACAGGTGAGTATGGTACTCCATGTCTGTATCAGATGATACATTGGGACCCATGTGTGTCCTGGGCAAGACTGCGACCCCACGGTTTGGATGGTTGGAGTTAATTCTGAGATCAGGCATGCTTTGACTTTACGACACACACATGTATTGTAATAATGCAGAATCACGGCATCATCTTGTAAGTGTGATTAATTTATTTGTGGTGGGGTACGGGTTTGTGGGGATGACAAGAGGTGCACAGCGGGAGTGTAGAATCCAAAGTTCACTGGGGGAGTTGGTATCCTTGCCGTAGCAAAATGTCAGAGTCCATGCCACAGTCTTCGTCAACATAGGTCAGACAGTGACCAGCAAGTCCATGTGGCAGAGAATGTCATGTGCTGCTATTGGGCCAGAGGGCCAGGTGCCAGGCCAGGTGACCTGGGAGAAGGTGATGTTCTGCTGACTCTCACAGTCTTTTTCGTGGACGACCCACCTTCCTGCGGGGACCCTCGGAAGCAGTCCGTGACGATGTCTGTGACGCTCCGTCGGATGAATCCTCCTCCTCCTGATCCCTCCCTGTGTCTGGTAATGGCCTTCGCCTGGTGCCACAGGGAGGGTTGCCCATGTTGTCGGCAATCCGACGGAGTACACCGGTCATTTGGGTTTGCACCGCCACGAGCTCAGCCTGTCTATCCTCCATCCTTCCTTGGTGTTGCAGTTGACAGGCATGTTGCTGGGCCTGCAGGGTCTTCATCTCCTGGAGGGTCCCCTTGATGTCATTGAGGGTGGACGCAATCTGGTCCATGCCCCTGGTGTCACGCCGGTATGTATCCAGGATGTTGCTGACCTGGGACACTACCGGGTCCTGAGCTGCCTGGTCAGGTTCGCGCCTCCGCCGTCCTCCACTCCCGCCACCCCTGCCCACGTGCACCTGGCCTGCCGTTGTGGGTGCATCGGGTCTCCGGGACCCCTGAGGGATGGCATCTGCGTTGCCGCCTGCCTCCTCCTGGGTGCCCGGAGGACCGTGTCCCTCCTGGGCAGACTGGCTGGGTGGTCGTGTGCGGGCAGGGCTCCTGGACGTCTCCTGGGATGTGGCAGGAATGGGGGTGGTGGTTGGCACAGTTGTACCTGACGCAGGTGCTGCAGGTGGTTGGACACCAGAGGGGCCAGGTTGGTCTGGGTCATCCACGGAGTGGTGAGAGTCATCGCTGGCGGTGGGGTCCTCATCCCGCGGAGCCTGGTCCTGTGAGACTTCCCCCCCAGTGTTGGGGGGTGTTCGTCGACGTTGACCTGTGTGTGAGAGAGACAATGTTAACAGTGTCACATGTGGCATCCATGTTTCATGCATTTCTGATTTGGCACTCTTCCTCTGGGTAGTTGGATCTGTCTTGCATTCCTCTCACAGTGCACTTGTGCATGGGTATGTCCCTTGGCCACAGCTGTCAGGGCTTTACGCATGTGTGAGACACAATCTTAGTTGATGCATCTATTTGGGTACACAGTCAGCAGTGTGGTGTGCGGGCGTAGCGAGCCATGCAGAGGCGCCTTACGTGTTGCACTGTACGTGGCCAAATGGTGTTTTGCCAAGGCAATTTGATGTTGCAGGTAGGGGACTGAAGCATTTGTGACAGGGTTCTTACCGACACAGTGGGTGGGTATACTGGGTGTGTGGTTAGGTCTGTGCCTGCAGCACGGATGGACTCGTGCACAGATTGACACATGGACCGGTCTTCATCTACGGAAGGGGGGGTTTGAGGCACTGCCAGACCTGGTCTGCATGCACACAGTCCACCGGCTGACGAGTGGACATGGCCACACCACCCAAGGGTGATTTAGTCTCCCTGTGTCTCCCTTCCTCCCTCCCTCTGTCACCCTCCTCCCTCTGTCGGTCTCCCTCTGTCACCCTACTCCCTCCCTCTGTCTGTCTCCCTGTGTCCCCCTCTGTCTCCTTCCCTCTCATTCCCCCTCTCCCTCCCTCTCTTTGTCACTCTCTGTCACCTCAGGCCAGCTTCCTGGGCACACACAGTTAGCCGGTCTTTGAATGGCCATTGGCTTGTTCATGTGAGTTAGTCCCTGTTCTCCGGGCACCCATTGGGCAGTGTGTCTGAGTGTAGGCTGCTGCTGTGGCGGTGTGTGCTGAGACTCTATCAGAGCGATGCATCTTCATTGTCTGCTGTAATGTGCAAATTGTGCCTTCAGACCCATGTCATCCTGCATGGCAGCCACCATTTGCAGGCAAGACAGTACTGTGTGGGTACACAGAGTTTGTATGGCTGTGCCCTGGGCCATATGGGCTGAGGGCATTGTTGTGTGCTTGTGAGTTGCTCAATGTTAGTTTTGATGCCCCCACTCCCAGCATCGACCACATCCTGTGTTGTGTTGGTGTTTTGTGTGGCCTGTGACTTGGCATGGCCCTGATTGATGCATGGGGCATGGAGGCGCTAGTGGCATGTGTGTGTTTGTGGAGTGTTGTTGTGTCCGGTGGTGGCTTGGGGGGGGTGGCATGCATGATTGATTGTGTATGTCATCCCCCCCATGTGAGGTGAGTTGTTTGTGTACTCACCAGGGTCTGGGAGTCCAGGCAGTCCGTGTAGTCCCTCCACCGCCAGCGTGGACATCACCTTCTCCTCCCAGGGATGGTATTGTACCGGTCTGGGGGGCGGCCCTCCTCCAGTGATGTTCCCCTGGTTGTGATTGTCAGTCATCTTCCTCTTGACCGTCCTCCGCAGATCGTACCACCTGGATTGGCACTCGTGCCTGGTCCTTCTGGTGGTCCCAACAGCATTCACAGAATCGACAATCCTCTGCCACATGGCCGTTTTTTCGGATATGCTGGTCTGTCTGACCAATGTCCCAAAGAGCTGTGGCTCGACTCTGAGGATTTCGTCGACAAGGATCTCCAGCTCCTCCTTTGTGAACTTTGGATTCTTGGTGGTGGACATGGCGTGGGGTGTGGGTGTGGATGGTTGTGGGGGTGTGGGTGTGGATGGTTGTGGGGGTGTGGGTGTGGATGGTTGTGGGTGTGTGGGTGTGGTAGTGGAGGTGTGTGTGTGAATGTGATGAGGGGGTGTTTGTGTAGGTGGTTGTGTGAAGGTATGCAAGTGTGAGGTTCAAGTATGGTGGTGTGGGTCGTCTGTGGGCTCTGGCAGCAGTGGGTCTGTTGCAAAGGCTCATGGTTTGTGTGTGTGGTCCATTTTTATTGGTCCATTTGTGGGTGTGGCTGTGTTTGAAATTTGTGTGGGTGTGTTATGAGGAGTGATTGAGTTGTGGGCCTCTGTTTGGCAGTTTGGCAGTTGCAGGTCAGTGTATGTGATGTTTGTGGGGTTGTTGGGCATGTTTGGTGGTGTGGGGAAACTCTAATTGACTCTCCTTGTGTAAATTAGGCCTGGGCAAAAATTTCATTCCGTTCGCGGAAATTGCGATAATTTGACATTTTTGCGTTCCGCGGAGAGCGCGAAAATGTCAAAAATTCCGGTTTCCGCAGCTTGGCGATAAATTGTTTCTTGCTCGCGCTGTAAAATGATACATTCTCGCGCGCGCGCGATCGCCTTACCTGAATCCCTGCGTTCGCCGACAAGTTTTCTTGATCCGGTCGCGTTCTCCATGAGATGTTGTATTGTTTTTAGCCATTTGCGCTGTCTCGCGACAGTTCGCGCCCGCAGTGACGTCATGCGTCGCGCGATCACGTCTTTCTTCTCGCGATCATGCACCGCGAGAACAACTCAAAACAAGATGGCCGCGCCCGCAAGCAACCACATGGGTAAGTTGGCGACCCGCAACCATGCAGAAAATCTCGCGAACATGCCGGAAAAAAACTTCCGCATCTTCGCGATATTTCTGCTTGTTTGCGATAATTTTAAACATTCTCGCGATAATTTGCGAAGGTTAATTCCGCAAATTCCGCCCACCCCTAGTGTAAATATGGTTTGTCCTGGTTCAGTACGTGTGTTTTTGGCGTCAGTACGGTCCGTACATGCACTGGTGGGGGTACGGTCCGTACATTCCCTGGTGGGGTGTGGGTATGGCCGTACATACACGGCTGGGGGGGGTTTGGTGCGTACATACACGGGTGGGGGTTTGGTGCGTACATACACGGGTGGGGGTTTGGTGCGTACATACAGGGGTGGGGGTTTGGTGCGTACATACACGGGTGGGGGTTCGGGGGCGTACATACACGGGTGGGGGTTCGGGGGCGTACATACACGGGTGGGGGTTTGGTGCGTACATACACGGGTGGTGGTTTGGTGCGTACATACAGTGCTGGGGTGGGGGTTTGGTGCGTACATACACGGGTGGGGGTTCGGGGGCGTACATACACGGGTGGGGGTTCGGGGGTGTACATACACGGGTGGGGGTTTGGTGCGTACATACACGGGTGGGGGTTTGGTGCGTACATACACGGGTGGGGGTTCGGTGCGTACATACACGGCTGGGGGGGTGTTCGGTGCGTACATACACTGCTGGGGTGGGGGTTCGGTGCGTAGATACACTGCTGGGGTGGGGGTTCGGTGCGTACATACACGGGTGGGGGTTCTGGGGCGTACATACACGGGTGGGGGTTCGGGGGCGTACATACACGGGTGGGGGGGTGTTCGGTGCGTACATACACTGCTGGGGTGGGGGTTCGGTGCGTACATACACGGCTGGGGGGGTGTTCGGTGCGTACATACACTGCTGGGGTGGGGGTTCGGTGCGTACATACACGGGTGGGGGTTCGGTGCGTACATACATGGCTGGGGGGGTGTTCGGTGCGTACATACACTGCTGGGGTGGGGGTTCGGTGCGTAGATACACTGCTGGGGTGGGGGTTTGGTGCGTACATACACGGGTGGGGGTTCGGGGGCGTACATACACGGGTGGGGGTTCGGGGGCGTACATACACGGGTGGGGGGGTGTTCGGTGCGTACATACACTGCTGGGGTGGGGGTTCGGTGCGTAGATACACTGCTGGGGTGGGGGTTCGGTGCGTACATACACGGGTGGGGGTGCGGTGCGTACATACACGGCTGGGGGGGTGTTCGGTGCGTACATACACTGCTGGGGTGGGGGTTCGGTGCGTAGATACACTGCTGGGGTGGGGGTTCGGTGCGTACATACACGGGTGGGGGTTCGGGGGCGTACATACACGGGTGGGGGTTCGGGGGCGTACATACACGGGTGGGGGGGTGTTCGGTGCGTACATACACTGCTGGGGTGGGGGTTCGGTGCGTAGATACACTGCTGGGGTGGGGGTTCGGGGGCGTACATACACGGGTGGGGGTTCGGGGGCGTACATACACGGGTGGGGGTTCGGGGGCGTACATACACGGGTGGGGGTTAGGTGCGTACATACACGGCTGGGGGGGTGTTCGGTGCGTACATACACTGCTGGGGTGGGGGTTCGGTGCGTACATACACGGCTGGGGGGGTGTTCGGTGCGTACATACACTGCTGGGGTGGGGGTTCGGTGCGTACATACACGGGTGGGGGTTCGGGGGCGTACATACACGGGTGGGGGTTCGGGGGCGTACATACACGGGTGGGGGGGTGTTCGGTGCGTACATACACTGCTGGGGTGGGGGTTCGGTGCGTAGATACACTGCTGGGGTGGGGGTTCGGGGGCGTACATACACGGGTGGGGGTTCGGGGGCATACATACACGGGTGGGGGTTCGGGGGCGTACATACACGGGTGGGGGTTGGGTGCGTACATACACGGCTGGGGGGGTGTTCGGTGCATACATACACTGCTGGGGTGGGGGTTCGGTGCGTACATACACGGCTGGGGGGGTGTTCGGTGCGTACATACACTGCTGGGGTGGGGGTTCGGTGCGTACATACACGGCTGGGGGGGTGTTCGGTGCGTACATACACTGCTGGGGTGGGGGTTCGGTGCGTAGATACACTGCTGGGGTGGGGGTTCGGTGCGTACATACACGGGTGGGGGTTCGGGGGCGTACATACACGGGTGGGGGTTCGGGGGCGTACATACACGGGTGGGGGTTTGGTGCGTACATACACGGGTGGGGGTTCGGGGCGTACATACGCGGGCGGGGGGGTGGTGGGGTGTTGGGCGCGTATGCGGGCACATGTCTCCATGGTTGCTATGGGAGTTCGGTTCGGACGGTGTTTTTTGCGTACGGTTGTGAAATGGGGAGGACGGAAGGGATCGTACTTGCGCTGTCGGACTTTATTTTTCCGCACGGTGGGTTTTTCGACCGGGGACGTGTCGGTGACTTTTCCCGACCCGAGGACGTGTGGGGAAATCTTCCCAATGCGATTCGTATGGACTTTTTTCCGTTCGAATCGTACTTGGCAGTTTGTACGCTACTTTGACGATTCGGACGGGAAAAAATCCGGATACGAGTCGGACGGGGAATTTTTTTACAGGATCGGAATTGGCACCTCAGTTCCCATTTATAAGAGAGACCAAACATATTTTCTATTTCTACCCCTTCATCTTCCAGTACCATAAGCATATTTATTTATTTATTTAGAAAGTTTTATAGAGCGCGAACAAGATCCTTGCGGATATCAGAGCGCTTTACATAACAGCTGGATGTAAGTAGAACAATACAAAATATGCAGGTAAACAATCATATAAAAGCATAGTTGGTGCACATAAAGTATGAGGATTAAAGCATGGTGCTGTCTATTATAACAGGAAACAAGAGAACTGTGGTGTAAGGCTTTATGGGTCATGCACGCCACTTTTAGGTGGATTCTAGCTTCAAAAGGAAGCCAATTCAGGGATTTTAAGTCCGGGGAAATGTGTGCAGTTCTTTTCGAGCCGGTGATGAGTCTAGCTGCAGCATTGATCGATGCTCTTAAGGGTGCTGTTGCAGCTTTTGGGAGGCCACACAGGGAGACACTTCCGTAGTCAACACAAGGGATAACTAGCGCTTGTACTGCTAACTTGAGGTCCTCGACTGGCAGGAAGGGTTTCAGTTTCCTTAGGGTACTTATCTGGAAGTTAGCTCTCTTAGTAGCGTTACTGATGTGTTTTCGCATCATGAGGTTGTTGTCGAGAGTGATCCCCAAGGATTTTGCTGAGTCCACGATAGTTGGTTGTAAGTTGAACGCGGTGAGCTGTTGGATCAAGTCATGCATTAAAGGGATCTTGGCCGGTGGTGCTATGAGGAGGAATTCTGTTTTTAATGCGTTCAGTTTGAGATGGTTTTCTGATAACCAAGACTGGGTGATCATGAGTGTGGAGTTGAGCAAATTAATGTCTTCGATGGAATTGATCTTAAGGTATAGTTGTGTGTCATCCGCATACATATGAAATTGCACATTGGATGTTTGCAGGATTTCAGTGAGAGGTTCCATGAACAAGTTGAATAGGGATGGTGAAAGTGCGGACCCTTGCGGCACCCCCAGAGATACACGAGAGGGATTGGAGAGCGCGTTGTTAACCTTGAATTTTTGTGTACGGTTATGCAGGAAGGATGCAAACCATTCTAGCACTGTGCCAGACATACCCATCCTATGCTCCAGTAGATCTAATAGTTTCTGGTGTTTGACAGTATCAAAGGCTGATGAGAGGTCTAGTAGGATGAGTAAGCACGCACCATTCTGGTCAAGGATTTCTAGCGCGTCATCAAGAATGTGTGTCATGGCCGATTCAGTGCTGTGACCCGCTCTGAAGCCTGATTGGTGTTTATTTAGTAGGTTAAAGTGATCTATGTGATTGGTCAGTTGTTGGAGAACACATTTTTCCAACAATTTGGCCAAGGTGGGGATATTGGTAATGGGGCGGTAGTTGTTAAGGTCGGTAGGGTCAGCAGTGAGTTTCTTTAGAATAGGTGAGACTTGGCCTACTTTGAGGTAGTCCGGGATACAGCCTTGTTGGAGTGAGCTGTTAATGATTTTGGTCCAGAGTGGAAGAAGCCAAGGGGAGAGGGCTTTGACTGCATTGGCCGGGAGAGGGTCAGTGAAGTGATTGGCCGGTTTCAGGTTGTTGAGAATCTTGCCTAGGGTGTCTTCAGTGTACGTCTCAAAGGAAGACCAGGCTGCCTCATTTTTAAGGCAGGCCTTGGGGGGGGAATGACCTGTGATGGGTGTAGGTAGGGGGGTGGTTACCGTATGAGGGGCAGTGTGTAGTGCTCTGTCATTAAGGAGATCCTTTATGATGTTGTCAGTCTTCCGATTGAAGAAGGTGGAGAATTCTTGACAATTAGGATGTGGGCGAGCTAGGTCTCGAGCCCGTTGGGGAGCTTCCTTGGATTGATTTTTGACCAGCTCGAAGAGTTTTTTTGGCCGGTTCTTAGCTTGGTCTAATTGGTGGCTGAAGAAGTCAGCTTTAGTGCGCTTAATTTTTTTGTAGTATGCATTTCTCTTTTTCCTAAGGAGATTGAGGTGGAGAGCTGATGGGACTTCTCTCCAAATGCGTTCAGCAGACCTGAGGGCTCGTCTGTCCTCATTAAGTAGAGCGTTGAACCAGGGCTTGGAATCTTTAGTGGGAGCTCTCTTAAGTTGCAGGGGGGCTGCCTCATTAATTATCGAGGTCATGGCATTGAGATAGTGATTTGTGAAAACATGGACGTCTGAGGTGTTTACAGGGGGCTGGAGCAGGTTATAACTGGAGGCGGGTAGTGAGTTGGGGTTGATTTTTTTCAAGTCTCTTTTCCAGATCTTAGGTTTTGTGGGTTGCGATGAGTTGAGTTTAAAGGTTTCTTTGATGTGAAAGGCAATAATGTGATGGTCCGACCAGTCGCATGGTTGGATCGAATCCACCTGGATGACGCCAGCTTTGGAGATAATGAGATCGAGGGTTGATCCTTTGTTGTGTGAAGGACTACTACAAGATTGGATGAGGGCTAGATCATCCAGGAAGTTTTTGAAGCTGTTGACCCCTGAGTCATTAATGTCATTCCAATGGAGATTGAGAATTCCTGTGCATCTTGCTGGACATTTTGAGTAAACTGTGTACATCCAGAACATACATCTAAAAGATTTCTAACATCAGAAGCACTTTCTATTTTAGTTTTATCATTACTCAGCTTCTCATAAAGGAAACTCAGCAGAGAACAAAATCTTTTTTCATGATTTAGTATTATCTGCTCTTTCAAACTTTCAAGATAAAATACAACATTCAGCACTACATTAGCGTAGCAGTTGACACCAGAGCTATTTTCAAAATGACAACCAACAACCTCTTCAGCATTGATCTTTTTCTTTTTGCTTGCAATCACATCAGTCTCTATTTGTTTACTCTTCTGTACATCCTCATTACAGATATTCTCAATTCTCCTTTTCCGACAAACAACACGTTTTTCAAACACAGGATACTGACCTAAATGTGGGGCATAGCTTCTTCTTAATCTATTATACTCCTTTACACAGTTTGCATCAGCACTAACTTTTGACTCATCAAAGTCTATCATGAATAAACTAGATATTTTTTTCACGCGTGACAAAGCAACATATGCCATACCTTCTTTAAACACACTAGATCCAATGTTTACAAAAGCACTATCTACAGTTAATCCTTGAGATTTGTGAATAGTTACAGCATATGCTATAGAAAACGGAAACTGCTTATTACGTACATATAAGTCTTTCACAAGCAAGAAACGAACTGAACAACGGCTAATGTCTTTAACCTCTTCAATCTGATCAAATTTTATTTTTAAAAATTCAATTCCATCTTTTTCCGGTAATTAACAAAACCCACAACTTTACCCATAGCTCCATTCACTAAACCTTTTTCTACATCCAAATTACGTCTTAAAATTACTCGACAGTTCATACATACATAAAGATTCTTTTCTAAACCAGCTGTTTTCGATATGTTTTTCTCTAGAGAATCCAATTTAGTTGTCAATTTGCTTGTCAATATAATAGTTATTCTTTCATGCTGTATTTTATCCACAGCTTCCAGTTTTATAATCTCTTCATTGTCCAATTTCAAATGTTCTTGATTGAATATAGAGCATTCATGTAGTGTTGGCATTAAGCAGATTACAGTATTTTTTTCTGCAATTTTCTTGTATATTTTCTCTGGAACTATTTGTTCAGTTGGAAACAAATTACATAGCAATCGACTCTGTAAAGCTTTTCTGCCATGTTCTGTGAGTAGTCCAATTCTGATATCTTTGAGAATACTTGCATAATCATCATCATTTGCTTGCCGCATATTGGTAATGAGTTCTTTGTACTCAAAGTATGTCCAAATATTCACATTACCTATACTTCCTAACGACTTTTTCGTGTCTTCATGTGTAAGAGTATGAAATACTGGTTGTCCTTTAACTGGAGTGAGCTGCAGTAGATCCCCAAAAACTATAACATGTTTTCCTCGAAATAGCACGTCATAGTTTGTCTTTAGAATTTGCTGCATTCTTAAATGCACAAAGGCAAGCATTAAGTTTGATACCATGCTTACCTCATCAATAATGAGAACTTTCATTTTTTTCAATACTCTTGAAACTTCAAAACATGCTTCTCCTGTTAGATTGTGGTATTGTATTTTGTTCTCATGCTCTACTGGTAACATTAGCAAATGATGGAGGGTAATTCCTTTTATGTTATATGCTGCTAACCCAGTTGGAGCAGTAACAACACAAGACAACGTTGAATCAGTTCTTTTCTATAGGTAGCTTCTAATTACTTTAATTAAGAAACTTTTTCCAGTTCCAGCTTGTCCACTCACATACATTCTGATTGGTTCAAATGATGTGCATGAGCACTCTTTATTTTCATGTAGTAATCCATGATCAATTTGTTTTGTGACTTCCTCATAAATTTGTTGTTGTTCATCATTCAGTTGTTGTTCCAAATTTGGTAAGTTTATTAAATCTTCCTGAGCTCGATTCATAGCTGTTTCCACTTCAGTCATGGCTATTGCAGCTTCATTTTCTACGATTGGTTGTCCTAGAGGATCTTGACTGCGCGTCCCAGAACTTTGACTGTCTTGAGAACTGTCTCTAGCTACTTCAGCTGCAATTGTTGCTTCTTGTTCAATTTCTTCATTTAACATTTGTACATAAGTTGTGAAAGTACTGCATTCTATGGTATCTCTGCATGCATTAAAGGAATCTTCATAGCTTTGAAAATGTCCAAGTAATTCATCCTCTGAACGCCATGGTTTAAACAACTGTAAAAGTGCTAAGTAGTAAAATTCCTTCTTGTCAGTAGTGTCGCAACTCAGCTTACTGTGATTAATCAAACTTCCTTTTGTTTGTTTTACCAAACATCCTTCCTCACCAATGACTTTATATTTTCCATTGTTGATGTCTTCTGTGGTATTCCGTTTAAAAATGTAGTTATGCAGCACTTCATAGAGACACATGTTCTCAAGATGATGACTTCTCTTTGGGTAATATGTGTCCAACATGTTTGTTCTTAAAATGTCTGTACTTTCTGGTTCGTACTCTGCTAAATATTCAATTTCTCGAATAGATTTCGCATTCCTGCAAGGCCTAAACTTACCCAAATTATTCTTCTGGATTTGGAGTACAGACTTGCAGATGATAACCTATCTGAGCATTCATATTAGCCAATTTCTCGATGCGAAACTGAAACTGTATAGCTTTTTACTGACAGTCTTCTCGTGAGAAATCTCTTCCCACATTTCTTTCAATTCCGTTTTCTCAGATTTAGTGATGTAAGATGTGACATACCGAGCAACAGCAATAGAATTGTCAGCTACATACTGAATATCCATGTTAGCATTCCACATGGATAAAATGACTGGGTTGTAGTCATTTATATATTTTGACTCTTCTTTTCTTCTTAGGTTGTAGGTATTTTTAGGCGATTTTCTTGTAATAGTATGTCGCACAGCTGACATAAAACTGTTTACTCTTCCTTTTGAAAGAACAGGTCGTGGAAATCCAAATCGACATTTTGTGTAGAATTTATCTTTACTCTTGTACTTTCGTCGACAGTATTTTCCACACCGATGACTTTGGAAATGTAAAACTTGCTCTTTTAAGTTTTTTTCTTCTGTGCTTTTAGGTATAACACATGTTGCCTATCCTTCAATGAAAGATAAAACTGCATCATCAGAATCTGTTCCAAATTTTGAGGCATCCTTGATCCACAACAGCATATGAATATGAGGAGCACCTCTTGCTTGGTACTCTTTTCTCCAAAAGAAATCCACAACTTCTCCAAGAGGTGGATTTTTTTTATTGCAGATGAAGGACATCATAGCCTCAAATCTATGATTGAAATATCTGCAAACATTAACCGGATCCAAATGAGCACAATTCTCCTGCTGTCTTGTATTGGATGTTTTCAATATTTGAATTTGCCTCTCGAAGAAAATCCAGTAAATCATCCCAAGCGTACTCAGCATAGCTTAGGGTAAGGAACCATGTAGGAGTTCCTAAATTCCGTAACATACATTTCAATTCTCCATGGCGTCGGTATCAATATTCATTAGTCCCACGCTGACAAGCCATCAGATTAATCAATTGAGATTCCAAATGATCATCTCGCTGTTGCACTTTGTTCAGAAAATCCTTTGCAGACACATTATATAGATGTACTCCAGTTTTTAAAATGTGATTTACTGCATAAGATAGTGCAGACAAGTCACTTTCAAATAAAAGATGGAACAAATAAGGAATACTTTGATGAAATCTTGGATCTTCTGCATATAATCTTGTAGTCCGATACTCAGAAGCAGGAATCTGTACTGGACGTTCATCATATCGTCCACCTTTTCCTGTAGGAAACAGCTGGGGAAAACAACGAGCTTCCAAGCTCTCCTCTCATACACTCACGGGAGTTCCTTTTGCTTTTTTCATCTGAAACAGACCAATAGTGTTTCCCATAACTTCTTTAGAATGAAGAGGATGTATGCTGAAATGTTCATAAATTTCTTCTTCTTTTGACTAATCCACTTATTCAATTTGCCCAGTTGGTATTCCTGTGTCTGCTAGTAAAACTTCTTCATCTTCATCCATATAAATTGATTCATACCATTTATTATTTCTTTTCAAATATAAATTTGCTCTTTGTACTTTTCGTACATCTACCAGCTCCTGCCAAATTTTCTTATTCTTTGTACGTACACCATTAACCAGAATAACTAATGGTTCAGTTTCCAAACTATCTGCATCAATTGTTTCAATATTTTTTTTCAAATCTAATGGCAAATAGACAACTCTTCCTTTTAAACCTCTTTGTAAATCTGAAGGAGGTAATTTACCTGTTTTGGGCTCCATACGAACTATAGTCTGAAACGGATGGACACATTGAATGAGTATAGACTCATACATATTTAAATCACTAAGTTCTGCAGGAATATCAACCAATTCTAAATTATTATGTACAGCTCTAGCTGGCATTTTATTTTCTTCTAACTTGTTATAACCGTATTTACAAGTACGATGATCTTCACCCAAATCAAAACAATTTTCCAGAAATAAATATGTAGCAAAATCCTTCCACTTAAAATTATTTTCTTTTTCACTTTTTTATAGAGATCAACATTCCTTGCTTGAGTTTTATAATGGCTTCTCCGGCAACAAATACAAGTAATATTTGGGTGCCGATTACGATCCGGCAAAAACCGGGTACGAACCGACCGTCGGACGGAGGCTTTTTTCCGTCCGACTCGTACCCGGTCGTAAAACTTTACAAACATGCAAGTACGATTCGCACGGAAACACCATTTCCGTACGAGTCGTACAAAACACCGACCGACGAAAAGATACATACAAATGGGATCCGGGGAATGCGCCGACGTGACGTCGGGACGCTCTCAGGCCGCGTTTCACGACCCAGGAATTACGATTCGAACCGACAGCAGTCCGGACGGCAATATTTTTACGGCACCCAAAAAGTGCCGGAAAAGCGAAGTACGGCGCGAAACGACCAGAGTAGGTGGCCCCATAAGCGCCGTACCCCCCCCAGCCCCCGCATGTATGCGCCGTACCCCCCCAGCCCCTGCATGTACACGCCGTACCCCCCCAGCCCCCGCATGTACGCGCCGTAACCCCCCAGCCCTCGCATGTACGCGCCGTACCCCCCCGTGTATGTACACCCGTGTACGTGTCGAACCCCCCGTGTATGTACACCCGAGTACGTGTCGAACCCCCCTGTGTATGTACACCCGTGTACGTGTCGAACCCCCTGTGTATGTACACCCGTGTACGTTCGAGTCGTACCCCCACCCGTGTATGTACACCCGAGTACGTGTCGAACCCCCCGTGTATGTACACCCGTGTACGTGTCGAACCCCCCGTGTATGTACACCCGAGTACGTGTCGAACCCCCCCGTGTATGTATACCCGTGTACGTTCGAGTCGTACCCCCACCCGTGTATGTACACCCGAGTACGTGTCGAACCCCCCCGTGTATGTACACCCGAGTACGTGTCGAACCCCCCCGTGTATGTACACCCGTGTACGTTCGAGTCGTACCCCCACCCGTGTATGTACGGTGCGTACCCCCAGCGCGTACGACTCGAACGTACACGGGTGTACATACACGGGGGGGTTCGACACGTACTCGGGTGTACATACACGGGGGGTTCGACACGTACTCGGGTGTACATACACGGGGGGTTCGACACGTACTCGGGTGTACATACACGGGTGGGGGTACGACTCGAACGTACACGGGTGTACATACACGGGGGTTCGACACGTACACGGGTGTACATACACGGGGGGTTCGACACGTACTCGGGTGTACATACACGGGGGGTTTGACACGTACTCGGGTGTACATGCACGGGGGGTTCGACACGTACTCGGGTGTACATACACGGGGGGTTCGACACGTACTCGGGTGTACATACACAGGGGGTTCGACACGTACTCGGGTGTACATACACGGGGGGGTTCGACACGTACTCGGGTGTACATACACGGGGGGTTCGACACGTACTCGGGTGTACATACACGGGGGTTCGGCGCGTACACGGGTGTACATACACGGGGGGGTTCGACACATACTCGGGTGCACATACACGGGGGGGTACGACTCGAACGTACACGGGTGTACATACACGGGGGGTTCGACACGTACTCGGGTGTACATACACGGGGGTTCGACACGTACTCGGGTGTACATACACGGGTGGGGGTACGACTCGAACGTACACGGGTGTACATACACGGGGGGGTTCGACACGTACACGGGTGTACATACACGGGGGGTTCGACACGTACTCGGGTGTACATACACGGGGGGTTCGACACGTACTCGGGTGTACATACACGGGGGTTCGACACGTACTCGGGTGTACATACACGGGGGGTTCGACACGTACTCGGGTGTACATACACGGGGGGTTCGACACGTACTCGGGTGTACATACACGGGCGGTTCGACACGTACTCGGGTGTACATACACGGGGGGTTCGACACGTACACGGGTGTACATACACGGGGGGGTTCAACACGTACTCGGGTGTACATACACGGGGGGTACGACTCAAACGTACACGGGTGTACATACACGGGGGGGTTCGACACGTACTCGGGTGTACATACACGGGGGGTTCGACACGTACTCGGGTGTACATACACGGGGGGTTCGACACGTACTCGGGTGTACATACACGGGTGGGGGTACGACTCGAACGTACACGGGTGTACATACACGGGGGGTTCGACACGTACACGGGTGTACATACACGGGGGTTCGACACGTACACGGGTGTACATACACGGGGGGGTTCGACACGTACTCGGGTGCACATACACGGGGGGTACGACTCGAACGTACACGGGTGTACATACATGGGGGGTTCGACACGTACTCGGGTGTACATACACGGGGGGTTCGACACGTACTCGGGTGTACATACACGGGGGGTTCGACACGTACTCGGGTGTACATACACGGGTGGGGGTACGACTCGAATGTACACGGGTGTACATACACGGGGGGTTTGACACGTACACGGGTGTACATACACGGGGGGTTCGACACGTACTCGGGTGTACATACACGGGGGGGTTCGACACGTACTCGGGTGTACATACACGGGGGGTTCGACACGTACTCGGGTGTACATACACGGGGGGTTCGACACGTACTCGGGTGTACATACACGGGGGGGTTCGATACGTACTCAGGTGTACATACACGGGGGGGTACGACTCAAACGTACACGGGTGTACATACACGGGGGGTTCGACACGTACTCGGGTGTACATACACGGGGGGTTCGACACGTACTCGGGTGTACATACACGGGGGGTACGACACGTACTCGGGTGTACATACACGGGTGGGGGTACGACTCGAACGTACACGGGTGTACATACACGGGGGGTTCGACACGTACACGGGTGTACATACACGGGGGGTTCGACACCGACACGTACACGGGTGTACATACACGGGGGGTTCGACACGTACACGGGTGTACATACACGGGGGGTTCGACGCGTACTCGGGTGCACATACACGGGGGGGTACGACTCGAACGTACATGGGTGTACATACATGGGGGGGTTCGACACGTACTCGGGTGTACATACACGGGGGTTCGACACGTACTCGGGTGTACATACACGGGGGGTTCGACACGTACTCGGGTGTACATACACGGGTGGGGGTATGACTCGAACGTACACGGGTGTACATACACGGGGGGTTCGACACGTACACGGGTGTACATACACGGGGGGTTCGACACGTACTCGGGTGTACATACACGGGGGGTTCGACACGTACTCGGTTGTACATACACGGGGGGGTTTGACACGTACTCGGGTGTACATACACGGGGGTTCGACACGTACTCGGGTGTACATACACGGGGGGGTTCGACACGTACTCGGGTGTACATACACGGGGGGTTCGACACGTACTCGGGTGTACATACACGGGGGTTCGACACGTACACGGGTGTACATACACGGGGGGGTTCGACACGTACTCGGGTGTACATACACGGGGGGGTTCGACACGTACTCGGGTGTACATACACGGGGGGTTCGACACGTACTCGGGTGTACATACACGGGGGGTACGGCGCGTACATGCGGGGGCTGGGGGGGGTACGGCGCGTACTGGGCACCTGTTTGGACGTCTCCATGGTTGCTATTGGAGTTTGGTGCGGACGGTCTTTTAACCATACGGTTGTACATTCGGACGCCCGGGACGGATCGTGATTCCCCGGTCGGACTTCGCTTTTCACGTTTGTACGGTAAATCGTCCGAGGACGTGTCGGACACATTTTCCGACCCGAGGACGTGTGGGGAATAATTCCCAAGGCGGTTCGTATGGACTTTTTACCATGCGAATCGTGATTGCCAGTTTGTACGGCACTTGTACGATTCGTACGGTAAAAAGACCGGATACGAGTCGTACGGGAATTTTTTTTACCGGATCGTAATTGCCACCTTGGTCTTTCATTAGAGATGATAGTAAATTTTGTCATTTGATCTTCAAATGTTTTACTAACAGTGGGTTCTACATTCTCTTCCACATTTTCTTCAATAACTGTGTCATTTCCTGCACTTTCTTGCTCTGGACCAAAGTAACAAAACTCAATATCCTCAAAAACCTTCTTCACATCTGATACAGATCCATGGAACAGAGCACTTTTCAACTCATGTAACTTTAGTGATGGACTTTTAGCAAAATACAATCTTCTCACAAACTTTCTCATTTCAGTATGTTGAGCTGCCAGCATCCTAAAATGGTGAAAAACACTTTGACAAACTTCCCTAGAAAGACAAGCCAGAGAATGTCCTTGCAAACCAGTATTCTATCTCACTCTGCATGGATCTAGTCTTTGAAGCACCTTAATCTTCTGTTTAACACTTTTTTTTACTATATTCTCTTAGAAAGTCACGAAATTTATCAATAGATTCCTGTCGTACAGTACAAATACTACTACAATTCCAAGTGTACACTGGGGCTTTAGGACGTCTCCCCATAACCTCATCTGCTAACACTTCTTCCTCATTTCTTGGAACCATTTTCTCCTTTTCCATTACACAACCATCTTTAACTTCATATGCTCGACCACTGGTGTCAACTGCATGCAGCAAACTATTACTTTGAAGATAACTCTCTTCATTAAAAAATGGTTCAGTACTTGAACTATGCTTCCATTCTCCTAAGAACACTTTACAAAAGTTTTTTTTTTCACTTCTCTTTTTCTTTTGCTTTTTGACTTCATTACATTCACTAATTTATCTAATGTACGGATCCTGTTCAAAATTAAAATGAATAGTTTTCTTTTTAATTCCAAAGCCTTTGCAACAATTGATTCAATATGTTTCTTTTTCTTATAAAATTTGGCTTTCTTCCTATATTTTTTCACATCCTTTAGCAAATTGAACATCACTCTTCTGTGAAACATTTTTCTACGAATGTTTTTCAAATCTATTTTTCTTTTTAAGTCATTCTTTCTTACTTCTGATTGTACATTAGTATTTAGTATATTCTGTCGATTGTCTTCTTGTTTTCTACTTGAAACACTATTTCCAGTGGATATATTTTTTACATTTTTTCTTTGCTTGAGGATATTTTTTATAAAATCCTTAGTCTGCTTACCAGAAGGCTTTTTCTTTTTTCCAACATGAGGTTCTTCAACTAATTTTTGTTGTCCAGTTGTCTTCAAATATAGATGTTGTTGCTGTTCTCTTCTCTTTCTTGATTTTATAGGCATCTTTAATTTATTTCAGTGTTGTTCAGCAATACCTGAAAGTAACTAAAAAAAAATACCTTTATGTAATTTAAATATATTACTATATTTGTATAAGCTTTTCAAATCCTATCATATGAGCTGTCCCTTTCCTACGACTGCAAGTCTTACACAATAAAAGCTACACAAATTAAATCTCTGACAACAATTCCTGTGTGCACACAGACTCATGGTGTGATTCTAGGCAGAAAACGATATTTGATTGGCAATTTCAAAGCACATTTACTACTGTGGTAGAGCAAGTGAAAATTACTGTAACAGCCTGACACATTTTCCTTATAGTTTAGAGAGGCAGAAAAGAGCACATGTTCTAACAGCTACTTGAGAGCATGAGCATGTGGAACCTGGGTGAGTGATTAGACTAGAGCAAAGGAAATGAGCCTTGGTGATGTTGAATGTGGTAGCGTTACACACTACTATCTAAAATACCACACAGTGCTGAATAGTAAGCATGGGAGTGCAGGAGAAGCAGCTACCTGTGTGCTAAGAGTGTGTTTCTGGAGACTGTGTATTGTCAGGTGCAAGAGAGATCTGCATGGACGCTTGCACAACTGCATGAAGACTGCAGAGATGTATGTAAGAGTACATGTATGGTAAGGGTTAATTGGAGTTTTGAACATGTAGGAACTACCTCACCCATTGCAGGAGTGGAAGGAAAATCTACCCTGTTGTTTTCAAATGTGTTTGCATTTGCCTTTCATCTGTGAGATAGTGATGTGTGCTGTATGATAACCATCACAGTTCAAGAAAACAAGCTGCCCCTTTCCTACGAGTGCAAGTCTTACAGAAGCACAGCAACACAAATTAAATCTCTGACAACAATTCCTGTGTGCACACAGACTCATGGTGTGATTCTAGGCAGAAAACGATATTTGATTGGCAATTTCAAAGCACATTTACTACTGTGGTAGAGCAAGCAATAATTACTGTAACAGCCTGACACATTTTCCTTATAGTTTAGAGAAGCAGAAAAGAACACATGTCCTACCAGCTACTTGAGACTATGAGCATGTGTAACCTGGGTGAGTGATTAGACTACAGCAAAGGGGTGAGCAGTCTATATATCGACTTTTTAATATCGAGGGACATAAATATCGAGTCAAAAATATCGAATGTACAAAATATCGAAATAGATAATATCGATGTGAAAAATATCGTTTTTTTTTTTTTACTTATATGTCGATGTAAGTAATATCGTTAGTAATAATATCGACGTGAAAATATCGTTATTGTGTGTTTAGTAAATATTTTGAAGTTGTTTGTATAAATAGTTAAAATGTATATAATATGAGAAATATTTATATTGTTTTAGGGGCGGGATGTTGGGTTATAGGGGATAAGGGTGGGGAGTGTTTCAAAAAAATTAATTTATTTTTTTAATATATTGTCAAATTTAATTAGTAAATTTTATTTAAAATTTGAAATGTATATTTAATTTTAGGAGCGGGATGTTGGTTTATAGGGGATAAGGGTGGGAAGTGTTTTGAAAATGTTTATATATTGTTTAATTTAAAAAAAAAAGAATTTAGAAATTGTAAATTAAATTTAGAATTTTACAAATATTTTTAGGAGCGGGATGTTGGTTTATAGGGGATAAGGGTGGGAAGTGTTTTAAAAATGTTTATATATTGTTTAATTTTTTTTAAAATTTATTTAGAAATTGTAAATTAAGTTTAGAATTTTACAAATAATTTTAGGAGCGGGATGTTGGTTTATAGGGGATAAGGGTGGGAAGTGTTTTAAAAATGTTTATATATTTGTGAATTTTTTATTAAAATTATTTAGAAATTGTAAATTAAATTTCGAATTTTACAAATATTTTTAGGAGTGGGATGTTGGTTTATAGGGGATAAGGGTGGGAAGTGTTTTAAAAATGTTTATATATTGTTTAATTTTAAAAAAAAATTATTTAGAAATTGTAAATTAAATTTAGAATTTTACAAATAATTTTAGGAGCGGGATGTTGGTTTATAGGGGATAAGGGTGGGAAGTGTTTTAAAAATGTTTATATATTTGTTAATTTTTTATTAAAATTATTTAGAAATTGTAAATTAAATTTTGAATTTTACAAATATTTTTAGGAGCGGGATTTTGGTTTATATGGGATAAGGGTGGGAAGTGTTTTAAAAATGTTTATATATTGTTTAATTTAAAAAACAAAATTATTTAGAAATTGTAAATTAAATTTAGAATTTTACAAATAATTTTAGGAGCGGGATGTTGGTTTATAGGGGATAAGGGTGGGAAGTGTTTTAAAAATGTTTATATATTTGTTAATTTTTTATAAAAATTATTTAGCAATTGTAAATTAAATTTAGAATTTTACAAATAATTTTAGGAGCGGGATGTTGGGTTATAGGGGATAAGGGTGGGAAGTTAATTAAAAATGTTTATATATTTTTTAATTTAAAAAAAATATTATTTAGAAAATTTAAATATAATTTAGAATTTTACAAATCCCATAATTAAATATAGATTTGAGTCAGAATAGTAAATTAATTAAGTTCAGTGTCCAGCACTTATCTTAATTAAATATAGACTGGAGTGGGAATAGTAAATTAATTAAGTTCATTGTCCAGCACCTACTGTAATTTAATATAGTTTGGAGTGAGAATAGTAAATTAATTAAGTTCAGTGTCCAGCACTTATCTTAATTAAATATAGACTGGAGTGGGAATAGTAAATTAATTCAGTTCACTGTCCAGCACATACTATAATTAAATATAGGTTGGAGTGAGAATAGGAAATTAATTAAGTTCAGTGTCCAGCACTTATTTTAATTTAATATAGACTGGAGTGGGACTAGTAAATTAATTTAGTTCAGTGTCCAGCACCTACCCTATATTAATATAGGTTGGAGTGAGAATAGTAAATTAATTAAGTTCAGTGTCCAGCAGTTATCTTAATTAAATATAGACTGGAGTGGGAATAGTAAATTAATTAAGTTCAGTGTCCAGCACCTACTCTAATTTAATATAGGTTGGAGTGAGAATAGTAAATTAATTATGTTCAGTGTCCAGCACTTATCTTAATTAAATATAGACTAGAGTGGGAATAGTAAATTAATTAAGTTCAGTGTCCAGCATCTACCCTAATTAAATATAGATTGGAGTGAGAATAGTAAATTAATTAAGTTCAGTGTCCAGCACTTATCTTAATTAAATATAGATTGGAGTGGGAATAGTAAATTAATTAAGTTCTGTGTCCAGCACATACTCTAATTAAAATATAGGTTGGAGTGAGAATAGTAAATTAATTAAGTTCAGTGTCCAGCACTTATCTTAATTAAATATAGACTGGAGTGGGAATAGTTAATTAATTAAGTTCAGTGTCCAGCACCCACTCTAATGTAATATAGGTTGGAGTGAGAATAGTAAATTAATTAAGTTCAGTGTCCAGCACTTATCTTAATTAAATATAGACTGGAGTGGGAATAGTAAATTAATTCAGTTCAGTGTCCAGCACATACTCTAATTAAATATAGGTTGGAGTGAGAATAGTAAATTTATTAAGTTCAGTGTCCAGCACTTATCTTAATTTAATATAGACTGGAGTGGGAATAGTAAATTATTTACGTTCAGTATCCAGCAGCTACTCTAATTTAATATAGGTTGGAGTGAGAATAGTAAATTAATTAAGTTCAGTGTCCAGCACTTATCTTAATTAAATATAGACTGGAGTGGGAATAGTAAATAAATTTAGTTCAGTGTCCAGCAGCTACCCTAATTTTATATAGGTTGGAGTGAGAATAGTAAATTAATTAAGTTCAGTGTCCAGCACTTATCTTAATTAAATATAGACTGGAGTGGGAATAGTAAATTAATTAAGTTCAGTGTCTAGCAGCTATTCTAATTTTATATAGGTTGGAGTGAGAATAGTAAATTTATTAAGTTAAGTGTCCAGCACCTACTCTAATTTAATATAGGTTGGAGTGAGAATAGTTAATTAATTATGTTCAGTGTCCTGCACTTATTTTAATTAAATATAGACTGGAGTGGGAATAGTAAATTAATTAAGTTCAGTGTCCAGCAACTACCCTAATTAAATATAAATTGGAGTGAGAATAGTAAATTAATTAAGTTCAGTGTCCAGCACTTATCTTAATTAAATATAGATTGGAGTGGGAATAGTAAATTAATTAAGTTCAGTGTCCAGCACATACTCTAATTAAATATAGGTTGGAGTGAGAATAGTAAATTAATTAAGTTCAGTGTCCAGCACTTATCTTAATTAAATATAGACTGGAGTGGGAATAGTTAATTAATTAAGTTCAGTGTCCAGCACCTACTCTAATGTAATATAGGTTGGAGTGAGAATAGTAAATTAATTAAGTTTAGTGTCCAGCACTTATCTTAATTAAATATAGACTGAAGTGGAAATTATTAATTAATTCAGTTCAGTGTCCAGCATATACTCTAATTAAATATAGGTTGGAGTGAGAATAGTAAATTAATTAAGTTTAGTGTCCAGCACTTATCTTAATTAAATATAGACTGAAGTGGAAATTATTAATTAATTCAGTTCAGTGTCCAGCATATACTCTAATTAAATATAGGTTGGAGTGAGAATAGTAAATTAATTAAGTTCAGTGTCCAGCAACTACCCTAATTAAATATAAATTGGAGTGAGAATAGTAAATTAATTAAGTTCAGTGTCCAGCACTTATCTTAATTAAATATATATTGGAGTGGGAATAGTAAATTAATTAAGTTCAGTGTCCAGGAACTACCCTAATTAAATATAAATTGGAGTGAGAATAGTAAATTAATTAAGTTCAGTGTCCAGCACTTATCTTAATTAAATATATATTGGAGTGGGAATAGTAAATTAATTAAGTTCAGTGTCCAGCACATACTCTAATTAAATATAGGTTGGAGTGAGAATAGTAAATTAATTAAGTTCAGTGTCCAGCACTTATCTTAATTAAATATAGACTGGAGTGGGAATAGTAAATACATTTAGTTCAGTGTCCAGCAGCTACCCTAATTTTATATAGGTTGGAGTGAGAATAGTAAATTAATTAAGTTCAGTGTCCAGCACTTATCTTAATTAAATATAGACTGGAGTGGGAATAGTAAATTAATTAAGTTCAGTGTCTAGCAGCTATTCTAATTTTATATAGGTTGGAGTGAGAATAGTAAATTTATTAAGTTAAGTGTCCAGCACCTACTCTAATTTAATATAGGTTGGAGTGAGAATAGTTAATTAATTATGTTCAGTGTCCTGCACTTATTTTAATTAAATATAGACTGGAGTGGGAATAGTAAATTAATTAAGTTCAGTGTCCAGCAACTACCCTAATTAAATATAAATTGGAGTGAGAATAGTAAATTAATTAAGTTCAGTGTCCAGCACTTATCTTAATTAAATATAGATTGGAGTGAGAATAGTAAATTAATTAAGTTCAGTGTCCAGCACATACTCTAATTAAATATAGGTTGGAGTGAGAATAGTAAATTAATTAAGTTCAGTGTCCAGCAATTATCTTAATTAAATATAGACTGGAGTGGGAATAGTTAATTAATTAAGTTCAGTGTCCAGCACCTACTCTAATGTAATATAGGTTGGAGTGAGAATAGTAAATCAATTAAGTTCAGTGTCCAGCACTTATCTTAATTAAATATAGACTGGAGTGGGAATAGTAAATTAATTCAGTTCAGTGTCCAGCACATACTCTAATTAAATATAGGTTGGAGTGAGAATAGTAAATTTATTAAGTTCAGTGTCCAGCACTTATCTTAATTTAATATAGACTGGAGTGGGAATAGTAAATTAATTAAGTTCAGTGTCCAGCAGCTACTCTAATTTAATATAGTTTGGAGTGAGAATAGTAAATTAATTAAGTTCAGTGTCCAGCACTTATCTTAATTAAATATAGACTGGAGTGGGAATAGTAAATTAATTTAGTTCAGTGTCCAGCACCTACTATAATTTAATATAGGTTGGAGTGAGAATAGTAAATTAATTAAGTTCAGTCTGTAGTGGGAGTAGTATGTTAATTAAGTTTGGTAAATAGCAAATATTAGAATTAAATATAGAGTTGAATAGGAACAGTTAAATTAATTTGTTTTAATTTACAAAAAATCTGTAGATTTTAGTTTTGGTTTGATAAAAGATAGAAGTTATATCAGAATGCAAATTCAATTTTTTTTTTATAAAATAGTAGAAAGGAAATTAAGATTTGTTTTATAGTTGTTGGAATGTATATTCATTAGAGAGAAATATTGTTTATTATTACGCATATTCTAATAATTAAATCATTGAAATAAACATGTAATAAAATAATTAATATTTAACATTTGTATTATTGTCATAATTTTTTTATAATGGATATATATTTGTTTAATGTATATTTTGGACATGAATATATGAACACACAAAATAATTAAAAATAAAAAAATCTGATTTTTATAGCTGGTTAATATTTTTAAATTTATATTGTGTACTCTCAATATTTTTAGACTTTATTTGAATTCATAAGAAATTGTATGTTTTGAAATATATGATAAATATATTTTAATTATTAATATTTATATTAGATAATTAATATTGAAATTGTTTACATTTTAGAATATGTATTTTTATTTTTATTTTTGGTATGTTGTAGATACAATATATTAATTATATCATGTTCATCAATTTATTTTGGTAATATATACAGTTTTATTATTATATTAATAAATATATTTTATTTATTATATTTATTTTTATACGTTAAATAATTTTCACATAGATAAAAAAAATAGGTATTCTTTTTGAGTATTTTATTCTAATGTTTTACTAATTTTTAAAGTAATGTGTAATGTTAAATAAATAGTTAGGGCATTTATTGGTATTTTTTTAGTTGTTATGTTTGTTTGGGTCTTTTATTTTGTAACCGCTCGCTGTTGTTTTGGGTTATTTTGGTCGAATCCAGGTCGCGGTCGGGAGCTGTTTCGCGTTTGAGAAGGTAAGAGTTATTTTCTTTATTATTAAATAGTTTTAAGTGTTTTGTGGAAGTAGTAATGTTGTAATAAGTGTGTATGGATTGATGTTTTAGAAGTTAGGGTGTTAGTAATAGTTTGTATACGGTTTTATAATTTACGTTGTGTTCCGTGTTTGTGGCTTTGTTAGTGTTTTGTTATTTCGGTGTGTTAAAGTTTTATAGTGTTTGAATAATGTTTGTAGTGATGTTTTTAGGTGCCTTATGTGTGTTTGTGTGTGGGTGGGAATGTTTGTTTCTCTTTTGTAGGTTTTACGGAGAAGATATTTTCGTCGGTTTCAAACACCTTATTTTTTTTAAAGGAAGTGTGTATTAGTTGTGTTTACTAATCTTTATTTTACACTTCCTTTATTGTTCGGGTTTCCAGGAGCGGTTATTTACCTTTTTAATATTTTTCGGGATTTTTATGGTTAATGGATAGTCGTTTTTTTGCGTACACGTTGTTTTCGATAAACAGTTGTATTTTTACATTTTATTTGGATTTTTTTTTGATACCTATGGATTTTGAACTACCTGGATTTATTTGGAAGGAATGTTATTATCCCATTGGAGCAACTACACAGGTAAGTTCATTTAAATATTTTAATTGTTGGTGGCCAAACCTTCTATATTTAATATTGTTGTTGTGTACTTGGTTTGTTTAATTATGTTGTCTAAATATATGTCGATATAATTGATTTATATATTTTAGACCACCTGTCCCGGAAGTACCACACATTTATCATCAAGACCAATTATTCAGGAGAAGGAACAACCTTCCCACCCAGTTCTCTACCCCCCCCTCCCCCACCACATGTCAATGTACCCCCGTCCCCTACCCCTCCTACTATGTGCCCCTCCTCCCTAATAAATAAGATGCAGTAGCCCAACCTCTCCCTAAGCAAACAGAGCCTTCCCTCATGCCCAGTGGTATAGACTATAGGTGTTAATTTATACAGGTTTTTTAAAACTTAAAAAAGAGAACATGGATTTGTTTAGGGGTTTAGGGTGTTTTGGGGTTTGAGTAGGATTTAATTAATATTTTATAAAGTATTTTGATAGTATACTTACTTTTTAGTGAGTCTTTTCTGGCAATCTTCAATATTTTCTTTAGCTGTTTGGAGTAATATCTGTAGTGGAAACATAAAGAGATGGAATACATAAGTTAGTTATTTATTTGAGTAAAGATAAATTAGTGTTTTAGTTTAATTTGGCAGTTTAGTTAGAAAAGAATATTTACTTATGTTTTTAGAATAGTAGTAGGATGTAGGTTTCTTCTGTTTAGCAGAGTTTCTTCTTCGTTTAATGCTTTGGTTTAAGGCACAGTAGAAGACTTGTTTTAATTGGTTTATATAGTGGTTTTAAATTGTTTCTTGAATGTTATTGGTTGTTTTCTGTATGTGGCCTTTCTATTGGATGGTTTGAATTTTTTTTAGTTAATTGGTTTCCTTTTATGGAAAATGCTAAGTAAGAGTATATTTAGTTTTAAAGGAGGAGAGTTTTAAATAACTATATATAAAAAGATTGTTTATAATGTGTTGTAATTTATTTTAAATGTGTTCGAAATGCCAATGTGATAATTATTTCAGTTTTTTTTATTATGTTGTTAAATATTGAGATCGTTATAAATGTTATGTTTATGTTTAAGTAGAATCTCATTTGAAAATGTATGTTTTCGGAAAATATTGTCTTTATGTTGTTTAAAGTATTGGTTTTATTAGTATTAGAATTGTCGATATATTTAAAAAAAACGATATTATTGATGTCTATATTTTGGTTATCGATATTTGTGACATGTGTCATATTTATTTACTCATGTCAATATTTAGTATTGCGATATTTATGTGTGCGATTTTTGTGTGATCGATATAATTGTATTACGATATTGTAGTGTCGATATTAGTGTAGTTTTTTAAATAAGTATACAATGTCGATATTTTTGATGTCGATATATTTGATGCGATATTTGTGTAGTTCGATAATGTGTCTGTCGATAATATGTCAGAGATCCCAGCAAAGGAAATGAGCCTTAGTGATATTGATTGTGTTAACGTTACTCACTGCTATCTGAAATACCACACAGTGCTGAATAGTAAGCATGAGAGTGCAGGAGAGCGTACTTCTGGAGACTGTGTATTGTCAGGTGCAAGAGAGATCTGCATGGATGCTTGCACAACTGCATGAAGACTGCACAGATGTATGTAAGAGTACATGTGTGGTAAGGGTTAATTGGAGTTTTGAACATATAGGATCTACCTCACCCATGGCAGGAGTGGAAGGAAAATCTACCATGTTAATTTCAAATATGTTAGCATTTGCCTCTCATTTGTGAGATATTGATTTGTGCTGAATGCTAGCCATCACAGTTCAAGAAAACAAGCTGCCCCTTTCCTACGAATGCAAGTCTTACAGAACCAGACCACCACAAATTAAATCTCTGACAACAATTCCTTTGTGCTGAATACTTAGCATGGGAGTGCAGGAGAAGCAGCTGCTTGTGTGCTAAAAGCATGCTTCTGGAGACTGTGTATTGTCAGGTGCAAGAGAGATCTGCATGGACGCTTGCACAACTGCATGAAGACTGCAGAGATGTTTGTAAGAGTACATGTGGGGTAAGGGTTAATTGGAGTTTTGAACATGTAGGATCTACCTCACCCATTGCAGGAGTGTAAGAAAAATCTACCCTGTTGTTTTCAAATGTGTTAGCATTTGCCTCTCATTTGTGAGATATTGATTTGTGCTGAATGCTAGCCATCACAGTTCAAGAAAACAAGCTGTCCCTTTCCTACAAATGCAAGTCTTACAGAACGAGACCAACACGAATTAAATCTCTGACAACAATTCCTTTGTGCACACAGACTCATGGTGTGATTCTAGGCAGAAAACGATATTTGATTGGCAATTTCAAAGCACATTTACTACTGTGGTTTTGCAAGTGATAATTACTGTAACAGCCTGACACATTTTCCTTATAGTTTAGAGAGGCAGAAAAGAGCACATGTCCTAACAGCTACTTGAGAGCATGAGCATGTGGAACCTGGGTGAGTGATTAGACTAGAGCAAAGGAAATGAGCCTTGGTGATGTTGAATGTGGTAGCGTTACACACTACTATCTAAAATACCACACAGTGCTGAATACTTAGCATGGGAGTGCAGGAGAAGCAGCTGCCTGTGTGCTAAGAGCGTACTTCTGGAGACTGTGTATTGTCAGGTGCAAGAGAGATCTGCATGGACACTTGCACAACTGCATGAAGACTGCACAGATGTATGTAAGAGTACATGTGTGGTAAGTTTTAATTGGAGTTTGTAACATGTAGGAACTACCTCACCCATTGCAGGAGTGGAAGGAAAATCTACCATGTTGATTTCAAATGTGTTAGCATTTGCCTCTCATTTGTGAGATATTGATTTGTGCTGAAAGCTAGCCATCACACTTCAAGAAAATAAGCTGCCCCTTTCCTACGAATGCAAGTCTTACAGAACCAGACCAACACGAATTAAATCTCTGACAACAATTCCTTTGTGCACACAGACTCATGGTGTGATTCTAGGCAGAAAACAGTATTCCTGGGTGATACCAGTACACCTTAACTTATGGTGAAGACATACTCCATAATATCTTACAAGTTCAAGGCAGTTAAATATCTTCCAAAACATAAAATGTAAAACACAACTTTAAAACAAGAATCACATTTCTATTTTTTATATCAAAATGCACCACATACATCCCCTCTCAAATTCCTAACTTACCTTTAAAAGTAGTTAGTTGAGAAAGAAATGTGGCACTCACACAGCAGATTATCAGAGCCAGAATCTCTGAACTGTACACCTCTCAGCAGAACCAGTAAATGGCAATCTTTCCCTCTCTTTTTTCACACATATACATGTTAACTTCAAATCACAGTGCTTCCCACATTTTTTCAAATGGAAACACACGTTTCTATTGGTTGCAAATTTCAACCCTTTCCAAATGATCCCTACCCCCAACATGACTTCTGCCTGCTACCATAGCAACAGGTCATGGAACACTGGTGTGAGCAGAGAGGTCAGAAGTTCAGCACACAATGTTTCTAATCCAAAGATTAAGAGTGCTTGACTTTTCAAACCTAACAGCAAATCCAAAGTAATGTTCTGTGGGAACACATTTTTCTGAACCAATACAAAACATGCTTTTAAAAATTTAAACATACAGCCTAGTTTTTAGTGTTGAATGGTCTGAAACGGCCAATGAGTTCTTTTTATTTAAAAAAAAGTATGTAAGCATCCATTTTACAACTATCTTTCTTTTCATATTGCCATTCTACTGAAAGACACCTTCTGAGTGCATCCAGATCTCCTTGAAAGATGTTCACAGTGTGGATTGTAGGTCTGCTGGAGTGAAAAGTATGCAGAAAAAAGAGGTATTGTGAAAGACCTTGCTTTGCCAATTGTAGACATTAAATGGATTGGTCAGAGAGGGTTAAAGTGGCACCAATTAATGCCTTTGGTGAAATCCTTTCTACATCTCCCACAGCCTGACCTTATAAATGTGCACTGTGGTGGAAATGACCTAGGCACTTTAACTGGGGTAGGTCTGGAAATGCTTGTTAAGGACACCTTTGTGCAATTGATGTTACTTTTTCCACAAACTACCTTTGTATATTCTAATATATGCCAAAGGCAAAAGTGGAACTGGTCCAACCAATATTGTCCGCAGACTGACAAAGCAAGAAAGCACGTCAATAAGTCTGTTTCTGCTTTCCTCAGAGACTATGGTATGGGTTCTATATACCACAACAACTTGCGTTACAACATGCAAGGCATTTATAGAGGAGACGGTGTACATTTCACAGATGAAGGCAACAGAGTCTTCCTCTTGAACTTTAGAATCTGCATCGGTACTTACTTGTAGGTATAAAAAAACACTCAATGACCACAACGGCTCTTTTGAGAGCCAACCAACATCTAAACACTTTAAACTTGATTTTTAATTCAATTTTTTTAATGTTTTATTTGCCGCCGTGCACGCACCGTACGCGCACCGTGCGCGCACCCCGCGATATTTTTTTTAATTGTTTTTTTTTTTGTGACCTAAGGGGTCTTTCATGGTCCCCCTGAGAAGGCCTAGGGGGTCAGGGACTCTCTACCCTGCTCCCTTTTCACGTTCTCCACTTGTGTATTTAGCTCTCTTCTGCCTCTAAAACTCAAAATGGCGGCTCGGGGTGCGCCCACCGTGCGCGCACCCCACGATTTTTTGAACAAAAATTTAATGTTTCTTTCACCCTTCGGGGTCCTTCAGGGTCCCCCTGACAAAGGCTAGGGGGTCAGGAACTCTCTACCCTGCCCCTTTTTCACGTTCTCCACCTTTCTTTTTCCCTGTCACACACACAACACACAAAATGGTGGTCGACACTTCCTGATTTCGACCAATTCGAATGTTGACTGACATGAATCCATCAATCAGAATTACGCTCGCGCACGGCACCATGCGCGTACCGTGCTTGCACGGTGCGCGGATGTAGATATTTATGTGCTTTTAACCGCAATTTTCTCAGGAACTACTGAACAGATTGACACCATATATGCAAAAGGCACATCCCTGACCTGAGGACTACCTCTTTGCCAAATTTCAAGTAATTCTGTTCAGCCGTTCGGGCTGTACCTTCGACTAAAAGTCCTATGGGAAAATGCATGGGGAAAACGCATTTTGGGACCCCCCTTTTTTCTCGGCCCCCGCTTGACGAATCACCCCGAGACTTTCAGGGTAGGAGCTGAGCGGAGCGCCCCATTAGTTTTGAAAATTGCGCAAGGATTCGTCTACCGCGCCAAAGTTATTCAAAATAGAATTTTGAGATTTCCTATGGAAGCTCGGTCCTAACTATAACTATCTACTGGCGACTGCCAGTAGATAATATATAAATATATATATATATATATATATATATATATATATATATAGATAGATAGATAGATAGATAGATAGATAGATAGATAGATAGATAGATAGATAGATAGATAGATAGATAGATAGATATGTATATATATATATATTCACTGAAAAAACCATAGGTTTCAGGCACGTTATAGTTAGGAATTAGCATTTAAAAAACCTTTGAAATTCACTGAAAAAACCATAGGTTTCAGGGGCGTTATAGTTAGCTGGACTTTTCACTCATACAAAACCATTGAAATTCCCCCGTTATAGTTAGTTCAGCTAACTATAACTCGCGCGCCCGCAATGCACTGCTGATGACGTCACATATTACATCACTCATGACATGGTCAGTGACATCACTCATGACATCACTGATGACATCTCAAATTACATCACTGATGACATCATCCAGTGAATGTGTGTTTTTCTGAAAATTACATATGTTTTATATATGTATAGCTCAAGGTCGATGGAAGAATAAATGGGTATATAAGTGTCTAAATGGATGATTTGTTTTTGAAAAATTGATTGTATAACTGACTGATTAAGTGTATCTTAGTGAATACATGGCTTAGTGAGTAATGTTTAAATGTGTAAATATCTGTATCAGTCTCTCACTTTGTGTATAAGTGGCTGCATGGGTTGGTGAGTAGCTACATGAGTGTCTATATAGGTTATTAGTTGGTTTTTTGAGTATCAGTATGAGTGTCTGAGTGTCTGTATGGTTCGGTGGGGGTATTACGTAGTGCATAGGTGCATGAATGAGTGACTCACTGTTTGTATGTGTTGAAGACAGCATGTGTGCTGGACTGTATGGGTGGATGAGTGTGTGCATGGATGTGTTAGTGAGTGATAGACTGTCTCAATAGTGTCTTTATGAGTAACTACATATGTTTTAAACTAGTATATGTGACTATTGGTGTATATAAGTGAGTATATGTGAGAGTGAGAGATTGAAAGAGTTCCTGTTTCTATAAGTGATTGTTTAAAAGACTTTGGTGCCGATCACGATCCGGCAAAAAATGTCCCCGTGCGACTCGTATCGGGTCTTTTTACCGTACGAATCGAACAAGTGCCGTACGAACTCGCAATCACGATTCGCATGGTAAAAAGTCCATACGAACCGCACTGGGAATCATTCCCCACACGTCCTCCGGTCGGAAAATGTGTCCGACACGTCCTCGGACGATTTACCTTACAAACGTGAAAAGCCAAGTCCGACCGAGGAATCACGATCCATCCCGTGCGTCCGAGCCTACAACCGTATGGAAAAAAACACCATCCGCACCGAACATCCATAGCAACCATGGAGACATGTGCCCGCATACGCGCCCAACACCCCCCCCAGCCCCCGTACGTCCGACACGTACCCCCCGTGTATGTATACCCCCACCCGTCTAGGTACACCCCAGTACGTTCCAGTCCAACCCCCACCCCAGTACGTGTCGTACCCCCCGTGTACCCCCACCCCAGTACGTTCCAGTCGTACCCCCACCCCAGTACGTGTCAAATCCCCCGTCTACCGACACCCCAGTACATTCCAGTCGTACCCCCACCCCAGTACGTGTCGTACCACCGTCAATGTACACCCCCCCACCCCAGTACGTGTCGTACCCCCCGTCTACCGATACCCCAGTACGTTCGAGTCGTACCCCCACCCCAGTACGTGTCGTACCACCGTCAATGTACACCCCCCCACCCCAGTACGTGTCGTACCACCGTCAATGTACACCCCCCACCCCAGTACGTGTCGTACCACCGTCAATGTACACCCCCCCACCCCAGTACGTGTCGTACCCCCCGTCTACCGATACCCCAGTACGTTCGAGTCGTACCCCCACCCCAGTACGTGTCGTACCACCGTCAATGTACACCCCCCCACCCCAGTACGTGTCGTACCACCGTCAATGTACACCCCCCACCCCAGTACGTGTCGTACCACCGTCAATGTACACCCCCCCACCCCAGTACGTGTCGTACCACCGTCAATGTACACCCCCCACCCCAGTACGTGTCGTACCACCGTCAATGTACACCCCCCCACCCCAGTACGTGTCGTACCACCGTCAATGTACACCCCCCCACCCCAGTACGTGTCGTACCCCCCGTCTACCGATACCCCAGTACGTTCGAGTCGTACCCCCACCCCAGTACGTGTCGTACCACCGTCAATGTACACCCCCCCACCCCAGTACGTGTCGTACCACCGTCAATGTACACCCCCCCACCCCAGTACGTGTCGTACCACCGTCAATGTACACCCCCCCACCCCAGTACGTGTCGTACCCCCCGTCTACCGATACCCCAGTACGTTCGAGTCGTACCCCCACCCCAGTACGTGTCGTACCACCGTCAATGTACACCCCCCCACCCCAGTACGTGTCGTACCACCGTCAATGTACACCCCCCACCCCAGTACGTGTCGTACCACCGTCAATGTACACCCCCCCACCCCAGTACGTGTCGTACCACCGTCAATGTACACCCCCCACCCCAGTACGTGTCGTACCACCGTCAATGTACACCCCCCCACCCCAGTACGTGTCGTACCACCGTCAATGTACACCCCCCCACCCCAGTACGTGTCGTACCCCCCGTCTACCGATACCCCAGTACGTTCGAGTCGTACCCCCACCCCAGTACGTGTCGTACCACCGTCAATGTACACCCCCCCACCCCAGTACGTGTCGTACCACCGTCAATGTACACCCCCCCACCCCAGTACGTGTCGTACCACCGTCAATGTACACCCCCCCACCCCAGTACGTGTCGTACCCCCCGTCTACCGATACCCCAGTACGTTCGAGTCGTACCCCCACCCCAGTACGTGTCGTACCACCGTCAATGTACACCCCCCCACCCCAGTACGTGTCGTACCCCCCGTCTACCGATACCCCAGTACGTTCGAGTCGTACCCCCACCCCAGTACGTGTCGTACCACCGTCAATGTACACCCCCCCACCCCAGTACGTGTCATACCACCGTCTATGTACACCCCAGTAGGTTCCGGTCCTACCCCCAACACAACCTCCTAAGTACGGAGCGCACCCCAGGCCCCAACATCACCACCGCATGTACGACTCGTACCAAGTCACATACAAGGACAGCACCGTACAACCAAATGGCCCATGTACACACCGTACACATGCTCAAAACGCACGTACACAACCAGGACAAAACAAAACTACACAAGAATACACCATTCGAAAGGCACAAAGCCACGAAACATGGCCAACAACCACTAAAATAACACAATCACTGACCTGCAACTGCCAAAAACAAACAGAGGCCCAATACACCACCACTCCTTATAACACACCCACCCAAACTTCAAACACTGCCACACCCACCCATGGACCAATAAAAAGGGCCCACACACACAAACCATGAGCCTTTGCAACAGACTCACTGCTGCCAGACACCACAGAACCACACTACAAGCTACACCACACCTTACACTTGCACACCTTTACACAACCACCCTCACAAACACCCTCTCATCACATTCACACACACACACAACCATCCACACCCCCCCCCAACATCCACACACCACCCGCACCCACACCATCCCCCCCCACACCCCTCACCATGCCCACTACCAAGAATCCAAAGTTCAGTCACCGAGAGTTGGAGGTCCTTGTGGATCAAATCCTCAGAGTCGAGCCACAGATCTTTGGAACATTGGTCAGAAACACCAGCCAGGCTGCCAAAACAGCCATGTGGCAGACCATCGTCGATGCTGTGAATGCCGTTGCGGACACCAGGAGGACCAAGCAGGATTGCCAGAACAGGTGGTACGATCTGCGGAGGAGGGTCAGAGCCAAGAGGCAGGAGGAACTCGACCATGCCAACGCCACCGGAGGAGGGCCCTCCCGCAGACCCGTACAGTACCATCACTGGGAGGAGAGGGTGATGGCCATACTGCCGGTGGAGGCAGTCGAAGGATTAGAAGGACTCCGAGACCCGGGTGAGTACACAAACAACGCACCTCACATGGGGGGAACTGCAACCACAACCAAAACTACTAACAGGCACGCAACTACCACAAGCCATCGCATGACTCAACCACACTCCATGAGCAGGCACATGCCACTGCTGCCACCATGCCCCATGCACCCAGCTGGACAATGTCAAGTCACAGGCCACAGAAGACAACAACACATGACACGGTAACCCGGATGGCGGGAGGCTGGGCACCAACAATCACATAGTGCGACTCCAAAGCAGACAACAATGCCCTCTGCCCATATGGCCTAGGTCACAGCCAGACAAACACTGTGTCCCAACACAGGAATGACTTGCCAGCAAATGGCGGACGCCTTGCATCAACACATGGGGGTGAAGGCACTGGTTTGCACATGACGGCAGCTAATGAACAGCCAACATTGTGAAAGAGTGGCAGCACACACCACCACAGCAGCAGCGCACAGACACACATCACACCAAATGGGTGCCTGGAGAGCAGAAACAAACTCACATCAACAAGCCAAGGGCCACTCAAAGATCTGCTAACAGTCTGTGCCCAGGAAGCTGGGCCGAGGTGACAGAGGGGGACACACAGAGGGAGGGAAAGGGGGACAGAGAAGGAGGGAGAGGGGGACAGAGAGGGAGGGAGACGGACAGAGGGAGGAGGCTGTCACACAGAGGGAGGGAGAGGGGGACAGAGAGGGAGGGAGAGGGGGACAGAGAAGGAGGGAGACACAGGGAGAGCAAATTAGTCCTTTGGTGTGTGGGAATGTCTGCTCGTAAGCAGGTGGACCGCGTGCATGTAGACATGGGTGGCCAGTGCAAGAACCCCCCCTCTTCATCAGGGCCAAACGCAGGGCCATGTCACAACCTGTACACGAGCACAAGGATAGCCACCTGCATCGTATAAGTGTGTGGATCCACTCCATGTGCACATGTACAGTGCTACAAGGAAGGCGCAAATGCATGGCTCGCCACACCTGCACACTCCACTGCTGACTGCAGTCACACTTGACGCAGCAAGTAAGACTGTGCCACACATAGTGAAAGGGGCCAAAGTGGTGCCCAAGGGACACACCCATGCACAAGTGCACTGTGAGTGGAATGCAAGACAGATCCTAATTCCAAGAGGAAAAGTGCCAACTTTGAAACTGATGAAACATGGATGTTTCATGGACCAAAATTAACATTGTCTCTCTCACACACAGGTCAACGTCGTGCTGCACCCCCCAACACTGGGGGGGAACACTCACAGGACCCGGATCTGCAGGAGACCGATCCCACCGGCAGCGACCACTCTCACCACTCTGCGGACGACCTCGACCGACCTGGCCCCTCTGGTGTCCAACCACCTGCAGCACCTGCGTCAGGTACAACCGTGCCAACCACCACCCCCACTCCTGGCACATCCCAGGAGACACCCAGGATCCCTGCCCCAACACCACAATGCAGCCAGGCTCGCCAGGAGGGACACGGTGTCCCGGGCACCCAGGAGGAGGCAGGCGACAACGCAAATGCCACCCCTCAGGGGTCCCGGAGACCCGATGTGCCCACAAGTGCAGGCCAGGCGCAAGTGGGCAGGGGTGGTGGGAGTGGAGGACGGCGGAGGCGCGAGCCTGACCAGTTGGCTGGGGATCCGGTATATTCCCATGTCCGTAACATCCTGGACTCATACCGGCAGGACACCACGGGCATGGCCCAGGTTGTGTCCGTCCTCGAGGGGATCAAGACCCAGCAGGCCCAGCAACATGCGGAGCTAATAGCCTGTCTACTGGTACACCAACGGAGGATGGAGGACAGACAGGCTGAGCAAGTGACGGCGTCCCAGGGGATTCACGCTGAACTCCGTCGGATGGCCGACCCTCCCTGTGCCAGAAGGCGGAGAACATCACCACCCACAGGGAGGGATCAGGAGGAGGAGGAAACATCCGACGGAGCATCCCAGACGTCGTCACGGCCTGCTGGTGATGTTCCCCGCAGGAGGCCGGGTCGTCCACGGAAAGCACCGTGAGGGTGGCTGCTACATCACCATCTCCCAGGACACCTGGCCTGGCACCTGGCCCACTGGAGCAACAGCATCACAGCATCAAGAGACATTCTCTGCCACATGGCCCTGCTGGTCACTGGCTGACCAATGTTGACAAAGACTGTGGCATGGACTCTGAGGATTTCCAATGGCAAGGACACCAACTCCCCTACTGAACTTTGGATTCCATAATCCCGGAAAGCACCTCACTTTGTCCCCCCCCCCCCCCCCCCATAATAAATCACACTACTAAGAGTAGATGCCTGCTGGTAGCATTATTACCTAACATGTGTCTTGTAAAGTCGAAACATGCCTGAGTTATCTGTTCTCTTCAACCATCCACACCCTGGGGCCTGAGTCTGGCACAGGACACATGGGTCACAGTCTATTAGGCAAGACAGACATGGAGCACCATACACACCCGTGATGGGCACAACCAGCTGAGGGGGTGGCCGAACAACCGTGCTGACACACACACTCAGTACAGCAACAGTCATGCGCAGAGGTCAGGGATCCTGGCCAGTGTCCTGGGGGGCACCCAGGTATGTGTAGACAGGTGGCAGAACCATGTCCTGCAAGCTTGAGTCCGGTGGATGCAGAGAATGGGGGCCTGTCCAACGTTGGATGCATGGGGATGGCACATGTCACAATACCCACGCAGTCATGGACATCATGCCCAATACACAGTGTCAGCCAACACACACAGCTTGCATCTCGCCAGTCGACACATTGACACATAGCCACAATCAGGGGATACCATGCCAGACATGCTGGATGCACCGTGCCAACACACCAGCATTGACTGAGAAGAGGCACCTTGGAGGCATAGGGACACCTTTATTAGTCATGTATTCGGGATTGCAGAGGCAACTTGAAGTACACATGAACACTTCATGTGGAGTAACATGTGGGTCCAACACTGGCACCCCCCTTCTGCAGCACAAATGCGTGATAGCCATGGTACTGGCACACAAGCGTCGGCCAACAGCTAAATACCCACAGCTGCACACGGAGAGCCTAACATACACCACAGATCCGCTGATGTGGAAGTCCCACGCCATGTCAAGCAATTGTTAACCGTATGTGTCCGAGGGCAGTGTCACACACATTGATGGCATCATCACAATCCACTATCCCATCACTGATGACTGACAACCAGGCAGCACATCTATTCTGGTGTACCCAGCTGCATGTCGTGTCCCATGGGGATGCCCCATGTCTGCAGAGGAACCAAACCCCGACCGGGGCAGTGTGCACACATCGTGAACAACTGCCACACCCAATACACCCCTGATGCATCCCTTACCCCATGGAGACTTCCAAACGTGTCCGTGCCTGTAACGCTGAGTCAGCCCACGATGCCATGTCCATGAGGAATAGCAGTGCCACAACAATGCAACCAGCAGATGGCATGCGCAGGTACCTGGGGAAGAGAGACACACAAGAAGTCAGCCACAAAAAGCACAGCCACTTGCATGTGCATGTACTCGACACATGTTAGGATGACAACATGCTAGGTCACAATTATGAGTGGGGAAATACTGCCATCACTGCCACCATCACTCCAGTGACACACCCACACACACCTCTGACTCACGTGCCATACATGCAGGTGGAGACACACATCACAACGCATGCCACACGGGGACCAAGGCGTGCACACTCAAGACACTGGTACTCACCACTAAGCAAAGAAGTCGCGTATGAGCCGAGTCCGGATGTCCTCTTGCGGCTCCACATCCTCCACATCACTAGCCCCATTGCCAAGCCCTTCGTCCTCCACGGGTGGATGGTCCTCGTCATGTTGATTCAGGATGAGTGGCACAGCTCTTTCAACTGCCATGTTGTGCAGCATGCAGCAGACCATGAAGATCTTGCAAACCTTCGCCGGGGCATATGGGAGTGCGCCGCCGGTCTTGTGGAGGCACCGGAATCGGCTCTTCAGCATGCCAAACGTCCTCTCTATCACACGCCTTGTCCGGCCATGGGCGGTGTTGTAGCGGAGCTGGGCCGGCGTGATGGGGTTGCGGAGAGGTGTCAGCAGCCAAGGCATGTTGGGATAGCCAGCGTCCCCTACATGGAAAGCACATGGATATCGTTAGAACTGGCGAAGCGGTCGTGCTGGTAGGCTATACAGAATACAGGACAGACAGACTGTACCCACCAACAACACATGCCCGTTCGTTGCGCAGCTGCATCATCATATCAGGCATCCCGCTACGCCTCATGATGTAGGCATCGTGTGCTGATCCTGGAAAACGAGCACAGACATGTGAAATCACCATGTTGGACAGACACACCACAAGGGCATTGATGGAGTGGTAGTGCTTCCGATTCCGGTACGCCACCTCCCGTGCGTGTGGTGGTACCAAACCTACATGTGTCCCATCTATGGACCCAATGACATGGGGCATCCCTCCCAGGGCATAGAATCCACGCTTGACCTCTGTCATCTGTTCAGGGGTTGGGAACTTTATGAAGTCATCCAGGTGAATCAACATGGCCTCCAAGAAATCATGCAGCACACCGCTGAACATGCTCTGGGACATGCCACCAACATGAGCTATGGTATTTTGGAAGGTACCCGTGGCTAGAAAATGTAGGGCAGCCATTACCTTCAGCTGGGGTGTCAGTGCCGTAGGATACCTGTGCTGCGGTTGCAGGTGTGGTGCCAGTCTCGCTGTCAGCTCCAGAATCAACGGTTGGGTGAAGCGGTAGAGCCGGATCCTGTCATTCTCCTGCATGGCAGCCAAGTCTGGAATTATTCGGGCAACAGGCGGCGCTCTGCAGTAATTTGGAAGTGACAAGGAAGAGTGAGTGCACTACGACAACAACTCATGTCTACTGAGCACATGTAAATCTGGCAATACACACATGCTACATAGGGAGTCACATATGTGCTACATGCCCAGGACACGTATGGATGCAAGGTGACACTCCTTCCAAGACCCAGCTACACACGGAGATTGAGAACCTCCCCATGCCACGCCATGGGAATAGCTGTGTCCCAGTGCAAGTGAACAGCCCGACGCAAGACAGAAGTGACATACACCCACACATCAGCAGAAGTAGGATGCCGATTGTAGAGACTGGTAGCGGAACACCGGAGCCACAGGTCACATGACATTACACTAGGCCTGCCCACACACCTTGCCATGAAGGTGCACATGTCATGACTCACCACACATTCCTTGTGAGGATGCTGACATGGCCTTGTCACGCTACTCCGTGTCCCATGCATACATGTGCACCTCACATCAGATACCACATGTGGCATGGTGTGCGGAACAGTGTGCAATGACAATCTACACACAGACACATGTTGGTTGCTGCAACGGCTGCAGCTTTTGAGGGTGCTACAACATCAACCTGATGTAAATCCCGGACACATAAATGACATAGTCACATTGTGCACTGTGGGTAGTGACAAGTCAGGTGTCATGACCCCTGTACCGGGCATCATGGGACACTTCCGTGTGTTGGTGTCCGTGCCATGCCAGTGACGCTCACCCCAAGTGCGCAGTACGACATGCACACATGTCAAAGGAGTCAAGGGCATGCCTGGCACACATTGCACCCTCACACAGTACACCTGTACACATCTCATCATACATCTGGTGCCTCCTCCACTCAGGAGGCATGTTCCACATCACAGCCTGTCACACCTGTGCCCCACACATGTAGTAATGCACAGACGATGCCTTGATGTCCATTCCTGGACAAGTATGTCCATCCATGGACAAGTATGTCCGCCCTATTCCTACCTGTGTGTCGACTATCACCACAGTGATGTGTACAAACCGGCGTACTGCTGCTAAGAGGGCCTGTGTATGTTCCCCAATCACTGTGGGAGTGCTGCCGTATGTGTACCCATCGTGATGGCGAGCGTACAGGCATTTGTACGGTCCGTACCACAACGAGTACGCATACGCGTGCAGAACCATAGTGAGAGGGCCGTACACTCGCATGTACGCTCACTATCACTATGGGTCTGCACGCGTATGCGTACACGTAGTGGTACGGACCGTACACTCGCATGTACGCTCACTATCACTATGGGTCTGCACGCGTATGCGTACACGTAGTGGTACGGACCGTACACTCGCATGTACGCTCACTATCACTATGGGTCTGCACGCGTATGCGTACACGTAGTGGTACGGACCGTACACTCGCATGTACGCTCACTATCACTATGGGTCTGCACGCGTATGCGTACACGTAGTGGTACGGACCGTACACTCGCATCTACGCTCACTATCACTATGGGTCTGCACGCGTATGCGTACACGTAGTGGTACGGACCGTACACTCGCATGTACGCTCACTATCACTACGGGTACACAGACCCATAGTGATAGTGAGCGTACAGGCATTTGTACGGTCCGTACCACAACGAGTACGCATACGCGTGCAGAACCATAGTGATAGTGAGCGTACAGGCATTTGGACGGTCCGTACCACAACGAGTACGCATACGCGTGCAGACCCATAGTGAGAGGGCCGTACACTCGCATGTACGCTCACTATCACTATGGGTCTGCACGCGTATGCGTACACGTAGTGGTACGGACCGTACACTCGCATGTACGCTCACTATCACTATGGGTCTGCACGCGTATGCGTACACGTAGTGGTACGGACCGTACACTCGCATCTACGCTCACTATCACTATGGGTCTGCACGCGTATGCGTACACGTAGTGGTACGGACCGTACACTCGCATGTACGCTCACTATCACTACGGGTACACAGACCCATAGTGATAGTGAGCGTACAGGCATTTGTACGGTCCGTACCACAACGAGTACGCATACGCGTGCAGAACCATAGTGATAGTGAGCGTACAGGCATTTGGACGGTCCGTACCACAACGAGTACGCATACGCGTGCAGACCCATAGTGAGAGGGCCGTACACTCGCATGTACGCTCACTATCACTATGGGTCTGCACGCGTATGCGTACACGTAGTGGTACGGACCGTACACTCGCATGTACGCTCACTATCACTATGGGTCTGCACGCGTATGCGTACACGTAGTGGTACGGACCGTACACTCGCATCTACGCTCACTATCACTATGGGTCTGCACGCGTATGCGTACACGTAGTGGTACGGACCGTACACTCGCATGTACGCTCACTATCACTACGGGTACACAGACCCATAGTGATAGTGAGCGTACAGGCATTTGTACGGTCCGTACCACTACGTGTACGCATACGCGTGCAGACCCATAGTGATAGTGAGCGTACATGCGTGTGTACGGTCCGTACCACTACGTGTACGCATACGCGTGCAGACCCATAGTGATTTTGAACGTAGGCATGCATGTACGGGCCGTTGCCATGCATTTGGGGTGCCCTAGGGCCCGGAAACGCACCGTACCTGTGTGTGATTCTCCTAATTACATAGGGGACAAGTATTAAGGCCTACATGCATGCTGGTTGTCATGGCGACCAGGTTAAAATTTCGATTTTGTTCTGGAAGGTGCACAGCAGAAGTCAGTTGGAATTCTTCTACTTTGTTGCAATGTGTTTGTGGGGCTGACATCATGCAGGAGAATGAAACCGATAGAGAACCCACAGACTGCTAGGTTTGAAGGGATTGGTGGAAACATAGGATGCAAATGTGAGTGACCAATCACTCTGTACTCCTGTGCATGAGACTGGGCAGAAGGCCACATATAAGGCAGCCAGGTCCCATGAGGGATTACTTGCCTGCACATCTTTGCATTTGTCGACCAAGCTGCTGCTACTGATTCCCTGGAACCATGTCAAGGGCTGTGGAGAGGACACAGCCATTCACCCTGGAGGAGAACATGGCTCTGCTGGATGTGATCCTCCCACAGTACCCCATGCTGTATGGGCGACCAGGGTATCAGGTGAGTGCATAGGCCACTGCCACAGACTGTCCCTATGTTGTGACTGTGTCTTCAGGCATTGTGTCCCGGTGTGACACACATGCCATGTACTGTCGGGGGGGTACCAGGGGGGGGGTGCCTGATGTCTCCCAGCAGTGCCCTGAGACAGGAGGGGTGTGTGCAGAGTCCTCCCAGCAGTGCCCTGAGACAGGAGGGGTGTGTGCAGAGTCCTCCCAGCAGTGCCCTGAGACAGGAGGTGTGTGTGCAGAGTCCTCCCAGCAGTGCCCTGAGACAGGAGGGGTGTGTGCAGAGTCCTCCCAGCAGTGCCCTGAGACAGGAGGTGTGTGTGAAGAGTCCTCCCAGCAGTGCCCTGAGACAGGAGGTGTGGGTGTGATGCACAGTGTGAGCCTTGATCATTGATTGTGACATTGCCATCATTCCACCTGAGTACCCACTATGGCACGTACTGCCTTTTCCCTCACCAGAGGATGATGTCCCTATGACAGAGGTGCAATGCGTTGGCTGCATTACATGCCATGTAGTAACCAGCTATTATGTTCACATATGTCTCTCTGTGACATGTGGCTGGTGTATTGATGTGGTGTCACTTGTACTTCCTCACAGGTAGGCGCCACTGCCAAGGAGCAGATCTGGCTGACCGCCGTCAGTGCCGTGAGGCGTGTGGATGGTCGGAGGCGGAGCCTGTCCCAGGTGAGGAAACGCTGGCAGGATATCCGGTGCTGGACGCGGAGGATTGCACGGCTCCTGCTGGGGGACTCACCTGAGAGCCACAAGAACCGCGGCCGCCGCCGTCTGACCCACCTCCACAGGCGTGTGCTGCCGGTGGTCTTTCCAGACCTGGAGAGGCGCTTACAGGCGATGCAGCAGGCGGAAGGGGGTAGGTACATGTGCGTTTGTTGTGTGTCACCGGCATTTGTAAGGGCACAGTGGCATTAATTCACTGGCAGGGTTTAAAGGTGCTGTGCCCATCCAGTTTGCCCCAGTGTAGCGCTGCGCCCCTGCCACCCTTCCCCTCCTTGCAATGTGTTCCCTGGTCTGTGTGTAGTCACTCCTTCACAAGGTAATGTAGGCTGGCGCTTTGTCCACGAGAACAATGACTGTAGCATCATGGGTGGTGGTGGTGGGTAACAGGTTGTGGGACCTTGCCTGTGAACTGTCAAGTTCACTGCATGTGGGTTCCATGTCAGTTGGCACTGATGCTGGCTCCAGACATGGGAGTTGGTCTCTCATGTGTCATGCCTTACAGCGCGCATGTCCTATGTAGTGGCCTGTGACATGATGTGCATGAGTGTGCGCTACGCATAGTGCAGGGATGGTGACGTGTGTAGCAGTCATTCCCATTCAGTAGCATGTAGTTGCGTGCCCAATACTGTCCCCTGGGGCACCTTATCCTCAGTGTTGTTTGTGTCATCATCAACGTGGACACTCTCACTGTCTACAGCGTAGGTTGTGCTCTGTGCCATTGTCCCCTGTCACCATGTATATAGACGTGCTATTATGTACAGGTGTCCACTGTGCAGCCTGACCTGATTGTCCCTCTTCATACTCACAGTTGCCAGTGCCTGTGTGTCTTGTTATACTCATCTGAGGATGGGCACTGGTACCTCATTATTTGTACAGGCGCACCTTTGCTGTTTTGCGTCCAATCTTGCCTTTTGCCTGCCACTGTGTTTATCACCCAGACTATGAGATGTTGGTGCCACCTGTGTCTCAGCAATTAGCATCGTGTGGGGGTTGCTTGGGGCGGGCAATGCCTATGTGTCAAATCCTGATTCCTAATTGCTGGGTCTGGACAGTGTGTGATGTTACTGGACACACACGCAAGGTGCAGTGACCGAGTTATGTTGGGCATGTTTGCAGCATTACCTATGCAGCATGTGTCTCAAGTTCATGGATATTGTCCCTGGTCATAGGTATTTTCACAAACGCTGTGTGGTGCAGAGGCAGTGCAGGATTGTCCCCAGGGCCTGGGTGCTATGTCAGACTCCGTTTCCTGTCATCAGCTATTGTCTCATGCTCTCCATGGTATTTCAGTGGCATGGTGGCTCAACCAACTGTGTTTCATGCCCTACATCGGTACCTTGTTTTGCAGATGTTAGGGATCTGCCTCTTCAGGCTATGCAATGTTGACTATGTAGATTGGACTCATGTGACAGATGTGTACAGGTGTCTGATTAATTTCTGTCTCTCCACCCTGCCCACAGCATCGTCGGGGGACACAGAGGGAGACATGGACACGGACCAGGCGGAGGGACCGAGCACCAGTGGCAGCCGTGACATCGGGGCTGGCACATCGAGTGGGACAGAGGCGGAGGATAGTGTGGCCGAGGACCTGTCGACTGGCACATCAGACTACGAAGCTGACAGGTCCGAGGAGGATGTCTCAGAGTTGGCGGAGGCTGCACCAGCAGCTGACAGTGGAACAACACCTGCCACCGCCCCCTCAGTTCCCACCAACCGCCTCCCACTTGCTCGTGTCCCTTCCCAGCGTGCCCGGTCACCGCATGTCTCCTTCCTGCCAGGCACCGCACCCCCTGCCCCTGTCTCCACTGCTGCCGCCAATGCTGAGTCTATGGACATCCAGCGGCAAATGCAGGTTGGTCAGGCTGCGATCCTGAATGTCCTCCATTCCCACGGGAAAACCCTCACCAACATCGAGGCATTCTTGGAGGGCATTCATTCTTTGCAGGCTGACCAACGCAACTTGCTGAGGTCCCTAGACTCCACACTGACTGCAGCAGTGGGTCTCCTGCAGCGCGACCTCCCCCCACCTACCCCTGCCCCATCCACACTTCCCACTTCCATGCCTGTCCCACGTACACCCAGACGTCGGCATGCACCCACCACAACAGACACAGGCACCACACCAGCAGGGAAGGTCCACCGCACTCCTCCTGACACGCACACACAGGGTGAGATAGGCACACCCACTGGGTCGGGGGGCAAACGTGTGACACGCAGCCAGAGTGGGAGTCCGCATTCCACACAATCCACTCCCTCCAAATCCCCTCCCCTCAGCTCTCCTGGCCACATCTCCCCCAAGGACTCCTTCATGGCCGCTCTGTCCCTGAGCCCCACAGTTACGCCACCACGCAAGCGGTCAAGGAAGTCCTCGGTCAGGGTGGTTGAGTCTCCCCCCCTGTCTCCACCCTCCCCCGGTGGCGCTGCAACCCATCCCTCTGAACCCCCCCCCTCCTTGGGGCCTGAGGTCACTTCGGGTGCAGGGGACTCCCTGGAGGACCTTGCTAAGGTGTGTAGTGCCATCCTGGCCTCCGCCTTTGGCCATGACACACCCCCTGTGGTTGAGTCCTCCATCCCTGCACCCACAACGCCGCCCCTTTGCCCTGATGTCCCTGCGGTGCCTGTTGCTTCCCCCCCCCCTGATGCCCTCACCAGTATGGAAGACGATGGCATTTGACTGTGCAGGCAAGGTAGGGGACACACATCCCACTGTGTCCCCCATGCAGCTGGGAATCATTGACTGCCCTATGGCCTTTGTTGACTTTGAACTGCCTTTGATCCACGGACATTGTGCTCATGCTGAATAAAGCTTATTTTTTTTTTCATTATCACACTCCTGCTATGGTGGTATTGGTGTTGGTGGGGCTGCTACATTGTTTTGGGTGGTGTTTAAGGCTTTGGGTGTGTGGGATTTGTAGTAGTGTTCTGCTCTTTGGGGCCACCCTAGGATCTGTGTGCCATCACAAGGTGTTGGCTAACTTCCTTAGGTCATGTCAGCAGTTACTGCATGGTTCAATTGTCCCAGGGTGTATTCCTTCCTCTGTGTACCCAGTTTCTTCCCTGCAGGGTGTTCCCAATGTTTAGCGCAGAGCTGTGTGTACATGAGCTGTGTGTGTGACGGAGCCCTTCTACTTTGGCCATGCATGCATGGCCATGTCTCCACCTGCAACAATCGTGGCATCCTTGGTGATCACTGTACTTGTGTGTGGAGTCAGTTGACATGAGTTCATGGGGACATGTTCCCTTGTAGGCAGTATGGATGTGGGTAATTGTGGCATCACACACATGTGTTACACCCCTCCTGGGTGTGGACACTGCTGGGAGGACTCTGCACCCACCCCTCCTGTCTCTGGGCACTGCTGGGAGGACTCACCACCCACCCCTCCTGTCTCAGGGCACTGCTGGGAGGTCTCTGCACCCACCCCTCCTGTCTCAGGGCACTGCTGGGAGGACTCACCACCCACCCCTCCTGGGTCTGGACACTGCTGGGAGGACTCTGCACACACCCCTCCTGGGTCTGGACACTGCTGGGAGGACTCTGCACACACCCCTCCTGTCTCTGGGCACTGCTGGGAGGTCTCTGCACACACCCCTCCTGGGTCTGGACACTGCTGGGAGGACTCTGCACCCACCCCTCCTGTCTCAGGGCACTGCTGGGAGGTCTCTGCACCCACCCCTCCTGTCTCAGGGCACTGCTGGGAGGACTCACCACCCACCCCTCCTGGGTCTGGACACTGCTGGGAGGACTCTGCACACACCCCTCCTGTCTCTGGGCACTGCTGGGAGGACTCTGCACCCACCCCTCCTGGGTCTGGACACTGCTGGGAGGACTCTGCACACACCCCTCCTGGGTCTGGACACTGCTGGGAGGACTCTGCACACACCCCTCCTGTCTCTGGGCACTGCTGGGAGGTCTCTGCACACACCCCTCCTGGGTCTGGACACTGCTGGGAGGACTCTGCACCCACCCCTCCTGTCTCAGGGCACTGCTGGGAGGTCTCTGCACCCACCCCTCCTGTCTCAGGGCACTGCTGGGAGGACTCACCACCCACCCCTCCTGGGTCTGGACACTGCTGGGAGGACTCTGCACACACCCCTCCTGTCTCTGGGCACTGCTGGGAGGACTCTGCACCCACCCCTCCTGGGTCTGGACACTGCTGGGAGGACTCTGCACACACCCCTCCTGTCTCTGGGCACTGCTGGGAGGACTCACCACCCACCCCTCCTGTCTCAGGGCACTGCTGGGAGGTCTCTGCACCCACCCCTCCTGGGTCTGGACACTGCTGGGAGGACTCTGCACACACCCCTCCTGTCTCTGGGCACTGCTGGGAGGACTCTGCACACACACCTCCAATTTCTGGACATGTACGCTTGGGACATACACGGTGTGGGTGCGCTCCATGCATTCGAGGTGAGGGTTCGAGTCGTACTTACACTGGTGTGGTGGTGGTACGGTCCGTGAGTCCAGGAGTCGTACTTACACTGGTGGGGGTGGGGGTACGGTCCGTACGTCCGCGGGTGAGGGTTCGAGTCGTACTTACACTGTTGGCATGGGGGGTACGCTCCATGCATATAGGGTGTGGCTACGGGTCGTACTTACACTGTTGGCATGGGGGGTACGCTCCTTGCATACGCGGGTGGGGGTACGGGTCGTACTTACACTGTTGGGGTGGGGGTACGCTCCATGCATATAGGGTGTGGCTACGGGTCGTACTTACACTGTTGGCATGGGGGGTACGCTCCTTGCATACGCGGGTGGGGGTACGGGTCGTACTTACACTGTTGGGGTGGGGGTACGCTCCATGCATATAGGGTGTGGCTACGGGTCGTACTTACACTGTTGGCATGGGGGGTACGCTCCTTGCATACGCGGGTGGGGGTACGGGTCGTACTTACACTGTTGGGGTGGGGGTACGCTCCTTGCATACGCGGGTGAGGGTTCGAGTCGTACTTACACTGTTGGGGTGGGGGTACGCTCCTTGCATACGCGGGTGGGGGTACGGGTCGTACTTACACTGTTGGGGTGGGGGTACGCTCCTTGCATACGCGGGTGAGGGTTCGAGTCGTACTTACACTGTTGGGGTGGGGGTACGCTCCATGCATACGCGGGTGAGGGTACGGGTCGTACTTACACTGTTGGGGTGGGGGTATGGTCCCTGAGTCCGCTGTTGGGGGTCGGAGTCGTACTTACACTGGTGGGGGTACGGTCCGTAGGTCCGCGGGTGAGGGTTCGAGTCGTACTACACTGTTGGCATGGGGGTACGCTCCATGCATATAGGGTGTGGGTAGGGTCCGTACATATCCATCCCCACGCTATGTGATGCTTGTGCGGGCCGTACCCAGGCCTTTGCCACGTGGGTACGATCCGTCCCGCCATTGTTGGGGTGACGTGTGTGTGGGCGTGGTACGACTCGTACCCACGCTCTTCAGGCGTGGGTACGGGACGTACCTGTCTGGTTGTGTTGTCGGTTCGCGTGGTGACGGACTTCCGTTGTGGCGGTAGCTGGCTTATCAGGACACGCCCCCACCCCCTCGTGGTGACCAGGGCATGGGAGTCAGGTATGTCCAGGCCATGTGTGACTTATGTGGTTGTTTTGTGGCCTGCCCTGGTCGTGCCACCCCCACCCCACCCCACTTTCCCCCCTCCCTTAGTTATTCTTACCTTCTGCGGCGTCTGCGTCGGTGCCTGTAGAGCAGGTGGACTGCTATGAGGGCAGGGATGACTCGTAGGTTCGGGTCCATGTCTGTCCGTCGCGTACTGGTACTCCTTGCTCGCGTCGTCCTGTCGCGTACGGGTCCTCCTTGATCGCGTCGTCCTGTCGGGTACGGGTCCTCCTTGGTCGCGTGGTCCTGTGTCCGTCGCGTACTGGTCCTCCTTGTTCGCGTCGTCGTCTGTCCGTCGCGTACTGGTGGTCCTTGTTCGCGTCGTCCTGTTTCCCGGCAGTTTTTGGCTGCCGCAGAATCTTCACCGTGCGGGGTGACGTCGGTGCGAATCGTGATTCCTGGTTCGTGAATGGCTGGCTGCGTGCGTCCAGACGTCAGGTCTGCGCTTTCCCGGATCACATTGGTAGTTGTTTTTTTGTTCGGTCGGGCTTTTTTACGATTCGTACGGAAAAGGTGTTTCCGTACGAATCGTAATTCCTTGTTTGTATATTTACACGACCGGGTACGCGTCGAACGGAGAATATGCTCCGTCCGACGGTTCGTACCCGGTTTTTACAGGATTGTGATCGGCACCTAAGTATGTGTAAGTTTCTGTAGAAGTAAGTGTGGTGGTGTGTATATAACTGTATATGCAAGTAAATGGATGTTTGATTCTTTATTAGCATGAGTGACTATGTGTGTGAGTAACTCTATGGATGAGTGGCGTTGTGTAACAGGATGTATAGGTGTGTGAGTACATATGATGAGTGAGTACATGTATGAGTGACTGTATAGGACTGTTGGTGAATGAGTGGATGTGTATGTGGATCTTAGAATTACTGAATAGGTTGTTGTAACTGGTATTGGTATGTCCATTGTTTTGAACATTGTAGTTTCTATTTTTGAATGTGTGTATCAAAGGTTATATTAGGGGAAGAGGAGGTCTGCCACTCTATCACAAGGATGATGTCATCAGTGATGTCATTAGTGATGTCATTTGAGATGTCATCAGTGATGTCATGAGTGATGTCACTGACCATGTCATGAGTGATGTAATATGTGACGTCATCAGCAGTGCATTGCGGGCGCGCGAGTTATAGTTAGCTGAACTAACTATAACAGGGGAATTTCAATGGTTTTGTACGAGTGAAAAGTCCAGCTAACTATAACGCCCCTGAAACCTATGGTTTTTTCAGTGTATTTCTAAGGTTTTTTAAATGCTAATTCCTAACTATAACTTACCTGAAACCTATGGTTTTTTCAGTGAATTTCAAAAGTTTTTTAAATGCTAATTTCTAACTATGCCTACAGAGATAGGACATGTGAAGAAAGAAGAAAAAACGCACAGAAAGAAAAAAAGAAATGCAGAAAGAAGCAACAGAAGTCCTCAAAGACGAAGAAAAGTGCAGGAAGAAGGATAACGTGCAGAAAGAACAAACAGAAGAGCAGAAAGAAGCCTTGTTGCAAAATCATCCTGTACCCTCAACTTTTTCAGACGGATACTGGTGGTAACTGAGTCTGACTAACCAGTCCTAGAGCCAGTGCTATGTTAAAAGACACTCAGAATACAGTGAAAACACCTACATACACTAGGGAACACTATGCGTTGGGGTCCCCCTGTGATCAGCATGACCTCCTCTGTAAGCCCCTAGTATATAATAGGGCAGGGGATTAAAACTACCTCTTAAAATGCGCCAAAGGGAGTGTTTGCACACGTCACCTCAGGCCCCGTCCCCTCACTTCCCCACTGTGTAAACACGCCCTGTGGCCGTTTTAAGTTGGGAGATGAAGTCCCCTTGAATCCTGAGGGTCCCTAGGGTCCAACTAGACCACTAGGTACCTCCAGTAAGCGCCACAGAGCTGCGTTGCAGAGAGATGTAAAAAGGGGCACGGCCTAGACCACCTCTCTGCAACGCAGCGGAGTGGTGCTTACTGGAAGCACCTGGTGGGCTAGTTGGCCCCCAGGGTCCCTCAGGATTGAAGGGGAATTATTTCCCCAACTTAAAACGCGCCACAGGGCTTGTTTGCACACGTTAACTCAGGCCCCGTCCCCTCCCTTCACCACTGTGTAAACACGCCCTGTGGCCGTTTTTAGTTGGGAGATTAAGTTCATTTGAATCCGTAGGGTCCCTAGGGTCCAACTAGCCCACTAGGTACCTCCAGTATGCGCCACAGAGCTGCGTTGCAGAGAGGTGTAAAAAGCGTCACGGCCTGGACCACCTCTCTGCAACGCAGCTCAGTGGCGCTTACTGGAAGCACCTGGTGGGCTAGTTAGCCCCCAGGGGCCCTCAGGATTGAAGGGGAATTATTTCCCCAACTTAAAACGCGCCATAGGGCGTGTTTGCACACGTCACCTCAGGCCCCGTCCCCTTCCTTCCCCACTGTGTAAACATGCCCTGTGGCCGTTTTTTAAGTTGGGAGATTAAGTCCCCTTGAATCCTGAGGTTCTCTAGGGGCAAAATAGCCCACTAGGTACGTCCAGTAAGCACCATTGCAGAGAGGTGTAAAAAGGGGCACGGCCTGCACCACCTCTCTGCAACGCAGAGCAGTGCCACTTACTGGAAGCACCTGGTGGGCTAGTTGGCCCCCAGGGTCCCTCAGGATTGAAAGGGAATTATTTCCCCAACTTAAAACGCGCCACAGGGCGTGTTTGCACACGTCACCTCAGGCCCCGTCCCCTCCCTTCACCACTGTGTAAACGCGCCCTGTGGCCGTTCTAAGTTGAGAGATTAAGTCCCCTTGAATCCTAAGGGTCCCTAGGGTCAAACTAGCCCACTAGGTACCTCCAGTAAGCGCCACAGAGCTGCGTTGCAGAGGTGTAAAAAGGGGCGTGGCCTCAGAACACCTGTCTGCAACGCAGCTCCCTGGCGCACACTGGAGATACCTGTTGGGCTAGTTGGCCCTTAGGGACCCTCAGTATTGAAGGGGAATTAATTCCCCAACTTACAACTGGCCAGGGGGCGCGTTTGCAGAGTGCTGCAAGGAGGGGGCGTGGCCTCCAGCGCGATGCCGGTCTTTTATTTATTTTATTAAGAAGGAGGGCTGTGTGGCCCCCTTCTTTTTCTAATTTACTGGTCCTGGGGACCCCATCCCCCAGGGCCTGCACCCTAATTTTTTTTGTTGAAAAAAATTCATTTAGCCCTCCCAAGGCCTTAATCGGCCCCGGGGACCCCAACCCCTGGGTCATGGCCTTTTTTTAATTTAAATTCTTTAGGAGGGGCTGCGTTGCCCCCCCTCCTCAGGCCACTTATGGCTCCGGGGACCCCATCCCCCGGGGCCGGCCTTTGTTTTCTATTATTTTAAAAATATATATAATTATAGAAACACCTAGGACATGCTGGACAAACCGTATGTACCTATCACCATGACGATTTGCGTGATATTCATTAAAAGGCGACTATGAATAGAATGAATCCACATGGAATGTATTTACACCGCTAGTGAAGCTCTGACGTGTCTGACGCCCTACCGTGCCTAATCCCGGCGCCCCCGCCGGTGGGTACTCTCCAAGTAGACACCCTTGTCATTTATTTATACAAACATGGGTAGCTATTGACGGGCACATTTAATATACACGCAAACCAAGCCATTCAAAGGGGATTCGACAAAAATTCGACCAAACGATGCAAGAAACCCCCCTCACGGTTAACAAAAAACACATCCACCGCCGGATGTGTAATACTTTTTATTTTACTCTCTGGAAAGGAGACGAACCTCACTTGAGAGTCACAGCGTGCTCCTGGCTGAGCCCAATGCTGTGTTACACCCACCAGTGCCCGCCGATTGCCTCACACCTCTGTGTTGTATTCCACCAGCTAGTGCGTATGCTATGACACTCTCTAGTCCATGTGCACTGTAACACCACCCCGTGAATATGTCATGCCACACTTGCCTTCGCACTGGTTATATTGCCCCATCTAACGTGCCTTCCTCGATGTGTATGTTATAACACACAGCGCTATGCCATACATATTACAATCTGGGATCCATATCTTTGTCACAGTGCATATGCAACGTTACACTCCCCAGCACATATTTTATATTACAACTTTAGAGACTAGTTATGTTACACAACACTGCCCTGTGCATATTACACTCCAAGGCGCATATCGCATAGCACGCGCTAGTGCCTGTGCTATCTCACGCTCTCCAATGAATCTGTCATTGCGCACAATGTATTGCATATTATATTTCACGCCCCGGTTCATCTTATATCACACTTTTTGGTGCATAGTTTATACCATATACTACATCTAGTTTTCATTTTCAATCGTGCTCTCAGGACTATGTTCTATATACCACTGCGTCCACCTACCCTTTTCACGGGCATTACATTTTGCGATGGGGTGGAGGGTCAGGAGGTGTTTCTGCCAAGTGAGCCCGGAGTCACAGTCACAAACGTCCTCTTCTTCCTGAATAAAAGTGAGATTATGCTGCATACTTGTTCATATTTTAAGTAGTTCGCACAGACACACATTTTAAAAACAATAAAGTTCCTAATACCCACCTTCTCTGAACAGTTAGCTTGCTGCCCCATCCACCTCCTCCCTATCCTCTGTTTTCTGAATCCATGGACTAGCCTCCTCCCTCCTGCCATGCATGGTCTGATGTGCTGCCACTGCCCTCCATTTAGCATGATGTACCAGTCCACTCCTCCCGCCCTCCATTGCCCAATTCTATGGCCCATCATTGACCTCCTGCTTAGCCTCTGTGCTTAGCTTGCTGCCCCTATTCTCCTTCCCCCTGCCCTCCGATGTCTTTGTGCATGCCCCTGCTCCATCCTTTTTGCCCACTATGTTCCATAGACCTGCCACTCCTATCTACTCTGAGTGTTCTGTTGAGCTGCCACTCCCCTCCCACCTGCCTAGCATTGTCAGATGACTGTAACCTGTCCCTGCCACGTCCACCCTGCCTGTCCACATGCCATGCCCCTATCCCCTTCCTCCTGTCCTTCATGGTCCATTTTACTGCCACACCCTTCTGCCCTCCCTGATCTGTTGTGCTGCAACTGCTCCTCCTGCCTGCCCCACGCGGTCTGTTGTGAGGCCCCTTCCCCTGAACTCTCTTGTCTGTGCCCAGGTCCTGACCCTCCCTTCTATCCTCCATGGTCCTTTGTGCATGCCCCTGCACCCTCCTTCTTGTCCATCATAGCCATTGTGCTGCCACTAACCCTCCCGCTTGCCATGCATGGTCTTCTGTGCTGCCATGGCCCCTCCTACCTTCCCTGTGTGGTCAGCTAGCTGCCCCTGACCCCCTCCCACCTTCCCTTTATGGTCTGTGTGTATGCCACCATAGTCTCATTGTTGCTCCCCATGGTGTGTCTTGTTTCTAGTGCCCATCCTGCCTGACCTCCATGGTCATCTTGCTGCTCCTGCCCTGCCACCTTGCCCCCAGCCCTCTGTATCCATGTGCAGACCCCCTATTCCCTCCCTCCTGGCTTGTCTGTTCCATTGTAATGCCCCTGATCCGTCCCTCCTGCCCTTTATGGTCTGTTATGCTGCAGCTTTCTCTCCTGTCTGTCCATTATGGTCAGCTAGCTACCATTGCCTCTTTCCCATCTGTTCTCTGTTGTCCATGTGCATGGTCCTGTCCCCTCCCTATTGCTTTCTATGGATTGTTGTGCTGCACTCCCGTCCCGCATGCGCTGTGTGGTGTATTGTGCTGCTGCAAACCCTGATGCCTGCCCTGTAGGGTCAGTTTGGTGCACCTCTCCATGTCCCTCCTGTCCTCTGTTATCCGAGTCCATGTCCCTACCCCAATTCCTCCTGCCTACCATGATCTAATGTACCATACTTGCGAACATTTTTAACTTGGTAAGAGGGAGATTTTGAAAAAAAACTGGGGTATTGATTTTCCCCTTTGAGTTACATTGAAAAAGAGGAGATTGTAGATAGGAGACAGATCAAATAAAGCCCATTTGAGCTGAAAAACATTGGACGTTTCCTGGCTGAAACGGGTCTGTTGGCATGTATGGCTGTACTACCACTGCCTCTTCCTTCTGCCCACAATGGTCTATTATATTGCCACAGCCTCTCTTGCCAGTCCTGTATTGTTGGTTTGTTGCCCCTGCCCCCCTTTCCACTGCCCTCCATAGTCTGTTGTGCTGCCACTGCCCTTCCTGCCTGCCCAGTGTGGTCAAATTGTTGCCTCTGCACTCTCCTACCTGCCTTCAATTTTCAGAGTACGTGCCCCTGGCCTCTGCCTCTCAACAGTATCCCAATGAACAACTAGATTGCTAACATTCTATATTTATTACAAAAGTGTGGAATGCCTGACGTCATCTTGATGTAATCAAAACTGTAATACCTAGAGTATTTCCTTTAGAAATTACACGTATAAGAGGGTCTTATTCGCATCACAATTATGGTTAGTGCTCTAAAAAACTAAAATGAGGACATATTTTCTGAGGTTTCAAATAGCGACAAAGAACTTTTAAATTATTTGTAATCTTTATGTTTTTTTATCCAGTTGACCACTTGATTAAATGTTGCATCTTGGTGAGAGGATGTGGTGTTACTTCCAGAGCTGCAGACTTTGCAACTGGGGAACCAGGTTGGAGTTTCTGCTTCAGCTCAACATTCTGTGATTGTGGTCAAATCACTTAATCTCCCCATGTCTACAACCAAAATGAATTTGATCTTGTGTGATGTAACCAATGCTCATGTAAAGCATTCCAATACCTGACAAGTCCGCACTATATAAAACTGCAAATACACAAAAAATAAGTGTTTCGCACACTTCTGTCATTGGGTTACATGTGGGCTACATCTGGGTGATATTTGTGCTGCATTTAGGCTCTTTTATGTCTGGTGGCCATCTTGGGAGATTTATTTGTTATGAAGTTTCCTAATTTCCTCATTTACTACAGTCTCCTCAGTAGGAAATACTTTCAGTTTTTTACTTTGATTCCATCAAGAAGGCATTCAGATGTGTCACACATTTGCCATAAATTCTGAATGTTAGCACTCTAGTTGCTCATTAGATCACTGTAGTAAAGCTAATGCTCACCACGGAAGTCTGCTGCTGGTATTAAAAGTGCATGTTTCAGTCTGCATATCAGAGTTTTTTAATGAAATAGAAGAGGATTTGAGAAGTCACTCAAAATGTGCCCTAATTTTTCTTTCTTCAGCACTAATCATAATTTCTATGGCAAAATGAACCCCCTAATTGTGTTCCTTTTTAAATTAAATGTTTTAAGTGTTACCAGTTTATTCCAATCAAGATGGCTTCAGGTGTGCCATACTTTTGTCATAAGTAAGACAGTAAGCGCTCTAGTTGTTCTTAAGAACACTCTGGGACATTCTGTCATTAGGCTATACTTGGGCTACATCTGGGTGATATTTGGGCTACATTTGGGCTCTTTCGTCTCTGGTGGCCATCTTGGGAGATTTACTTGTTATGAAGTTTCCTAATTTCCTCATTTACTGCAGTCTCCTCAGTGGGAATACTTTCAGTTTTTTATTTTGGTTCCATCAAGAAGGCATTCAGATGTGTCACACATTTGCCATAAATTCTGAATGTTAGCACTCTAGTTGCTCATTAGATCACTGTAGTAAATCTACTGCTCACCAGGGAAGTTTGCTGCTGGTATTCAAAGTGCATGTTTCAGTCTGCATGTCAGAAATTGTTTATGAAATAGAAGTCAAAATGTGCCCTAATTTTTCTTTCTGCAGAACTAATCATAATTTCTATGGCAAAATGAACCCCCTCATTTTGTTCCTTTGTAAATTAAATGTTTTAAGTGTTACCACTTTGTTTCAATCAAGATGGCTTCAGGTGTGCCATACTTTTGTCATAAGTAAGACTGTTAGCGCTCTAGTTGTTCGTTAGAACACTCTGGGACATTCTGTCATTGGGCTATACTTGGGCTACATCTGGGTGATATTTGTGCTACATTTGGGCTCTTTTGTCTCTTGTGGCCATCTTAGGAGATTTATTTGTTATGAAGTTTCCTAATTTCCTCATTTACTGCAGTCTCCTCAGTAGGAAATACTTTCAGTTTTTTACTTGGTTCCATCAAGAAGGCATTCAGATGTGTCAGACATTTGCCATAAATTCTGAATGTTAGCACTCTAGTTGCTCATTAGATCACTGTAGTAAAGCTACTGCTCACCAGGGAAGTCTGCTGCTGGTATTCAAAGTGCATGTTTCAGTCTGCATGTCAGAATTTTTTTATGACATAGAAGAGGATTTGAGAAGTCAAAATGTGCCCTAATTTTTCTTTCTGCGGCACTAATCATAATTTCTATGGCAAAATGAATCCCCTCATTGTGTTCCTTTGTAAATTAAATGTTTTAAGTGTTACCACTTTATTCCATTCAAGATGGCTTCAGGTGTGCCATACTTTTGTCATAAGTAAGACTGTTAGCGCTCTAGTTATTCGTTAGAACACTCTGGGACATTCTGTCATTGGGCTATACTTGGGCTACATCTGGGTGATATGTGGGCTACATTTGGGCTCTTTTGTCTCTGGGGGCCATTTTGGGAGACTTATTTGTTATGATGTTTACTAATTTCCTCATTTACTAGTCTCCTCAGTAGGAAATACTTTCAGTTTTTTACTTTGATTCCATCAAGAAGGCATTCAGATGTGTCACAAATTTACCATAAATTCAGAATGTTAGCACTCTAGTTGCTTATTAGATGACGGTACTAAATCTACTGCTCACCAGGGAAGTCTGCTGCTGGTATTGAAAGTGCATGTTTCAGTCTACATGTCAGAATTTTTTAATGAAATAGAAGAGGATTTGAGGAGTCACTCAAAATGTGCCCTATTTTTTCTTTCTGCAGCACTAATCATACTTTCTATGGCAAAATGAACCCCCTCATTTTGTTCCTTTTTAAATTAAATGTTTTAAGAATTACCACTTTATTCCAACCAAGATGGCCTCAGGTGTGCCATACGTTTGTCATAAGTAGGACTGTTAGCGCTCTAGTTGTTCTTTAGAACACTCTGGGAAGCTGCAGTAGAACATAAAGGAATCAACTGACAGTCTCTGCCCTTGTTGGATGTACATGTTTTACTGAGAATGTCAGACTTCATTCTCACATGACTGAGAAAGATAATGTGAATTTACAGAAAATACGCTCTCAGTTAGCTTATAGATCACCTTCCAAACCTCTGTGGGAAAAGCATGAGAAAATAGTTTTTTCTCAAACATGATTCATGATATCACAGCAGAAGGCTTTTTCACATGGTAAAATCACCTTAGAACACACCACAATTCCTAAAATGAGTATGGTACCATCAACAAATGAATTATAATTAAATTAAAGACTTAAAACCTTCTATTAACTGCAATGCTTTTTAATGAGGTGCTATCATGTATATTGGTCCCAAGATGGCTGCCAACACTTCTTGGATGAAGTGCTGACAGCCAATCAGATCTCACGATGAGATGTGTGGTTAGGCTCCGCCCAGATATATATGTGATTTTACTTTTACTTTTGATTTTCTCAGGAACTACTGAACGGATTTACACCATTTAAGCAAAAGGCACATGCCTGACCTGAGGACTACCTCTTGCCAAATTTCAAGTAATTCTGTTCAGCCGTTCGGGCTATACCTTCGACTAAAGGTCGTATGGGAAAATGCATGGGGAAAACGCGTTTTGGGACCCCCCTTTTTTTCTCAGCCCCCGCTTGACGAATCACCCCGAGACTTTCAGGGTAGGAGCTGAGCGGAGCGCCCCATTGGTTTTGAAAATTTCACGAAGATAAGTCAACCGGCGCCAAAGTTATTCAAAATAGAATTTTCAGATTTCCTATGGGAACTCAGTCCTAACTATAACTATCTACTGGCGACCGCCAGTAGATAATATATCTATATAGTGACTAACTCCTTCTACCACTCTCCCCTGCGACCTGCTGCAGCCTCGGTGGCACTGGCAAGCGCAGACCACTGGTGCAGGCAAATCGGTCCTATCCTACTGCACAACACATGTACAGTTTACACTGACTTAGCATGACACAATATAGTCTCACAACGAACCTGGCCCACCCTGAAGACCATGCAGCGCCGCGCGCAGCATGCACAATGTGTCGCGTAATCATGTGATGTCACAGACCTGATCTTTCCAGGACCCAGCCTGCCTCGACCCCAGCTCACAGCACCCATCAGTCCGCCCCAACATCAACCGTAATTAACCAATGGGAGTGACATGCTCCTCAAAAGGTAGGTGTGCACTACTGACATCCATAACATGATGCAGTCATCATGCCTGGACCTGGATGGGCCATCCGCTTAACATACTAGGCAGACATCCATCCCAACCGAAGGAGGAGAGAACAGGTAGGTACATTTACTTTTTATAATTATTGGGCCCATCGCACAGGGGAGACACCGAAAACCACCAGCATAAATTAAGCACTGTTATCTACTGTCACATGCAATGCAGTATAGCCAACAAAGTACTTGTCATGTGTAATGTCACAGTGTGAGAGGACACATCCACCATACCAGCACAGCTATTGCAGTTATCTCAAATCCATGTTCTGAATCAGCATGCGCAGTCTACGACCAACAAACACCCTTGCACCAGTGTGGAAGTGTGTGTGTAATGGGTTGGAAATGCAGTATTGGTTGGAACTGTAAAGAAAGGCAAAGTAATGCATGGCAGAAATATGTGATCCAATTACGATGTGTGCTGCAGATGGTAGTATATATAGTCAACAACATTTAAAAGGAGTTCCAAAATCTATCTCTCAATCTAATGCCAGGGTCTGGAATGTCCCTCATCTAAAGCAGTAATAGAGTTCAAAGGTAATGTAAGTCTGGAAATGTGTCCAATATTTTGTGTTAATGCAAGTGAATGACCATGATCCACAGATGGAAACACCAACATCCATATATGTTATCTAAGTTCACATAAGGATGCTGGCTTGTGTGATTGTGATTAAAGAAAAAATAAAGGCATCTTAGAGGTAAAATCACACTTAACTTTTTCTAACATTCACCTGCCATCTCGTGAAACATTAGGCCAAAATAAATGTATACTTTTCACACAATAAGGATTCACAGTTGATGCATGGTTACAATAAGTAACATATCCTTGTACAAATTGTGTCACTGCAGAACATGTAGTCTCAGACATAAGAAGCATATACACCCAGACACATAAACAAAGTGATGTGGAAATGTGTTAATATCACTAGAAGTTAATCAAGCATTAAAATGTATCACCAACTAATTTATACAGTTGTAGAAATGTAATTTGTATATATTTCATCACATATATAACATGCATAAACATATTGCTGCTATATTAATAAAGGCATTTGAAGGAATATGCAGCATGGATGTATATGGGTCATTGGTTCAAAATGTTTCAACCAGTGTAATAACATAAGTGAGCATAACCTAGGACACAATTCTGTCTCTTATCATATAGATTTTCCTGTTTAGAAACCTACGCAATGTATCACTGACTCACATTGTGCCAGTCACCGTTACAAAAAAACATAAAGTACCATATATGATGAGTGTAAGGTCAACTAAAGGCACTATCAACTTATTATAGTGTAACTTACAATTTAGACTTTTGTCATGTTTTTTTGTGAATTGTCAATATGGAGATTAAAATGTATATCATTTACACTTGTTGCAGGGATTCTGCACATACACAGAACGATGCCCCCGGAATATAGGACCTCAGTGTATAGGGACTGTACCTTCCTACCACCTTAGTATCCACGAACCCAGGACCGACTAGCTATAGTGTGTCACTCGCTCTCCTACACACTCACGAAGAGGCAAATGATTAGACACCCCAGAACACAACACTCCCAGATCTCTCAGGAATCGCGGCAACAAGACACACCTTTTCACTCTCACACTCATACCTGTCCACAATAAGATCTGACTGAGACACGAATATAGTTTAAAATGCTTATTTTAACTATTGTGCTTAAACATGCAGTGCCACAACTAGCAGAAAAATGCATAACACTAATATAGTTAGCATTGCAGCTAGGCCATACATCATAAAGGGAGATGTAATCATATAAAGACAATGAAGAAAGGACTATAGTGCCTAACCTCCCTTCCCTTGGTAAGAAGAAGTATTATTATATAATAGAAGATCCCTGGGCTTTCTCAGCAGACCCCATACCTTAGATTATAGATGGTATTTCTACATCGTAGGTGCGTGTTGTTCTTCTCCCTGGAAAGGTCCCTCTCCAAGTGTGTGTTACCTAAACATGTGTCCCCATAATATCAAAGTACGAGTCTCCAGCAGCAGCTGCATTAGTATGCTTTGTCTAGGTGCTAGGGCCTGACCAGAACAGAATAACAAGGGGCATTGTTTACCGACCTTGCTCACAATGTTCAGACTAAAATCCAAGAACAGGCAGAGAACGAACTCAGCAGACAGTTCTCATTTGAAAGGCATAAACAGAGTCTTGCAAAAATATAGCCATGTAGTATCGTGTGCAAAAGCTGCAGCATGGCTGCAGGGTTCATGCTAACTTAGTGATGTCGACAATGTCTCTATTGGACACGTGACACCCTGATCAAAAGCCTTCCATATTACCATATGTGTAAACAGACAATATTTGCAACTATGTTGACATACATTCGTAAAATGTTAAATTACACTTGCGTTGACATGTATGTTTACAACTACTTCTAATATGTAAACCTATATCTTCTTTCAGGTGATCAAGGCTAAGGCATTTAGTCAAGGATTATGACCCCATTTGAAAACCACATAATGATGGGCAGTATCAATATAATGTTGCATTGTGAAAAACTCGCCATAATGTAGCAAGGATGTTTGGTGTTTTAAAATCTAATTTTAGATGCCTGGACCAGTCAAGTGAAAGATGTCTTTACTCACCACCAATGTTGTGAATAATACTTGTGTGTGCCATTCTGCATAACATCTGTTTGAAAACTCATCTCCAATGGGACCTAGATTCCAAATTACATCTGAAGATAAGGAGGGGGAGGAATCACTATCTGAAATAGTACACTCAATGGCAAGGCGTGTGAGAAGAGATAAATTAGTAGAATTTATTTTTGCATCATCAAATAAAAATTGAGCTAATATCTTTAGAAAATTGTTAAATGTAAATAAAAATTAGTTTTATAAACAACAAATGTGAGGTCATGGTGTTTTGTTTCTGGGCATGTCAGTCTATATTAATTGATAAGTTGTTCAAAACTACATTAACACTTTTATGTTTATGAATGAGGTTGTAAAATCAGGATAAAAGTATTGTGTGTAGAGTTCAGTATGCAATTTCATGCAGCAGGATCATGAACACAGCAAATAATTGTAATCTGTGGATGTATGATAACACAAGTAGAGTTACTTCACAAACATCAACTTCATTATGGAAAATGATGTCTCAAATTACTATGAAATTACAGAAATATAGCAGAAAATATCTCACACTGTCACCATTAATATTTTAAGTTCATTAAAATTATTCACACTTTAACAAGTAATGCACAATGGTCATACAAGTTGCAAAGGATGACAGGTGATATATAAAAGTTCATACATGGAGTACCCATACTAAAAAACAACTAATAACATGATTAACACATAATGTGATAGTTCCAAATAAATTAGTCCTCATAATTCTGTAACAGTTCCTATAAGGAATATATTATCAGGCATGAACTCATTGTGGCTTGTAAAGATAGCTTTTTACAAATACTAGTTGAGGTACTATAGTGTAGGAATAATCCATGTACAGACAAAAGGTATATAATAAGCCAGCGTTGCTATGTGTGTGTTGTGTAATGTGTAATGTGAATTTGTTAACACCTAAAGCTGTAACATTTTTTTGCAAGCTTGGGTTGTGATGGTGTCCGTCAAAATGGTTTGTCTGTGTGCCTATATATATAGCCATGTCTATGTTCATATTATTGAATGACATAGCATCAATATCAATACCTTCCTACATTGTACAGACGGGATAAAGTTGATGAGAATGTGATAGTAAGGTTAAACTGTGTGTCAACATTGAGAGTAAAGCAACATAGTATGTTCATAATGGAACTCATTCTTCATATATTTTTACATTAAAATATTTAGCTCCAGTAGGTACCTTTCCTAAAACAGTACAAAACTTAAATAATATTCACATATAACAGAACACATCATAAGAATTGTATGTGTCAGACACTGTCATGACCTATCGACAGTTATATACACTCTGACTCACATGGAAGTTGCTTGATTGCCAAAAGTGTAAGAATAAATGCTACTTTTCTGGTCTCTACTTGCAATGTATCCATTGTGACTGACTTGTTCCAAAGCAGCCACACTTGTACCCTGCTACTAGGGTGGCTGATTTGCAGACATAAGAGTAATTTAGGAGGAAATGTCCTCTCACTGCACACAACACATTTAGTAGAAGCTTCTCAGTTTTGTTAAGTGTGGATTGGCACATAGCAATATAACTACACAAATATACTTATTGATTTTTCTCCTATTCATGTAAAGACTGTAAAGGTGTAGTTATTGTCAACACTCTCAAGTTTTATAGTGTTGATAAATCTTGTGTTGTAGCAGTATCCATTTGTGAATGCGGGGGAAGAACCACTGTGCTAACATAGAACGACTTTCATAATTAGATCACACAAGATTAAATAGTATTGAATGTTTCCTGATATAAGTATTGCTTTTGTCTTGCAGTTCCTTGCAAGATACACGCTGAAGCATATACACATTGTTTTAAGATCCCTAGTATGGCTTTTGTATGTCAGGTATGTTCACATGTAAATTGTCACATGCAAGGTATGATAAAGACACACCCAATCCTTTGACAACACGTAATACCTTTTTAGGCAAAGCAGTCCTAAAACTGTCACTTAGGTTGAATTGTGCATTGAAATTTATATTGTATTAATGGTGAAATAGAACAACCATATAAGGCCAAGCACTGCAGATTCATAGCACTCATGAAGTTCATGCTTTCTAGTGTCTCAATCATTCATTCTTTAACATTGCTATTTTTTTATATAGTTGACAGGGATACCTCTGTTTCTACTGGTTGATTAGCCCTCATGACCACGATGAATGGTTAGTGCTTTTCACTACATAATATATGTGGTACTGCATGCTGCAAATATATCAAGTGATTTTTAGGGGTCATAATTATCAAATTGGCCCCAGAATGTGAAGGTTTTCGTATTTTCCTTGCCCAATGTAAGGGGACATCGGGTGAGGTAAAATCTAGACAGATATCAAGCCACACAAGGCATAGGTCAGCATGGCTTGGTATCTCTGGAGTAACACAAGTCAGTGAAAGATGCTGCTTAGCGTTCCTCTGTCCTGGTAGGTGTTCAATGGGTGGCGTGTGGGCGCATCCACCCCATCAATTTTGGCGCTTTCCCAAATTTACCAAGACTTGTAAACCTGTGAATAAGTCAAAATGCTATGCCTTCTTAGGGGAGGAGCAACAATGAGAAATATCTTTATCTCTCCTCATTCTTTTCTCTTTCCAAGTGTGCTGCATTATGCAGCACACTAACAACGTGGAAAAAATAGGAGAAATGAAAGATATGTCTGCCTCCCCTGCCATAGCATTTTGAGTAAATAGCATATTTAGCAGTATTGGAAATAATTATAACTGCACCTAAGGCTATGAGTAGATGAGTAGGAACACCCAAGCTCCACCCATGGAATAGCTTCTCAGGAGAGCGGAACACAAAGCAACCACTTTCACTATCCTATGGTACTCCAGATTTACCATGCCACACAAGGCAACACAAGGTGGCCTTGTGAGGCGTGGTATATCAGGCTTAATGATTGATTGTCATTGCATCACCTAGCATGACGGAAGGACAATGGAATCCCTAGTTAAATCTGACCCTGTGTTTTCTAGATTTTGATGTACCCGAGACATATAGACCACACACTGTGTTCAACATATATGTCATGATTTATTTCCATGATGGTTCACATTATTGGTATGGCCGTGTAAGTGGCATGTAAAATGGTATGCGTCATCTAACACTTTGTAATATTTCAATAGTATATTATTTATACCTTGACATAGGCTCTACAAATCTGTGTTTTTGAGATTAATGTGAAGACAGAGTATTTATCTAACAGAGATATTGTCAATTTTTTTAATCATAATTGAGTTAAACATATTGTTGTGTATCGTTATAACAAATATGTTTGTCTCTTACATTTATGTAGCAAACATGAATGCTAATGCAAAAAATTATTTGCTTCAAGAAAGGCACTTTTTGAAAAAATTTAAAAATTGGCATGTGGTTTTCATTGATTTGGTTAATTGTATGACGAGAAGAATGCCACAGAAATATTGTCCCTATTTAAGGATGCACGGCATCAAACATGGAATTTTTGTGCAAATAATTAGACAAAAGGAATACACTTCGGTGCCGATCACGATCCGGTAAAAACCGGGTACGAACCGTCGGACGGAGCATATTCTCCGTCCGACGCGTACCCGGTCGTCAATTTCTACAAACAAGGAATTACGATTCGCACGGGTACACCATGACCGTACGATTCGTAAAAAAGTCCGACCGAACAAAAAAATACCTACCAATGCGATCCGGGAAAGTGCCGACCTGACGTCGGGACGCTCGCAGCCAGCCATTCACGACCCAGGAATCACGATTCGCACCGACGTCACCCCGCACGGTGAATATTTTGCGGCAGCCAAAAACTGCCGGGAAATCAGGACGACGCGAACAAGGACCACCAGTACGCGACGGACAGACGACGACGCGAACAAGGAGGACCAGTACGTGACGGACACACAGGACGACGCCACCAAGGAGGACCCGTACGCGACAGGACGACACGATTGGAGTACCAGTACGCGACGGACAGACATGGACCCGAACCTACGAGTCATCCCTGCCCTCATAGCAGTCCACCTGCTCTACAGGCACCGACGCAGACGCCGCAGAAGGTCAGAATAACTAAGGGAGGGGGGAAAGTGGGGTGGGGTGGGGGTGGCACGACCAGGGCAGACCACAAAACAACCACATAAGTCACACATGGCCTGGACATACCTGACTCCCATGCCCTGGTCACCACGAGGGGGTGGGGGTGTGTCCTGATAAGCCAGCGACCGCCACAACGGAAGTCCGTCACCACGCGAACCGGCAACACAACCAGACAGGTACGTCCCGTACCCACGCCTCAAGAGCGTGGGTACGAGTCGTACCACGCCCACACACACGTCACCCCAACAATGGCGGGACGGATCGTACCCACGTGGCAAAGGCCTGGGTACGGCCCGCACAAGCATCACATAGCGTGGGGACGGATATGTACGGACCCTACCCCCACCCGCGTATGCATGGAGCGTACCCCCCATGCCAACAGTGTAAGTACGACACGAACCCTCACCCGCGTATGCATGGAGCGTACCCCCCATGCCAACAGTGTAAGTACGACCCGTACCCCCACCCGCGTATGCATGGAGCGTACCCCCCACCCCAACAGTGTAAGTACGACTCGAACCCTCACCCGCGGACGTACGGACCGTACCCCCACCCCCACCAGTGTAAGTACGACCCGTACCCCCACCCGCGTATGCATGGAGCGTACCCCCATGCCAACAGTGTAAGTACGACCCGTACCCTCACCTGCGTATGCATGGAGCGTACCCCCCATGCCAACAGTGTAAGTACGACCCGTACCCCCACCCGCGTATGCAAGGAGCGTACCCCCCACCCCAACAGTGTAAGTACGACTCGAACCCTCACCCGCGGACGTACGGACCGTACCCCCACCCCCACCAGTGTAAGTACGACCCGTACCCCCACCCGCGTATGCATGGAGCGTACCCCACATGCCAACAGTGTAAGTACGACCCGTACCCTCACCCGCGTATGCATGGAGCGTAACCCCCATGCCAACAGTGTAAGTACGACCCGTACCCCCACCCGCGTATGCATGGAGCGTACCCCCCACCCCAACAGTGTAAGTACGACTCGAACCCTCACCCGCGGACGTACGGACCGTACCCCCACCCCCACCAGTGTAAGTACGACCCGTACCCCCACCCGCGTATGCATGGAGCGTACCCCCCATGCCAACAGTGTAAGTACGACACGAACCCTCACCCGCGTATGCATGGAGCGTACCCCCCACCCCAACAGTGTAAGTACGACCCGTACCCTCACCTCGAATGCATGGAGCGCACCCACACCGTGTATGTCCCAAGCGTACATATCCAGAAATTGGAGGTGTGTGTGCAGAGTCCTCCCAGCAGTGCCCAGAGACAGGAGGGTGTGTGCAGAGTCCTCCCAGCAGTGCCCTGAGACAGGAGGGGTGGGTGCAGAGTCCTCCCAGCAGTGTCCAGACCCAGGAGGGGTGTGTGCAGAGTCCCCCCAGCAGTGTCCAGACCCAGGAGGGGTGTGTGCAGAGTCCTCCCAGCAGTGCCCAGAGACAGGAGGGGTGGGTGTGGAGTCCTCCCAGCAGTGCCCTGAGACAGGAGGGGTGGGTGTGGAGTCCTCCCAGCAGTGCCCAGAGACAGGAGGGGTGGGTGCAGAGTCCAACCAGCAGTGCCCAGACCCAGGAGGGGTGTGTGCAGAGTCCTCCCAGCAGTGCCCAGAGACAGGAGGGGTTGGTGCAGAGTCCTCCCAGCAGTGCCCAGAGACAGGAGGGGTGGGTGCAGAGTCCTCCCAGCAGTGCCCAGACATGAGAGGGTTGTGTGCAGAGTCCTCCCAGCAGTGCCCTGAGACAGGAGGGGTGGGTGCAGAGTCCTCCCAGCAGTGCCCTGAGACAGGAGGTGTGTGTGCAGAGCCCTCCCAGCAGTGCCCTGAGACAGGAGGGGTGGGTGTGGAGTCCTCCCAGCAGTGCCCAGAGACAGGAGGTGTGTGTGCAGAGTCCTCCCAGCAGTGCCCTGAGACAGGAGGGGTGGGTGTGGAGTCCTCCCAGCAGTGCCCTGAGACAGGAGGGGTGGGTGCCCATCACTCCCAGCAGTGCCCTGATACAGGAGGGATGTAACACATGTGTGTGAGGCCAGAATTATCCACATGCATACTGGCTACAAGGGAACATGTCCCCATGAACTCATGTCAACAGACTCCACACACAAGTACAGTGATCACCAAGGATGCCACGATTGTCGCAGGTGGAGACATGGCCCTGCATGCATGGCCAAAGTAGAAGGGCTCCGTCACACACACAGCTCATGTAGACACAGCTCTGCGCTAAACATTGGGAACACCCTGCAGGGAAGAAAGCTGGGTACACAGAGGAAGGAATACACCCTGGGACAAGTGCACCATGCAGTAACTGCTTACATGAACAAAGAAAGTTAGCCAACACCTTGTGATGGCACACAGATCACAGGGTCCCACCAATGAGCAGTACACTACTACACATCCCACACACCCAAACCCTTACACACCACCCAAAACCATGTAGCAGCCCCACCAACACCAATACCAGCATAGCAGTAGTGTGATAATGAAAACAAAATTAAGCTTTATTCAGCATGAGCACAATGTCCGTGGATCGCAGGCAGTTCAATCTTCACAAAGCCCATAGGGCAGTCAATGATTCTCAGCTGGATGGGGGACACAGTGGGATGCGTGTCCCCTACATTGCCTGCACAGTCAAATGGCATCGTCTTCCACACTGGTGAGGGCATCAGGGGGGGGGGGAAGCAACAGGCACCGCAGGGACATCAGGGCAAAGGGGCGGCGTTGTGGGTGCAGGGATGGAGGACTCCACCACAGGGGGTGGGTCAGTGCCAAAGGCGGAGGCCAGGATGGCACTACACACCTTTGCAAGGTCCTCCAGGGAGTCCCCTGCACCCGAAGGGACCTCAGGCCCCAAGGAGGGGGGGGGGTCAGAGGGATGGGTCGCAGCGCCACCGGGGGAGGGTGGAGACAGGGGGGGAGACTCAACCACCCTGACCGGGGACCTCCTTGACCGCTTGCGTGGTGGTGTAACTGTGGGGCTCAGGGACAGAGCGGCCATGAAGGTGTCCTTGGGGGAGATGTGGCCAGGAGAGCTGAGGGGAGTGGATTTGGAGGGAGTGGACTGGGTGGAATGCGGACTCCCACTATGGCTGCGTGTCACACGTTTGCCCCCCGACCCAGTGGGTGTGCCTACCTCACCCTGTGTGTGCGTGTCAGGAGGAGTGCGGTGGACCTTCCCTGCTGGTGTGGTGCCCGTGTCTGTTGATGTGGGTGCATGCCGACGTCTGGGTGTACGTGTGACAGGCATGGGAGTGGGAAGTGTGGATGGGGCAGGGGTAGGTGGGGGGAGGTCGCGCTGCAGGAGACCCACTGCTGCAGTCAGTGTGGAGTCGATGGACCTCAGCAAGTTGCGTTGGTCAGCCTGCGATGAATGAATGCCCTCCAAGAAAGCCTCGATGTTGGTGAGGGTTTTGCCGTGGGCATGGAGGACATTAAGGATCGCAGCCTGACCAACCTGCAGTTGCCGCTGGATGTCCACAGACTCTGCATTGGCGGCAGCAGTGGAGACAGGGGCAGGGGGTGCGGTGCCTGGCAGGAAGGAGACATGCTGTGACCGGGCACGCTGGGAAGGGACACGAGCAAGTGGGAGGCGGCTGGTGGAAACTGAGGGGGCGGTGCGAGGTGTTGTTCCGCTGTCAGCTGCTGGTGCAGCCTCCGCCCACTCGGAGACATCGTCCCCGGACCTGTCAGCTTCGTAGTCTGATGTGCCAGTCGACAGGTCCTCGGCCACACTCTCCTCCGCCTCTGTACCACTCGATGTGCCAGACCCGATGTCACGGCTGGCACTGGTGCTCGGTCCCTCCGCCTGGTCTGTGTCCATGTCTCCCTCTGTGTCCCCCGACGTTGCTGTGGGCAGGGTGGAGAGACAGAAATAATCAGACATCTGTACACATCTGTCACATGAGTCCAATCCACATAGGTAACATTGCATGGCCTGAAAAAGAAGATCCCTAACATCTACTGAACAGGGTACCGATGTAGGGCATGAAACACACAGTTGGTTGAGCCACCATGCCACTGAAATACCATGGAGAGCATGAGACAATAGCTAAACACAGGAAAAGGAGTCTGACATAGCACCCAGGCCCTGGGGACAATCCAGCACTGCATCTGCACCACACAGCGTTGGCGAAAATACCGATGACCAGGGACCATATCCATGAACTTGAGACACATGCTGCATAGGTAATGCTGAAAACATGCACAACATGACTCTGTCACTGCACATTGCGTGTGTGTCCAGACACATCACACACTGCCCAGACCCAGCAAGTGGTAATCAGGATTTTACACATAGGCATTGCCCGCCCCAACAAGACCCTACACGAGGCAAATTGTTGAGACACAGGTGGCACCAACATCTCATAGTCTGGGTGATACACACAGGGGCAGGCAAAAAGCGAGATTGAACGCCAAACAGCCAAGGTGCGCCTGTACAAATAATGTGGTACCAGTGCCCATCCTCAGATGAGTATAGCAAGACACACAGGCACTGGCAACTGTGAGTATGAAGAAGGACAATCAGGTCAGGCTGCACAGTGGACACCTGTACAAAATAGCACGTCTATATACATGGTGACAGGGGACAATGGCAGAGAGCACAACTTACGCTGTAGACACTGACAGTGGCCACGTGTATGATGACACATACACCACTCAGGAAAAGGTGCCCCAGGGGACAGTAGTGGGCACGCAACTACATGCTACTGAATGGTAATGACTGCAACACACGTCACCATCCCTGCACTATGTGTATCGCACACTCATGCACATCATGTCACAGGCCACTACATGGGACATGCGCGCTGTAAGGCATGACACATGAAAGACCAACTCCCATGTCTGGAGTCAGCATCAGTGCCAACTGATATGGAACCCACATGCAGTGAACTTGACAGTGCACAGGCAATGTCCCACAACCTGTTACACACCACCCCCACACATGATGCTACAGACATTGTTCCCGTGGACAAAGCGCCAGCCTACATTACCCTGTGGAGGAGTGACTACACACAGACCAGGGAACACATTGCAAGGAGGGGAAGGGTGGCAGGGGCACAGCGCTATACTGGGGCAAACAGGATCTGCACAGCACCTTCAGACCCTGCCAGTGAATTCATGCTACTGTGCCCTTACAAATGCCGGTGACACACAACAAACACACATGTACCTACCCCCTTCCGGCTGCTGCATCGCCTGTAAGCGCCTCTCCAGGTCTGGAAAGACCACCGGCAGCACACGCCTGTGGAGGTGGCTCAGACGGCGGCGGTTGCGGTTCTTGTGGCTCTCAGGTGAGTCCCCCAGCAGGAGCCGTGCAATCCTCCGCGTCCAGCACCGGATATCCTGCCAGCGTTTCCTCACCTGGGGCAGGCTCCGCCTCCGACCATCCACACGCCTCACGGCACTGACGGCGGTCAGCCAGATCTGCTCCTTGGCAGTGGCGCCCACCTGTGAGGTAGAACAAGTGACACCACATCAATACACCAGCCACATGTCACAGAGAGACATATGGGTACAAATTAGCTGGTTACAACAAGGCATGTCATGCAGCCAACGCATTGCACCTTTGTCATTGGGACATCATCCCCTGGTGAGGGAAAAAGCTGTACGTGCCATAGTGGGTACACAGGTGGAATGATGGCAATGTCACAATCAGTGATCAAGGCTCACACTGTGCATCACACCCACCCCTCCTGTCTCAGGGCACTGCTGGGAGTGATAGGCACCCACCCCTCCTGTCTCAGGGCACTGCTGGGAGTGATAGGCACACACCCCTCCTGTCTCAGGGAACTGCTGTGAGTGATAGGCCCCCACCCCTCCTGTCTCAGGGCACTGCTGGGAGACATCAGGCACCCCCCCCCTGGGACCCCCCCAACAGTACATGGCATGTGTGTTACACCTGGACGCAATGGCCGAAGTCACAGTCACAACATAGGGACAGTCTGTGGCAGTGGCCTATGCACTCACCTGATACCCTGGTCGCCCATACAGCATGGGGTACTGTGGGAGGATCACATCCAGCAGAGCCATGTTCTCCTCCAGGGTGAATGGCTGTGTCCTCTCCACAGCCCATGACATGGTTCCAGGGAATCAGTAGCAGCAGCTGGGTCGACGAATGCAAAGATGTGCAGGCAAGTGCTCCCTCATGGGACCAGGCTGCCTTATATGTGCCCTTCTGCCCAGTCTCATGCACAGGAGTACAGAGAGATTGGTCACTCACATTTGCATCCTATGTTTCCACCAATCCCTACAAACCTAGCAGTCTGTGTGTTCTCTATCGGTTTCATTCTCCTGCATGATGTCAGCCCCACAAACACATTGCAACAAAGTAGACAAATTCCAACTGACTTCTGCTGTGCACTTTCCAGAACAATTTCGAATTTTGAACTTGGTCTCCATGACAACCAGCATGCATGTAGGCCTTAATACTTGTCCCCTATGTAATTTGGAGCATCACACACAGGTACGGTGCGTGTGGGGGCCCTAGGGCACCCCAAATGCATGGCAACGGCCCGTACATGCATGCCTACCCTCTCCATCACTATGGGTCTGCACGCGTATGCGTACCCGTAGTGGTACGGACCGTACACTCGCATCTACGCTCTCTATCACTATGGGTCTGCACGCGTATGCGTACCCGTAGTGGTACGGACCGTACACTCGCATCTACGCTCTCTATCACTATGGGTCTGCACGCGTATGCGTACCCGTAGTGGTACGGACCGTACACTCGCATCTACGCTCTCTATCACTATGGGTCTGCACGCGGATGCGTACCCGTAGTGGTACGGACCGTACACTCGCATCTACGCTCTCCATCAATATGGGTCTGCACGCGTATGCGTACTCGTAGTGACAGTGAACGTAGATGCGAGTGTACGGTCCGTACCACTACGGGTACGCATACGCCTGCACACCCATAGTGATAGTGAGCGTAGATGCGAGTGTACGGTCCGTACCACTACGGGTACGCATACGCGTGCAGACCCATAGTGATAGAGAGCGTAGATGCGAGTGTACGGTCCGTACCACTACGGGTACGCATACGCGTGCAGACCCATAGTGATAGGGCCGTACACTCGCATCTACGCTCTCTATCACTATGGGTCTGCACGCGTATGCGTACCCGTAGTGGTACGGACCGTACACTCACATTTACGCTCTCCATCACTATGGGTCTGCACGCGTATGCGTACCCGTAGTGACACGGACCGTACACTCGCATCTACGCTCGCCATCACGATGGGTACACATACGGCAGCACTCCCACAGTGATTTGGGAACATGCACAGGCCCTCTCAGCAGCAGTACGGCGGATTTTACACATCACTGTGGTGATAGGCGACACACATGTAGGAATAGGGCGGACATACTTGTCCATGGATGGACATACTTGTCCAGGAATGGACATCAAGGCATCGTCTGTGCATTACCACATGTGTGGGGCACAGGTGTCACAGGCTGTGATGTGGAACATGCCTCCTGAGTGGAGAAGGCACCAGATGTATGATGAGATGTGTACATGTGTACTGTGTGAGGGTGCAATGTGTGCCAGGCATGCCCTTGACTCCTTTGACATGTGTGCATGTGGGACTGCGCACTTGGGGTGAGCGTCACTGGCATGGCACCGACACCAACACACGGAAGTGTCCCATGATGCCAGGTACAGGGGTCATGACACATGACTTATCACTACCCACAGTGCACAATGTGACTATGCCATATATGTGTCCGGGATTTACATCAGGTTGATGTTGTAGCACCCTCAAAAGCTGCAGCCGTTGCAGCAACCAACATGTGGCTGTGTGTAGATTGTCATTGCACACTGTTCCCAACACCATGCCACATGTGTTCTCGGATGTGAGGTGCACATGTATGCAAGGGACACGGAGTAGCGTGACAAGGCCATGTCAGCAAACTCACAAGGAATGTGTGGTGAGTCATGACATGTGCACCTTCATGGCAAGGTGTGTGGGCTGGACTAGTGTAATGTCATGTGACCTGTGGCTCAAGTGTTCCGCTGCCAGTCTCTGCAATCGGCATCACACTTCTGCTGATGTGTGGGTGTATGTCACTCCTGTCTTGCGTCGGGCAGTGCACTTGCACTGGGACACAGCTATTTCCATGGCGTGGCATAGGGAGGTTCTCAATCACCGTGTGTAGCTGGGTCTTGGAAGGAGTGTCACCTTGCATCCATACGTGTCCTGGGCATGTAGCACATGCCTGACTCCCTATGTGGCATGTGTGTATTGCCAGATTTACATGTGCTCAGTAGACATGAGTTGTTATCGTAGTGCACTCACTCTTCCTTGTCACTTCCAAATTACTGCAGAGCGCCTCCTGTTGCCCGAAGAATTCCAGACTTGGCCACCATGCAGGAGAATGACAGTATCCGGCTCTACCGCTTCACCCAACCGTTGATTCTGGACCTGACGGCGAGACTGGCACCGCACCTGCAACCGCTGCACAGGTATCCCACGGCACTGACACCCCAGCTGAAGGTAATGTCTGCCCTACATTTCCTTGCCACGGGTACCTTTCAATATACCATAGCTCATGTTGGTGGCATGTCCCAGAGCATGTTCAGCGGTGTGCTGCATGATTTCTTAGAGGCCATGTTGATTCACCTGGATGACTTCATCAAGTTCCCAACCCCTGAACAGATGACTGAGGTCAAGCGTGGTTTCTATGCCCTGGGAGGGATGCCCCATGTCATTGGGTCCATAGATGGGACACATGTAGGTTTGGTACCACCACACGCACGGGAGGTGGCGTACCGCAATCGGAAGCACTACCACTACATCATGAGGCGTAGCGGGATGCCTGATATGATGATGCAGCTGCGCAACGAACGAGCATGTGTTGTTGGTGGGTACAGTCTGTCTGTCCTGTATTCTGTTTGGCCGAGCAGCACTACCGCTTCGGCAGTTCTAACGATATCCATGTGCTTTCCATTTAGGGGACGCTGGCTATCCCAACATGCCTTGGCTGCTGACACCTCTCCGCAACCCCATCACGCCGGCCCAGCTCCGCTACAACACCGCCCATGGCCGGACAAGGCGAGTGATAGAGAGGACGTTTGGCATGCTGAAGAGCCGATTCCGGTGCCTCCACAAGACCGGCGGCGCACTCCCATATGCCCCGGCAAAGGTTTGCAAGATCTTCATGGTCTGCTGCATGCTGCACAACATGGCAGTTGAAAGAGCTGTGCCACTCATCCTGAATCAACATGACGAGGACCATCCACCCGTGGAGGACGAAGGGCTTGGCAATGGGGCTAGTGATGTGGAGGATGTGGAGCCGCAAGAGGACATCCGGACTCGGCTCATACGCGACTTCTTTGCTTAGTGGTGAGTACCAGTGTCTGAGTGTGCACGCCTTGGTCCCCGTGTGGCATGTGTTGTGATGTGTGTGTCCACCTGCATGTATGGCACGTGAGTCAGAGGTGTGTGTGGGTGTGTCACTGGAGTGATGGTGGCAGTGATGGTAGTATTTCCCCAGTCATAATTGTGACCTAGCATGTTGTCATCCATACATGTGTCGAGTCAATGCACATGCAAGTGGCTGTGCTTTTTGTGGCTGACTTCTTGTGTGTCTCTCTTCCCCAGGTACCTGCGCATGCCATCTGCTGGTTGCATTGTTGTGGCACTGCTATTCCTCATGGACATGGCATCGTGGGCTGACTCAGCGTTACAGGCACGGACACGTTTGGAAGTCTCCATGGGGTAAGGGATGCATCTGGGGTGTATTGGGTGTGGCAGTTGTTCACGATGTGTGCACACTGCCCAGGTCGGGGTTTGGTTCCTCTGCAGTCATGTGGCATCCCCATGGGACACGACATGCAGCTGGGTACACCAGAATAGATGGGCTGCCTGGTTGTCAGTCATCAGTGATGGGATGGTGGATTGTGATGATGGCATCAATGTGTGTGACACTGCCCTCGGACACATACGGTTGACATTGGCTTGACATGGCGTGGGACTTCCACATCAGCGGATCTATGGTGTATGGCAGGCTCTCCGTGTGCAGCTGTGGGTATTTAGCTGTTAGCCGACGCTTGTGTGCCAGTACCATGGCTATCACGCATTTGTGCTGCAGAAGGGGGGTGCCAGTGTTTGAGCCACATGTTACTCCACATGATGTGTTCATGTGTACTTCAAGTTGCCTCTGCAATCCCAAAAACATGACTATTAAAGGTGTCCCTATGCCTCCAAGGTGCCTCTGCTCAGTCAATGCTGGTGTGTTGGCACGGTGCATCCTGCATGTCTGGCATGGTATTCCCAGATTGTGGCTATGTGTCAATGTGTCGAGTGGCAAGATGCAAGCTGTGTGTGTGTGCTGAGACTGTGTATTGGGCATGATGTCCATGACTGTGTGGGTAGTGTGACATGTGCCATCCCCATGCATCCAACGTTGTCCAGGCCCCCATTCTCTGCATCCACCGGACTCAAGCTTGCAGGACATGGTTCTGCCACCTGTCTACACGTACCTGGGTGCCCCCCAGGACACGGGCCAGGTTCCCTGACCTCTGCGCATGACTGTTGCTGTACTCAATGTGTCTGTCAGCACGGTTGTTCGGCCACCCCCTCAGCTGGTTCTGCACATCACGGGTGTGTATGGTGCTCCATGTCTGTCTTGCCTAATAAACTGTGACCCATGTGTCCTGTGCCAGACTCAGGCCCCAGGGTGTGGATGGTTGAAGTGAACAGATGACTCAGGCATGTTTAGACTGTACAAGACACATGTTAGGTAATAATGCTACCAGCAGGCATCTACTCTTAATAGTGTGATTTATTAGGGGGGGGGGGACAAAGTGGGGGGCTTTCCGGGATTAGGGAATCCAAAGTTCAGTAGGGGAGTTGGTGTCCTTGCCATTGGAAATCCTCAGAGTCCATGCCACAGTCTTTGTCAACATTGGTCAGCCAGTGACCAGCAGGGCCATGTGGCAGAGAATGTCTCTTGATGCTGTGATGCTGTTGCTCCAGTGGGCCAGGTGCCAGGCCAGGTGTCCTGGGCGATGGTGATGTAGCAGCCACCCTCACGGTCCTTTCCGTGGACGACCCGGCTTCCTGCGGGGAACCTCAGCAGCAGGCCGTGACGACGTCTGGGATGCTCCGTCGGATGTTTCCTCCTCCTCCTCATGATCCCTCCCTGTGGGTGGTGATGTTCTCCGCCTTCTGGCACAGGGAGGGTCGGCCATGGTGTCGGCCATCCGACGGAGTTCAGCGTGAATCCCCTGGGACGCCGTCACTTGCTCAGCCTGTCTGTCCTCCATCCTCCGTTGGTGTAGCTGTAGACAGGCTATTAGCTCCGCATGTTGCTGGGCCTGCTGGACCTTGATCCCCTCGAGGACGGACACAACCTGGGCCATGCCCGTGGTGTCCTGCCGGTATGAGTCCAGGATGTTACGGACATGTGAAAATACCGGATCCCCAGCCAACTGGTCAGGCTCGCGCCTCCGCCGTCCTCCACTCCCACCACCCCTGCCCACTTGCGTCTGGCCTGCACTTGTGGGCACATCGGGTCTCCGGGACCCCTGAGGGGTGGCATTGGCATTGTCGCCTGCCTCCTCCTGGGTGCCCGGGACACCGTGTCCCTCCTGGCGAGCCTGGCTGCATTGTGGTGTTGGGGCAGGGATCCTGGGTGTCTCCTGGGAAGTGGCAGGAGTGGGGGTGGTGGTTGGCACGGTTGTACCTGACGCAGGTGCTGCAGGTGGTTGGACACCAGAGGGGCCAGGTCGCTCGGGGTCGTCCGCAGAGTGGTGAGAGTGGTCGCTGCCGGTGGGATCGGTCTCCTGCAGATCCGGGTCCTGTGAGTGTTCCCCCCCAGTGTTGGGGGGTGCAGCACGACGTTGACCTGTGTGTGAGAGAGAAAATGTTAATTTGGATCCATGCAACATCCATGTTTCATCCGTTACAAAGTTGGCACATTTCCTCTTGGAATTAGGATCTGTCTTGCATTCCACTCACAGTGCACTTGTGCATGTGTGTGTCCCTTGGGCACCAATTTGGCCCCTTTAACTATGTGTGGCACAGTCTTACTTGCTGCGTCAAGTGTGACTGCAGTCAGCAGTGGAGTGTGCATGTGTGCCGAGCTATGCATTTGCGCCTTCCTTGTAGCACTGTACATGTGCACATGGAGTGGATCCACACACTCATATGATGCAGGTGGCTGTCCTTGTGCTCGTGTACAGGTTGTGACATGGCCCTGCGTTTTGCCATGATGAAGAGGGGGGGTTCTGGCACTGGCCACCCTTGTCTACATGCACGCAGTCCACTTGCTGACGAGCAGACATTCCCACACACCACAGGACTGATTTGCTCTCCCTGTGTCTCCCTCCTTCTCTGTCCCCCTCTCCCTCCCTCTCTGTCCCCCTCTCCCTCCCTCTGTGTCCCCCTCTCCCTCCCTCTGTGTCCCCCTCTCCCTCCCTCTGTGTCCCCCTCTCCCTCCCTCTGTGTCCCCCTCTCCCTCCCTCTGTGTGTCAGCCTCCTCCCTCTGTCCATCTTCCTGTGTCTCCCTCCCTCTGTGTCCCCCTCTCCCTCCCTCCGTGTGTCACCCTCTGTCACCTTGGCCCAGCTTCCTGGGCACACACTGTTAGCAGATCTTTGAGTGGCCCTTGGCCTGTTGATGTGAGTTTGTTTCTGATCTCCAGGCACCCATTTTGTCTGCTGTGTGTCTGTGCGCTGCTGCTGTGGTGGTGTGTGCTGCCACTCTTTCACACTGTTGGCTGTTCATTAGCTGCTGGCATGTGCAAAACAGTGCCTTCACCCCCATGTGTTGATGCAAGGCATCCGCCATTTGCTGGCAAGTCATTCCTGTGTTGGGACACAGTGTTTGTCTGGCTGTGACCTAGGCCATATGGGCAGAGGGCATTGTTGTCTGCTTTGGAGTCGCACTATGTGATTTTTGGTGCCCAGCCTCCCGCCATCCGGGTTACCGTGTCATGTGTTGTTGTCTTCTGTGGCCTGTGACTTGACATTGTCCAGCTGGGTGCATGGGGCATGGTGGCAGCAGTGGCATGTGCCTGCTCATGGAGTGTGGTTGAGTAATGCGATGGCTTGTGGTGGTTGCGTGCCTGTTATTAATTTTGGTTGTGGTTGCAGTTCCCCCATGTGAGGTGCGTTGTTTGTGTACTCACCCGGGTCTCGGAGTCCTTCTACTCCTTCAACTGCCTCCACCGGCAGTATGGCCATCACCCTCTCCTCCCAGGGATGGTACTGTACGGGTCTGCGGGAGGGCCCTCCTCCGGTGGCGTTGGCCTGGTCGTGTTCCTCCTGTCTCTTGGCTCTGACCCTCCTCCGCAGATCGTACCACCTGTTCTGGCAATCCTGCTTGGTCCTCCTGGTGTCCGCAACAGCATTCACAGCATCGACGATGGTCTGCCACATGGCTGTTTTGGCTGCCTGGCTGGTGCTTCTGACCAATGTTCCAAAGATCTGTGGCTCGACTCTGAGGATTTGATCAACAAGGACCTCCAACTCTCGGTGACTGAACTTTGGATTCTTGGTAGTGGGCATGGTGAGGGGTGTGGGTGGGGATGGTGTGGGTGTGGGGGGTGTGTGGATGTTGGGGGGGGTGTGGATGGTTGTGTGTGTGTGTGAATGTGATGAGAGGGTGTTTGTGAGGGTGGTCGTGTGAAGGTGTGCAAGTGTAAGATGTGGTGTCGCTTGTAGTCTGGTTCTGTGGTGTCTGGCAGCAGTGGGTCTGTTGCAAAGGCTCATGGTTTGTGTGTGTGGGCCCTTTTTATTGGTCCTTGGGTGGGTGTGGCAGTGTTTGAATTTTGGGTGGGTGTGTTATAAGGAGTGGTGGTGTATTGGGCCTCTGTTTGTTTTTGACAGTTGCAGGTCAGTGATTGTGTTATTTTAGTGGTTGTTGGCCATGTTTAGTGGCTGTGTGCCTTTCGAATGGTGTATTGTTGAGTTGTTTTGTTTTGTCCTTGTTGTGTACGTGCGTTTTGTGCGTGTGTACGGTGTGTACATGGGCCATTTGGTTGTACGATTTGGTCCTTGTGTGTGGCTTTGTACGACTCGTACATGCGGTTGTGATGTTGGGGCATGGGGTGCGCTCCGTACTTAGGAGGTTGTGTTGGGGGTGCGCCAGGAACGTACTGGGGTGGGGGTACGACTGGAACGTACTGGGGTGTACATAGACGGTGGTACGACACGTACAGGGGTGGGGGGGTGTACATTGACGGTGGTACGACACGTACTGGGGTGGGGGGGTGTACATTGACGGTGGTACGACACGTACAGGGGTGGGGGGGTGTACATTGACGGTGGTACGACACGTACAGGGGTGGGGGGGGTACACGGGGGTACGACACGTACTGGGGTGGGGGTACGACTGGAACGTACTGGGGTGTAGGTAGACGGGGCTGTGACACGTACTGGGGTGGGGGTGTGGCTCGAACGTACTGGGGTGTAGGTACACGGGGGGTATGACACGTACTGGGGTGGGGGTGCGACTGGAACGTACTGGGGTGTACATAGACGGTGGTACGACACGTACAGGGGTGGGGGGGTGTACATTGACGGTGGTACGACACGTACTGGGGTGGGGGTACGACTGGAACGTACTGGGGTGTAGGTAGACGGGGCTGTGACACGTACTGGGGTGGGGGTGTGGCTCGAACGTACTGGGGTGTAGGTACACGGGGGGTACGACACGTACTGGGGTGGGGGTGCGACTGGAACGTACTGGGGTGTACATAGACGGTGGTACGACACGTACAGGGGTGGGGGGGTGTACATTGACGGTGGTACGACACGTACTGGGGTGGGGGTGCGACTGGAACGTACTGGGGTGTACATAGACGGGTGGGGGTATACATATACGGGGGTACGTGTCGGACGTACGGGGGCTGGGGGGAGTGTTGGGCGCGTATGCGGGCACATGTCTCCATGGTTGCTATTGGTGTTCGGTGCGGACGGTGTTTTTTCCATACGGTTGTAGGCTCGGACGCACGGGATGGATCGTGATTCCTCGGTCGGACTTGGATTTTTACGTTTGTAAAGTAAATCGTCCGAGGACGTGTCGGACACATTTTCCGACCCGAGGACGTGTGGGGAATGATTCCCGGTGCGGTTCGTATGGACTTTTTACCATGCGAATCGTGATTGCCAGTTCGTACGGCACTTGTACGATTCGTACGGTAAAAAGACCCGATACGAGTCGCACGGGGGAATTTTTTACCGGATCGTGATCGGCACCTTCAAATCCAAACAAACAGGCTCCTACACGGGTGCTAGGTAGCACTATATACAATAGTAGCACATCACATTGAGTGCTATTTATTGTCTCTCCCTCCCCTTTTCCCCTTACTTATATTCTATGTGTGTGCTATTTAGATAGTTTGTTAGTGTAAATAATATTTTAGTATTAGGTTAGAAGTACTTTTTATTAGGTAACTTTCAGTGTATATTTGTATTTTTATCATGAGGATAAGTAAGTCGGTAGGAGGGGGGGTAGATTGTATCTGTTTATTTTTATTAAAATAAAAAGCCCCAAAATATCCAGACAATCTTTAAAAAATATTACAATAAAATGCATATTTGTTTAGTTTGTTATGTTAGTCAATATATGTTTAGGAGATAGGTTATGCATGTCTTGCGTTTATTCATCTATACTAAAGGGGGTGGGGCATTAATGTTTCTCCTGTCATGTCTTATCAATAGGTAAGATAGTTTAAGTTTTAGTTTAGTTATGATAAGATAGATTTTAGAATATGTAGAGTGGGTTAGATAGCAGTAGTTAGGTGGTTTGAAGTGTGATATTTTATTTGCAATAAAGTTTAACTTTTCACTATATTGCAGACTTTTCAGTATGCCTTTCAATTGGAATATGCATGTTTAAAGCAATTTTTTTGTCAGTAAAAACGTTATTCAGCCAATAAGGCCATAAAAGAGAGGCAGCAATACACAAACATATAAGAACATGATACAAAATTCAGACAATAAGATAAGATACAATACTGACAATTCATGGCTGACAGTTCACTCATAGCCTAATATTTTATGCCAATCAAGTGTTAAAAGCAGAGGCAAACAGTTAAAAACAGTTTAACACAAAAGAAAATGTAATTAGACAGATCAAGGCTAACTATTTGGCAATATCCTGATATATCTTCCAATCCTGAGGAAGTGATGAATAAAGCCAATAGTAGCATGACAAACATGTTCAGATGTTAGGCACTGCAAGAGTTTTAGGCTTTTGGCAAGCTGATTTGCAATAAAAGAGTGTAAAATAGGACAGAGAAATTGAATTCTGGGAGCTGAATAAAACCTACAAAAACATAAAGTGCATGGTGGGCTGCTGGCTGATATTTTCACAAGGACAACAGGACAAAGATGAGAACCAACTACCCTGCAGAAGAAACACAACCAGGAAATGCATGACACACAACCTAAAACGTGTTAAATAAAATCTGTACTTCTGGTTAGGGATCCAAGCCGGATATGGCTCAGCCTGCTCAGGTGTAGTGATTTCCAAATTGTAACTTATAGTAGTCATCACCTGGGACTTGTTGGACCTTTTTAGGTTACTATTTGCATGAAACAGGGAGAGGATCAGGGTCTTTGAGCTACTGTTGATCGTGGAGGAGGACAAAAGGTGTGGAATGCCCAGGTCTTGGAAAGATTTTCTAGTGCACACTAACCGAGTAATGTTTTTTCCATGAACTAGATTAACGAAGTTGGCTAGAACAAGGAGGGAGAAGTTAGTAAAAGGGTAACTCCAGATTGTAGCCCACAGCATGAGTGGAGCCAGTTTAATCGCGTCTTAAGTGTATGGAAGACCAACTTCAGTGCGGGCAATGATGTTAGCAGTACTTCTAAAAACTGCCCATAATCTGGACAGAAATGTGTTTTTCGGCGACTTGCAGGCAGCTGCAGTTAGTGTACCCCACATACTCACATTTTGCTTTGTAAATAGAGAT